>NW_026262582.1:25193088-26393088 GCF_021869535.1 Mytilus californianus | reverse complement strand
TAATAGAGATGTTATTTCCTGAAATTAGTAACATCATATTTTTTTTTTCATTTCACACAAAAATAAAACATATATTTTTTCTCAATCTAATGTCGAGGATACGATTGCATCATTATGTTAAAACATTCATACCACAGTTTAAGTCTTTTTAATATTTGAATAATAATGAACTGTGTTTGTGTGTTTTCAATATGTCATGATATAGATGAAAAATTATATATCAGTAAAATTCTAATTTATAATGCTTATCTGTACATAATGAATCAAGTGATTTAAAACAGAAACAGGAATACATATTCATCCATGACTGTGTTGATTTTTTTTATTAAATACGTTTGTATAATTAATTCTGAAGAAGATGTAACCGTGAGTATTCTAATAATAACGTTATTTTTGTCTTTATTATCTGAATTTCATTGCATGTTTTTTATAGTACGTTTGATGAGTCTATATATTGAAAATGAATAGGGGGCTCCAAAATACAGCTTAATATATGGAGTATATATCTCCCTGTTGATATTAATTTTAAAATTTTCTATCAGAATGTCCTTGATAGAGGGTTGGTGCTCACAAGGAAACTAATTAACCAAGATATCCAAGTGATAAATTTAACGTCGTCCAATTAAAAGTTTTACAGACACCATCACGAGTTGCTTGACCGTTATGGAATTTGCCACGAATGTTCCAGATATTGCTACCATAACCCTATCTGCTTTTCATTGTTTGTAACATCACTGAAATTGTACTTACCATAATCAACATGACGAATGACAGTAGTGGAGCAGGATTTGCTTATCCTTCCGGAGTACCTGAGATATTTTGTCGACCTACTTGTCCTGTCAGTTTCGCTTCGAATTACGCGTTCTGAATGTCTTTTTGGTATCGTCTGCTTGTTATACATTTAACCCCTGCGCATATTCATGTGGCTAAACAAAATCTGGCAACCTCGACGATTGTTGTATGATTTCGTGTTGATGGCAGACATTTGATTGTTTCAGTTTATTAATTTCAAAACTACTAGAGACTCAAAACAATTTAGAGCATATTGTAAAAACACAATTATTGTCATATATCTTTCAAATTTGTTTCACTTGTTTGCCCCATAAATGTTAATGATCAGCAAAGGTTGCAATTCACAAATATATCTTACAAAATCTGTAATGTGGCAAATGGTTCACCAACATATCTTATAATGGAACAACTGAACACGCGATATGTTATATTTTGTTTTGTCTAATTTGTCCCATCTCGTACCTTGCGATGGTGTCCGTATGTTATCATCTTCAATAATTTCTGCATAATGAGCGCTTTCCTCACCATTCCGTTCAGGTGTTTGAATATTAACTGCAGTTATCATCCTAAAATTATTGATTCTATTTGGAAACAGTTACAAAATATATGTCTAAAGAGTCAAGGAAAGGTTTGGATTATATAGTTTGCCTGTATCTTCTCATCGTAAATGAATAAAATTAAATGATCTTGTATTACTCTAGATTTACAACCAAGTTAATGGGGACTTCAAATATTTTTAATACAAAGCAACTGACTTTGTCTACAAGAAGAACACATTGCCTCTTAAATCTCAATACATATAAACCCTGCCAAAAAAGTAAAAGACATTAACATGAAATTGCATGGAAAATAGAGAAACATAATTTGAAAGCCTTTTTTCTTTGATTTTGTTGATGCGTATCTTTCTTCGTATTAGGGTTTTTGATTGACATAATCGCCTTATTCCCCTTGTTCATGTTACTCATGTCTAAGATAAACTAATATTTAAAAGTAGCCAAATTTAAAGCGTGCACTTAAAGTCTTACAACATGTTCTGTGATAGAATGTGTTCTCCATTACAAATAAAATGTCGTTTTCATATTTTGATTCTGGTTAAAGGATTGATATCCCTCTGTTTTCGTAAGTAGCATTTTATTTTGGTGGTTTATTACATTTAATCGGATGAACATAAGCTTTCGTAATATTAAGCAATTTGAGACATATAACCAAACATTGATTGTCTGATGGTGTGTTATTGCGACATTAGTATATTGACCCTTTCTCTAAAATAGGGATGGGAATGTATTTGATATATAAGACACTGGACTAACCTCTGTTTGTATCTCTTTTTCAGGTACCCTAGAATTATAAGAAAATTACATTGCACACACTCCGTGTACGAATAAACAAAAATGCAAAATTTGCTTAAATAAGTATAGCATATGGAACAAAGTATCAAATCATTTGCCTAAACCATGACCGGCAATTAACTTAAGAAAAACCCGAGTTATCATTTTATCATTGTTCAAATATATTTTATAGTCATACATGTACATTTAATCACAGAGCCTTAAAGTTAACTACCTTCCCGCATGTAGGGATGATATAATGTCAGAGATATGGCATACTTCTTTTTCCTTTTTATTCGCTTTTGTTTCAAAATAAAACGCATATAATAATATCAGTCTTCTCTGTACAAAAGAAGGACTTGTTTGTATGTTTGTTAAACCCTCAAAGCATTAGTCATCGTAATATATATCTAAACATATACTGTGTACTTACGAAAATATATTCCCATCCCAGCCACTAGGATTACAATAAGTATCAGTAATGCTAAAATGAGGATGCCTTGGGAGGACACTGTTTTTTCTTCTGATGAATAACTCACTGAAATGCATATTTTAGAATATTCAAAACAAACATATAACGCAAAACTGTACTGAACTTCTATTAACTGAAATAAATGCATCTATGGATAATCATAAGTTCAGTTGTATATGAAAAATATCATACATCATCATAGCAAAGACGTTCATTTTTTTATTAATTGGATTGAAAAACATCTATCGTTAACATGTCCTTCAATGCATTAAGGTTGAATAACTCTATAACATATTTTGTTTTATATATTCGTGAATTGTTCGGCAAACATTCCATTCAAGGAATGATACAAATCTACATAAAAATTGATAACAGGCTATGCATTTTCGACATATAATGAAATTAGACAGATGGCAAAACGATAAAATAAACGACCAATAGGTCTACTGTTTCCAGAATGGTGTTTTATCGTCAAAACTATTGAGTATTGGAAAATGAACGCAACTTGTTTTATTCGCTATAAATTGATTTGAAATGGAACTTTTAACAGGTCGGTTTTGTATATTTATTGACTGCTGTATTATATTATTTACTTCTCATTTATACACGAGCAACAAGACTGGTGACACATGTGGAACAGAGTATACTTACCTCCCGGCGCACCTGATATCAACCAATTTTTTTTGTTGAATTTGTATTGCTCCTTCATTAGTTTATTATGTTGTGTTTTGTAAACTATTGTGTCTGTTTTGTCGTTATTTTGTCTTCTTTTTTTGCCATGGCATTGTCAATTTGTCGTCAACTTATGAGCTTGAGCATCTTTTTATTTACTGCCGCCTTTTATAGGTCTTCAACTTAAGGTTTGAATTAGTTTGATTTTTTTTGTTGTACCCTGTCTTTCTTTTGTGGCGTATAATTTGGTCTTTTAACAAGCCTTGAAACCGTTTTTTTGGGATTACAATTTGTTTGTTCCAATACAGAAATGTCTTAGTAGTATCCAGAATATTGCTTGAAGTTAAGTGTTTATACATTTGTTTAAAAAGGTAATGCCCTCGTTTAAACTCTATACGTAAATTTAAGGTGTTTGCGAATTCCAAAGTTCGTTTGTTTCTTCCATTTACGTTTTGTAGAGGAGAAAACCGGCGTTGTTATATTTTGTGCAAAATTAAATACCTTCTCATGATTGAAATGATATAGTTTATGTTTCATAATTTCAAACAGAGAGGCGAAAGATACCAAAGGGACATTCAAACTCATACGTCGAAAATAAACCGACAACGCCAACAAAAACACACATTAGTAAATCAACAATATCGCATGAAAGCGGTTCACCCATTGGCACACAGCCTACTTTTGCCTTAAAATCCAAGTATTGAATGTAGACTCGAGGCTGAAATTTGGTTCCAATGTGTATCATTTGAGGGGCATATTATCGCCACGTACGAAATCCATATGCGGCCATTCAGTAAGACTTACTTAGTCTGAAGCAGAACCTGTCGTTTATAATATATAACTGTATGAAAAGCGCTGTGTTCCAATTAATTAAGGTATTTTTTTTATTTTTAAAATTACATCCGATAGTATGACATCGTTGCTAGAAACAATAAGTCTCTGTTAAAATTCAATGGAGACTATATATGGCTACGGAAATTATTGAAGAACAATTGTAACTTTCACAATTCGAAAAATAATCAAGAGTCGACAAAACAAAAACAAATTAAAAAAACAAACAATTTGTTTAAAAAATGGCTTTACCAAATTGTATGTTTCTATTTCCTAGTCTTACTTCATAGACTCAATATGAGATAAATAGATCATTACACGCCAATGGTCATGTGGTCCCATGTTTTATTCCTTGCGCAGTTTTTGAGACTTTAGACCAAAGGCCTCGGTTCGATATTAACTTGTTGGTTTGATACAATGTTCGATAGGGAAAATGCATGTAATAATATATAAATATTATAAATAATGCATCTAACATTTATTGATGTGTATTATTTCGTGTAAGATTGCTTGAAATACATACAATTATGGAAACAATCTGATGTAGAATGTATTTTAATCTAAATGCATGTATTACCGTGCTTAGCTGTCCATTTACCTTTAGATATTGATGTCATAGATGTTCGTGTCTAATTACTCAATTAAGCAGACAACCAATGTCAAACGCCCGGGGGAATCGCATACTCTCTAAAAGATCCGAAACAGGATGCGTCGACAGAGTAAGCATCTCAGTCTATAAAATTACAGATCAGACGACTATCCTAGTGTTTCCAGATCTAAGACTGCGAAAAAGCTAGTGAGTTTAGACACTGACATATCGTACTGGTCAACCAATTCATAAAAGTGACTTTAAGTTATTTAGTGTCTATTTCAGTCGTTCTTCCTTCTTACTTTGTTAAAGCAGTTTTAGTGAGAAGAAAATAATTCTGAACGTGGGGTATCAATTGAGCTACGTAAATGCCATACGATGGAGAAAAGTATTTAATAGTTACGTTTGATCTTATATTTATTCATTTAATGTAATTTTACCTTATTAACATACCGTATTGTTGCAAGTCGACATAAACACTGCTTTGTCCATAGCGGTTGCACACAGTTACATTGAATTTACGACATCCAAACGAATAAAGTCCATGTAACACAAAAGTAATTTCTATACCATTCACTGTCACGATTGCATCATGAAAACTCTCCTTGATAAGTATATGCTTCATTCTAACTTCCATATTTTGTAATCGAACTAACTTACCACCGATTTCTGTTATATGGTGACATATTATCTCCGACGGACTGTACACTTTTACTTTTATTTCAACTTTTGATTCTTTGTTATTATCTGGAATTCGTCTATTGTCGCCAGAAAATACAGGAGGGCCTAATATGAAAAAAAAAAAAACAAAAACGGAAAAAAATACAAGAACAGCTAGACAGTTATTTTGCATTTTGAACCATCACCCATCACCTTTTTCAAATGCATTTTAATGATACTAATATTAAAGAACAAGGAACACGAATGAGCTAGTCTTTATTTTATAGAAATGCTCTTGATTTAACAGCATGTCAAAGTTTCACGTACTAATTGTTTTGAACATCTGGACCCATAAAAGCTGTGCATTTGATTTAACGTTACGTATACGTTTCGTCGTGGTTGTACACATAGCCATCATGTACATGTAAAACAACCTCCGTTGGCTAGAGTCATGTTACAGTATTTTACAGCCAACGAAATGAAACTAGGTATTTTCAATAAATATTCGCAATTAATTCAACTATGTTGTACGGTGAATTTAGGCGAGAGTAGGTATGTTTAAAATTTACAAATCTCACGAATATATTTAGAAAACAAACCAAGGCAACAATATAAAACTTAGATAATCGCTCAGATAAACTACCGGGTGCGTTTTCAGCCTAATTGGTAGTGACATGAACACATATTGGAATCAATATAAAATTTATAGCTAAAAAGTACGAACAAAATAAAAATTGTAATGTCTAACGATTTTACTTAGATTTGTTTCAATCTTGAAAGTCATATTTACTTTCAAGAGCGTAATAATGCAGTCATTCCCTCAAAATTTATCACGATAAATCAATACACCATTTAAAAAAATTGTCTACTATGTAACTCCGTAGTTGAGATAACATATATATCTTCTTTGACGCCTATCAAAATATCCGTTTATTCATACTTATTAATTTTGTCATTTGTTTTTCCACTCACTTAGGTATAGTTTATTTAATATGGAGATTTGAATACTCACATTACTAGTTTTTTGTTGATTCTTCATTTTAAGATATCTCTGTATCACATTAATTAATTGACGAAGATGAATTATGCAATCACTAATATTCGCAATATATTATGAACAGGTAAAGCTATTCTTAGTACAAACATCAAATATTTCAAAGTATACCTGTAGATACAAGGTAGTACGCTCTACCAAGTTGAAAAACGTTTCCACGATAATCAGGAATTCCGTTTGAAACATTGCATATGTAAAACCCTGTATCTTGGTAAATATTTGATACGTTCATCTCTGGGAGTCGAAGAATTCCATCATCTGTCTCGTCTAAATATCTTATATGTTCGTTAAAGAAGGATTGGTGTTCCCACGTAAAGTAATTATAAGTGTTTGGTTCCCCTTGAGCAAGACATCGAATTTCTCTATTGCTGCTATATTCAGTCAAATTTATGTACCGTAGACTTATGACAGGAGGATCTATAAATAGAATTAAAACAAATTTAAATGATCTTGAAGATTTTACTTGCATCGTGTTTGATAAATGAGTAAAATATGGCGGATCAATAATTATTTGTTAGCCAGCAAATATTCGAAATTTAGACAAGAAAAAAACACTTGAAGGTTGTTGTGCAATCATCATCAGCACGCACAAATTTCTGAAAATTTTGAAGAAATGTATCTTGAAGTAAAGTTCTTACATGAAATAATAAGCGATATCTCACTAGATGCATCACCAATATCGTTCTGAGAACTGCATGTGTAGTTGCCAGTGTCATGCCGACTAACATTTCTCATCTGATAGCACAATGAAGAAATATTAAATGCTGAAACTAGTTCTTTATCTTCCTTACGCCAGGATATTGATGTCGATTTCGGATTGCTACATGATTTGCAACAAATATGTGCCGTTTCACCTTCAACCATATTTAAAGTGCTGCTAGCATTTGTTTTAATCGACGGCTTGTCTGAAAAGCAATTTTGCATATATATGTAATAAAATCGGAAGAGAAATATTACGAACAAACATTAGTACTTCATTCAAATGTCAATCTTCCAAAATTAAACACATTGTGAATATGCCTTTAGTCTAAAGGGAACTTAAGGAGTACCACCAGTGTGTCATTAATAAGATGAAATTTACATTTCATATCATGACTCAGTTGCTACGATACTGTTAAAAACTTCATTACTTTTAGATTTACTTAATAGTTCAGTGTTCATCTACTAAATGATCTATATCATATCAAATTGTATTAAGATACGCTTTTAAGAAGAGCAGCAGCTTTTCATAAAAGGTACGTCATTATATAATTGATTTTTCATCGGATTTCATATGTTCAAGTAAGTTTACGTCTTACTTCATACTCAAATGCAACGTGACAGATGCAATCATATCATACATGTATTATGTTATGATCCGTCTCTGGTCGTATAGTAGCCTCTGACAAAAGAGGTATATATTAGCGTATTCTATTAATTCCACTGCTTTGAACTAGAGTTAAGCCCAAATTCAGATGTCAGATATTTATTGTTTTGCATTTACCAAATAATATATATGCATTCATTAGTTTGTAGTACCCTGCAATGAAAGTTGATCACTCTGACTTTTACACTTCATTTAATATTGCATCTCATGTCCGTGATTTTAAATATTGAAACAGATATACGACATCAAACTAGAACATATAGATTCTATCATTATTTCACTTTTTTTAAGGAACACACCCTTGTTAATAAAGTCTGAATAATGTGAACATGCACGATGTGAACCTTCCATTGCTTACCCGTGAAATACCATCTGCCCCATCGAATGGCGTTTATACCTCTCAGTTAATGCATTACGTTCGTGCATGTTCACATTATTCAGACTTTCTTAACAAGGGTGTGTTCCTTATTCCTAAACTGTTCCAACAGAGTAAGGGGACGGAACGACTGAAAACCAAGCTGCAAAAGTTTTACGGTCACCATCAAGAACTTGTTAATCGATACGAAGTGTTGGTGTCTCTAATCACTAGCGACATTTTTCAACAATTGTAGATCTTTAGATACTAGTAAAGTCGTCTGGTTTATTATTTTACGGGTTGTGCCCTATTCCCGAATATCACATTTTGACTGAGTGTCAATTCGCATGGCGGGTGATGCATGTATAGTATGAGAAGATATATCCTGTAAAAGCACGCTGTTTTGGGGGGGTGCGACTCACTCAGGTTTTGTTTTTACCTTGATGGCTTTTCATGGAAAGGCACTAAGAAAATTGCAATTCGAGAAAAAGCATAATGGAGCCATAAAGATTCAATGAGGAAAAGCAATGGGAACCCATTCAGAGAAATTTACATGCAAACAGACAATATGAAGAAAATTCCTTCCGAATTTACCAATTGAAGTGATTCTTTTTCAAAGAAATTTAAGGTAATTGTAAGTATTTTCCAGTACAGACAACTAACAAGTGAACGATCTAGTAAATGGAACTGTTATTTTCACTTGTCCGTAAAATTTACAGCATTACTGTTGATAATGTTTACAGATATTTCAAATCAAAATTATTTTATTTACTTTAAGTATAAAAGTAGTATTCTCACATTTAATATTTAGATGAATCGACTTGGTAAGCGGTTTTTCCATGTCTGCATTTTGTGCTTCGCATGTATAAACAGATTGGTGATCTGATTTATTCGGAGATAATGAAAATACAAGTTTACTTGGTCCTCCTTGGCTTATTAGGATTCCATTCTTTTTCCATCTAAGTATTTCTGGTGGTTTCCCTCTTTTCACCAAACAGACAAGGTTCAGTGGATAATTTTCTTTTCCATTTACAATATTTTCATGAGTTACATTTAGAATTTCCAATTTTGATGGAAGCACTGAAATTTAAATATATATCACGAAAAAAGTGTAGCAGCAACTTAACAAAATTAACAAAGTTTGAATATAATCATAAACGAATCACCTGATCATACTGTTATATGTTTCAAATATATGTATAAGCCAACCCAAAAATAGAATTATTAGCTCAGTTATGATTTCGCGCTTCATACAACATGTGATTTGTTACTTGCTTTCATTTCGAATAAATTAAAAAAAAAATAAAAACACTTTTGATTCTATGATGTCACATGTACCATGTTAACTTATACATGTGTTTCTAGTCTTTGTTGTCAAACAGAAACAAGCCCAAACTATCCCCATGGACAACAATGCCCAGTGTATGATAACTATTAATCAATTAAGATGTTTCGTATATAGATTCATACTATGTTGTATCATTTTATGGGTTTATGATACCCATGTACCGTTAAAGACTATAGTTTTATCACAATTAAAACCAGTCTAACACTTTAAATTAACCAAATACTTGATACCTGCCTATATTATTAATACATATCTACTTACATTTATTTTGAAGAAGGTATGAACTTTGTGGCATTGGACAATATTCCTTAAGGTCACATATGTATGGACCTTCGTCGGAGGTAGACAAGTTTGTTATATGAAGATCAAAGTTGTCACCAATTACACTTAGTCTTTTGAAAATTTTCTCTGGCAGCGTATGTGTAACTTTACCGCCATACATATAAATGGTTACATTCCACACTTTCGTGTTGCCATATATATCAGATATCAAAACTGGGGATGTTCCAATTCCAATATTTTCCACTACAGGCCCATTCCAGAATGAAACTTTGCAATTGCATGTTAGAGTTATTGCTTGACCAGTTGAAAAGTATGTTACATTATACTCCACCTTCTTCATTTCTGCTAAATAATAGGAATACAAGAAATTGAGTTTGCAAATGGTTGTTTGTAGAACCTTTTACAACAATTGAATATTTTTAGTTTTATAAGATATTATTGAGATATGTATTTGAACTGTCTGATTCTTGAATCATGCATGAATTGTTCATTAAAATTATCAACAACTTGTTCATTCTAAGATTGAAATATTTTGGCAAACCAATGTTTGTTTGAAAGATTTCCCTGCCTGGACATAATGATAATTGATTCAGTATGGGTTGATTTCGTCCTTTGTTTTATAATACAAACATGGTCATAGTAGGCAATTGGAAACACGCACTTATCTGGGCAATTAGAAACTTGCACTTATCTGGGTAATAAGATACAAGCATTTAACTGGGCAATTGGAAACAAACACTTATCTGGGAAATAGGATACAAGCACGTATCTGGGTAATTGGAACCGAGCACTTATCTGGGCAATTGAATACAAGCATGTATCTGTGCAATTGAATACAAGCACTCATCTCTGCAAATATATACAAACAATTATCTTGGCAAATGGATACAAGCCCTTATCAGGGCAATTGGATACTATTAGTTACATAGTGTGCTAGTGACCTAATACGATATGTATGGGGTGAGTAAATTCCATATGGGGTGAGAGAAGCTCGAACGATATATATGGGCTGAGAGCGAAGCTCGAATCCCGATATGGAATTTTCTGACCCCATATATATCGTATTAGGTCACTAGCACAGTATGTAACGAATTTATCTTACCGACTAGCTTAACATGTGGTATTTAGATTAGTGGCCTATCAAAGTGATCAAGTCTTCAATACCGTTAGTATTAAGAACCTACTTCCATTGGTCTATACAAAAACAAATGCCAACAATAACATTTTGTTAGCTTTAAATGTGTTTTATGAATTTATTTCAATTTTTCGCCATCAATTTCTTCGTCTGTTGTAACATTTAAGATTTTTCCTCCACACCGTGTTGTTTTTATAAAAGGACGTAACACCACTACTAACCGTGTTTTGAAATAAGCCCCGCCTACTAACCCAACATGGAATTTACACGGTCTCCACGCGGTTGCTTTTAACCAATCATATTCCTAGAAATGTATAGGAGGTAAGGTAAAAGTAATTACCTGGGCAATTGGAAACAAACCTTTATCTGGGCAATTGGATACAAGCATTTATTTTGGCAATCGAAAAACAAGCACTGATCTACTTACCCCCCTCCCTGAGCACCTAAAATCAACACCAGATGTTGGTGGGACTCGGTCTTCAATTTCTATGTTGTGTTTTGTGTACTGTTGTTTGTCTTTTCGTCGTTTTTGTTTTTGTTTTTTGCCATTGAAAATATAATTTGAATATTATTTTGGAATAGTTCGCCTCTCTTTTATCAAGTGTTAGTCACTAATGAATGAAAAAAACTTTTAAGCTATGTTTGGGTTGATTGGAGTTGGTTCGATATAAGGACTTGAATATTCTAGTTTATGGATAAATTATTTGTTAGGGGGAAATTTTAGCAATTCATTTTCATGACATGAGATTTTTATTTTGAACCCTACTCAGAAGATCCAACTTAGATGCGCTTTAAATTTTAAATGAATAGAAGGTTTATTCGTAGATGGAAACTCCAGTATGCCTACTTCATGTATTTACAAAAGAAACATGGTAAACATATTGTTTTGAATTTTTTCAAAAGGCTTTTAAGATAAACCAGGTGTCATATGGCGATTTTTGTGATTGATTGATTGATTTATGATTAATAAACTCTCCGTCCACACAAAAAGGCTACACCGCAAAGAACGGTTAGCATGAAGATTATAGGATAAGTTCAAGTTGAAGATGGTTATGATGCCATTGTCAATTTATTTCTTTGCTTAACTTTGGACGCATGGAATTTATAAAATTGTTAGTTTCTTTTACAAGCAGTGGGTATATACTACTGCTGGTGGACTGTTAGTCCTCGATGGATCTATCGGATCAGTATTCAGTGTTTATATACTGTAATGACTTAAACCATTCAAAGATAAAATAGTTCAAACTTCACTTAAATTCCGCGTTAATAAATTAAGAAAAAATGTCCCGACCCCTCATACAAAGTTAAGATTAGATAAATTGGCTTTTCTTTTTATGTCCTTTCTTGTCATATAAAAAGTAAAATAGCAAAACAAAAACGAACTCCAAGGAAAATTAAAAACGAAAAGTCCTTAGTGAAATAGCAAAATCAAAAGCTCAAACACATCAAACGAACGGAAAACAACTGTCGTAATCCTGACTTGGTACAGGTATTTCCTTTTGTAGAAAATACGTATTTTCACATCGCTGCTTTTAAATTAAAAGGTTTGAACGTCCTTGATGACATTGACCCACAGAGGCGCTCTGCACGCACACAATTTATATGTTGTTTTTATTTAACACTGCAAAACACTTTATTTTATTTTTTTTTAAATTTCAAAATTTATTACCGAATGCATGCAGTAAGTATAAGAACTGGCAATAAGTCGGAGAATAATTTAAATAATGGATGTGTATGGTAGATAAAACTGACCGTTTGATTAAGCTACAATATATCACCCCTTATTTTCATGTAATGTGTTTACCGTTTATCTATTAATACAAAATACGACTTTCCTGGATACTAGTTTTAGCCTTCAGTACATTTTGGTCGACATCATGGCGATTTATTTTTGCCATTTCTGAAATTTAATTGTTTTTATATCCGAAAAGATCCGTTTCACATATCTGTGCCAATGTAGATTCATGTTATGTTTTTTTTCAAAGTGGAAGACGAGTTTGTTCACGACAATATTATACAATATATTGTTTCTGAAAAAAGTACTGTCATCCATATTTCCAATCTTACTACATTTAGGATTGTACATGTGTATATTACAGAAACATACATCTTTGAAAGATATTATTAGAAAATATCGGACAAATAGGTACACTGTACAAACTTTAATTCATTCTTTTAATTGGCTTCGTTAATGATATTATCAATTCACGCAAATTGCTGACATCTAAATGTGATTCATTTTGTGTATATTAGACGCCATTTATGGTTGGGATCATACTTCATGCGTATGATGGTATGTAATAATATATTTAAAGTTATACATTATCAATTACATTGTTTTTACCTATGATTTGCAGAACTATATTGATTCCAACCCAAAAAGCTAGACATGTAATCTTCATTTTTAGCTTTTAGACGGGTAATATTCTACAATGTGAAAATACAAACAGATTTTAAAATATGTTTCACTGCATCATCATAATTGCTTCAACATTGTTGATTTTTTTTCTTTCTCTGTCATAGTCCTGTCATTTTTTCTTTCTTTATATATCAATATATAGATGTCCTCCCACTTAACAATTGGTTTCTATGTTTAACGCACTTATCCCGTCGAACTTGAAATACAAGATACTTCCTATACAGATAAGTCGGCTTCATATGTGGTTGAGAAAGCAAAACTCTTCGACAAAACAGATGATTTCAGATTCCTAATTGCGAGCTTTCCATTTATATGCAGCAATATTCCAGCAGCGCCTGCATGTAGAGTATGTATCTCCCAGTTGATACGTTATTCGCGCTTGTATTTCTTGTCATGATTTCCTTGTTATAGGGTTGCCGCGTACAAGGCAGCTTTTAAACTATGATTTCGAAGGGATGAAGTTAAAATCATACCTTCGAAAATGTTATGGACGCCATCACGAGTTGGTTGACCGTTATGGAGATTTTTGTCACAGATGACGACAGATAAATGTATGTTCGAGTTGTCGTCACCACAATCCCGTATTTTTCTCCTCGAATGTGACATACCGCGTAAGACATATTACCGGGTTTGTATTAACATGGGCAAAAACAACGGGTACCAAATGTGGAGCAAGATTAGTTTACTCTTCCTGAGCAACAAAGATCACCACCGGGTTTTGGTGGAGTTTGTGTTATTCAGTTTATGATTTCCAGTATTGTGTTTTTAAACTGTTGTTTGTCTTTTGATCGTTTTTGGTTTTTGCTATGGCATTATCAGTTCGTTTTCGACATGTGAGTTTGAATATCCCTTTGGTATCTTTCGCATCTCTTTTTCTATTTCTCTTGATCTCGCCAGATTATTTGTCCTTCAAGTATTCTCTTTTTCGGGAAAGATGCATTGTAGAATGTTCATACAATATCTACAAACAATTGCGCGATAAATTACAGATAAATCTGAGATATTCTGATCAATAAAATTAAAAGAGAAAAAAATAATTCAGCATTACCTGTACTATAACCACATGTTCAATTGAATAATTTTCTGATTAAACAATAACTGTAGAATATTTTTTTCAGGAAACCAACTCTTGATTGTTGTAAATGAGGTTACAAAATGAATTTTCTGTGCGATCTTCAATCAACATTTGTTACTTTTATCAAAGTGCAGGAAAATAAAAATTCAAATATTCCTTTCGAATATAAATAAAAACAGGAAAGCATTTTTCCCTCGACTTTTACATGTTTTGTTTCATGTTCATTAATAAATGTTTGAGCTTGAATTAATCGATAATATTTGGAAATATTTCTCTTCTTCGTTTCTTTATTCAATTCTACAAACATTATTTAGAATTATTCCCTTGGTCTAAATAATTACAGCTGGGTGCTTTCCTTTAGAAAGAACCACTTGCAAACGGTCTGAAGATCGAAGCTTCTGTGATTGAAAAAAACTCGACTTTCCCCACAATACAATTTGATATATTTATTTTTCAAGATATCACATTGTACTTATAAACTGCTGTATTAAATGTGTATTGTCTGTGACATTGGTTGGAAAGATTGTTGCAGCATTGTACAACAGACTGTCTAAAAGTTATGTTTCTGTTACATGTAATGTATTAACTTCCGGATGGATTTTTGCAAACTGACATTCGATCACTTAACATTGCAATGAAATGACAATTCTTGTTAATGTTCCTAACTTAATAAAAACATTGTTGATTAAAGCTATGACCTGATACAATCAAGTATTTTTATTCTTGATACAGCATTTTCAATCTATATTCACTGGAAAACTAAAGACGAAATAATTATGAAACATAATGGGATATATTAACAAATAACTAGACAGATTTCACTGGTTGTGCAGGAACTGATTAAGCGTTCGGATTTGCCTAGCCTTCGGAATTAACTGACTGTATCTTCTCGTTTCTGGTTGAGTTCATGTTCCTTAGTTTTAA
The DNA here is from genome assembly GCF_021869535.1 of Mytilus californianus. Lineage (NCBI taxonomy): Eukaryota > Metazoa > Mollusca > Bivalvia > Mytilida > Mytilidae > Mytilus > Mytilus californianus. Next base: position 26,377,786 of record NW_026262582.1, on the reverse strand, counting down.
GTTGTCTGTGGCATGAAGTCTGTCTTTTCTTTGTTTTTGCTTTTACCCTTTGCATTGTCTGTTCTTCTTACTTACATGTATAGTTGTGATTGTCCTTTTTGCTAATTTTTCACAAACATCGATTAAAAATATATAAAGCCTACATAAATGTTAGTAGCAAATGAACTACAAATGAATAGAATAAGTATGAACTCGGATAGATAGCTGTCCCATTGGCATTCATGTCACATCTCCTTATTCTTATATACACATCAAAATCATGTTTCAAACACAAATTTCGAATTACAAGGTTAATTCAAAAGAGAGAAGTCCATAAAACCTGAAAAAAATAATATTTTCTACCATATTAAACAACAGACCGTCTGGCAAACAAATTTCATATTCCTGACTTGTTACGGGGTTTACCGAGAAAAAAATGATAGGTCAAACAAGGTTTTCGGGCTAGCTACGATTACAACTTGTATGACAGATGTATGTTGTTCCGTTATATCAGCCAGAGCAACCCTAATTTGTACATGTTGTATCCAGCAGTCAAAATTGTGTAAACATCATAGATTTAAAACAGAACTTAATTTGATAATGAAAACAAAAATATATTAAATCTACCAACATGACCAAGTACGACACAACAAAAAAATACTATAAAAGATTAATGAGTCCAAACAAACAAAATAATACGTTAAACATAGAAAATGCATATAATGGGAAGACAATTAGCGTAAATTGCAAACAGTGAACTCATATAATTAGAACAGTCGTTACTTAAACGAAGAGTTGTTGGATCGATGCAAACATACGCATGCACATACCGCTATAGATTCCATACAACGAGTAAGCATTCTAAAAGGTGAGTGTGACACAACGTTGGTAAATAAAAAATGTTCTTTATAAATCCATTGCTTTCAAAAAATTGATTTTAGCGTTCTAGATAAGAGTTATCAATATATTGCAGAAAAATACTTTAAACGCAGATATGTCATGCAAAAACAGTATGACGTAATTGCTTTGTATTGTGAAAGCCGTTAAGCAAAAAAAAAACTATAACAAATTATGCAACAATCAATATTTCCATTTTATATTTCATTTTTATTGAAAGTCAATCTGACAACATACATAGTAACTAATCAAAGAAATTTGAAATAGAACATATCTTCTCTGTACCGAACAGCACTGATACTTAACTAATGCAAGCGAAAGCTCTGCCTCTAAACATTTTCTTCTATATAAAAATAAGAAGATGTGGTATGATTGCCAATGAGACAACTCTCCATAAAAGACCATATTACATAGAAGTTTCTATGTATGGAGTTTCTATGTATGGAAGAGTGGAAGAGTAGCGTTTAGTCGGCATTTTTGATCGAATTTTTAATTTTTTTATGATTTTTTTATGAATTTAAATTATGGTAGGTGTAATATATGTTTGCCTTTTGCAATCTCCCTCCTGCATCCCTGTTCCGCAACCTAATTTAGTTAGTACTAGGTAAATACGCTAGTAAGTAAATCCATATAGTAAAAACAAAATGAGTAAAATATTTACTTTATAGTCAACAATAAAGTACCCGAAATTAAAATGTGCATTTCTCCTTGACTAATGTAGAAAAAAAGGTGTTCCATTTGACCACAGTCGATAGTGTTATACACTAAATGCAGATATGTTCGGCTAACAATATAGATACATTTGGTTCATTTCGGTAAATGAGAAAGACGGAGAAATTTGTAAACAAAACATAAATTAGATACACTTTGTGTAATTTTCCAGAAAAAACCTTTCGATAGAGCTTAACTTTATCATATTCCTCTTAGATCTTGCTTTAACAATTCCGTATAGTAATTTGCATACGAAAAGGTAATACAAAAAGATGTTTATTCATTCCCTTGATTTTGTTAATTTTCCTATCCATGATCCATATGTTCTATTGGTTACTTTATATACATTCGCCTCTCTCTTAACGAACATGTCTCAAAGGGTTTTATTTGTATAGTGATGGCAAAATTTTCTAATGATAAAGACTTTTGTGAGCACTGGGCATCTTCTTTCTTTTATATCATTGACGTTTAGACGGTATCTCAATGTGTTATGTAATGTTCATATTCTATTGATGATACGTAATTATTATTAATGGAACCAATAGTCCTGTATCCTTTTACGAGTTGTTCGGTCATGAATTTGAATATCAATTGTCTTTTGAATTTGGTTCGTTTTTCAAAGACATATTTTTACTTGAACAACGAAAATCTGAACTTAGTATTTGCTTCAATTTTAATTCGGTATTGTTATTGTTTCAAAATAGAATTTCACAGCTTTTTTCAAAAATCAATTTGTATTTACCCTTTATTTTATCGAAAAACTTCCTGGACACTTTCAAAAGGGAACTTGTTTTCCAAATACAATAGTCTAATAACGAAATTGGTCGGATATACTTGACTTATATATTATTCATAGTTATTGTTTTTAATTTCGTTTCCTGTTTTAAAAAATCATGCTAGTCAGATACGAAGTACTTGATATCAATAAAAAAACGGAAATATGTAAGTTGGCTCTGACATGGCGTTGACGGTTCAATTCCTCGATTTTGGAGAACAACATGTAATAAAAATAAAAACATTTCATAACTGAATTAATTCGTAAAGACATTAATGACCTTAGTTTAATTTGATGATAAAGTGTACATAAAAATGAAAAGGTAGATACAAAACAATTTGAACGTTAAAATGTTTTTATCAGATTAGTTTTATCATTAATATATCAAAGATGCTATTCAATCACCTGGTGCAGTTCAGTCAACATCGTAAAATGTTATCAGCAGAAGGTAAATGTTTTCGTTATGGACTTCATGTGACATTATCAGGAATGTATATCTCTAAAACAGTGTCGTTATTCCTTGTTCGCATTCGTTGTAACTGTTTTCACTTTTGGATGATATATATCGACCATCAGGTCAAATTGTGTATGCGTTTTGGTGCTTTAGACTTTGTACCTTTTACTTTTCTGTAGATTCATTGACATCAACCAACAAGTATATATTTCCAGTGGTTTGTAAATGTAACGAACAATGTCTTAAAAAAAGACTACGAATACAATTGCTATCTCTACAAAATAAATAAGGTTCAATGAATAATGAAATTGTTTTTATGACGTCAATATTAGTCATTGATTTAAGAGTTTGATATTGTCACTTTCCTTTTTCGTATTTTCAGCAAGTGGTGTGCTATAAGGCATTCACCTAAATCTTCTCTAGAATGATATCTGAATTAATCTGTAGAGCTGTAGAGTTTTAGATTCTGTTATAATAGTTCGTATCAAGAAACAAAACATGTTTATAGTTAGGCATTTACAAACTTTATTGTTTAAGTGACAAGTTGATATATTCCATGGTTTTCCTATGTTTATACACATTTGACAGTTAGAAATCATCTTTTGTTTCTTCAGAGTAGTTTTCATCGTTATTCGGTGTTACATTTCCTTGATCTTCATTCCCATAAAAATTTGTTTTAGTTTTATCCAGGGAACATCCCATTTCTTTGATTCCAAAGGAATGTCTACTAGCAGAACTTGTAAAGATAGTTGGGTTTTCATCGGTCAAGTTTTGTTCGGTTTTGCGATAAACATGTTCGTCTTCAGCTGCACTGTTTGCAACCAGGGTTGTGTATGGTTTTTCATTACCATCCTCCATATCTTCTGTATAATTGATGTCATTGTTAGATGATGCTGAGGAATGTTCCTCCGTAGATGGAGTTGTGTTTCTATTATCAGTCCCTATTCTTTCAGTGTCTGAAATATTCTGGGTACTATTTCCTGAAATCAGTAAATAGATATAAGAAGATGTGGTATGAGTGCCAATGAGACAACTCTCCATCCAAGTCAAAATTTATAAAAGTAAAAAGTTTGTTTTTTTAATTCATTTTACAATAACACTTGCATATTTCTTCTAACCCTAAAATCGCAAAACACTGAAACATGAATGTCGTATTACACTCTTTTTGATTATTAAATGATATTGAATTATATTGCAGGAAAATGATTGTGTTCTTTTATTTTCAATATGGCATAATGTAAATTATCATAAGATGATACAAATAATAGTATTTAGAATTTTCCTAATGTCTACTATTCAGCAGAAGTACATGAAACCACATTCAAACATAACAATGACGAAAGTTTCTAAAAACTCTATGTAATTAACCCTGTTGGCTTGTATCATAATCAGCCAGTTGTTGTGCTTCTCGTATACTTATTTTGACATAATTATTGTTCTTATACGTTTAATTTTTACACCGATTGAGATCAAATTGGAGGAGGCTTCAGTTCCTAAAAATGTAGTATAACCAGCTGCATATTCAGGTCCTGTCACCAAACCAATCTGAATGTGTGTGTTTTTTTTTTGTTTTTTTTTTACTTTTTTTTTATTATTTTATTTTTTTTTGCGAAAACTTGTTTCCTTGGTAATAATTACTACGAGGGATGTTATTAACAGCTACATATTTTGTGGATTAAGTTTTATAAACGTATTTCTTTTCCAAGAATCTTATGTACGGTTGTGTCATGTTTTGGTTATTATCCTTTACGTTTACATGTATGTTTTATAAAGTGTGTAACTTGCGGTGTGGTCAATACGTAATCAATTATTTCTGCATAATGAGGGCTGTCATCAACATTTCGCTCAGCTGTTTGGTTATTAATGGCAGTCATCAACCTAATTATATATTTAAAAGTAAAGCATGACATTGTATTGAAAATGCATAGTACACGTATTAAAAGTCTAGGTACCTTTCATTATTATATAGTTTGCCTTGAAATTTTATCCTATTTTACATGTAATAATTGCAGAAAATGACATTATCTTACCTTGATCTGCAGATAAGTTCGAAAGTACTTTAAACTTTTATATGAAAGAAATTGGCATTGTCAACAGTAAGAAAAAATTGCCAATACCTCTTCAATAAATATAAAACCTGGAAAAAATACTAGTGACTCATATTCCACATGCCAAACGAATATTTGAAAAACTAATTTGAAGACGGTAAGATGTACTTTCTTTTCAACTGTGTTGTGCTATTCATTATGCACTGTTCTTAAAAATTCTAAAGAACTTCAGGACAATTTTAAATCTCGGTCTATTTCTGAAATTAATTCCAACATAACTTTTGATTTTTTAACCCTGTATACCAACATTCCCCATGTGAAATTATAAAATTGTTTTGAATAAACATTGAATGACAAAATTTCTTCTTATGTGACGTTTACATTTTCTGACGTCAGACACGCGAAGCAATGAATGTGGTTTTTAATTTGATAGATGCTTTTGTTCTTTTTTGTAAATAGTTGTTTGTTTTGATATTGTAACACAGTGATGACTGCTGTACCCATATTTTGACTATTTTATTTATGATGTCTGTTTTGTTCACGCATCGTTGTAAATATAACGAAATTTGATAAGACTGTCGTACAAGTGAGAGGTTTAGCGCTATAAAACCAGGTTCAATCCACCATTTTCTACATTTGAAAATGCCTGTACCAAGTCAGGAATATGACAGTTGTTGTCCATTCGTTTGATGTGTTTTGTCATTTGATTTTGCCATGTGATTAGGGACTTTCCGATTGAATTTTCCTCGGAGTTCAGTATTTTTGTGATTTTACTTTTTTGTATGAGTATCACATCTTTCTTGCTTAACTTGTCATTTTGTCACTGATGGCGTTAACATTAAGATAACTAAAATGTATCACATTTGTTGAAAAATCAATCCAAATATAATTAAACTATTTTTAAAACGAATACTTTCTGGAGAGACTCAACAAGGACATTATTTATCAAATAGCGAAACATGTCGGATATCTATACTTAAATTTCATCATTCATATCTATTGTTTTTTGAAAAAACAAAATTCGTGCCAGCTAGTAACAAAGCATTAACTCGCACTTTTGTCTCGAGGTGGCTTTCAAACTACAATCTACCAATTTTGTAACATTATGAAGTGTTAAGAATTAAGGATCTGATAACTAAATTGATTTTTTGCATTAAATATATATTTATTAGTTTATTGTGTTTAAATGTACAGTCTATTATATACGGCTTGCCATATAATCCTTCATAAGCGATATCGCTAATTTAAACATACTAAAGAATTTGACATCAAGCGCCTCGTGGACTTTATCCATATATAAACACGTGTTCCCGCTCGTTTTCATTTTACGTCAAATTTGCAACAAGACAACCCCCCCCCCCCCCACCCCCCCCACGTTTTCCTAGTTTATTTTTCAGATTGCATGGTGAACATATCAATATGTATTGAATGTATCGTCAGATTGTCAGGTACCATCACAAGCTTCAACATTTATCAACAGATGCTATGAATACCGAAAAAAAAGGAGTTTCTATAAATTAGTTATTAAAAAAGAATCATCTATTGTCATGGCATTCATTTCAATGATAAAGTACATAAGACATCAACATAAACAAATTAAATAGGCAGTGGTTTATTCAAGTTATATTATTTTAGCTGTTATGGATCTACCCAGCAGCTAGACATTGATTTCTATTCACTGTTGGTTTTCCCGTCTGTGATCAATAGTTGGCAAGTTTGTTGTTGTTGTTGTTGTTTGTTGTTTGTTGTTTAATAATGTTGAATAAATGCCAGCCAAATTTCAAGTTGTTTGTTGTTTATATTAAACGTTTGAAAGCTAGAAACAGGACAATTTTACGGTTATGCCGTTTTATAACCCTGTAAATCAAGATACGATCCATTTTGTTTGAAACTTTTCCAGATTGATTTTAATAGTTACCTCTTAAATTGTGCTGTAAATTTACTGTTCCGGGTAAAGGAACTGCTCAAAACTCGTAAACACGTTAAACCCCTCTGCATTTATCATGTTTTTGTCCGGACTCAGGATTCTAATTTCAGTAGTTGTATATTGTTGTCTGTCTGTCATATTTGTTTTTTGATTGTCATAAGTCATTGTTTTTTCGCTGTTTGCATGATTTTAGATTTTGTCATGTCGGCGCTGTTTATTTCTTACAATACAGTATAGTTTTGTTCATAATTGAAGACCGTACGTTGACTTACAGTTCATTTCACCGATAGTTCTTTTCATGCACGTCATTTGGTTTCTGATGTACTAAAATTGTCCAATAAGCTATTGAAACTATCATCTTTATTGTTAATAGTATACAAAATATTATTATATTTCACATGTATATATATACACTTATTATAAGACAATTCAAAACTTTTTTGCTAAATGTCCTGTGTCGGGAAACAACTTTCGTTTCAGGATGAAACAATACAATGGTCTACCAGTTGACAACACTATTGTGCTGTGCCTGTCTGGATTTCAATCGAAACAGATTAAAATTTGTTGTGTTTTATGGACTTCACCATTATTGAATTTACATTGGATTTCGGTATTTTTGTTAATACTTTTTTGTTTCTTCGTGTTAAAATGAAAACACTCTTGAATATTGATGACATTAATGTGGCTTCATTAGTACTCTTTGGTTAATACTATTCGTGCATTCGGGAGTACAGTTGAACCACGAATTGAATTGTTATTAATTTTATATTGGCTTCTATGCTAACTTCAGCTAAACAACGAAATCAAATCCACAATATATACATAGTTTCTCAGATAAGGCATTTTCTTGTAGTTTAAAAAAAAAACAAATCTTCCATTGTCCTTTTATATGTTAATACCAGAAGAGAGAATGACGGATTAAGGATTAATATTTCTGAAATATATCGCTTCATTTGAATCATGTGGTGTATGAGTGGAATTCATAAATTTGCTGTTGGTTTAAAAAGGAGAGAAACCCGCGTAATAATTGAATATTACGCTTTTCTTATGGACTTCTCACATCAAGACCAAAGAAATTTGGTCCATTGAAAAAAAAGTGTAAAGTTATGATTCATTATGCATCCACTAAAGCTATTTTCTGGCAAAGTCCTTAACTGTTTATATTGGTTTCTAATTGATGGGTTGCAGAACTTGATATTTCGGGTCTTTAGCTACATCTCCAACACGTTGCTCGTTGTTTACGTTGCCAAGATTTTCGGTAGTTATAATTGTAGTATTGTACTTTTATATAGACGTGAATTAAAGCAATAGAGAAATTTACGCCCTTGAGGGTGAAGGTCTTTAATACCCTCTCGTGATTTGGTTGCAATACGTATTTAGTGTGGTTATAACAAATGACAGATGGAGTTTTCTCCTTGATGAAATCAGGCTTTTACTTATATCTACTGACCCAAGACTTATAGCCGAAATAAAACATGAGAACAATGTCCAAATTTAGGAAATGCTATCATATTTCATATTGAAATTCAGGCATTCAAATTATTACTTTATTGTTTAAGTGACAAGTTAATGTATTCTACTGTATCATTTTGTTTATAAAAGTATGGCCGCTGAAAATCATTGTCTCTTCCGTTAGAATTATTTTCAGCATAACTCAAATTCACATTTTTCAGAAAGTCATTCGATAACTAAACGATTTTGTTTTATCGGGTATATAATGCACTTCTGTGAATCCAGAAGAATTTCCAGAAGCAGTATTCTCTAAAAAGGTTGAATTTTCATTGGTTAAGTTGTTTCTTACAGAGAGATAAACATGTTCGTAGTCATCTCTATCAATTTCCATCAGTGTGGAGTATGGCTTTTCATAACCATCGTCCAAAATATCTGAACCATTGGCATCATTATCCGATATTGTTGAAAAATGATCTTCAGGCACATTGGTTATATCTCTATTTTTCACCACTACACGTATTCTATCAGCCAATGCAATACTCTGGTCATTATTTCCTGAAATCGTGAAAGTCATTATATTTTCCATTCATTTAAACGAAGAAACTTGTATAATGCTTCTAAAACTAATGCCAATAAATAGGATTGCATTATAGCCGTACACATTGAAACGTGTATGCCACATTTGTCTGCATTGGATTATTTAAAGATATTGAAATAAAATTGCATTCATTGTGTTTGTTCAATTTGAAATTATATGATTTTAATCTCAACTACTCATATGTATGTGCATATTCCGAAGGTCTAATGTTTAAAATCAGAGACAGGAAAACTTGTTTGCTACACATACATAACCATGTTAAAATTCTAACAGTTCAGTATCATTTATCTTACCATAAAGGTAACAGGACATTTCCCTTTATTTTCCTTTGCCTATACTGATTTTGTTTTGTATGTACGTTTTGTTGGTCTGGTGATAAAGATAAGCTAAGATGGTGGTTATGGGTGAATTTCTCTAAATTATAGTGTGATCACGTCGCACTTATATATCCCTGTCAAGGAACCTCGTTAACGATTATCTTCTGAAATATCTTAATGTACTTAGTATTTGGTCCCTCATACATATCACTTTACAACGTAGGAGTCATTTTACAATCTTCAACATTGAAATTAATTTGCACAAAACTAATGAATACACGGAATATTTTATGTTTTTTCCGTTATATTACATGTAAACATTTATTTTTCGGCATACCTTGTCCTGTGTCAAGTATGTCATCAGTTTGAATTATTTCTGCATAATGCGCGCTTTCGTCACCATTAACTTCAGGTGTTTGAATATTTTTTGAAGTTATCATCCTAAAATTAAAAAATGTATGTAAAACATTTCACAGTACAAGTCTTTAAAGTCGCCGTTCCTCTTTTTTTGTGTACAGTTTGCCTTTAATTTTTCATACTATTATAATATAAGAAAATGACTACATCTTAATCTTAATGTTGTGTTTGGAGACAGTTGTTTGTCCTTTGGTTGTTTTAATTATTTTTTTCAATAGCAATGTCACATCGGTTTCGACTTTTGAGCTTGAATATCCCTTTGTTATGTCCCGCCTCTTTTTAACATTACTTAGCATTCTGTAATGCTTAAGGTACATAATAATTTTATGAACTTAATAACCTGCAATTTTATCTGTAACAGAGTTTGTTCTCCATTAAGTTTTCGTTATTTCCAAAATTCAATTTTTATGTTTTGAATCCTGAATTTGTTTATTTTGCCTTTTTAAAGTGAAGCCTTACGTATTTAATTTTAGTGGAATATTATATTTAATTGAATGGAATAAAAATTACTTGACAGTGTGTACAAAAACATTAGGGCATAAATTCAAACGTTCAAATTAAAAATGAGCAAAACGACGGATAAAACTAATGCAGCTTGATCTACTTACCCATCCGAGATTACCCCTGGTTTTGGTTGAGATCGTATTGTTCAGTCTTTAGTTTTCTATATAGTGTTTTAGAGACTACTGTTTGTCTTTTCGTCGTTTTTCTTTTTACCATGGTATAGTCGGTTGTCTTGGACGTAAGATTTTGCATTGTACGTTTTATAAATTATGTATTCAAACGAATCTCTATATTAAGCCCAAAAGACAAACATTTAAGCGACAAAGATGTTTAAATAGATGGGAATTCTTATGACAAAATTCATCTTGCAATCAATAGTCAACGCACTAGCAATACTTTAATTACCATTTACCAGGTTCTTCGTGATTTCATCTTTATGCAAATCAAATTAAATAAGTATTATCTACAGAGGTTATAAAATGTATAAAAATAGATGACTAACCTTTTTCTGTACATCTGTTTCAGGAATCCTGATGTTGAAACACAAGAAGAAAATTACAGTTCACATGTCACATGTACTTATAACTTAAAAAAATCTAAAAGTCAAATCAAATGTAGTAAACTTTAGATCAATATCAAATATAACAGAAAGTCCAAAATAATTTGACCAAATATTGAAACCAATTAACTTAATGATAGCACCGATCATAAGATCAATTATATTCAGGAGAAAGAAAGTTAACGCCAAAAGAAGACATGAACTGTTTTGAGTTGATTTATTATTAATTTCTGGAACCTTGAATTCAAACTGATTGATACTTCTCAATGAACCTGCACAAATGTGTTTATTTATGAAATGCCCTTTTGCGAAAATGAATACTTATTCTCCTCGTGCAAGAATTAACATTTATTATGGATTTGTAAATGAAATACATATGGTTGATGAATTCCATGTTGGAAGACAAACATGTTGGAACTTCTTGTCGTCACATGAATCGCTATTATTTGGATTTAGCATTGCTTTATTAATGTGTTACATTCGATTGTATGTTGATTCCACTAAACACTTGACATCGTTATATCTAAAACCGACAATGTGTACTTACTAACATATATACCCATCCCAGCCAAAATAATTATCAGAAATACTATAATGGTAATAAAGATGCCTTCGGCCGACAGTGTTTGTTCTCCTGATGAGTAATTCACTGAAATGAATAGGATAGAATATTAAAACGATCGTAAAACGTAAATAGTACAGATTTTTTTATCAATTCAAATCAATATATTAATAAGAAATCAGCAAAAAAAAATGAAAAAAAAAAATCTCAGGCGTTCTAAGTGCTTTTCTGGATTTACCTTTATAAGGAACGCTGAAAACTGAAAAATTTGAAAGCCACGGATGTATAAGAACAGAAACAGTTGAACAGCTATATGACCAAACTTGACATAAAAATAATTGTCAAATCCATCTAAGATCAATTTTGCGTAAGGGAGTTGAAACCTTAGTTTCTTATTAATTTAACATTTATAAACGGACATGTTTTGAACAGGGTATTACAAATCATGTCAGTACCGAATTACCTACTACTGAGCTGATGATATCTTCAAGGACTGACAGTCAACCAGCAGCGGTATCGATCCAGTGCTTATTACTTATTCAATTTCCAGAAGATGAGAAGTTAAGTTATATATCAAAGAAAAATATTATTCAAAGATAGCAGATGCACTTACATTTTTAAGAAATAGTTGGCATGCATTATATAGAAAACTATGAATCATTAATAATTGATTTACATGTGCGAAGGTTGTTTGAATAACTACAAGATACATACATGTATCTATTATCTATATATATTATTTGCTGAGCAGATATTTTATTCTTCGAAATGTGCTAGTCAACAAAATAAACGATACAAGGCAACGTATTTTCAATATATAAAGACATACATACGCTACATATTAGATTAACTGATTAATTTGAATCCTTTGCTCATTGTATTTTCTCCCCCTCCGACTTCTTTTTTCATCATATGCATAACTTCAAGTTATGAATGCTATATTGAGAAACATCTAGTGTTTAATCATAATTCTACGTTGCTTTGATTACAATGAAATACAACGAAGTTTCAAAATTCGTTAATTCATACCTTTACTTCTTAATTCAACATGAATACTGATGTTTCCATATCTATTGCATAATGTTACCATATACATTTGGAAATCAAATCTTCTTAGTTTAGGAAAACTGAACACTACTTGCCGTCCATGCAGTGTAATTGTTGTACCGTGAAAATTAGCTCTGGTTATAATTAACTCCATTCGAACATGATATTGAAATGAATATCCGTACAAATTTGACACCACCGAACATGTTATGTTCGATACACTGTACACATAAATTGCCAAATCTTTTGGATTTCCTTCTTTGCCATATTGTACGGTCTGGCTCTTTTTCATAAAAATAGGTGGACCTTAAATACAAAATAGATGAGTACTTTGAGATAGTTAAGATTACAGTCGGACATGGTATTTAATGAGTCCTTTGCTATACGCATGCGAACAGGTTTCAACTTTGGTCCAACATCGGTTATCGAATATGAATATACCTTTTTGTTTCAAAAAATTAAAAGAGGAGTGTCTCGGTTGTACCGTGCACGTGGTCATGATAAAAGCTTGTTCGCCTCAAGCTCGGAGTGTGGAGTTTTCGATCTTCAGCTGGATAAAACTAGACTTCAAAATCAATATTTGCTGCTTTCAGCCGAGAAAGTAGTTAGTGCCTTTGTACTGGCAAAATATATAGGCATAAGCTATTGAAAAGAAGTACTACGATTCATATGTTTTCTAGGTCATTGTTCCCATGTTAATGTGTTCTTCAGCTGCTTGTGGCATCATTATTCATGTAATGAGTAATATTGGCCGTACGTCTCATTGACAATCATACCCCATCTTCTTATTTTTATATTCATTTTGCTTAATATTCATGAATTGCTTTGCTTGAAGTAGATATCGTTATTGGTGAGACTTTTTTTAATTCATGTAGACTGTATAAGATTTCTTCGATATGCTTGTTCACAACACATTTATTTTTCTATTCTATTTCAGCAATTCTCCGAAACATAATTTTGAATGAAGAAAATTGACCTAACAGATACTTCGCTTGTTTCATAGTAGTATTGTGTTTGCATTGACTTATGATTAAGGAAAAGGGTTATTAGATTTCTTTGATTTAGGGTCTTGAGTGACAACTTTGTATTTAATTCTAATCTTTTCCATCCAGTTATTGGGGCTGTTTCAAGAACTACTTATATAATTTGATTTTCTGCTGCATGTATATGACTTGATTAAAAAAATATCTTACCCAGGGTAATGATTGATTGCCTAATTTTGTATCAGCAGACAAAGGCTATAACGCTGCGAGCGGGATAACGAATTGACGCATTAATCAAAACTGTTATTAAAATCATGTATAAACATTATATTTATGTTTATTTTTGTACAACAAAAACATAACTGTTACAATGATTACCTTCCGATACAATGTACACTCTCCCTTGTTGAAAAATATTCCCATAATAATTAGGAATACCATTTGAGACATTACAGATGTAAATCCCGGTATCCTGATATCTATTTGATAAGTCACTCTCTGGTAGCTGGAGAATTCCATTATTTGTCGCGCCTAAATATCTAATATGCTCGTTAAATTGAGATCGATGTTCCCAGGGAAAGTATCTGTAACTATTTGGTTCTCCTTGTGCCATACATTTCATTTCCCTATTTTTGCTGTCTTCAGTAAAATTGCTGTAAAGTATATTAACAACTGGAGGATCTGTAAATAAAACCAAAATTAAAATGTGTGTATATGCATTTTGTATGTTGTATGCATAAAATAGGGCGATACAAGAATTAATTATTATTCAGGGGAAAAAAGAAATTGAACTAAAAGAAGAAAGCACATGCAAAATGTTGAATTTGAACAAAGCTAATTTCCTCTTGTTTGCATTCATGGATTTCGGAAGAGTTTGAAGAAATATCAGATATTGTTAAATGAAGTTCTTACATGAAATAACGAGTGAAATCTCATTAGACGCATTACCAATGTCGTTCTGGGAAAAACATGTGTAGTTGCCAGTGTCATGTTGACTCACGTTACTCATCATATAACACAATGAAGATCCATTATTTGTTGAAACTAATTTCTCATTCTCTTTAAACCACGATAGTGATGTTGGTTGCGGATTACCCATCGATGTGCAACAGAGATGCGTTGTTTCACCTTCCATAATCAAAGCGGCACTAACATTTACTTTGATAGAAAGTTTGACTGAAAAAAAGATTGTTATATGTTACAAGTCGAGAAAATGCAATAATTTCTTGAATACTATTTTTTAAATGTTGATTTATTGAACTAGTTATTAATGTGCATTAAAAAAGTTAAAGAGAATGTTAGAGTTCCGATGGCGACCCCGTATGCATACATGTTCGTGTTTTTAGCCACATAGTATGAGTTCGTAAATACAGTTTGAAGTGCAGATGTAGTTGGGAGATATTGATTATTGACCTTACAACAAAACCAAACGACGAACCGTGGTGCCTTGGCCGAGATAAATATTTTAAACGTCATTAATGTAATAATTTTTTACATACATTGAGGTCAGATGTCACGTACATATAACTATAAAGGACCTATAATCTTGTATCATATTTATCTAAAGTTACACTGTAAAGAGTATAAAAGAGTATAATTAAAAATGTGCGACTAAAACATAGATTCGCTTCATTGCCTTCGATATAGTTTGACGTCCGATTTCGGATTTTTAACACCCATTGAAATGGAATTATATCACATTAAGTAAGCATATATCTTGGGTAGTATATCAAGTACATATGAAAGCCTCATATTTATTATATGCATCGACTTGTCATGGTATAACTTGATGCAATGAATCATTTTCGTTACGTAGATTAACAAGTTTTATTTGAATGTATTGATGCTGCCGATATTCGTAGATGAAATTGAGAATGGAAACGGGGAATGTGTCAAAGAGACAACAACCCGACCAAAGAGCAGAAAACAGCCCAAGGCCACCAATGGGTCTTCAAGACAGCGAGAAAATCCCGCACTCGGAGGCGGGCTTCAGCTGGCCCCTAAACAATAATTGTATAATTGTTCAGCAAAAAAGGATGTCACATTATACTCCGAAACATATAAATGAACCACAATTAAAGACACATACAAGAATATCTAAGCCCAAAGGTCTCTGACTTGGGACAGGCGCAAAATTGCAGCGGGTTAAACATGTTTTGTGAGATCTCAACCCTCTTATTTACCTCTAGCTAATGGGGAATTAACAAACACACAGCAATACGCACAGTAAAACTCAGTTTAAAAGAAGTCCGAGTCCGATGTTAGAATAGGTAATACAAGAAACTAAGCAAAATGACAAGGATCAACATAAATTAACAAAGGACTACTAGCAGTTACTGACATGACAGCTCCAGACCTCAATTAAACTGATTAAAATAGTATGTCTTCATCATATGAAAATCAAGCACATTCCCTACAGTAAGGGGTTTAGTATCATACCATCATAAAATCTTCAGGAAGAACATAACCTATGTCATGCTAACAACTGGTTTTAGAATAAATGTGTTTATTTCCGATGCAAAGACCCTATGAGTGAATCAATATTAATTCCAGAAAAGCCCTCTTTAAGGACCTCTTTGAAGTTTGGTTAGCCTTTGGGGTGAATGACGACGTTTTTTTGCTTTGTATAGAATATTATCATAAAAGATGGGATGTTAAATACCTGAACATATAAGATGTCTGCTCGTTGATTTATATTTACGAATGAAGTCCTTGCATTTAAACGTACAAAATATACATTTATATTAACATTTATTTGATACTTCTCCACTTAAAAAAAAAATAGATATGTAATATCGGTTTCAAATTATTAAAATCTTTGTTATAAAATAGCTTTTTGAAATAGCTCTCGTCTCAGTTGGGCTTTTTTGCTAGGCCACCCCCTCACGTCCCTAGCTTCGATATATGACGACGGAAGTCATTGTAATGTAACATTGCAAAAACACAAGATAGCAAAAGTCATATATAAGATAATAGCATTAATGATACCAATTACAAATGTACACTGCACCCAATGTGCATTTCGACAATTAATGTATCTTCACTGATTTTCAAGGCCAAATTATTAATTCGTTTTCTTCAGCATTAGATCATTACCCTAACACCAGAAGAATATTTCTTACGTTTTATATCTAGATGAATTGTCTTGGTAAGCGGTATTTTCATGTCTTGATTTTGTACTTCGCATGAATAAACAGCTTTGTGATTGGTTTTATCGGGAACAAATGAATAGACAAGTTTTCTTGGTCCACCTGTCTTAATGATGATTCCATCCTTTCTCCATCTCAGTACTTCAGGTGGTTTTCCACTTTTCACCAAGCAAATAAGATCCAGTGGGGAATTTTCTATTCCTTTTACAGTATAATTGTCAGTTACGTTTTGGATAATCGGCTCTGATGGTAGCACTGAAATATAATACTCATCATCACTAGGAGCGCATTTCAAAGTGATTGACCTCACTATTTAAAGGTATTGTGCTTTCAGAAATAATATATTTTCGACAAGATGAGGCAACATAATTCAAACAATATTTATTTGATAAATCATCAAATAACAAATTAATGAAATAAATTTATACATTTAAGAGACAGACAAAGTTGCTTTAACAAATTTCCTAGCATACAAATATTGCTCTCACTCGGTAAAAAAAACAACATATGAGAACAGATCAAAATATCATTATGTCTTACAAATTAAGCTTTATTAGTTAATCATAGCACATATAGTTTGATATAACAAAATTAAACAAGTTAACAGAAAGAAGAACTATAAGACACTAACAGAGTCATTTTGTCCTAAAGGTTTTCTTTAGTTACCATTTATTTTACAGTAAACTGGCAAAAAAATGTGCAGGTATGTCTAGAAAGAGTTTTGGTTGCACCAAATTTATAAAGCCGTATTTTCATTGATGAAATAATGTCTTGAAAATTAACAAATGATTATTCTTGCATGCTGCATCCTTTTTCAATGTTTATTGTTAAAATTGAACTTGAACTAATGTATACTAAATATTATTTTACAGTTAGGTCTGCTTCATTTTTGACTTACATCAATTGTAGAAACTGACAGTAGGCTTGGTTGAAAACTTAATGTTAACGAAAAAAGAGACATTTTCATTTTAACTTACTAGTATTCATGATCGTTTCATTTTTATGTTCCGTAAAGCAACATTCCAGCATCACCTGCATATTAAGTATATATTTTCCGGTCTGGGCTAGCGTTGTCTTATCAAAGATTGATGCTTACAATATAACTGTTGTCTTGTCAAAGGTTGCTGCTTACAATATAACTATTGAACCAAAATTTTATTAATCATGTTTTGATCGACCTTATACGACGTATCATGGAACTTTTACCTGTCATGAATAACAAGACAGCTGTTAGTTTCTAGTGATGCAGTACGCGTACACTTCCGGAGTATTAGAGATTAACCACAGTTATTGGGCCCATGTCTGTTGTTCAATCTTGACGGGACGACCATTTTATATTCCTTTGAAGGGGGAGGGGAGGTGGGTTTTTATTTGGCAGACAGAATATTCATTTACAACTCTGGCTAGGCAATGTTATTTTCGAGGGAAAATGTCTTGTATTCTTTGAGGCCGAATATTAATTTTCCTTCTGTCTTGGATAAGATTTGTTTTGAACAGAGAGGATGTATTTCTTGGTTGAAAACATGGAAGTTTATCAGCATCTGTTAGTCACAATTACATCGAATTAGATATACACATTACATTAAAAAAAGAAAACAAATATGGTTCAATTAAAGAATAAAATAAAGAAGTACAAATGTCTTTAATATTATACTGCAAAGCCCAAGTTTATGAAAAAATTTGGTCTCCTTTACATGAAACTAATTATTGTTTCATATTTTCTTTTTTTAGTAAAGTAGAAATAAAATAACATGTTTAATTAGCGTTGAGCAAGGCTATGCTTGTCTTTAAAACAATTGTTTACAAATTAAGAAACGATACATATTGTTTCAAACAGATGAGTGACGAAAGTATTAGTCTTGTGTGAGACAAAGAGAGAGAGAGAGAGAGAGAGAGATTATCTAAATAAATGTCAATGTTAACTTAAAAACTCGTATTGTAAAAATCAATTAGTCAGCACTTTATACATGTATTGTGAACTTCAAAATGTTCTATATTTAATTGATTGATTAATTAATTTTTGGTTGCTTAACGTCCAGTGGCAAATTTCTATGTTTGAACCCCTTGATACATTTGTCAGGTGGAAGTGTATAGGAGTATGTAAAATCCTGACTTTCGAAAATAAACAAAAACAAAACAAAAAAACAACTAAACAAAACAAGATACTTGCATGAACCGTGTATTACTAATTTATATATGTGCTTAACATCTTGAATGTGTAATACAAATTAGTTAACACTTTTTTCTGTATCTTTTATTGTTTGCCAACACTCCTTTTTGATGTTTTTAATCAGTCAGCAGGTACAAAATGCTGACCATCCTCTCTGAGAAAAGTCATGATTGTTGTCCAACGGTTGTCCGTAAAGTGTAATTTTCGAATGGACACACATTTCAAGAAGAAATAGTCAGTATCAATATATCAGAGGGTTTAAATAGAGACATGTTGCTTCAACCGTTCTATGCCAAGTCCACCAGGATAAAGGAATATCAAGATGTAAACAAAACTTGTTATTTTTTAGCTGAGATAATTAGACAATAGTTCGAATTAATTTTGCAGATCTTTCAAAAGTCACTGTGACCTATATACTTGGACTTAATATATTGATTGTAAGTATAATGCATCTTGAGATCCGGATTATATATTTTTTATCATTGGAGCATTAGTCCGAATACGATACTAAAATATTTGAAAGAAGCTGAAATAAGCCCGAGTTGTGAGCTCGTATTCTGATATGCAGTTGAGATATAGTTTTAAGGATACTGTGTCATAATTTGTTGATCGTATATGCTTATATCCACCTAATCACTACTTGAAGAACTGCAAATTATTATACATGTTTGCGTCGCTTTTGTAGCTAACTTAGCCTTAGCCTTGACGTTTATTGGAGACCTAAAATGAGTCGTGCACATCCCATTTTCGCTCTTTATTATTTTCATATCGGTTGAAAAATGCTACAGGTCTCAAAGGGGGGGGGGGGGCATATGCAATGTTTGGTAGGGATGTGCAGCTGAAATAGGTATCGTTTTCAAGCTTCATGATATTCGATAAGTTTGAGAATTTAAAGAGAAATTTATGACACGATTGCTGATTGATTCTGTATCTGAAATTAATCAGATGCCGATTTTTTTTCACAGATGCGATTAAAACTACAGTCATAAATGCAGCAGATATGTGTCAAATCCATTAAACTCTCCATAAAATAGCGTAAGTATATTTTTTTACTCACAAGATATGATTTCGTATGCATTTTTGTTATATTCACAATATATGAAAAAAGTGGGTTGAATGTTTCAGTTGCTCAGCCTTACCACTAGAAGGTCGTAACTTATAAAAATGCAATTTACGAAAAAACAGATATACAAAAGATGAACCAACGACTACCACTGAACTACAGGTTCCTGATTGGGACAGGCACATGTGTTATAAGCAGATGTACACCACACAATATAAGAAATCCATTGGGGACGATCATTTGATTTTCAGAGGCTGTTGGGGGACAGGAGGATTATGGCAGTGAATATTTTGACCTAGAACTGTAAGAACTGAGCAAAATAATCTTGCCAACGACAAGATAAAAATTCATAATTTGTCAAACAAATGCAAGAAATAATTGTGTACAAAAGCGAAAATAATTATTACACACCTTTCTTTGTTTAAATATTCTTTAAAGAGTTTGAAAGAATACTTTAAAAGTTTGAAAAAAGTAACAAATTGGCATAAAAATATTGAAAATTTAGGAAACGCACACAAAGACGGGTAGTGTTGGGAAGAGTGATACCTTTTTTTGTTTTGATGAAACAACTATCATATAATAAAAATAAAGATCTGAGTGACTTCTTGATGGAGCATACAGATTTTGTATACCTTTTTATTTTTCCGCGCAAAATTTTAGCAGCAAGTAAATATAAATACTAGCCACCGAAAACAAAATCATCCTGTCACCTCCCCCCTTCCGCCTAGATTTAAAATGGCTCCCCCTTAGTATCGGACATCTTACGAGATGCAATGTGTAATATCAGGTACATGTATGCAATACAAGGTTTTAGTAAATAGGAACACGTACGTTTTGGAATAATATCAGTGTTGCAAATTAGAATAGATATATAATATAATAGATATTTATACATGTTCATACCTGTTATAAAAGTCTACTTACATTTCTTTTGAAGAAGGTATCTATTATTAGGCTCTCCATAATATGCAGCATACTCACATATGTAGATACCTTCGTCAGAGTTAGACAAGTTTGAGATGTGAAGATCATAGTTTTCCCCAATCAAACGAAGTCTTCTAAAAAGATTCTGTGGCAGCGTATTGGCAATTGTATGCCTTAATGAGTAAATCGATATATTCCACACTTTCCTTTCGCCATAAATATCAGTTGCCTCAACTTGCGATATTTCAAATTCCTTATTTCCCCATGCTGGTCCATTCCAGTAAATAGCTTTACAATTGCATTTAAGTATAATTTCTCCACCTGTTGAAAAGTATCTATATTCCATTATCTGCATTCCTGTATAAAAGAAATTATCATAACTTAACATGCGAAATTATTTAAAGAACTTATTGAGCTGATCTTTAATTCCAAATTAGTAATGTATCGAGTATTCTGGACTAAGTACATTAGTTCGATCTTAATATAGATATAAGATTCTTGAATCATACACAATAACTACGTTATACTTGTTCATTCTGTAATTTGGTCTACATTTGTAATATTTCACTGCTATGCAAATGGTCATCATATTAATATATCGAGGTTGGGTGATTTCATCCTCCTTTGTTTCATTATACAAATATAACCGGTCAAAGTGGATAATTAGATGAGTGGATAGATTTGTAACGTCCAGTGTCATGCTAAATGCATATTCAGGAAGAGGACTTGTAAATGTGATACAACTAAAGTAAAATAACTAAAATACCGAACTCCAATGAAAATTCAAAACGGAAAATCCCTTAACAAAGGGCAAAATTAAAAGCTCAAACAAATCAAACCAATGGAAAACAACTGTCATATATCTGACTTGGTGCAGGCATTTCCTTATGTAAAAAATGGTGGAATAATATGAATAAGAAGAAGTGGTATGAGTGCCAATGAGGCAACTCTCCATCCAAGTCACAATGTATAAAAAGTTAACAATTATAGGTCAAAGTACGGCATTCAACACGGAGCTTTGGCTTACATCGAACAGCAAGCTATAAAGGGCCCAATAATGACTAGTGTAAAACAACTCAAACAGGAAAACCAACGGTCTAATCTATATAAAAAAAGAGAAACGAGAAACACCTATGAACCACACCAACAAACCCTGGTTTTATATCTAGCTAAATCTCTCACTTGTTTGACAGTCGCATAAAATTCAAATGTATTGACAACAATGTGTGCACAAACAGACATAATAGGTAAACATTCGAAAATTGGGGTACAGTAGTCAACATTGTGTTACAGTCTTAATCACTATACAAAGAAACAATTATGTCAACAAAGAAAAACAAAATGGCATATAGACACTCTATAGACAAAGCACATATTAAGCAAAAATGAAAGACAAGAATACAAACTAGAGGCTCTAAAGAGCCTGTGTCGCTCACCTTGGTCTATGTGCATATCAAACAAAGGACACAGATGGATTCATGACAAGATTGTGTTTCGGTGATGGTGATGTGTTTGTAGATCTTACTTTACTGAACATTCTTGCTCCTTACTATTATCTCTATCTATAATGAACTTGGCCCAATAGTTACAGTGGAAAATATTATGTAAAAATTTACAAAAATTTACAAAATTTATGAAAATTGTAAAAAATTGACTATAAAGGGCAATAACTCCTTAAGGGGTCAACTGACCATTTTGGTCAAGTTGACTTATTTGTAGATCTTACTTTGCTGAACATTATTGCATTTACAGTTTATCTCTATCTATAATAATATTCAAGATAATAACCAAAAACTGCAAAATTTTCTTAAAATTACCAAATCAGGGGCAGCAACTTAACAACGGCTTGTCCGATTCATCTGAAAATTTCAGGGCAGATAGATCTTGACCTTATAAACAATTTTACCCCATGTCAGATTTGCTTTAAATGCTTTGGTTTCAGATATATAAGCCAAAATCTACATTTTACCCCTATGTTCTATTTTTAACCATGGCGGCCATCTTGGTTGGTTGGCCGGGTCATTGGACACATTTTTTAAACTAGATACCCCAATGATGATTGTGGCCAAGTTTGGTTAAATTTGGCCAAGTAGTTTCAGAGAAGAAGATTTTTGTAAAAGATTACAAAATTTACGAAAAATGGTTAAAAATTGACTATAAAGGGCAATAACTCCTCAAGGGGTCAACTGACCATTTTGGTCAAGTTGACTTATTTGTAGATCTTACTTTGCTGAACATTATTGCTGTTTACAGTTTATCTCTATCTATAATAATATTCAAGATAATAACCAAAAACTGCAAAATTTTCTCAAATTACCAAATCAGGGGCATCAACCCAACAAAGGCTTGTCTGATTCATCTGAAAATTTCAGGGCAGATAGATCTTGACCTTATAAACAATTTTACCCCATGTCAGATTTGCTCTAAATGCTTTGGTTTCAGATATATAAGCTAAAATCTACATTTTACCCCTATGTTCTATTTTTAGCCATGGCGGCCATCTTGGTTGGTTGGCTGGGTCACTGGACACATTTTTTAAACTAGATACCCCAATAATGATCGTGGCCAAGTTTGGTTAAATTTGGCAAAGTAGTTTCAGAGGAGAAGATTTTTGTAAAAGATTACAGAAATTTACGAAAAATGGTTAAAAATTGACTATAAAGGGCAATAACTCCTTAAGGGGTCAAATAACCAAAAACTGCAAAATTTCCTTAAAATTACCAATTCAGGGGCAGCAACCCAACAACGGGTTTTCCGATTCATCTGAAAATTTCAGGGCAGATAGATCTTGACCTGATAAACAATTTTACCCATGTCAGATTTGCTTTAAATGCTTTGGTTTCAGAGATATAAGCTAAAATCTACATTTTACCCCAATGTTCTATATTTAGCCATGGCGGCCATCTTGGTTGGTTGGCCGGGTCACCGGACACATTTTTTAAACTAGATACCCTAATGATGATTGTGGCCAACTGTGGTTAAATTTGGCCAAGTAGTTTCAGAGGAGAATATTTTGGTAAAAGTTAACGACGACGGACGACGACGGACGACGACGACGACGGACGACGATGACGGACGACGGACGCCAAGTGATGAGAAAAGCTGACTTGGCCCTTTGGGCCAGGTGAGCTAAAAATGACCATAGCACAATTACACAATGGCGGGATGTATAAATACCGAGCCTAGTCAAAAGGATATTACCAAAAATGGACTAAAAAGTAAAGGTTAAAAATATACAAAGACAAATAAAAAGAACACTTTAACACGTAATTAAGATGATAAACAACATCAGTACCTATAATCTGTACTTGAAGAGAAGACCATTATGTACTATTTGTGAAATTGATACGGAATATTTATCAACAAGGTTTTGGTATCTTCCAATGATGTTTTTAAGAAAAAGGACGAGACATTTGTTAACATAACCCTGGTTCATCAACTTTCTTCTCAGACACTGGTAACGTTTTATAAAGTCTGAGTAGCAGCTGCAAGCTCTCGAAAACCGTATGAGTTGGGAAATGTATGTTCCATATGTAGGTGAAGTTGGTATATAGCTGCTAACGTGGGGACCTTTATAATTTTAAAATTAAAATCGTCTCGTTTGTCATAGAATCTGGTACCGAGATGACCGCTTATGTCAAATTTGAGATGTAAGTCCAAAAATAAGGCGGAGGAAGCCGTATCTATTGTTTCTTCAATTTCAAGGTCTAGGGGATATATTAATGGAACTCAATCAGAAAAGTTTGGATTGGAAAAACCATCATCAATAAATCTGAATGTGAAATTAAATGATCTGGCTTTTTGAATCTTCTTTTTTTTTTGACAAGTGTCAGAAGGAACTCCGACTCATATGAAAAAAAGAAGAGGTCGGCAAGGAGAAGCGCACAGTTCGTTCTCATCGGAATTCTGACAATTCGAATTTGACCCTGCTTTGTTCTAGACCGACCCGATTATTCTGACTCCAGATCAACCAATCTTTAAACCCGCTGCATTTGTATGCACCTGTCCTAAGACAGGAGCCTGTTGTTCAGTGGTTGTCTTGTTGATGTGGTTCATAAGTGTTTCTCGTTTCTCGTTTTTTATATAGATTAGACCGTTGGTTTTCCTGTTTGAATTGTTTTACACTAGTCATTTTGGGGCCCTGTATATGTTGCTGTTCGGTGTGAGCCAAAGCTCCGCGAGAAGGCCGTACTTTGACCTATAATTGTTTACTTTTTACTCATTGTGACTTGGATGGAGAGTTGTCTCATTGGCACTCATACCACATCTTATTTCTATTTGCTCTTAGTCCTTAATGCCGCGGAGAAGATTTTAAGTCATTCAAATTTTGCGTGACCTGGACGGAAATTTAACCCACGTCTTCTTGTATATATATCTTTACTCTCACAAATCAAATGACAAAGGTATAGAGATATTCGCACTCGATGTGAGCATTCCATCACGATCTGTGTTATCAGAAAGTTCTCTGTATGTATAGAATAAATTTATTTTATAACTCTGGATAGTCAGAACGTTCTCTGTATGTATAGAATAAATTTATTTTATAAATCTGTATGATCAGAAAGTTCTCTGTATGTATGGAATAAATTAATTTTTAACTCTGTATGATTAGAAAGTTGTGTGTATGTATAGAATAAATTTATTCTATGCATTATTGTAAATAGACAAATTTCATTGAACGGACAGCTAAGTATATGGCTCAAAATATTCTGCTCTCAGTTCTTAGTAGAAAGTCTCAATACTCGAAATAAATAGAGGTTTGAAAATAGTATTTTGTACAAAAGGTGCTTTGAGTGTGGACCTTTTTTTATTTTCCTTCATTTCTTGATTGTGTATTAAGATATTTCAAATTACTTTTTTTACTCATGTCTCTTATCCATACAATCTTAAATAACAAAAGTTTCTTAAAGCTTTTATCATTCGACAGCAAATGCTCTTTGGTCGGGTTGTTGTCTCTTTGACATATTCCCCATTTCCACTCTCAATTTTTGATTTTCAAAACAAAATTGTTTTGGTTAATTCACGAGATATTAAGTTTCAAATTCGTACATCATAAAATTTTAAATGATATCTCAAGGTCCACATGCTGTCAAGACATTTTTCATTGTTGTCCTTCATGTTTCATATTACTCTGTGTAAATGTCGGCTTATGATTTTATGGTGAATACTTTATACCGTATGAAGTTATAATACATAATTTTGTGTAATAACATATAAAAACAATTACCTGTGACACACATACATAAATTGATCCCCATCCAATAAGCAAGATACGTAATCCTCATTTTTACAAAACAGGAACTATTCTGTAATTGAAAAAAAGAAAAATAAACACTAATGTTACATTGTGTTGAATACTTGATATATATATATATATATTCCAGTTGTGGCCCCATCATGTATTGGCCAAAATAACCTTCATCACTGTTATCATTTACTATTGTCTTTGTTTTCTATTTCTCCTTTTTTTGTGATGTCTTTTTTTTCTATTTCTCCTTTTTTTGTGATGTCTTTTTTTTTCTTTTCCCCCTGTTTTTAAACTATCAAGAGAGTTTTGCTGAACTTTTTCTTTCCGATAAATATATTATTAGTGTTAGAAATGTACCATACCTAAAAACTACTAAACTATATAGAATTTTAAAAATCTGACATATTAGTCTATAGTTAGGAAATAAAATATTACCTGTTATGTAACAATTTCAATAGTATTGTGCTGGCTTGAATGATTATTGCGACTAAAACATTTTAAAACACGTGTCTATGATTTTCCTGTATAATATGATTTTGTCAGGAAATATACTAGACTTAAATGACTATGATTTTTTGTTTTTGTTTATTTCATTAAATCAACTGGAGTGTTGCTAGGTCAGATATAAAAAAAACATAGAAATTTAAAATTCAGGCCTTGTAAACTAAAACGTTAACACACATGGTTAACGCTTAGCGTGTCAGTCCAGTACAAAGCAGAAATATCACTGTAACATGTTCGTCGCCTAATGTAGGATTTGTTACTGGACGTTTATCACCAATCCATCATCATCACAATCATCATTAGCCTATGCTACTCAACTTACAACTTTTTTCCCTTTTTTTTTCCAAGATTACATTTGTGTACCCCCTTATCACACATCCCCACTGTTTTACCCCTATATCCCACATTCCACTTTTCACACCTATATCACTTATCTCAAAGGCGTGTCATCCCCCCATATGATTCGGTTATAATTATCATTAATTCATCGTTGATAGTGATTTGCTGAATTTCTATTCCACCTGAAAAGATATACGCAATTGTTTAGTGTTAAACAGTGAGAAAAACATTCAATCAACTTTTTTTTTATTTCTTTTGATCAACGTTTTACTTGCAGTTCAAAGAAAATGTGTTATTAAACTTCGGGTGCATGCTACTTTTTACTCAAATGTAAGATTTCTGTTACCAGCATATTTTGATACAAATGTCAAAGACAGCAGGACATATTTGTACATGTATTATTACTGTCAAATCAAATATCGTATTATACCGTTCAAGGACCAACATGTGGCAAGACAGACAACAATCTGGTACATACAGCGGATATACAATACAATGTTAAGGATACAATCGATCATTTCAAGAGCAACACTGGTGCTTATATGAACAAGGAATATCGCTTAGGTCTGTCAAACAGCAAAATGATAATAACACTACAAAAGACACCCACTGACGATGTTTTAGAATCCTAAATTCTGTCTGTGTTCTGATCAGGGAAAGCAAGTAATGACAGAAAATGATCTAACCCCCATCCCCATGAAAAACTCAATAAAAACAAAAAAACCCACAATAAGACATGAACAGAGAATTATCTTAGCATCAGTTACAGATGGCGATAACGGAGACAAACTGGTCCACATTTTTTTTCAGTTGAGATATAAAAAATCTTAGACAATCTTATGAATTATCTAGTGTCCGTAAACACATTTTCGAAAATAAACTAATCGTTCATGGAAACTTATTTACAAAAAAGAAAGAAAAAAGAATTTAACTAACACTAAACGAAACTAAAGAGAGGATTAAGGTAAATGTCAATAAGACAGCCACCTTATAACACGTAGACATGCAAAATACTTTTTTTTTATTTTTTTTACCTAAAAAAAAAAACCAATTTATAAGTTTTAAAATGTTTGAAATTTTTAAGACTGTTTTATAAGTATCTGTTTACATTTTAGTATGAATGAAAAGAAATTTGAGGTAAAAAAGATTGCAATCCAACAATACAAATTGCCAAACGACATCTAGAGCGGAAGAGATTGTCGTTACAATAGACTGGTATCTATATATATACAATATAAACAATTTTGTTAAAATGATGAAATGAGGAAAGAAACTAGAGGCTCTCAAGAGCCTGTGTCGCTCACCTGACTCTACTTTGGTTTTAGAAATCATGTAAAGAAAGATAAAAATCATAACAGATACCCAAATAATGATTGAGGCCAAATTTTGATTAATATTGGTCCCGTTATTTAATAAAATATCCTGGTGGCCATCTTGAACAGTAAATCGGCAACAAAGTAGCAACACTTGGTCAGCACTTCATAAGGAACATTCATGCCATGTTTGGTTTCATTCCATTCAGTGGTACTCTAAAAGAAGACATTTGTATGTATTTCCCATAGGGTCCTATGTTAAACTAAGCCCCCCCCCCCCCCTAGCAGCCATCTTGGATGATGGATCCACTGCAAAGTAACAACACTTGGTCAGCAACTCATAAGGAACATTCATGCCATGTTTGGTTCAATTCCATTCAGTGGTTCTCTAAAAGAAGACAATTGTATGTATTTCCCATAGGGTCCTATGTTAAACTAAGTCCCCCGCTGTCGGCCATCTTGGATGATGGATCGGCTACAAAGTAACAACACTTGGTCAGCATCTCATAAGGAAGATTCATGCCATGTTTGGTTTCATTCCATTCAGTGGTTCTCTAAAAGATGACATTTGTATGTATTTCCCATAGGTCCTTTGTTAAACTAAGTCCCCTGCTGTCGGCCATCTTGGATGATGGACCGACTGCAAAGTAACAACACTTGGTCAGTACCTCATAAGGAACATTCATGCCATGTTTGGTTTCATTCCATTCAGTGGTTCGCTAAAAGAAGACATTTGTATGTATTTCCCATAGGTCCTTTGTTAAACTAAGTCATCTTGGATGATGGACCGACTGCAAAGTAACAACACTTGGTCAGCACCTCATAAGGAACATTCATGCCATGTTTGGTTTCATTCTATTCAGTGGTTCTCTAAAAGAAGACATTTGTATGTATTTCCCATAGGGTCCTATGTTAAACTAAGTCCCCCGCTGGCGGCCATCTTGGATGATGGATCGGCTACAAAGTAACAACACTTGGTCAGAACCTCATAAGGGACATTCATGCCATGTTTGGTTTCATTCCATTCAGTGGTTCTCTAAAAGAAGACATTTGTATGTATTTCCCATAGGGTCCTATGTTAAACTAAGTCCCCTGCTGGCGGCCATCTTGGATGATGGACCATCTGCAAAGTAACAACACTTGGTCAGCATCTCATAAGGAACATTCATGCCATGTTTGGTTCCATTCCATTCAGTGGTTCTCTAAAAGAAGATATTTTTATGTATTTCCCATAGGGTCCTATGTTAAACTAAGTCCCCCGCTGGCGGCCATCTTGGATGATGGATCGGCTACAAAGTAACAACATTTGGTCAGCACCTCATAAGGAACATTCATGCCGTATTTAATTTCATTCCATTCAGTGGTTCTCTAAAAGAAGACATTTGTATGTATTTCCCATAGGGTCCTATGTTAAACTAAATTCCCCAATGGCGGCCATCTTGGATGATGGATTGGCTACAAAGTAACAACACATGGTCAGCACCTCATAAGGAACATTCATGCCATGTTTGGTTTTATTCCATTCAGTGGTTCTCTAAAAGAAGTCATTTGTATGCATTTCCCATAGGGTCCTATGTTAAACTAAGTCCCCCGCTGGCAGCCATCTTGGATGATGGATCGGCTACAAAGTAACAACACTTGGTGAGCACCTCATAAGGAACATTCATGCCATGTTTGGTTTCGTTCCATTCGGTGGTTCTCTAAAAGAAGTCATTTGTATGCATTTCCCATAGGGTCCTATGTTAAACTAAGTTCCCCGATGGCGGCCATCTTGGATGATGGATCGGCTACAAAGTAACAACACTTGGTCAGCACCTCATAAGGAAGATTCATGCCATGTTTGGTTCTATTCCATTCAGTGGTTCTCTAAAAGAAGACATTTTTATGTATTTCCCATAGGGTCCTATGTTAAACTAAGTCCCCTGCTGGCGGCCATCTTGGATGATGGATCGGCTACAAAGTAACAACATTTGGTCAGCACCTCATAAGGAACATTCATGCCGTATTTAATTTCATTCCATTCAGTGGTTCTCTAAAAGAAGACATTTGTATGTATTTCCCA
The DNA here is from genome assembly GCF_021869535.1 of Mytilus californianus. Classification (NCBI taxonomy): domain Eukaryota; kingdom Metazoa; phylum Mollusca; class Bivalvia; order Mytilida; family Mytilidae; genus Mytilus; species Mytilus californianus. The sequence continues at coordinate 26,347,784 of NW_026262582.1, read as the reverse complement.
TAGGGTCCTATGTTAAACTAAGTTCCCCGATGGCGGCCATCTTGGATGATGGATTGGCTACAAAGTAACAACACATGGTCAGCACCTCATAAGGAACATTCATGCCATGTTTGGTTTTATTCCATTCAGTGGTTCTCTAAAAGAAGTCATTTGTATGCATTTCCCATAGGGTCCTATGTTAAACTAAGTCCCCCGCTGGCAGCCATCTTGGATGATGGATCGGCTACAAAGTAACAACACTTGGTGAGCACCTCATAAGGAACATTCATGCCATGTTTGGTTTCGTTCCATTCGGTGGTTCTCTAAAAGAAGTCATTTGTATGCATTTCCCATAGGGTCCTAAGTTAAACTAAGTTCCCCGATGGCGGCCATCTTGGATGATGGATCGGCTACAAAGTAACAACACTTGGTCAGCACCTCATAAGGAACATTCATGCCATGTTTGGTTTCATTCCATTCAGTGGTTCTCTAAAAGAAGACATTTGTATGTATTTCCCATAGGGTCCTATGTTAAACTAAGTTCCCCGATGGCGGCCATCTTGGATGATGGATCGGCTTCAAAGTAACAACACATGGTCAGCACCTCATAAGGAACATTCATGCCATGTTTGGTTTTATTCCATTCAGTGGTTCTCTAAAAGAAGTCATTTGTATGCATTTCCCATAGGGTCCTATGTTAAACTAAGTCCCCCGCTGGCGGCCATCTTGGATGATGGATCAGCTACAAAGTAACAACACTTGGTGAGCACCTCATAAGGAACATTCATGCCATGTTTGGTTTCATTCCATTCAGTGGTTCTCTAAAAGAAGACATTTGTATGCATTTCCCATAGGGTCCTATGTTAAACTAAGTCCCCCGCTGGCGGCCATCTTGGATGATGGATCGACTACAAAGTAACAACACTTGGTCAGCACCTCATAAGGAACATTCATGCCATGTTTGGTTTCATTCCATTCAGTGGTTCTCTAGAAGAAGTTCAAAATGTAAAAAGTTTACGCCGACGACGGACGACGCCGGACGACGACGGACGACGGACGACGGACGCCAAGTGATGAGCAAAGCTCACTTGGCCCTTCGGGCCAGGTGAGCTAAAAACAACAAAGGAACCAAAAACAAATCCCTTAACTCAAACAAATACGACATGTACCAAACGTGTTACCGTGAACACAGGATGTGAAATACCTCTTTCTATCAAATTCATGTAGGGGAAATCATACTTCCACAAACATCTCCATATTTGTAATAAAATTGAGTAATTTTGACCAATTTGTGAAAGCTATATTTCTGATGTAACCGTTTTCTGTTATGAACTTAATTATCCATTCTCGCAATCCGATACTTTACAGCAAAAAAATCCGCATATCAAACAAACTAAGAAATGCACACTTCGCAAAGAAAAACCGAAAAAGAACCGACGTTGATTGTAGTTTAAACAGTTGAATGTTTACCGTTTTATAAAAATAGGATGTGGTATGATTGCCAATGATACAAATCTCCACCAGAGACCAAATGACATAGAAGTTTACAACAATGAGCAAAAGCAAAACCGATACCGCTAAGTCAGCTTCTAAAGGCCCCGAAATGAAATTGTAAAACAATTCAAACGAGAAAACTAACGGCCTTATTTTTGTACAAAACAATGAACGAAAAATATATATGATATACTGTAACAGCAACAAACGACAACCACTGAAATACAGGCTCCTGATTTGGGACAGGCACATACAGAATGTGGCGGGGTTAAACATGTTTGTTGGCACCAAACCCTCCACAAAACCTGGGACAGTGGTGTAGGAGTACTACATAAGAACAAACAATAACTATTATCTGTTTAAAAGGGCTTAACTCATCAGATTGATACAAAACAGAAAAACAACTAACAAAAACACAGAATGAACGTGCCAGGGTATTTATGTCAATTACAGTCGTTTAACCTATTTTCTGTACAATTCTGTTGAAAATAACAGCGACTGAAGCGTCACCATGTTAATGGATCTACTAATAAAGATGCAGATGAACCCAAAGGGACAATCAACATGTATATTCGAAGAGAAACAGACAGACTTTTGCAAAACAGAAATAGAAAAATCAAACAACAGTCTTTTAAAAGTAGAAATCTTTGATGGTAAAGTTTTTATTTAATTTAGTAGACTGCTGTATGTCGTTCCTCTTTTTTTTTGACAATGAAATAAATTCACCAAATTAACGCATTTAATAAACATTGAAATTTGAATGTGGTTTATATTGGAGATAATTTGGTAGTCCAAATGGATATCAACAAAGGCAAAGCTTTTATTGTAAATTTGTTGACGTCCTCCCAAGTAATGTTAATGTGGTTTGAGGAAGAGTGAAAAATATGTAAGCAGTAGGAAGGTAGTGTCCGTCAAACAATTTATCACAAAAAAGGAAATATAAAATTCTTTCAGAAATCGAACAAAGAATAAATACAAAAAAAATCACGTGTAATAGCTTGACCGAAACAAGAAAGCGACAGTACAAACATGTAAACAACAATACGGTGCAAATGAAAGATTGATTGATTGTTAGTTGCTTGACGTCCAGTGGCAAATATTTCATTCATGTTCAGAACGATGTAAATGAAAGAAAACTGGTATAAAACCATGTCGATGGGCAGTACATTTAATATAATATATAATTTAGCAGTAATACAAATAAAAATAAAAAAAATGCTGAATATAATTAATGTCAAGTTGGGACGTTATCTTCAAAACTAAAAATTCCAAAGAGAAAAAAGAAAACAAAAATATTGGATCAAAAACACATTCTTCTGTATCTATACAAAACAGGAGAAAAACTACGTTATAAATTTGATATGAATAACAGGATATGTGGAGTATACGTCAATGAGACAGCAACCGAACGATACTAGTAACCAATGACACCAACAGAGCAAGTTACAGTCTTCAAATATATAATCTACAATGTAATGTTCAAGACATTTTTACCGTAACTGTGAACGTAAATTTTCCGTATACAATTTCAAAGGTTAATATCATGATTAAAGACTTCTATAACAAAATGATTTACATAAAACATTGCCAATTTGTTGAGATATATTTTCTATACGAGATTTACCATTGAAGGTTGTAAAGACGTTATCGTTTGTGATATAACTAATCTTTTTCGAATTTACTTCACTAAAGCAAACAATAATCATTGAAATTAGGTTTTTAGAATTTTAGATAAGTCTCATATCAAACCTCGGATATATATTGCATGTATTTTTAACGTGTATGTAACCTTTCTACCCTTTGTTGTACGTAATTGATGTTGCTATAGAAAACACAGACTTGTCTGTAAAACAAGACTTGAAGGAACTTCCTAGTTGTAAGTTAATATATACTTATTTTTAGTTCTGATTTTTTTAATTATTAAATTTTGTAAAATACTTTTTAACGCTAATAAAAAGAGGTTAGACAAATTTCAATTGAATTTATTTCACCGTTAAAATTGCTTCAATCTTCACAACCGTTTTATTAGTATTTTGATAAAAATTCGGATCTTGACCTCGTCAGTTAAACATATTCATGGGGAACTGGTCATACATGTTAAAATTGATGGGTATTTTGGATGACTAACCATGTATGGCATTACATTGTTATTTTATTTATAAGCAAAATAAAGATACATGCATTTGTTTCAGGAATGTCTAATTATTTTTGTCTTCCTATGATCAAGTCGGAGGCTTTTGCGATTCGTGTATAATTTAAAGAAAGGACAGGTATGAAGGATCATGAAGAAGCAGTATCACGATTGACCACCAAAATTAAAATGCAGAAGGTATCACAAGCATGCGATAACAAAAGTATAAAATGAAAAAAAAATAAACAAGCTGTTAAACAAAGCATACTCACAGTGCGATCTAAAGAGTTAAATTAACTACATGTAGCTACATTTGAGGTCAAAGGGACTCAAAAGTAAAGGTTAATTACTAATATTCAAATAAGGAGAAATATCTGAGGATTTGGTACATTTTGAGTGTAATCATATATAATACTTAGGCATTTTGTCTAACTAAAGGTTGTAACTCCCTCCTTTGATTTCGTTGACTTTGGATTAAGTTGGCTATTGTGTTTGGCGTTTATTCTCTGAATAAATATTTGGCCTCCAAAGGCGTTACTCTTTTACGTTACTGAACGTTATTCAAGAAACACGTGTTTATTGATATGAGTGGCTAACAAAACGTCTGAAGGGATTTTTTTGGTGAAACTTTGTGCATAAATCACCACATACGAATGATAAGAGAAGCACATAATATCAAGAACGATTGGCAGAAACTTTTTTCAGATGTTGTTGGAAGTTTATTCAACAGTTGTTGTTGACCATTGTTGTTAGAATTTAATCTGTCAAACTGAATGTATTTGATATTTCTGTACGAATAGTGTCTCAATTTGTTGAATGGTGTATCGTCGTCACTGTTAACATGCTACCTTATGGTTTAATTTGCATTTGTTCCACATTTTGTTCATTCTTACATGTACATGTAATATGCATAACAAATTACCAAGCGGATTCAAATAAAACACTATAGTAAAACCATTTTAATGATTCTTTTTTCACATTTTTGAAAGTTAAAAAACATTTACTACATTCTTATTTCTTTAATTTGTAATTATTTATTAAAAAAATCAAGTAAAATAAAATTCGTAATAAAGAATTCATCTTCCAATTTTAGATACAAGTAATGGCATTTAGTATATTCCTATAGTTTGGAATGACTAGCATATCATACAAAAACGTAAGAAAACTGACAATTAGGGTCAACACCGGGAGGATCTAGGATTTAAAAAAAAATCCTCTATGGGGCTATCGGAAAATTAGTAGCAAATTAATCTAAGGAGAGCAGTCAAATATCAGAAAAATGTAATTAGAAAAAACGGTCATTCGACACTGATGAAATAATGCCTTTCTCATCCATAATTTTGACTGCTCAGATCAAATTACGTAGTTCTAAAACTAAGTCCAAATAAGTAATGATATATTTTATTTTCTACATTACGCAGTTAGAATATATTCGGTATCGTAGCTGACATATTTGCGAATAGATCAACACGTATTAGATAATCTTTAAAAATAACTCAAAAGTAATCGTTCCAATGTACATGTCACTTGATTAAGCATTTAAGTTTACGAGGAGACAAGAACGGAGATACTTTACTATGGTTTCTCGTTTAAACCACGGGAGGTCTCAACATACAAATGTCGGTACAGTCGTCCGGCTCGGGTTTAAAACCAGCCCCATTCATTTGTTGATTTTTGAGAAAATCTCTACTCTTACGTATATTTCATAGGAAAATCTTATTTCCCAGCTATCAGTTAGACAATATGTACGTGACATCATAATTTAATAATGTTCATACGGTATCATTTATCTTAATTACATAAAAAAAATATCAGTACACAGTGTTTACAGACATCTTAGCAGAAGATGAACATGTGTGACCATTGACATATTAATATCTACCCATTGTTATATAGCCTCTGTGAAAATGCACCCCATTGATATATTTGACAATGTGAATTTTTTTGGTATCCATAATAGCGCATGTCTGTGTACCTTTATAGGAAGACCCCCAACCCCTAAAACAAACAAACAAACAAACAAAAAAACATGGTTCAAACGGAACGAACTAAAGCAATCAGATAAAAAGAGACTATCTGAAAATTTACTAGGGTACATTTCTATATGTTTCTGCAGTGAATGAGAATATGTTGGAATGGTGTGTTCTCATTTCGCCTTAGCTGTGAATTACAGGTAAAAAAGGTAAAAAAAATACTAAGGCGAGATGGGAATTGTACTAAGGCGAAATGTGAATTTAGTTAAAAAATTTAAATAAACAAATCAAACCTTTGTGTTTTTATAACAATTTAAACAACATGTAATGGGTGAATTGTTTCTCTTGAGTTGTTATTTTTATATTCAATCATTAAATTTTCAAAAGTTGTGAAATCAGAAAAAAATCTGCAGTAAAAAGATTTGTCAGTAGGAATGTTGCTTCTCTTGAAATATTTTTTGTTTCATTTCATAAAAGTTGCAATTTTATGAATTTTATGCAATTAGAAAAATCTAAATAATTCAATTATCCTTTACATTATGCAACACAAAAAGTTTAATAGAACAAAAAAAAAGACAAGTTTCCCTACAGACTTGTTTACATATATAACATACAGATGACAGTGGACTGTCTCCTAGTAATGGTAATAACTTACACATAGTCTTTAGACAGTTTAGGTAATTGACAAATAAACAACTATAAAACAATACGAGTATACTAATATTCAGATGTGATGTTGCTTTTTAGGCGTTTTTTGTCTTAATTATGAATGTTGTATTGTATAAACATAATGACTTTAAGCTCTTCTGTCTGATTTTGTGTTCTATATATAACACAGGCATTTGTCTGTGTTCTATAACTTTGGTTTACCTTATTTATTTATACCATTGTATTGCTCCTGAAGATGATGTGCTCGCCCTTTTGAGCACCTGTCATCGATTCTTGTTTTTAATTTTATAGAAATACTATCTCATAATTTTTTATCTATTTTTTGCGATCTTGTATTGTCAATGTCAAACATGCATTAAATTGATCGAAGATTAACCTTCAACCAAAACGTTTGGTAAATCAAAGATATCCTTTGAAAAATTAATCTTTCACAGTGTCGATTAGTTATTTTATATTAATTCTCGTCTTTACTTTTGAACCCCTTAATTCAATTTGTTTTTTTTGTGTACAAAGTAACAATGTTCCTTTTGTATTTTTAAAAGAATCACGATTTGTTATTTTATATTAAGTCTCGTCTTTACTTTTGAAGCCCTGAATTCATTTTGATTTTTTGTAAGTACAAAGTAACAATGTTTCTTTTGTGTTTTTAAAAGAATCACGATCTGTTATTTTATACTAAGTCTCGTTATTTACTTGTGAAGCCCTTAATTCATTTTGACTTTTGTTCATGTACAGATTGACAATCTTTCTTTTGTGTTTTTGAAAAAAATCAGCTATACAGATGGAAAACCATATTAGCCCACAGAAAGGAAGAATATCCAATGCGGACCAGTTTTTGTCAAAAGCCAAACCTAAAGAGAAAACGTAAGTTTTAACAAAACAAATTATTAACTACATACTATAAACCTAAAAATGAACTTATTGTGTTTGTAAATATAATTGACTTTGCCTTCAATCTTTTAGTACCAGCTATAATTCATGTTTATTGAATTCAATTCCCCTATATTTTCTAACCAGCTTGCACTCTTGTAAAAACCATTTGCATGTTTTATAAAACTGTTCAACACAAAATGTTTCCTTCTTGGTGATGATGATTGATCAGTGTATTTAGTCCAGTGACAAATATATCATGCAAATAAGACAAATTATTAGATCATTCTAATGTGATATGAACATGAATTATGCTTTGTACTATACAGACACATTGAGCGGCAATTTAATGTGCTTGTATCCAAGGCAATAATCCGCAAGAAGACATATCATCTTACTCAGACACAATAGTCCGACTCCAAGTCTATCAAGTTTTGCTCTTGTTCCTTATTCCTAAATACCACGTGCAGTTTGAGACTTGTTTGTTCATCTCCCTTATTCACACGGCATTTAGGAATTAAAAAAACAGCAAAAACTGGTAGACCCGGAGAACGGCTGAATGGTTGTATAAAGTTGTTCCATAGAAAATGACACATCGATTTTTGAAATGCAATTGAAAGTTCATTTAAAGATCACGGACTAGCTCCCCATATCGAATGTTATGCCACCTGTTCCGATTATATGCTTGTGCAAGGTTCTATTCTCTGTATTCCTTTATAGATATTCTATTGAGCAACATCATTATTTTCAACGTGACAAAATGACACTAAGAGTACAATCTAGTTATGTCGAAAATTCAATAGTATTTTTTATCGCAGTGTAATTATTTTAGCGCTTGGCATGCTATGATGAAATTTGAAATGAGATAAATCTCATTTTAAAAATCAATCATACATCTTAAAATGATGAAAAAAAATTAATAATAATGAACCTCTGACGACTCGCACGAGATTTCATACTCGTGTCAGATACATTAAATATGAATGACTTAAAAATCACTGAACTAGTTAAATTAATAACTATTAAAGTCTAATTGTATAATAGGTTATTTTTCATCGATTTGAATTATTCGATATTGTAATCATCAACCTGAACAAACATATGTATATATATTTTTTTTAGGCCTCAAATCTATGTCCAGTCACAAATCTGTGTCATTCCTCAAATATGTATTATTCTATAATGCGTCATTGACGTCACAAATCTATAATCTATGTCCTTTCTTTTCTCAAATCTGTGTCCTTTTCAATACGTAATGCACTGTCATATGTGTTGATATCATAATTTTTTAAACATCTTCGAAGAAAAATGTTAGTTTCCAAAAACACGTTTAAGACCAAACAGTAAAATAGATTTGTTTCTTTTTACGTTGTTTTTTTTTTAATTATGTTTTATTGAATTGTGTGCTTTGTGCCGATCTGATGAGTCAGGCTCTTTTCACTTATATGTTGTTACGCAACGGTCCCAAATTAGGGTAGGATGGATCGCTTTAACCCCTGGCATTCTATAAGTGCCATTCCCAAATTACATCCATTACAGAAAGTCTATTTTATAATAGGAAACGGATTCGAATATACAAAAGACCACACATTTGAGTGTCATGATGTCAAGGGACACTAATCTGAGGAAAGGTCATAGATTTGTGTTTGGACAAAGGGCCACAAATTTGGCCGTCATGACGTCACGGGACACAGATCTGAAGAAAGGACACAGATCTGAGTCAAGACATAGATTTTAGTCTAGACAAAGGGCTACAGATTTGACTGTCATGACACAGATCTGAGTCCAAACATATATTTGACTCTAACATAGACTTTTATATATTTTTTCGTTTGGGCCTATGTTATATTTTCCTTCGGGTTTATATGATCCGTTCATCCTATTTCGACTCTTTAAAATTCAAGAGTCTATCCTAAATTGAGGTAAATTAATATTAAGATCCATTTTGTTAGATCTGGTGATCAATTTATTTGGCAATCGCCAATGGCAGTCAGCAGGGTTTAAGAACATCAGTTGTTCGACCTGTTTGTCAAATGTGTTTTGTTAAAATAGACTTTTTCACTTTTTTTTGGTCTTTTGGAAATTGTTGTTTGTGCTGTATTTAGACCCCTCTACCAAGAAATTTGTTTTTGCATGCACACGTATAAAAATTGCGGTTTTTATCCAACGCAATCATAGGTTTGAACGTTGTTTTCAATTTAGACTTTTTATATTTTTTCGTTTGGGCTTGTATTATATTTTCCTTCGGGTTTATATGATCCGTTCATCCTATTTCGACTCTTTAAAATTCAAGAGTCTATCCTAAATTGAGGTAAATCATATGGCCTTCCAAATACCGTTTCGATCCCTAACATCACTGAAGAGACATTTATTGTCGAAATCCGGATATGGTGTACAAATTTTTGCACCTAATGTTTGTGGTATACCATCTTTTCCACAAGTTTATTGTTTTCTGTTTGGTATTTAATTAATATTAAGATCCATTTTGTTAGATCTGGTGATCAATTTATTTGGCAATCGCCAATGGCAGTCAGCAGGGTTTAAGAACATCAGTTGTTCGACCTGTTTGTCAAATGTGTTTTGTTAAAATAGACTTTTTCACTTTTTTTTTTTGGTCTTTTGGAAATTGTTGTTTGTGCTGTATATATATATATATATATATATATATATATATACAAGTTAAATTAACTATTAATTTAATACCAAACAGAAAACAATACACTTGCGGAAAAGATGGTATACCGCAAAAAAGGAGCAAACATTAGTACACCATATCCAGATTTCGATAATTAATGTCTCTTCAGTGATGTTAGGAATCGAAACGGTATTTGGAAGACCATATAATTTACCTCAATTTAGAATAGACTCTTGAATTTTGAAGAGTCGAAATAGGATGAACGGATCATATAAACCCGAAGGCAAATATAATACAATATATGTATATATATTCCTGTATATCATTGCAGAATAGCGCCATCGTTTAAACTTCCTTTAAAAGATACACAATGGACGAAGGAGAAAGTACTGAAGATTGTGTTTTCCGCCTTTTTATTCCTTCTGATAACCGGAAGTGGGCTTGTTTCCAGAATCACCTTGCACATTCTTATATGGCATCTCAACCCACCAACAACAAATACAACTGCGATTGCCTCTTTTGGTGGGACTCTGAGGTCAAACTGTATTAAATGCACCAGCGGTACTACGTATGCCACCTCGAAAGGGAGAGATACGATTGATATTTCCTGGATTTGGGCACTATTTTTTATCATAGTTGCGCCGTACTTTCTGACGTTTTTCTCTACATTGTTTAGAATCTGCTTCAAATCAAATAAGCCACTAGAATGGAAAGTTCTATTAGTAGTACGTTTGTTATATTAACATTTTGTCTTTGGCAAATCATACTTTTACTATCATAATAACAACTGTTATCTATAACAACAGTTGTTATAGTAAAATTATGAATTGCCAAAGACAAAATTTTAATATAACACGTTTATGATTAAATCATTTCTCTTGATAAATAATTGTACATATGATTAACTGTGTGTCTATGTATCAGTCATGTAAACAAAGCAAACAGATATCCCTCACTGCTGTTTTAATATACTGTACAGTTAATTGTTATCGCTTTTTACACCACAATGATCAACACATCGAAGTTTGTCGTGTACTTTGTTTACCTTACATTGTGCGCTTTTGGCTGTTAGTTTAAAAATGGCGGCAACATCAGAGGCTTATAGTATGTCGACAGGTATGATGGAATTGAACTGAATTTCCTAGTTCATTTTAACAGCTTTTCACGTTAAGTCGTGTTGTGGTATTCATACAAACTTACATGTAGCTGTCATTTTAGTTTTACTGTTCAGCGTTTCTAATGATGATACATGTAAATCAAATTCATAACGTGTTATGTAGCCTGGGGTTCTGGCTCACTGATTGCTAACACTTACAGTATATCGACGAAGTATAAGATTGGGTCAGGATGCCAGGCTACGTGTTATGTTCCTTCCGAGACGATAAATGAATGTAATCGAAGCCCTAAACATCTTTAAGATAGTTTTAAATACTATCTCAATAGATTTTTTGGAACTATTATATAAAACAAGAAAAATATACAAAGCAGGGCATACATGCATCAGAATTTGATTTGATGCTGTGATTATCACCCGTCTACATGCTTGGTTTGGGAAAAACTGAGTAAGTGTCTGAAAAGTATCATAATTATGTACACATAGCATTTCTCTTCTTTCATCATATTTGTATGAATTGCACGCACAACATCCATGCAAATTACTAAACCTTTTGTTCTCAATATCTTTACAATTGAAGATTATATTTGAAAGGCAGTGGACTGGCCCTCTTAGGCACGTGAAAATGACAAAACCCATATGAGTAGTAATGCAAATGTAGAAAATTTCGGGAAAGCACATGGTGAAATAAAGAAAGAAGCAATATGCCTCACATGTGAAATAATGATTTTTTTTTTTACTCTTTACAATGCTACATTTCAGGTAATGTTAGTTGAAACAATCCATACTGTGGGTCTTTCCATGTTAGCTTTTGTAGTCTTACCATCGTTTGATCCAGCGTCGGCGTCCATAGTGTATATGAGTGTAGCAGTAATACCAGCAGCGATTGACTTTATTGACACAGCTTCTGCGAGCCAAAATAAGGGGAAAGAATCTAAAATATTCACTAGAAAGTCGAAACTAGCTTTTCTTCCTTTTCCATTATTTGGGCTTATTTTACAATTAGTTGGAATAATATTGGTAGGGGCTTATATAGAACGGGGTCGGCTTATCGGAATGTATGTAGCTGGCAGTATCTTAGTTTCTATTAAGTACTGGGAAAACTTTATTTCATTAGAAGGAAACCGGTTTGCATCAATGCGCGAAATAAAACGCAAACACCAAGAAGGTCGTACGAAGATATCTTGTTTGACAAGCATGTGGAAAATCTTTTTTACATTTTTGGTCGTTATCAGTATTTTTACTGCAGCAGCCAGAAATGCAAATTCCATGGATGTACTGAAAACAATTTTTGGCAAAGGACAATCAGACCTAGAATTGACAAATGGAAATGTTCAAGTCGGAAATTACCCGGACTATTATGACTATGTACCATTTGTTGTGGCAATCATAAATATCATCTCTGACTATCTATGTTATAAGGCTATAAAAAGTATATGTGTTATCAACTGCCAAAGGCTTGGAGTTGGCGTTCTGCTTTTTGTGTTGCCAGTAGCAACGGTTTTCACGTTATCTGGTTTGATGTATAGACCGGAAACGTTGAAGTTTGAATCGTGTGACGTTTTCTTCTCGAATTGGTGTATAAAAGACCTTAGTGGTCTCGAAGATAAATTCTACATGATAATTGGTGCTTTTATAATGTTCTACTTGTCACTGATTCTGATCTGTAAACATGTTCTGAAGGTGAACGGTTACAGACATGGCGAGACTGCACGGTAAGATTATCAACAGAAAAAAGACGATGACTTTGAGATGAAGAACAGCAATAAAAGTGCTGTTCCTTTGCTTTTTTTTTTTTGGCTGTGCATGTACTAATTTATCGTCATGGATGGATACCCCATTTTCTTTGTTTTTCTGTCAAAAGATTTTAAAAAAAAATTCAATATAAGAGAGACCCACCCATTCGGACATTTAAAGCCTTGTTCTATGTTCTATGTTCAAATAGTGGCAGAAGATACCGAAAGGATATTCAAACTCATCAGCCGATGATATTTTGACAACGCCATGGCAAAAAAAAACGACCAAAAGACATGCAAACAACAGTATACAAAACAAGAACACAACATAGCTGGTTTGACGTAAAACGTACAGTGACCTACAGTTGCTAACCTTCTACGTGATTCGGTCTCTGGTCTCATTGTCAATCATACTACATCGTCTTATTCTTATATAGAAAACTGTAGACTGAGCAACACGAACCCAACCAAAAACCATCAATGTTCTTAAAATGCACATGTAAGACGCCAGGAGAGTATTTGATATGGTTTAAATATATACAGAAATGAAATGTAATTGACACAATTTAGAATTAATACTTTTTTTAATCAACTATGAGGTCACAACACTTGGACAAAGGGAAGAGATGGCGATACTCGATCCAAACAAGGAACTTCTGTCAACTTCTTTGAGCTTCGACATTCAATATATATTTTCGGACAAAGAAATCTACACTCTCAATTTCCATTTACAAAATTCGAAACAATTATTTAAACCAGATTAGTTAAATAGCTTAAACAAATTTGCTTTATTTCATGTATTGTAATATGTTAAAGGATATTTGTATCCCCTTTCTACTGCGGTGTCTTTCTGGACATTTCGCTACTGCTGAATCGACGAAGGGAAGATAGAGAATACGACACCATTTTGAAAAAGGTATATAGTATGTTATCGTGGCGATCAGTTTTAATTGGTGGAGGAAGTCGGAGTGCCCGGAGAGAACCACCGACCTTCGGCGGGAAAACTGACAATCCTAGTCAATTAAGCTTGGAGTTCGAACTCACAACGTCAGTGTTGACATTCTATTGATACAGAAGTTTAAAATTGAGAATGGAAATGGGGAATGTGTCAAAGAGACAACAACCCGACCATAGAGACTACTTAGACGACTTGGCCACCCAGGCCCCTTAATTCAAAAGACAATAATAACAGAACAAGCAATTTGATATATCAAATAACTGAAAGACATGTAGCTGAGAGGGTGGTGAAGCAAACTGTTACCCCTAAACAAAACAAAGTCAACCTTGGCTTCGCATTGGTTGACAATGCTTTCTCGGAGTAACAATCTGCTCTATCACTCTCTTAGCTATTTGTTATTTATATGATATTTCATGGTTACATATATGCTATCGAATATGTCTAACATCTTGGATTAAATAAAAACCGTTCAGATATACCATTAATTTTGAATTTGACTGTGTAGAAAAAAGCGTCTAGTCTGTTTTTCTACATGTAAGGAGCATTTTAAATACGAAATGGACGGGTCAATTATTCTTTTGTGTATTATATTCACAATAATGTCGTGTGGATATATCATATTTACTTATACTTTACGTAAAGAGAAAAACGATTACGAAGCAATCCAAAATGATAAAATGAATAAAATATATTGTTGTAGACAGATGAAAACATACCCGCCAGAAATTCAGGTCGTAAGATGTTATACGCTTGTTGTGCAACAATGTGGCATGAAACAGAAAACGAGATGAAACAGATATTAAAGTCTGTTTTCAGGTTGGTTAACATGTTTAAATACCAATGCAACATACAAACACGCACACACACACACCAAACAGAAAAACGAGATGAAACAGATATTAAAGTCTGTTTTCAGGTTGGTTAATATGTTTAAATACCAATGCAACATACAAACACGCACGCACACAAAACAGAAAACCAGATGAAGCGGCTATGAAAGTCGCCAGTCGGGGTGACTCGTCACTTCATGGTGTTTTTTACTTTTTAAATTTCATTTAGATCGCCTCCCTTTGAACGGCAAGTGTAAGAACATTCGGCGCACCTCGGCAGACCTAACGTAAGATGTAGAGTAGCAGAATCTGCCTAGGGTTACCAACTGGTTTAAAAAGTAACGCCATATGGCCCTGACATGACACATCACCTACAAACCAATATTCCGTCATCTGGTTTCTGAAACTTAACTATCTTCTGACAGCGTTATCATGCCAGAATCGAGTTTGTTGAAACTGATCTCGGTGAGATTTCCAGTGACACTAGAACAATAGAAAAGTGACTCTTCTTATGAAAGAGATAGAAAAGGTCAATATAAAGGAAAGATAATTTACACATAAAACTCGATATGCATAGGGGTGAATATCTCTTAAAACACAAAACCATAATATAACTTTTATATAACCACTATAAGTAAAGTATATTTTAAAGCTAAATTTGTTGATATATGATTTTTTAGATGCCAAATATGCTGTTAATTGAACAATTTATTGCTCAACATAGGGTGTATTAAAAACTGCCAATCTTGACTGCATATGTTTCGTTTTTCTTAAAAAAAATATATATAAAACCTTAATAATGTAGCTTTCTGAGGATCCAATTTTTAACGTGTTCCAAAATGTAGTTTCGCCACAAGAATATTTCAAAGTTGGGTCATTTTGTCTATATCAATGTCTGTAAATTCGTATGATCGAGCACACCGATAAGTGTATCGTTGGGAGAACTCGATATAGTGTAATCAATATACGTGACAAATTACCTAATGTGGAGTGTATTGAAATCATCATAATATAAATGATCAACATATTATGTTTGAAAAACATGAGTCCTATAATATAAGACTTTAAAGGTTCATATCATTTACATTCAACGTTTTTTATCGGATTTTTTTTTTTGTATTAAATAAATGTAAACTCGAGGTTCAACATTGATAGTGAAAAAAAAATCGCATAAAAACGTTGAATGTAAATGATATGAACCTTCGAATTCCTATAATATAGGACTAGAAAACATGTGATCCAAATTAACCACGTGTGTTAAACAATAGACTTTGCACTTTTATGATGAGCAGGTATGCGCATCTTACAAATTCAAATCTGTAAAAAAAAAGAAAAATTGAAATACTTACACACTACGCAATAGTTTTTTCTTTGTTCAAAAATCATGGGTATTTTTATTTTGTATTTCTTTGATATGAATATACTCATTTCTCTAACTTTGATTTATGTTTATTGTCAGTTCATGTAATATGTTGGAGTGTGTGCAAAATAAAAATATCCATCCGAGTCAAATTAAAAATGCATTAATTTTTCTTATCTTTTGTATAATTGAAAATTTTTTGCAGGTGTTGATTCAGAAGTCCGCATGTGAAATCTTTATCTTTAACTTGCATATTAAAGTATAAACAGTGGCAGTTCAAGAAATTTTCCTAAGGGAACGACCAATTAACTTTAAGAAAAAAGGGGGTTATGGGATTTTTCTTTAAAAATATTATGATCCCCAATTTGATGAATTTTGTTGGTAATACTTTTATACAAACACTACATATAGGAAAGTATATGTTAAATCTAAATTTATTAATATATGAAAAATGTTTGACTCGGACAAAAAAAAACAAACCCTCCCCCCCCCCCCCCCCCCCCCGTTTTGAAGTAAAAATGGTTGAAACCTAAGGGGATGCCCACTGACTGCCTAAAAAAAGGAAGCCCGCTCCAGTCCTGCTTCAGTGATTTCGTATATAATTAATCAATTTGTCTCGCACTGAAAGGAGCGGCCGGGAACCCTGCCCCCTCCCCTATTCAGACTCTGATGAAAGTTTGTAAATCAGGCGGGTAGCATGCGAGGAGCTTTTTTTAAAATAACTTGGCTAGTTCTCTGACGTTCAACGACTGTTTTCCCAGACAAGCACGGCCCAGCTTGTCTTGCAAAACAGCCGTTGGACGTCAGGGTAACCTCGGACTATAATTTGGCATGTCGTATTAATAAACAAATTAAATCTTTATTTTGTCATAAACTTTGTGAACTACAATGTCATGCAAACTGAAACCAAAAGCCCATCCTTGATAAAAATGTCAAGTGTGCCAAATGTGGAATTAAGACGGCAAACAGATCGTATCATAATATGAACAAGCCTGCGGAGTTTTTTTAAATTGGTAACAAGACAATCATAGCTTATGATCAAACCCCAGGGTCCTCCACAAAAAAAAGAAGGTCGGACACTTGTCAAATATGTCCCAATATAGCTTAAAATGTCATGAAACTTTAGACTAAAATTTAAACTATGGTCTTATTTTAAATGCCGTTGATGCCAAAACATATATGTTAATGTTCAAAATTGAATTTACAGATGAACTTTCGTGGGTCTCTCCTTTCCCTTTTGCTCAGTTTCTTTATCAATAGAAATTTTAAACATGAGAATTCAGAATTTACATGTAAACAAACCACAAACAAAATATTGAAAGACGTGGTTTTACTGACAATGGAGGCTAAAGAAGTCTTCAAGATTTACAAAACATTACCGACAAAAGCCTTCAGTTGGGCAATCTTACTGTAATCTGATTATCTCTACTGATAAATAATACAACACTAATGACACATTTAAGTTTTGGAATAATTTTATTCACACAGACTTTTTCTCATTAATTTACATTTCTTTGCTCTTGTCTTTTCGGAGTTTAAATTGGGAATTACAAATTGCTGCATGAAAGAGACTAGCTCCACATTTCTATGCATATGATCGTCATATGTACTTGAGATTATTCCATAAAACATCCGTTTGATATCCTTTCAATGCCAGAAACGGTCTTTTACCCAGCTGAGAGCTAGTGAGTTTTCTGCCACAATTACAAGGAAAAACTGGCTACAACTTGCACTGGATCAGGCACTTGAATCTTACATCGATCTTGATGTTAAGCAGTTTAAAGGCCCCTTCGGAACTGTTGGATTCTGTGACAGTCTTCCTTCCATACAGAACATCGCTGCAAAATAATTTGATCATTCACTATTAGGTGATAATAATATTATTTGGCAATCCAAAGAGAACCTGAAAATATTAGACCAATGTTTGCACAGAAAATCAAATGATTGTTACCACAGATAAAAATAATCTAAATTTCGTAATATTTTCACCCGACATCCCCCCCCCCCCTCTAATTTGTGCAATGTATGGTGGTTTTAACCCTTTTCGGCTTTCAGTATGTTTAATGAAAAATGCATAAATTAGATGAATTTCTAGTAAATTTCTACGATATTCTTTATCATTTGACAAAATACCATGCATCTGCATTAAATTGTTTACTATTTGAAAAAGCGCGCCTTCGTTTACTTTAATTTATCTCCCTTTATTTCACATGGCAAAGCAAATAAAAAATTGCCAATCTTTGCTGCATATCAATTTTTTTCCCCGATAAAAATATATATCATGCAACATGATCAACTTTACAAATTGGGAGAAAATCAAGGTGTTCCAACCATTGGATAATATTAAAAAAAAATAATGAAAGGATGACATGATTACAAGTTTGAACCCTGACGACACTAAAAATCGAAAATTCACGCATTTACCTATCATATGAAGATACGATGAGGTGATAAACTTAACAATTAATAATTTACCTGATTCATTATCATATTCACATTATGTTGACACGTCTGAGTTCGTCTGTGCTAGCTCATTTCAAACAAGCAAAACAATTCCGGCATTATCCGTTTTTCTTTACCGATCGCCTCTAGTCAGAAGAGCGCACTGTTTACAGGAGAGGTAATATTTTGTCACCAGTTCGCGCACTGATCTTGGTGCGTTTGTATTGGCTTTCCGACCTTATACTGTAAGCCAATTTATTTTGCCTGATACTTTTTCCGCCTTTAGCACTTTCTATCCTACTTCGCGAATCACTGCTTGCGATTTTCTTAAATTGACTTTGTTCATGCATTCATGCAAGGGAAAATCAAAGTTTGGCATATCCTCGACGACTAATAATCGAGTCGAAAAATTGCGTGAATGAATTTCTGGAAAATAAGTTGGCTTACGGTACATTAGACATCAAGGTCAGAATAAAAAAAAATATAAACAAAACTAAACAAAACAAGCCCTATTAATTCAAAATAAATCAATGCATAAAGCTATGAGAAAATATGGATAAATATGATTAGGTATGATTTGTATTATGCTGAATTATTTACAGTAACAAATTGGATTTTTCCATACGTTCCGAAGTGTTCTTGTTGACTGTATGCAGCTTTAAGATATCTAAAATTCAAATTCCCCTAAATTGTGAATAAGGATACATGTACCTATTGAACAGAGAAACCATTTTAAACTGCCTTATGTAACATGCAAAACAATCAACTTCCCGCGCTTAATCTGGAGACAGAAAACGAACGTTCAGTGGTATTTCTTTACGCTTTGTAAATTATTACCTTTAGTTATCTAAACGTATAATGTAGATTATACATTTGAGCGTATATAGAAAAACAAACAAACAAAACACACACACACACACACACACGATATCTATTCTTATTTATTTTCAAGGTTGGACATGAGACAATACAAAAATAATCTTATAGCTGAAAAAATTCAAGGAGATGATGACGAAAATGACATTGAAACCTTTGATCTTGAAGGTAAATATAAATGAACTCATTACTTTAGATGCCGTTCAGAGTCTGAAGACAATGCGTACACCACCATGGCTTCTCAAACGAGCAATTCAAGAGAGCAGAATCGAAAACGATCGCAAATTTAGCAAAGACAAAATAACAGCAAACTAAAGTACTAAGCAATTAAAAAAAAACTTTATGGTTTTTCTATCGGTATAAGGCACAAGCCACAGTTTAGGGAACATTTAATGTTTGTAATGAATATCGGTATTCCATGCAATTAGCAAAACTAATTGTGAAAACTAGTTAAGTCACCGCTACCAACCGTAAATAGAAGAGAAAAAGTAAAACTGAATATTGCACGGACATCAGGCCCGGATCCAGTCATCTAAAAAAGGGGGTTCGAACACACACTCCCCCGGAACACCATGAAACGTTCACAAAATTATAAAACAAAAACCAAAAACCAAATAAATCGAAAAAAGGGGGGTTTCTAACCTCCGGAACACCCCCTCCCCCTGGATCCGCCAATGGACATGACAGTACTAAATGAACTTTTCATTATAGGATAATTCAAATCCGATAGCTATTGTAAAAATACATGAAAATATTCATCATATTTAATAGATATCTACAGTCTGCAATAACATAATTTTATACAGTTCATTTTTTTTAATACTCATAAAGGTATTTTGCAAGTAGTAAAACTGCTACCAAGCATGTTAAATGTTAAAGTAGTATTTTGTAAGGGTTATCGTCATTACTGGTAATTTAGAATTTGAAAACAATTGTGCAGTGATACTTATATAAATCGATTACCTCCCTTTGATTAGCACTCAAGATTATTTTGTCCACCGAAGTCACAAACAGTGATCAAATCTGTTAAGTTCCATCCGACACCCTATTGACCGTTTCGTCCATCAGGCTCCGTTACAGTTATGCAAATACGTGAACATTAATTGTATTTCAACCCTTTAAGCTGTATTTTCATTTTAGCACAAGTATTCTTTGATGATGCGTTTGAACCACTAAAAGATGGAGAGAAATTTCCGTATGTTAATGATTATGTGAAAACGTTTACAAGCGTCATTGAAGAGGCTGGCAGGTACGGATACATACTATGATTGTAAAATTTTTGAAATTGAAAAAAATAGATATGTCGTTGTTATATTTTATACCAAAAAGAAATAAACATAAATCGTGACAGAAAATATCACGTGACAAAACCCAATGCATAGCAATGAACTGCCTTTTCTTGCTGTTCTTCATTTCAAAGTCATGACAAGACTTTCAACAAGGAGAAAAATAACACACCTGACTGCAAGTTCAAGAGGGTCTTTAGTACTGGTTTAATCATTTCTCAAATACTGCCATGTCAATTTACAATGAATTCTGTGATGACACTTCGTGAAATTTATTGTATCTTGTATTGTCTGATATTGTGTAGTCTTAACCTGCAGTAATAAACAACTTTGTCTTCCTTGAAAATTTTATAATTCGCTATAGCGGTAGCGAGCAGATTTTGACAATTGCATCCAAAACACAAACTCTGCGTATCTCTTTGATTTATTATCCAATGTATAGCTCATTGCTAGATATAGTTTGCCATCGTTGTACGTTTTAATCTTTGAACAAATTGGTTGTTGGTGGTTGGTGTGTTTAATTATTGTTAATTTTCATAACAGGAAATACAGACATTAAAAAAAGGAGAGAACTATGGGAAAGTGCGAAACAATGAACGTGGCAACATATTTTGTATAATTAAAGAAAACTTGACTTCTTATTTCTGAATCTTTAAAGACGCAACATAACATTATAGATGCCCAAACAATATTATTTTGCTCATTATTGAGAAGTTAAAGCAATACAAATAAAGTTCTATTTCATGAATTATTGCTATTTTAGCATTGTTCACGGCAAAAGAATTAGCGTTCCACCAGGTGAAATGTATCGAACTCCATATGGAGGCAGACTTCATTATGAACTTCCGGGAGGAAATGAATTAATCATACATCTCAAGGATAAAACTAAAATTCGACACAAGAAAAGATGGAGTCAGGTATGTGAAACATTGAAATGTTTGACTCTTAATTATTGCATTTAAAATTAGTGAATAATTTTCTTGGTCATTAAAATAAACTTTGAAAAAGCTAGACGTACTCTTAATTATTGCATTTAAAATAAGTGAATAATTTTCTTGGTCATTAAAATAAACTTTGAAAAAAGCTAGAAATAACTGCGCTTATAAACATCAAACAAAATCGTGTTATTGTGGACAATTGCTTGTCTTTTGGTATTTTGTCTCTTAACAGATGGGTGTTGAATGTCTTACTTTAGATAATTTAAAATGATCTGTGACTTCCTTCTTTGTATATTTTCACTTTTTTCTATTATGTTAACATGGCATATTATCTTTCAACTGAAAATAAATTAAATATTGCACATCCTGAGCGTAAATTTTACGTCATTTCATGCATATCACAGTCAAGTTTGGGGCATATAGGACAATTCAAATTGAAAATAAGAAAAGATGATAACAAATGCCAGAAGGTTAAACAACAGATCTAAAATCGAAGTACAAAGTGATAGTTCCATAGAATAACGACTGAGGTAACAAAAAATCAGAGTGTCTGAATTCTAAGAATTCCTAAACACAAAACCAATGCAATAGAATAAGAAAAAAAGACGAGCACGATGAGATAGATAATCGCAGGCTACAATGGCTAAAGTTAAATTAGAGCACCATACAATTACGGTACCATTCTTGCTCCATCAGATGCGCATTTCGATAATTAATGTCTCTACAGTGATGATCGAGGTTACAATATTTGAATGCACAAAACCTTATACGAGCGTTGAAGATCTGATTAAAAACAAGGAGTATCTAAACATGGAATAAGAGCTATGCACGAGGAAGATATATCACTTGAATTTAAAATGATTTAGAATTTTTATCAGTAAATTCAAAATTAGAACAATAAGCTTATATTCGTTTTTAATGGCGGTCATTTAGACGTTCCACAGATTTAAACTTTCCAACACATAACAAAACAGTAACATTACATCAATTTCTTTCTTTTGAATTTTCCGTAGGTCATGTACATGTTTTACATACTGCAATGGAAATTAGAGCGCGAGTTCAAAAAAGAGGACTTACAAATAGCTGCAGAGAATACATACATTTTAGCGCTTGATGGCGACGTTGACTTTGAACCGGAAGCAGTGCTCAGTTTGATGAGGCGCATGAATAAATCAAAGATTGTAGGAGCTGCATGTGGAAGAATTCATCCAATAGGAACAGGTAAGAATACTCGGTCCGGGTACCTCACGGAACAAAATACAAAAATAAATTGAAATGAGAACACTGGAACAGAAAAATCATTACGCACTTTAAATTCATTCCCACAAAAAAGTAAATGTCGCAATATTGGACCAGCAATCAAATATTCGTCAGTATTTTTGCATTGAAAGAAGGTCAACAAGTCCGCTTTTAGATTTAAGAGACCACTTTATCAAAATAAAAACAAAAAAGTAATTATAATCTGGAAACAGAATTATATAATATAATTATAAAATTGAAGACAGCCTTTGAAAACAAAATAAATTTAACCAAACATTGGACCCATAACGGAAAACACTTAAAAAGCTTTAATTAACATTCAATATAAAAATGAGGAGATGTGGTATGATTACCAATGACACAACTACACGGTGTAGAATGGTAACGGACTTATCGGTTTTTTTTCGGCGTTTCCGCACTAATCGGGTTCGGCAACGGACTTATCGCGTTTTCAGATGTCAACATTTGGCGTAAGTGGTTATTTCTTTCAACTTGTATTAAAGCAGAATTGATATTTCCAAATAAGCTTGATGTCACGGAATTGGGAAATTATTTATTTTGCTGGCTAGCTAATCATATATTCATGGGAAGCTACGATTTATTTCAAATTGTTTCCACCAACGTGGTACCCGAACTTGAAAACAAACATTTTTCATGGAAAGATGTCTAATTGAAGCGTGTTTTAAGCATGCTGTTTTCTTTTCCAAGTAAATTTTTGGTTATTATTCATTAAATGTAGACATTTTCCCTTTCGGAACTGTTTCATGCACAATTAAGGTTTAAATGATGGTTAATTTGAAAAATTAGTGGCACCGGACTTTTTGTGTTATTAGCACCGGACTTTTTGTGCGCAAATGAATATGGAGACTCCTATCTTCTCAGTCAGTCTATGTGTTTACTCCGCCTGGGTTAATCACCTCTTACTTTATACATTAATCACACATCACGCAATGATATATTTTATTAATCCACAAACAAAAGTGTGGGATTCTATCAGTATCTCGTCCTCATAGCAGGAATTTAAGGTTTCTAGTCCATATAATTATGACGTCTGGGAAGGCAATTCTAAATTTTTGCCTTGACGCCCTTCTGCGACGATGTAAGGCGTCAAAGAAAGAAAAAATATAATAAATAGCCTTTCAAGACGTCATAATTATGGTACGGCCTTCAACAATGAGCATATTCAGCTATAAAAGGCCCCGAAATGACAATGTAAAACAATTCAAACGAGAACTTTTTAACGGCCTTATTTATATAAAAATATGAACGAAAATCAAATGTGTAACACATAAACAAACGACAACCACTGAATTACAGGCTCCTGACTTGGGGTAGGCACATACATACATAATGTAGCGTGGTTAAACATCACGGTTAGCGGGATCCCAACCCTCCCCCTAACCTGGGACAGTGGTAGAACAGTCCAACATAAGAATGAACTATAAAAATCAGTTGAAAAAGGCATAACTCATCAGATGGACAAAAATACAAGTGGACGTGGTCGGGTACTTGTACATCCCAACAACAAAAAGACACTAGGAACAGATCTGCGAGTACTCGCAGTTTACTGACAACTAGTTCAAAGCCACTAACAACTAATAAAACAATCATGCATCTAAGACTAAATGGGTTAATAATTTAGGTTGTCACAGTTATTCACCGGCTCCATCAACAATTGTTTTTCATGACTGAAACATAAAGCTTCACTCATACATGCATCATTATGAATACGTCGAAAGAAGACTTGAATATATATATTTAGATATATAAATCATGTAACGTAAAATAGGCTAAAATTGAATTGAATGTTGCTGATTGTTTTTTAACATCCTTGCCCTTGGCCTTGCATTTAAACGAGAGACATTAATATTAACCTGTCTTTTCTATTACGCCGGAATGAATGTGTCTTTTCGAAACATCCATCAATAGACCTGCACATGTTAATCTGTAAACATGTAAAGAGCAGAAATAAAAGCCTTATTCCTTGACCATTTGTGTTTTGTTTGGCATTGCATATGATATTACCCCATACCGGTATACTTTTACTCAATGTCCCTTTATTTTTGTATCATAATGTAAAAATCATGATTGAAAAAAACACTTGTCCGTGATAAGTTCCAGACTTGTATATTCTAGCACAAGATGTCAAATGGGGTTTTTAAAATCTTTTGTTTATCATTTCCCAAACAAACAAAAAATACGAAAACATCATTTTTTACCCTGTTAAAACAATAAAAACACAAGAGTCCTTCAGTTTGCTCAATAAACCCCAACAGTTCCTTGCCAAAAAACACGTCATTTTAGAGAAACCCGATTAGTCCGCTACCAAGCAATTTTGAAAAAGCTTTAATATATGATATTTTTTGTTTTTGAATGCACACAAGTGGTTCTAATATGTATTTTGCATGAAATAAAGGAGCACAAAAAGTCCACATTCTAATATACTGTGTATTTGAACGGAAACCACACCACTAGTAGCTGTGTTCGGCCGGTTGTCCTGTTTAGTGTGGAGCTCTTTGAAAAAGCCAAGAGTGGTACCGAAGCAAAATGAAAAATTTTGCAAACTTAGATCATCGGTGCCTTCCGTGATCATATAAACATAAACACTAACGACTTCTTTTCGTCTGTTTGGCTCATTTTGTGTCACACTGTCTGGAAACAAAACGCGATAAGTCCGTTGCCGAACCCGATTAGTGCGGAAACGCCGACAAAAACCCGATAAGTCCGTTACCATTCTACACCGTGAACTATCCATCAAAGTTCAAATGACGTGGATGTATTGTTTCATGATGTATTTATGATATGAAATCGAATACAAAGAAAAAATAAAATACGATATTATTGAGTACACTCTATTCCAAGGTTATGGTTAATTATAATTTTTGTATCAGGACCAATGGTATGGTATCAAAAGTTTGAATATGCAATAAGTCATTGGTTACAAAAAGCTACCGAACACGTGATTGGCTGTGTATTGTGTAGTCCTGGGTGTTTCAGCCTTTTTCGTGGATCCGCTATTTTACATGCAGATGTATTGGAGACATACACAACGGTACCAACAGAAGCTCAACATGTAGTGCAGTATGATCAAGGTACTTGAATGTGTAAACTGTCTTTCTTTTTTTTCCATGTGAGATACATGTGTAGGCTCTATATGACGAATATTTATGAGATTTATTAATAGGACAGCAATAAAAAAAAAACATTATATTGAATACACATCCGAATACAAATGACGTCAACACCACAGTCCTAAAACTGTTTTACATTTTATTTCCTCAACAAGTTGCTATCTGTAGTATTTGCAACGATTTTTACTTCGTTACCGAAATTTCACGTGTTTAGTCCTTATAAGCAATAATTTACAATTGTCACTAATATCAGTAACAGAAAAAGGCAAATTTGAAAGCAACATACACCAAACTTGTTAAACATTAAATTGAGTTAGATATACTCTGTATACCTACTTTTAGTTAGGATAGACAAAGCAAACTTAGCTCTAAATGAGGGTCTGGATGGGATTTGGAGGATAAAAAAATTAATGGGACCAAAAAAAATTTAGCAAATGGGCTCTAAAAATCGAGAATAGAAAAATAGGCCAAAAAACATAAAGACTAGAGAATGATGGGTGTTAAAATTTATTTAAGAAAAGGGTATATAGGGTAAACTGGGGGTAAAATAAAAGATACATAAATGTAGACCTCCAACATGAGCTGTGAATACAATCAACAAGATCTACACAATATCTGGCATCGCCAACATCTTTTTGAAGAAAAGTTCACTCAGATTTGAAAAGTATATATTACGCACTTATCAACGAGGTTCTGTCTTTGAACAGCCTTTAGTACATGTGGCGATGTTTCACTAGATGTTTAAGAACTCCACCCATCTCCGATGTGGTCAGTCTATTCAGGAATTAAACATACTCCTTAACAAACCATATACATACAGTAATACTCTCGCTAGCTAATGCAATATGTTGGCAGGACATGTATCATTTATTTCGTCATTGTCAGTTATATATTTTTGACATTAAGGTGGTACCCAACACCTTGACTAATATTAATTTGGCTCGTTTAATTTTCATAAAATTTTGACAAAATGTTTACTTTGACCCTTTGACAAAAATATAAAAATTTCAAAAAATTTGAACCAACCCCTTTATCAAAAAAATTTCATTGGTTATATAGCAGTTTGACAAACACTAATTTTGATCATTGAGAAGCTTAATATTTCCTTAACAATACAGCGTAATTAAAACGTTTAGCTGATTTTTACAGAGTTATCTCCCTGTAGTGTTAGGTACCACCTTAATATCAAAGATTAAACTTATATAACTAAAAGAAGATAACTGAAATATACTCAAATTTAAAACAGAAAATTGTTTTTCCTTTACTGTTTCTATTTAGGTGAGGATAGGTGGCTTTGCACGCTTTTATTGAAAGAAGGTTGGCGTGTTGAATACTGCGCAGAATCCGACGCTTATACATTTGCACCAGAAGGCTTCTATGAGTTTTACAATCAACGTCGACGTTGGTCACCTTCAACCATGGCAAATATTTTAGATCTTATCGTCGACTGGAAGAATGTTACGAAGAAAAACGAAAATATCTCTTTCCTGTATATAGCGTATCACGTTTTCCTCTTTATATCTACACTGTTAACTCCAGGAACAATATTCATGCTTATACTGGGTGCTATAATTGTTGGATTTGAGGCTATTCCACCATGGCTGTCACTGATTCTGAACCTGGTTCCAGTTGGTGTGTTTCTTCTCATGTGTTTGTATGCTTCGACTCAGAGACAGGTTTGTGTATACCAGTTTGAAAAATATAATATATATATATATGTCAAGTTTAAATTAGAGAAATATAAATACATCGGAAATATTACAGCTTGCGTTCTATTTTAAGAATTCATTAATATACATTGATAAAATAGAGAATGGAAATGGGGAAGTCTCTTTCTGCATGTTCTATGACTGGCATACGTATGATCTCAATTGCTTCGGCAGCAAGCTTCTGAGAATCTGTTATTTGGCATAGATATACATATGACGTCAGAGACTTTAGGTTCACTTTTTATATTATTTACAATATGCTATATGTAGAAAGTACGTAGAGAAAAATGTAGTATATACGTCTTTCACATTTGGAAAAATCTGTAAACTCTATTAAAAACACTGAACAGATCACGCAAAAATTTAAATTTGACTTACATGTATCATTTTACAGCTTCAATTTGCTGCCATCTTATCCTGCATATATGCCATCGTCATGGCGATCGTTTTGCTTGGTGTAATCAGAGACGCAATAAACGACGGCTTGTGCTCAGTGACCACCATCTTCATAATGTTTGTCGCAGGCGTTTTTGTCATTTCAGCTATTCTACATCCACAGGTATTTATTTACTGTCCAGTACTTGTCCTTTTTTACACATTTTATAAAGTGTTTTTGTCTAATATAAAACGATATGAGGGTGATGCTTAGATTCGTGTCGAATCATTGTATCGTTATTGTGCCAAAAACTATTGTTGTCTCTATACAGAAATTTTAAACAATTTTGTACCCACTTTGTGTTCTAATTTGGATTTTATTTTGTTTATAATTATATTTTTAAAAGTTTTCAAAAGGTTTACCTGTTACGAGGTCTCTTTCTGTATACCATATACATTAATATGGTTATATACAGTCAACGCATTTTTTACTGCTCAAAAAGAACGATACTTGCAGCATACCGGTAAATCATCGGTCTATTATAGCTTTTCTACTAGGATAGTATCATTCTTATAAAATAAAAGGAGATTGGGGTAATATGTCCATGAGACAACAACAAAACGCCGCAAATTAACAATATATCTGAACCAATTGTTTATTTGTTGCTTGTTTTCGTGTCTTCGGTTGGTCGAAGTTTACTAAATGGTGTCAAATTTCTGGTCGATCTTTTTTTCTTCTCCGTGGCAATGATATACATGTAAAGATCCTAAATATTCCTATTTATCATTTAAAATAAGAAGAGAAGTTTTAAAGAATACCAGACGAGTAAACTTCATACTGTGTCAACCTTTCGCATCTATATATAAACAGCTAAAATCATCAACCACTTTATACAGGTAAAAGAAACCTTCGAACAACTGTATTAAGGGTCCAAGGGTGGCTTGTTGCAAGTCAACATTTTTTGTTTTTTATCGAACATATATGACAGTGCCAGTCGATATGATCGCCCTTCATCCCGGGCAACCTGCTTTGTAAAACCTACCTATTGCATCAATTGATACTTTGTTCCCTTACTAAATATGCATTTAAAATATGCCACTTGACGTTAAGTAAGATACAATCAACCAATCACCAACTTCATTACGTTGGAAGGTATATGTTTATGCCCCACCTACGATAATAGAGGGACATTATGTTTTTTGGTCTGTACGTCCGTTCGTTCGTTCATTCATTCGTCCGTCATTTTTTCCGTCCGTCCGTCCGTCCGTCCGTCTGTCCCGCTTCAGGTTAAAGTTTTTGGTCAAGGTAGTTTTTGATGAAGTTGAAGTCCAATCAACTTGAAACTTAGTACACATGTTTCTTATGATATGATCTTTCTAATTGAAATGCTAAATTAGAGTTTTGACCCCAATTTCACGGTCCACTGAACATAGAAAATGATAGTGCGAGTGGGGCATCCGTGTACTATGGACACATTCTTGTTTTGCCTGTTTTTTTGTTTACGTTACTTGTTAGTTAATGATTCCGAGTGTTTTGCGTCCAGTGGCAAATATAGCATTCTTACAGGACGTGAACATGTTAAGATGATATGAATACGTATCCTACATTGTACTAGACGAACGATTTTAGTCGGATTTGTAATGTATTATTTCACATGGTTACAGTCAATATACAGACATGTTCTTCTTGCTGGACACAGCCCACGACATCATAATGATAATTCATTGAATGGTCTTTCAAATTTTATCTCAAGACTCATGAGGATTGAAACGGAAAATTAGTCGAAATTTTTATTTAATAAGATATATGCATAAATTGATTAATAGGAACTAAAACAACGAAAGAAGTGGTCACATCATACGGAAGCTACGTACACATAAAGACGGATTAAATGACGAATACAAAGATTATACATCTATTTTTTTTCACGCAAAATTACTTGCCTGAACGCTCATAAAACAGATAATTATAATTTTGTTAAGTTATCATGTTCAACATGTAATTACTGTTCTCTTAATTTCAGGAATTCCTTTGTTTAATACCAGGACTTCTCTATTTTCTCGCAATACCGTCAATGTGTATGCTAATGTTTCTGTATTCCATTGGAAACCTACATGTGGTATCATGGGGTACCAGAGAAACTAAGCAGGAGCCTGATAGCAAAACCCAGAAGTCAAACCACGTACCAGAAAATGATGAGAAGGGTTATTTTTGTTCGCTTGGTAGTTTTTGTAGGTAAGTTTGTTAGAACTATTATGAGGCCTGTTTCAAAAAATGGAACCAAGGAATTATGGGTGGTGACAATTGCTATTTTGAAAAACGGAAATGCAAGTGAATCTCTCAAATTGCCTCAATATGTGGTTACCCTATTTTCAAAGTACCTCCACAGTAATCATGTATATTTTAATGGAATATTAAAATTTGCTAAACAGTGTCCTTTTGGAGAAGTCAATCTTATAGGTGCGATTCTTAGATAAAAAGAATTTAAATCTATTTCACATAATTATGTTTTCTATATAGGATATTTCACAGACGACACCTAGCACTAAATGATTGCTATACGCCGTGATGAATATTTTGAATTACATCCTTTCGGCTGTGCATACGGTTTTAAATTGACTTGCCAAAATGGATGGCATTTAAGGCATTTTCCTCCAATCTACGCTTCTAACAAATTGGTCAAATTTGACACGTATGCGGTATATAACGAAATAAAAGACAAGGCTGTTTTTTTTTCTAGCTGTATTGTCTGTCCTACAAATAATTATACACAGGAAGATTTTCTGTACACCAACATGTTGAACAAGATGAAAAAAGTGATGAAAATGGAGAAACAAGACAGTGTGTCAGAGGTTAGCCAAGGTCCACCTGCGCAGAATAAAACACAAAGGGCAACTGATATAATTAGGAATGAAGAGAGTGCAGGTATAACCGTTCTTAATATGTCAGATTTCAAATTTTGATGGTAATGCTAATGGTTAATTACACGATGAAATATATTATTTAGTAATACTCAATTATTGACAAACAATTTTAACACCACATCATTTTCTTAAATATATGTTATGTAGTTTAAAATTCGTTTCTTTCAGACGAATTTCGCAGACAAATGCATTCCCCGTTACGATTCTCAATTTCATATTGTATCTACAAATTTAAACAGGTACATGCTTACTCCCCTATCTTTTTCAATATTTTTCAATATTTTACATTTATCTTTTTAAAGACGTCATTGAATTTTATTTAATCTAAAATGTCAGTAGTGAGCATTACAAGTACTTATGCCCCAATACTTTTTTTGTGTCCTCAACGCTCCTCATCTTCGTACTTTTTAATTTGAGCGTCACTGTTGAATCTTTGTAGACAAAATGCGCGTCTGGCGTACAAATTTTTACTCCTGCTTTCTATAGTGACTGAGTTCAGTTTGATAAAATGCTAAATCAAAATGTATGAATGACTTAATTTCTTATTTTGCAATATTCATACAGATACAGAAAAAGAGACCGAAGTACATCCCATAGATGTGAATGAAATCAATAAAAATGATGAATATCTTCTCGATGAAAAATATCCAGAAATTGAAAAGAAAGAAAGAAAATTTTGGAAAAGGACTATCAAACAATATTTAAAACCTCTAAAGAAAAACATTCAGAAGGAGAAAGCAATTGAGCAAGAATTAATTGAGTTACGGAACAAGGTTTGCCTTTTCGTATTTCTATTGAATGCCATACTTGTCACTGTTATGTTTGGATTGACACAAGTCAACACGTTCAAGAATTCCCTCACGATTTATTTCCCCTGCGATGGCAGAGACGCTACGATCGTCCCGATTGCAGTGTTATTCGCTGTAGTATTTGGATTGCTTTTATTGCTTCAGTTTCTCTGCATGCTTTATCATAGGTTTTCAACGCTAGTGCACATAGCTGCAAGTACGGATATCAAAGACAATCAAAAAGCTAAAAACACAAATATTCATAATCAAATGGCCGATTTGATGACAAAATCTGTGATCGATCCACAACCACAACAAGCAATGAGTTCAGACAAAGATAGAACTATCTTGGATAAAAACAGATCAATGATGCTAAGTATAACCGAACGAAACAAAACAAAGTTCGCACATTTGAGTGATGTAGTCGATGAAAACCAGGAGATGTTACGCCAAGTAGTCAAGGAAAACCAAAACATGCTAAGCCAAGGAGTCGATAAAAAGAAAAAGTTTGGAGATTTTTATATCAAAAATAAGGATGTTTCGCAGAAAGCTCTTAACATATGGGCAAGCTTTGCGAAATCTAAATCTAAATCTAGGGACGGGGTCATTAACGAAGAAAGCACGGAACAAATTGACCTTGAAAAACAACAGCAAATATCCAATGACAAACACTTGTTTGAAAAGAGAAGGAGACATGGAAAAAAAGTTACGGCTGGTAGCAGAGAAAAGAGTCTATCAGTAGTTTCGGTTTCTAGTAGTGATGGAGATAATGTATCCAGACATTCTAAAAGGAATCACCGCAAAGTGAAAATTCCGAAAGGAAGTGATGAAACTGTTTAAAAAATGATATATGAAGGCATTATTTGCGAATGCTTAACAATATAGTAAATTGGCACTTATACGTACTTTTTAGAATGGCAGTTCTTTTTGGCATTCGAATTTTTCAAAGTTAAACATTTGTACTTATCTATATCAACCAAATATATATTTTGAACTTTATTATTACGACCCCCCCCCCCCTCCCCCCCCAATAAAAATAAAATGCAATATCAAAATAGAAAAAATATTATCGATGTTACATTGTAAGAGTTATTAACAACTTCTCCAGATACAAGTTAGATATCTAATATGTCTAACACCTTATAAAAGAGGGGCGGAAGATACCAGAGGGACAGTCAAACTCATAGATCGAAAACAAACTGACAACGCCATGGCTAAAAAATAAAAAGACAAACAGACAAATAATAGTACAGATGATACAACATAGAAAACTAAAGACTAAGCAACACGAACCCCACCAAAAACTGGGGGGTGATCTCAGGTGCTCCGGAAGGGTGAGCAGATCATGCTCCACATGTGGCACCCGTTGTGTTGCTTATGTTATAATTGTTTTATACATTTTTGAGGATTCCTAACAGTTGTTGTCATAGTTTTAGCCAATCCACATGTATTTATTAATCTTTCATTATCATAATTATTATGACTTTTTGCTATTCATCTATTGACCATACAGTTGTGTGAGATGCTAATTAAATGTTTCAATTTGAGTTATTTCGCTTAGAATGTAAATAGTTTTTTGTGCACATGTATAACTTTTCTTGTTGCGTTGGATTAAACAATTCCAATCCATTTAAGTTATTTTGTTTCTGCATAAATATGATCTGAGACTACTATAACACAGAGATTGGTCACTTCCCGTACTGACCAGTCAAATAGTAATTAATTGTAAGTCTTCGATCACGTGACTCGGCACGTGACTCGCAATGATTGACAAGAAGGATTCGACCGCCATTTTTGAAAGCGAAAGAGAAAATAATAATTAACAAATGTGGATTTATAAAGAGTGTTATGTTCCGGTAAGTGTGAATATAAGATTTGACATGTTCATTAATGTTGGTTTATAAGCACTTTAAATAAAATAAGTGCAGTTATAGACTTGAATTTACCGACCAAACCGGAAAGTAACCTCGAGTTATTACCAGTCCGTGGGACAGGGTGCATGAGCAACTCACCCATAACTTACATTCAGATGAACAATCTGTTTTCCGGATAATGTATGTGCAAGCCTTAGTAATTAACCGATGTAATGATGTAAAATTTGTAATTATATGAAATTCCAATTTTTGTGTATCAGTAAGTTCCCGCTGCAGAACTGAGAAACACACGAGACAAGTTGCACACACACAACATGAGGTCTGATAGGTGAATTTGTATTGTTAGTGAAAGAAATTTAGATTTATATTGGTTCCCTTGATAATATATATGCAGTCTATACATGCTAGTATAATAATATTATGCAATGAAAATGTGTCACCATGTGAAATACCAGTACATCATGAGTTCCTAAATAGACGTATTTTTTTTTAAATAATTGACCCAAACATGATGTAAAAAGTACATGCACCTTTGGTCTGCATCCTTTATCAGTTTAACTATTTTGATCCATATTGACATGATTGGTCAATTACTGCTGAGTCTCAAGTCTCAGATTACTGTCTTAAAAATTAATGAATTGCCTATGCTATAAACTTGACAAAGATTATTTCTTTTTATTTATAATATATTCTTTATTGTAGGAATACCCCCAGAAAGAAATCACGCATTAGAAGAAGGGAGAAGTACTACAGGAGAAAATGACTTTTTTTAGTATTTTTTTTAATTTCATTGAATTTGTCATGCTTGTCTTACATGGAGAAATAAATATTTAAGTCTTTGAATATACATTTTTATTATTATATACATTAAAACTAAAACAGGAATGCAGAAATTCACTAACACGCTCAGTTTGGATAACAGTTCAATGAAAGAAAAAAAAACAAGTAACCACACATTTTTATATATTAAAGGAATAGCCACTTGAAGCAAACTTTAAGGAGATTTTTATATATTTTTGCTAATGATCATCAGACAACTCCTTTAGTCCAAATGAAGTTCAGTGAAGTGGATGTAAGTTATTGGAATGCACCGTAATTACCTTCAAGAATGAGAAAACCTATACCGTGCAGTCAGCTTCAAAAGTCCCCGACATGGAAAATATATAACAATTCACTAGAGAAAACGAAGTGTCTACAATAACAAAGCAGTTTACGAAAATTCAAATATGACGGACATGAACCAACAGCAACCACTGAATTACAGGCTCCTGACTTGAGACGGGCACATAAAGAATGTGACAATGTTAAATATTTTTAGGTGCTCATCACCACCACTAGCCTGGGACATTAGTGTAACGACATAACATAAAAACAAACTTTAAACATAATTTGAAAATAGTTCATTTCTGTTTAATCAGGCTGACTGTACATGAAATATTTGCCATTGACAAGCAGTTGTGAATCGAAGTTGAATTTACAGAAAGGTGACATCAATATATGCTATCATATTTAACATTCTTGTTTAGATCTGACATTGCTACGTATTTATACATTCCGCATTATTTTTGGCTTCTCAGAATTTTCACATGGTAAACTGTCAGCAGTTATCCAACAAAAAAATGTTATAGGGAACCTATTTACAAAGCATCATGCCGACAACAATTAACATGGTTTGTCACCAAACATTGAACAAATACATTTATATTTGCTGTGGCTAAAAAAACTAAAGCAAATCACAACTCTTTTCATCTGAGTTGCTCAATTATTAGGGTTACAAAAAGCATAGCGATATAAATAAAACATACGACACTTTAACAATAGACAATATTCAAATTTTCAAAACTTTACAGCTCTCTATTGAAGCACAAAATTTCTTGTCCGGGATTTTGAAAGAGGGCACATATTTCTGGTGTTGAAAAAATGTCATCGTAATTTACACTAATGTGGTTCTATTTATGTTAACATAGAGATAATTTGATTATTCAGTCACGTAATTTTGAAGCTTCTTCGTTCTGATTTACATGTACTTGCGGTTGATGCTTCTTTTGGAGTTTTTGTAGTTTTTGCAGTCTTTGCAGCAGGGACGTATAGTCATCCTCAGATTCAATATCTGATGCAGTATATTCACCACGTCAAAGATCAAGATTGAGATCACTATCATCCCAAGATAAAAAATCAATGTTACTGGACATTGTGAATTGAAAAATGAAAATGCCGGCGATATTTTGGGAACATATATATAATTTGTAGGGCTTATGTTTGCTGCTTTATGTATCCATTGCAGTTATAACCTCTTTGCTGATCTGTTACGTAAGGAAATTACTCATTTACCTTTAATGAAATTTTTTTTCTCTTCTGTGATCGCCGTTTATTACATTGTTTGCAAAAACTTGACCTAATTATCAGACGGAAATTTAAAAAAAGTGGTGGGGGGGGGGGGGGAGGGGGTTGAAACTTGTTTGAAAAAAAAAAATTACGTTGGAAAATCTGAATGAGGGTCTGGATGGGGGTTCTTTATTTCCTATAATTTCTATGCCATTTTTCTCTATTCTTTAAATCTTAATAACTTATTATTTTCTCTTCTCTATTCTTTATTTGTCGGTCCATTTTTCTCCATTCTATACTTTTTTTGTCCCTATTTCTCCATTCTATAAAACCCCATCCACACCCTCCTGAATCCTACCACAAGTGCACCGACGATATTTGACAAGGTTTACTAAAATAAACATGTATATTGGGCACTCAGCAGTGAAATACCTTACAAGTATAGAATAAAAGTTTACTGCAATAAACGGAGCCTCGTGTACCTTGGGCACCCAGCTGTGAAACAAAATTCATCTCCCATGCTTATGAGACTACCTGTCTTTACAGGTAAAATAATTGTATATTAGATACAATTAACGGACGTGTAGCAAAACAATGTAACTGTTAGATTGATAAGATTAATCACATTCACATTTTCAAGAGTGGCCGCATAATAACAAACTATTAACAAATTATTAATGATTAAAAACAAAAATTTAAATATGAATAGATATAACTGCATTTGAAAGATAAAAACTTTTTTTTTTTTTTTTTTTTTGATTAATTCAATTTTGTTTTTAAATTATTTTTAAAAGAAAAATAATAATATCCGATACTGTTATAGTATTCTCAGTGATAGGTGATATATGTCGTCTGCTACGGTCGAATACGAAACTACGTTAAAATAACGTAGCTAACTACCGGAGACTCAGATAATCCGATAAATCTATAGTGACCAATCTCTGTGTTATAGTAGTCTCAGATATGATTAAATAGATAAATAGATCCGTATTAACGTATTCAACTATTCTAAATAACACATATCAAATAGTAAGCTATTGTATCTAAACAGATAGTTACGTTATTCCTGAGCTCGACAGTTACGTTTGAATATGTTTAAACATGTTAAACAGAAGCAATCACAAAACTTATGAAATGTCGTGTCGTGTCGTACGTAACACATTGAAAGATTTTAGTTGTAGAAGCAGAATGTGAATTTCATGTGGTTGCGATGATACGCTGTAAGTAACATGTATTCATGTGACATCATCACGAATGGCCACCTTTTCAAACTACTATTTCGGCTGACCCTGTCAAATGCAACCGTCGATCAATTACATTTCAAACATTAAGCAACTAACAACCAATCGGGCGTCACTGGACTAAACGCGCTTCTGGCCTACAAAATTATAAAATTGATTTTTATGAACTACATTTGCTATTTCATTGTACTTACTTGCATACATGTGTAAAGAGTTGTTTTTCACTTTACACAGTTGTCACTGGCCGTGTAAAAGAATCATTGGAAATTGTTTTATCATTTTAGTACTCATGCAAATAGTAGTTTCGTATCAATGTTTTGGTAAAACTTGTTTGTTAGTGAATACATCTAATACAAATTAAAAAAGAAAAGATAACAAATATTACTAAAAATACTGGACTTGTATTACAACAGACTACATCAACCACAAAACTTGATCTCCTCTGGCTGAGTAAAAAAAAAAAAAAAAAAAAAACCAGACAGAACATGGTCCAGACAGCATGAACTGGTATAGACACTTAAATCAGCATTTTGAATTAATTTTAAAAGTGAAATTGATTATTAAAATTATTTATATTTTGTCGGCAATTAATTTAAAATCTTGATGTCAGTAACCTCTGTTGAAATGGGTGATTAATTCATCTGGAAAGTTCATGTTTACATTAAAAAATAAACAGCTGCGCCATGAGCGCATGATACGCCCGTCGTCTTGTGTGTGAATTTTTATGCAATAAGCATAAATAGTTTCTGACATACGGCGTGACATGCGAAAACCCCATTTTTTTTACAAAAAACTCAATATCTCTAAAATAAAATTTTGAATCAAAACCAAAAAGTATACAGATCTTTAGATTAATACAACTAAGAAGTGTGTAAAATTTTAAGCAATAATCATAAATCGTTTTTGAGATACGGCGCGACAAGTGAAAACCCCCCTTTTAAAAAAAATCAATATCTCAAAAATAAAATTTTGAATCAAAACCAAAAAGTATACAGATCTTTAGATTAATATAACTAAGAAGTGTGTAAAATTTTAAGCAATAATCATAAATCGTTTTTGAGATACGGCGCGACATGTGAAAAATCCTCCCCCTTTTTTTACAAAATACTCTATAACTCAAAAATAAAATTTTGAATCATCACCAAAAAGTATACAGATCTTAAGGTAAATATAACTAAGAAGTGTGTAAAGTTTTAAGCAACAATCATAAACTATTTTTGAGATACAGCGCGACATGTGAAACACCCTCCCCCTTTTTTAATAAAATACTCAATATCCTTAAAATAAAATTTTGAATCATCACCAAAAAGTATACAGATCTTAAGATTAATATAACTAAGAAGTGTATAAAGTTTTAAGCAATAATCATAAATTGTTTTTGAGATACGGCGCGACATGTGAAAAAAAAACACACACACCTGTTTTAGTTACTAAGTCCCGTAACTCAAAAATTTTTATTCTTTTTTTTTCACCAAAAAGTATACAGATCGTTTGACCATCATAAGAAACAACTTTGTTAAGTTTCATGAAATTCGGATAAGTCATTCTCAAGTTACGGTGCGAAATGTTTACGCCGGACAGACAGACGGACAGACAGACAGACAGACGGACAGACGGCCGGACGGACGGACACCGGACATTTGTATATCATAATACGTCCCGTCAAAAAAAGTCCTTTCAACATGGTTATGGTTGTAAGTAGATATACTGTGTGCTATATATAGAGTTGAAAAATCGTACCTATTTTTCCGTCCGTTCAAGATTTTTTTTACTGGTAAATGCCTTGTCAAATATATTAAGCGGAGTATTTTATTCCGCGAAGAAGTCGTTCGTCCTGACAAAGTACACCTTTGCTTAAATAAATAAATAGTCGGAGTTGTAATATATCATAATATTTAGATTGAATGGTATATTTTAATATGTTTAATTTCCTCATTTGTTAAATTGAGCAAATAAGTTATTTCGATCAGTGTCGACACTATTTGAGGTCAGAATATTAAACCTTCATACTTGTAGTATAGAATCTAACCTTGTGTGCAAAAAGAATTGACATTTATCATTGTAACAAAAGATATCTTTTTCACGTGGATATATGAACATTTAAAATGCTTTTCGAATTTAATGTACATGATTTATGGGCTTAATGACATTTCAATTTATGTGTGATGAACAACTTTTCTAGATAGTAAAATTAAAGACATCAAAGTACATACCAGGTATATTGTTTGTTTATTCTACATTGGCTAAAGGTATAGGGGGAGGGTTGAGATCTCACAAAACATGTTTAACCCCGCTGCATTTTTGCGCCTGTCCCAAGTCAGGAGCCTCTGGCCTTTGTTAGTCTTGTATGTTTTTTTTTTCATTTTAGCTCTATTATATGTTTCTGAGTTTAGTGTGACTTCCATTTTCACTGAACTAGTACAGATGTTTGTTTAGGGGCCAGCTGAAGCCCGCCTCCGGGTGTAGGATTTTCTCGCTGTGTTTAACACCGTTTGGTGGCCTTGGGCCTTTGGTCAGGTTGTTGTCTCTTTGACACATTCCCCATTTCCATTCTCAATTTTATGAGTTTAGAAATTATTAAGAAAATAAGTTTTCAACCCCCTCAGACAAAGTTGACCTTAGATGAATTTGGCTATTATTTTATGTCCTTTTTGGTCATATATTATCTCTTCGATTGTTTCGGTTAATTCGGCTGTGATAATTCTGATAATTACATCGTTCCAGTTACCAACAGCAAGAAATTAATGTGTTCCTTACAAATAATTATTGCATTTCCCGCCAATTTTCGAATCATTTTCAAGGAAACAGTACGGATCACAATCGTAATCGAACAGAATCGTCCCTAGCTTGCAGACCGAAATCCTTGTTATGAGTCACAAACAGAAACCCTAAACGGGTAGCAGTAAACCTAATGTCAGGAGATGTTCCTTACATCGTGTCTCATTAAATTTTGACAAAGTTAAACATATTCACTATTGGTCATCTCAACACCAAAAATTATCAGTTGTCGAAGGGCAAGGTTATTGTGTCCTTCCAAACGTAGACCTTTTTAAGGGTGAAATCGGCAAAAATAAACGGTGGAAAATGTTTTTGACATCGAGTCAAAACATCGTTTGGTCTTAAATGCATGCAAAACTACTGCCTTCTCAAGGAAGACAAATCCTTCCCACTGAAGGTTCAGATAAGTTTGTAAGTTGCCATAGCATGAAGCTATAATATTTGGGGACCTATATAGCTAGGGTGTTCATGGTTGGACTCTGACGTTTAACTTCAATGAAGGTCGAAGGTCAAGATCCCCATGACATGCACGATTTTGAAGGACGAATTTAAAATTGAATAAGTCGTAGACACCAAATACTTTCACAATTTGGTCTTTTAATAACAGACCATAAAATTGTTCAAAGGTCGGGGTCACGGTTACTTATCGCACCAAAACCTTGTTCAAGGATGAGCTCGGAAACCCTAATTGTTAAAGAAAAGGTACATGATCGCTAATTCGAGATATCAAGCTCTACGTTGTTATGTTTTGAGCGTAAAACAGTGTTCGACTTCTCTGCCATGAAGGTTCAAGAAATGTTCTATGTGGTCATAACTCGGTTTTTTATTCATAGGGATCTAAGGCCTTCATCACTGTGTTTCATATAATGTGACCTTGATAAGGTCAGAACGTCATACCCCAAGGCCACCATGAACGGTCTATACTCCCTGAAGTTTTAACAAATGTAGTAATTGCCCATAACGCAGAAAAGTATCTGTCGAAGGGACCTATAGTGTCTTTCACCATTTGCCTCCATGATATTTGACATATAAAAAATGTAAATATCTGTCGTCAAGCACACAATTACATGTTTACTGCGGAAAAGTACCTGGAAAGCATAAACTAGTAAGTAGTAGTAGTGTAGTAGTAGTGACAGCAGTAGTGGTAGAAGTAGTAGTAGTAGTAGTAGTTAGTTAATAGTAGTATTAGTTAGTAGTAGTAGTAGTGCAGTAGTTGTTGTTGTTGTAGAAGTAAAATTAATAGAAGTAGTAGTAGTTAGTAGTAGTAGTAGTTAGTAGTAGTAGTAGTAGTAGTAGTAACAGTAGTGGTAGTAGTAGTAGTTAGTTAATAGTAGTATTAGTTAGTAGTAGTAGTAGTGCAGTAGTTGTTGTTGTTGTAGAAGTAGAATTAATAGAAGTAGTAGTAGTTAGTAGTTACTGTAGTAGTAGTTAGTAGTAGTAGTAGTAGTAGTAGTAGTAGTAGTAGTAGTAGTAGTAGTAGTAGTAGTAGTAGTAGGAGTAGTAGTAGTAGTAGTAGTAGTAACAGTTGTGGCAGGAGTAGTGGTAGAAGTAGTAGTAGAAGAAGTAGTCGTAATAGTTGTTGTAGTAGTAGTAGTAGTAGTAGTAGTAGTAGAGATTTACAATAACCGTCAGACTCGGAGTCCGAGTACGAGTACGACTACAAATCATAAAGGTAAGCTATAGGGGTGATCTCAAAATAATGTGTACGCTTAATTAATTTTACCGTGTTCAATCTTTGTGTGGTGATTGGACAAACTCATTTATCAAATTAATTGACTTTTTTTACTGAAGGATAGAAAGTGCGCTGTTAACTTTACGCTCGCTTACAGATATGTTCAGAGTTTAAAAACTTTCACAACAAATATTTCTTGTTCCAGTTATGTGATAATTTTTACCGATGACATTAAAAAAAAAAAAACCCTTTTGAAGTTTATAAAATGGTTCTTTCATTATTGACGAATTGTTTAAAAGGGAATTGGATAATACTTATGTTCAGTTTTTTTTATTTTTATTTTTTTGTTTTGGGGCTATTTGTTTCGTTTCCACTGTGTATAGTCTTGATGAATAGTACATAGCCACTTACGTGCTATGTAAATATAAATATATTCGTTTGCCGGAGATTTAATCTGGTGCGAACCAGTTTGAAAAATCGTGCGCACGACTTTCAAACTTGTGCGTACGACTTTTAAACTCGTGCGTACGACTTTCAAACTGATGCACACGACTTTCAAACTCGTGCGCAAGTTCGTATACAGTCAGTCAAACTTTGTTTGAAAGTTATGCGCACAAGTTTGAAAGTCGTGCGCACGAGTTTTAAAGTCATGCGCACCAGTTTTTAAAAGTCGTGCACACCAGTTTTAAAGTCGTGCATAACAGTTTCAAAGTCGTTTGCACGATTTTTCAAACTGGTACGCACCAGATTAAATCTCCGTCAAACGAAAATATTTGTATTTACATGGCACTTTAGGGGCTCCGTAGTAAGGCTTACTCCTGATAGCATTGATTTTGATAAGAATAAAAGAACAGAGTTCCATGTCCTCGCGTTTCACTTATTTTATCTGCCCAAGGGCAATTCCAAATTTTATAAATACCTGGCAAGAATTGTACATGTGAGAGCACTTACAATGCAATTTTCTATAAAATTTGTATTTCCAAAAAACATATCTCTTTTAAAAATTAGTTGATCAACACTGATTTTCGAAGTGTCCGAGACACTCCTGATATACACCTTTGATATAAATTTTATAAAAAATCTGGCAGCGGTCATGTGACATGAAAGTTTCATGGAATATCAACTTTAAAACTGACTGTTTTATATAAAAATAAAAAAAATAAAACTTTTTAAGATGATCTGATCCTTGAGATGGTTGCATTTTTCAGTTGAAATTTAACACACAGGTAGCAATAATTATTTGTTGATACCTGTGGAAATTTATTTGCAAGCTAAGATTTTGATTTGGAATTCGTTTCTCGAACAAATTATGAAATGACTACATAACGATAAAAATAAAGAGTTTTGAGGGTTTGGATTGGAAAAAAAGGGGGTGTAATATTTCATTTCTTCTTTAATTTTTTCGGGCATTTCTCCATCAAATTTGGCCATTATTCTCTATCTATGTTATATATTGGCACCCCTTTCTTATCTATTCTTTCTTTTTTGGGGGCTTATTTTTCTCTTTTCTATATATTTTACCCATTTTTCTGTAGTATTGGACAATTATACTATCTATTCTGTAAACCCCATCCAGACCGTCTGTTATGAGCAAGAAATAACTAACGTCAGTTACAGTTCTTTAAGAATAAATAAATAAATAAACAAAACCGTAAAAGGTCTGTGGAATCATAACAATCATGCTTTCAATTTTTTTTACTAAAGGACAAAGTAAGATTGATCCACATGGGAACTTAAAAATAAAAATATCGTATTTTCCATTATAAAGTGTAACTTTTTGATGTATTTACCTGGTCTTGAGACATATCTTTGGTCAAGGTCAGGGTAAATAAAAAAAAACCACAAGAAAGAATTATTGAAATACACCCAACATATTTATACCTCCCACCGAATATAGCCTATAGCACTTGTTAATGTATAGTTTTAAAATTATTATGGTATTTGTACCTTGTACTTGTGATCACGTGACGGTTATTGTTATTGATTTTTTTTGCAATACATATTAATCGAAGGTGGTAAACATTGTAGTAGGCCACAGACCACAATTAATTCCTCTATTAGTTCTTTATAACGTTTTGTCTCATTAAAAAAATTGCACCTTGCATTTTTGTCAAATCTTTTGTGTGTGTAATGTATAGTACTAGTCCAAAAATATATCCAAAATTCAGAAAGATTGAACCAATGACTCTTACAAATTTAGCCACTACACAGCCATACCCCTATCGACAAGTCAAGAGATGTTCCGAAAACTGTAAATATTACCTTTTTGCACTTGGCCTAATCACTCTTTCCATATCAAAATCAGTTTAAATACAACATCCAAAAATTTATTTAACCTCTCTTCTTTCACTTCCACCCCATAAAAACTAAGAAATCAATGAGAAAGGCAAAGAAAAAAAATTAAGAAAAAATACACTTTAATTAAAGGGAACTATATTCGTACGTCAAACTTTCATTCTGTATGACAAGAACTTATTATACGTAGACGATTGTTTTACGTAACTAAGTATCCGTTTTTGTTTTATTCTATGTTTTCTTAATTTACGACTATCAGAAACCCTTTGGATTTTTGGTGGGGTTCGTGTTGTTCAGTCTTAAGTTTTTTATGTTGTGTTTTGTACACTGTTGTTTTATCTTTTGGTCTTTTTCATTTTTTGCCATGGCGTTGTCAGTTTATTTTCGACTTATGAGTTTGAATGTCTCTTTGGTATCTTTCGCCTCTTTTTTTTTGCATATACTGCTTTCATACATATTGCAATTAACACAATATCAAACTAAAAATGGTATTTAGTAGATTCGTTTTACTCAATGGATTCTATTTGTTAGTCGAATATGAACTGGAAGTAATGAACCTTTACCGTTTTTATTTTTGTTGTGATTATATATTCCATTTTTTATCTTTATACAAAGATCGGTATAGGAATTTAGAAACATGTCATAAAAAATCATGTTAATTGACAATATAACTGAAAGAAAACAAACTGACTGTCTCATTGGCACTCATACCACATCTTCTTATATCTATTGACTGACCACCAAAGTATGCAAGAAAAATGTTTACTGGCCAGGTGACCATAACCTTGTAAATAAACACACATAAAAAAATTTTGTTTTCCTAATTGGTCTGATTACTTAAGTCAATATATGTTAACCGCAACAATACACTTGGAATTTCATAAGGAAAAGATGGTTCTTTTATGATAAATAATAGTTCCTTCATTAATATAAACAGTATTTTGTGAAACATTGGTTAATCCGTTACTATTCAAGCAATTTGCTGAAATCTTTTGTCTGATTGTTTTCATTT
This sequence comes from Mytilus californianus, assembly GCF_021869535.1. Taxonomy (NCBI): domain Eukaryota; kingdom Metazoa; phylum Mollusca; class Bivalvia; order Mytilida; family Mytilidae; genus Mytilus; species Mytilus californianus. Next base: position 26,303,108 of record NW_026262582.1, on the reverse strand, counting down.
AATAAAATGAAGCAAGGGAGATGTGAGGTATTCGTTAGTGAGACAGCAACCCAAAATAAAAGACACACAAATCAAAATTCGACAACATACGGTCCTCTACAATAGAAAAGTATCTACATGAAATACACAAGGTTTTAAATCGTCTAAAGTTTGAAAATTTGCAAAAAAAAATAACACAGAGCTTCAAATGTCTGCCAACTGGTACTAAAAATTCAAAAAAAGTTAGAAAAAAATGTCTAATAGATATAAGAAGATGTGGTATGAGTGCCAATGAGACAATGCATATTTGAAGATAAATCCAGAAAAGCCGTTCGCACGCATGAAACTTTTAACGTGTTGTTTTCATTTTTTAACTTAACAATAGACAACCGCAGACGTTGTTATCTACATATCCTATAAATTTCCTAAAAATCATGCCTTTTTCTTTTGTTATTTACTGTCATTATTATTTTACTAGTTTCTGATTGTTTTTTTCTCGACTAAACATCGCGTAAATTTGTAGCGATTTAAGATCATTGTCCTCTATATGTTACATTGGGTAAGTTTGTCTGGTCATATACTTTGGCTCAATACAGCAAACAGAGCATGTTCACATAACTACGGAAGCCGGTATGTGCCATGGGGAATTGTTATTTTTATTTTTGTAAATTCAAGTTAAGTAATTTTTAAAGTCGTTATAACGAGCTACTAAGTCGTTATAACGTGTTAAGATTAAAAAAAATAAAAACAATTCTCCATGGCACGAACCGGCTTCCGCTCATAACTATGTGCTACGGGGGAAGCGCTTTTCTTTTGCGAAGTGGTGATTATTGTTAGCGCTAAAAGTCACTGTAATGGCACCAAGAGTTTATCTTCTTCTTTTTTCTGTCTTAAGAAGACTCTTCTTATATCTATTGACTGACCACCAAAGTATGCAAGAAAAATGTTTACTGGCCAGGTGACCATAACCTTGTAAATAAACACACATAAAAAATTTTGTTTTCCTAATTGGTCTGATTACTTAAGTCAATATATGTTAACCGCAACAATACACTTGGAATTTCATAAGGAAAAGATGGTTCTTTTATGATAAATAATAGTTCCTTCATTAATATAAACAGTATTTTGTGAAACATTGGTTAATCCGTTACTATTCAAGCAATTTGCTGAAATCTTTTGTCTAATTGTTTTCATTTAATAAAATGAAGCAAGGGAGATGTGAGGTATTCGTTAGTGAGACAGCAACCCAAAATAAAAGACACACAAATCAAAATTCGACAGCATACGGTCCTCTACAATAGAAAAGTATCTACATGAAATACACAAGGTTTTAAATCGTCTAAAGTTTGAAAATTTGCGAAAAAAAATAACACAGAGCTTCAAATGTCTGCCAACTGGTACTAAAAATTCAAAAAAAGTTAGAAAAAAATGTCTAATAGATATAAGAAGATGTGGTATGAGTGCCAATGAGACAATGCATATTTGAAGATAAATCCAGAAAAGCGGTTCGCACGCATGAAACTTTTAACGTGTTGTTTTCATTTTTTAACTTAACAATAGACAACCGCAGACGATGTTATCTACATTTCCTATAAATTTCCTAAAAATCATGTCTTTTTTTTTTTGTTATTTACTGTCATTATTATTTTACTAGTTTCTGATTGTTTTTTTCTCGACTAAACATCGCGTAAATTTGTAGCGATTTAAGATCATTGTCCTCTATATGTTACATTGGGTAAGTTTGTCTGGTCATATACTTTGGCTCAATACAGCAAACAGAGCATGTTCACATAACTACGGAAGCCGGTATGTGCCATGGGGAATTGTTATTTTTATTTTTGTAAATTCAAGTTAAGTAATTTTTAAAGTCGTTATAACGAGCTACTAAGTCGTTATAACGTGTTAAGATTAAAAAAAATAAAAACAATTCTCCATGGCACGAACCGGCTTCCGCTCATAACTATGTGCTACGGGGGAAGCGCTTTTCTTTTGCGAAGTGGTGATTATTGTTAGCGCTAAAAGTCACTGTAATGGCACCAAGAGTTTATCTTCTTCTTTTTTCTGTCTTAAGAAGGGGAAAAAAGGGGGGGGGGTAAATATTTTTTATTCTTGGTTCTGTATGATATCGTATGGCACCGAAAAAAAAATACTCTGCTTCGAGTGAAGTCGAGAAAAACGATTGTTCAGAGAGAAAATAAAGCATGCCCCTCCACAATAGATTAACGTATTTTCCATTATATAGTATTCCTTTTTGTCCTTTTAAACTCGTCTTGTGACATGTCTTTGGTCAAGGCCATGACAAGATAAATAAAAAAAAAACCACAAGGAAGAATTATTGAAATACACCCAAACTATTTATACCTCCCACCAAATATTGCCCATAGCGCTTGTTAATGTTATGTGTACCTTGTAGTTGTCTTCACCTTACGACTATTGCTTCCAATAAATTATGGTTATAGTAATCGAATTTTGTAAACATTGTAGTAAAATGTTGATTATGATTGATACAAAAAAATGGGGCATTAAACCAAAGTATAAACAAGTATTACGTTGTATTTCAGTAACCTATTCCTAACAGACCTGTTTCACCACTGTCCATAGTTAAGGTGGGGAACACAAAACTGTTTAACCCCGCCACGTTCTTTATTTGCATGTCTAAAGTCAGGAGGAGCCTTTAATTCAGTTGTTGTCGTTGGTTGTTGTCTGTCATATTTGTTTTGCCTTTTCGTTTATTGTTTGTCATAAATAAGCCAGTTGGTTTTCTCGTTTGATTTGTTTCCCATGTTTACATGTCGGGGCTTTTTGTAGATGACTTTAAAATATCATGGATTTTACTCAATCTTGAAGGCCTATAGTTGTTTAGACCACGTCAATTGTACTCCGATGGATAGTTGACTTATTTGTAGTGCATACTAAATCTCCTGTTTTGATATACGGTGTGCGTATGTATACATGTAGAACCCGAATAGCTGAAAAGTCTAACTGTCAGACGGGAGATGTTTAGGTGACATTACTTCCATACATGTACCTAGTCAACCGTTTTGGAGATGATATAAAAGGAGAAAAATCACACATATTCCTTAGTGTGTTGGTATCCTTGAAACCGAATAACTAAGTGTTTGCCTACATTTAATTATATGGAGAAAATGAGATGTGAATCTGATGTATTCGTTAATGAGACAGCAACCCAAATGAATGACACACAAATCAAAATTCGCCATCATATGGTCTTCTAAAATAAAAACTATCTGCATAAAAGATACGTAAGGCTTTAAATCATCTCGACATTTAAATATTTCGAACACTTTAAACGGTGAGATTCAAATATCTGCCAACAGGTACTGAATTCAAAAAAAGTTTGATCATGAGGGTCTGGATAAAGGTCCTTCATTTCTGTATTATTTAATTCTTTTGGGTAATTTTTCTCTTTTCTTTATATGTTTTGCCCATTATTCTCTATTCTCTATTCTTAATATTTTAGCACTCCATTATTCCCTATTCTTTATTTCTTGTCCCTATTTTTCTCTATTCTGTATTCTTTTTGTCAATTATTCTGCACATTTTGTCCATGGCCATTTTTCTCTATTCTGTATTCTTTTTGCCAAGTATTCTGCACATTGTGCCCATTTTTTTTCTATTCTGGAAACCCCATACAGACCCTCTATCATAACTATATTGAATTATAACAACAGACAAACATTTACGACATTTTCTACATTTCCTTCAAATTCCTTTATAATCATGTCTGTCTTCTTGTCATTTATTACCATTATTATTTTACTAGTGTCAGATAGGTTTTTCTCGACTAAATATCGCGTAAAGTTACAGCGGTTAAAGATCATAGTCCACTCTGTTATGTTGTATAACTTTATCTTGTCATAGACTTTATTAGAATAAGGAGACGTGGTATGATTGTCAATGAGATAAATATCCACCAAAGTTCAAATAAAGTGGATATAAGAAATTATAGGCAACCGTACGGCCTTCAACAATGAAAACAACCCATACCGTATAGTCGGCTATAAGAGGCCCCAACATAAAAAATATGAAACAATTCAATTGAGAAAACTAACGGCCTAATTAATAACAATTTACAAAAAATAAATATGACAGACATGTTACAACGACAAACACTGAACTACAGGCTCCTGACTTCGAACAGGCACATAAAGAATGTGGCGGGGTTAAACACGTTTGTCAGCGCTGGATCCCCCCTAACCAGTGTAAGTGGTGTTTCAGCACAACATAAGAACAAATTATAAAAAAATCTGTTGAAAATGGCTCAACTTATCAGATCGATACAAAGCAGAAAAAAACATCTAACAAAACACAGACCGGACGTGACAGGGTATTTGCCTGAATAGGACTGACCAACAGAGCATGTTCACATAACGATGTTTTAGGAGAGAAGTGCTTTTCTTTTGCAATGAGGTGGTTATTATCAGCACTAAAAGTCTTTCTTTTTTTAAGGGTAGTTGTTATTAAATATTTTTTTCAAAATAAATATGGCCTTAAAATTAATGTTTTACAAAAAAAAAACACAGATCTATCCATATGAGAACATATAAAAAAAAACCAACGTATTTTCGATGATAAAATATATTTTTTGACGTATTAAGGTGGGTTTGAATATGAATAGGGTTTACAGAGTAGAGAATAATGGGCAAAATTTTTCAAATATAGGGGAATATATATTGAATAGAGAAAAATAAGCCAACAAATAAAAAATAGAGAAATTAAATATCAAGAATAGAGAATAATGGGCAAAAATTTAAAAAGAATACAGAAAAATTCAATAAAAAATAAAAAAATACAGAAACGAAGGACCTCCATACAGATCCTCTCTGAGCTGGTCTTGAGGCATGACTTTGGTCAAGTTCAATGAAAAAAAGAAGACAAGGAAACATTATTGAAATACACCCATGCATAATGTTTATACCTCCCACTAAATATTGCCCACAGCGCTTGTGAATGTACAGTAATATTTATTTACTTATGATGGTATGTATATGTTGTCATGACCTTACGATTGTTGTTATTAATAAGTTTTATCTATAATAAACAATAATCGAAGTTGGTAAACATTGTAGTAAAATATTGATTATGATTGATTCTAAAAGGGGTGTTGAACCAAGATATAAACAAATATTACGTCAAACATTCATTTTGTATGATAAGACTTTATTATACGTAAGCGATTGTTTTACGTATCTGCTTTTTGTTTGTTTTTTTTTATTTTCTCTCTCTCTTTTCTTCTCGCTATTAGAAAGTGTCCTGCATTTACTAAATTACTAAATAAGTACGTACTGTGTAATTTCAAATCGGCATTGAAAAAAAACAACATTTATATAACAAAAAAAGTATTTAATGAATTTGTCTACTCAAATGAATCCCAGTTCGTTTTTAGATAAGAAGTTACAGGAAACATGTTTAAATCAGCACACATTCCCACTTTTTTCATTTTTATTTAGATTTATCATTGTCGAGCCTTCGACTTTTGTCGAAAAAACGAGACATAGCGATCCTACATTCCGTCGGCGTCGTCGTCGTCGTCGTCGTCGTCGGCGGCGGCGGCGGCGGCGGCGTCCATAAAATTCACTCTGTGGTTAAAGTTTTTGAAATTTTAATAACTTTCTTAAACTATCCTGGATTTGTACCAAACTTGGACAGAGGCTTGTTTATGATCATAAGATACATGTAGTATCCAGAAGTAAATTTTGTAAAAAAAAATCCTGTTTTTCCGTATTTTACTTATAAATGGACTTAGTTTTTCTGCTAGTTAACATTACATTCACTCTGTGGTTAAAGTTTTAAAAATTTTAATAACTTTCTTAAACTATCCTGGATTTGTACCAAACTTGGACAGAAGCTTGTTTATGATCATAAGATAGTATCCAGAAGTAAATTTTGTAAATAAAAATCCTGTTTTTCCGTATTTTACTTATAAATGGACTTAGTTTTTCTGCCAGTTAACATTATATTCACTCTGTGGTTAATGTTTTTAAAATTTTAATAACTTTTTTAAACTATCCAGGAATTTTACCAAACTTGGACAGAAGCTTGTTTATGATTAAAAGCTAGTATCTAGAAGGAAATTTTGTAAAAATTTATTTCCTGTTTTTCCGTATAATATTACTTATAAATGGACTTAGTTTTTCTTCCAGTTAACATTACATACAGTCTGCAGTTGAAGTTTTTAAAACATTTATTAGATTCATAAACCATCCTGGATTTTTACCAAACTTGGACAGAAGCTTCTTACAATCAAAAGATAGTATCAAGAGGAAAATTTTTAATAATTTTTTCCTCATTTTTGTTGACATAGCGATCCTTCATTCCGTCGTCGTCTGAATTAAGGGATAAATCATCAAACAATGTAAAAATTATCTTCTTTATCATTTGTTCATTCAATAAATTTATGTTTCAACTCTTTTATAAATCTATAGATTTGATTGCATACTATATTCATTTTTACGAGCATAACTTTTTTCATACATTTCAAACGTTTTATTTCATTAACTGTAAATCTATTATGTGCATTCCCCTATCACACTGAAAACATAGATAACAGCAACAGTAGGCGAGACACTGGGTTCCGCGCATTGGGTTCCGCGGAACCCTTACGATTTTTTTTTTAAATGTTATCATATTCATCAGTCTTGTTCCTTTACTTTTCATTTTATACTGAAACACAATGTAAGTAGGAAACTAATCTGTCATTTGAAAGGTGTTAAAATAAGTAATTAATTGAAAAAAAAACTGATTAACTATCAAAATATGACGAAATGTTAGTCCCCAATGACCATATTAACCTCGTAAATAAACTTTTTTTTCTTTTCTTAATGGTCTTGTTACTCTAGTAAACAGTTGTTAACCACAAAAATGCAATTGGGCTGGCATTTTAAAAAAACAGGTTTTATAGGAACAGAACTGTAGTAGCCTTCAATTATTCTAAATACTGACTCCTCAAAGAGTGTTTACAATGGTTCTGGTCTTTAATTGCTGGACATGTAATTTTTTCAACATAAGGCATTGGGTTAACGCTCTTAATTTCAAACAGACGTTGGTGCGTCCAACTGCTAGACTGGAGATTTTCAGGTGGCCATATCTCTACATGTAAACACAGTCAGCCGTTTGGGAGTTGATAACAAATGAGGTAAACACAACGATTACTTTGTGTGTTTGTACATGTATCCTGCAAACTAAATTAAATAAAGGTTTTGCTTACATCTCATGTTGAATTTTTCATCCCATTTTTTTATATTAACATTAACATTTTGTGAAACATTAGTAAATCCGTTACTATCAAAGAGATTTGCGGACATATATTTTTTTTATTTGTTTTCATTTTTAAATAAAAAAACATGAGAGAGGAGATGGGATATATACGCACATATTAATGCGGCAGCAACCATAAGGAATAACTGTATACGCAAATGAGGCAGCAACCAAAAAGAATAACTGTATACGAAAAGTAGGCAGCAACCCAAAGGAATGAATGTATACAAAGATGAGGCAGCAACCCAAAGGAATAACTGTATACGCAAATGAGGCAGCAACCCAAAGAAAAAACTGTATACACAAAAGAGGCACCAACCCAAAGGAATAACTGTATACGAAAATGAGGCAGCAACCAAAAGGAATTAATGTATACGAAAATGAGACAGCAACCCAACGGAATAACTGTATACGCAAATGAGGCAGCAACCTAAAGGAATGCCTATACGCAAATGAGGCAGCAAATCAAGGGAATGACTGTATCTGCAAATGAAGCAGCAACCCGAAGGAAAGACTGTATACCCAAATGAGGCAGCAAACCAAAGGAAAGATTGTTCATACAAATGAGACAGCAAACCAAAGGAAAGATCGTTCATACAAATGAGACAGCAACCCAATATAATTCAATTCAATTCAATTCAAAGCTTTATTTATAGTCGGCATGTCATATAACAAATAAACATAAGCTCTTTGAGCTTTTATAACCGACAAAAAAATGGTCTTCTACAAGAGCTCTGGTCTTCTACCTTATACAAGTCTCTAATTGTTATGTCAGGCTTGTAACCTTTACGAGTTTAGATAGATTGCGAATAAACTAGGTTAACTTTTACCAAAAAATGTTGTCTTAAATTTCAACTTATCATAAAATGTCAAACAGGTCAAGCTATCATGGTTCTTAAATGGGTTTGTTTCGAAAGCCTTAATGCGAAATAAAATAAAATTCTCCATAAGAGTGTACATTATATGTTCCAAAGTAAGCACATTTTGAAAATGCTGTAAAATATATGATTTTATTTTTACCTAAAAACTTCAGCAGAGCCATGTCCACCACCTACACATGATCCAAAATGGTCTGGTACCAAAAATTGCCAAGGTTTATATTGAATCCCTACATGGAGACACAGCAATGTTCTGGATCAGGGGTTGTGGCTCCCTTAACCTGGGGAAGTGGTGTTACAGCACATTCCCGACAAAAGAACAAACTTTAAAAATCAGTTGGAAAGCGATTGACTCATCAGATCGGCACGCTGCTTACCTGATCTATAACGCATGATTTCCCAGACTAAAATATCAATCAGTACACATCCAACGGATTTAGTGTAGATGAGTCATAAAAAGTCTGAGAAGAGCATTTACCTTGTGCAATGCCTATAAATAAGTATCGACTGGATGTAAAACCAGAAGTGTTACCGTAAAATATACTTATACTAGTATATAGACAATATATATAATAAATTAATAAAATCAATATCTCTGTTAATATATTCTATATAAAGGTTATTTATTCGTCTACACCTGTTTCATGTATAATATGGTCGTACTAACAAGGTAATTACAATAAAATTATTTTATTATTCATGTCTGTCTTTTTTGTCATTTATTGCCATTATTGTTTGACTATCATCTGATTGGTGTTTTTCTTGACTAAACGTCGCGTAAATTTATAGCGGTTAAAATGCTTATCTATTTAAATTGAGACATTTACATGGATAGACACGATCATATTGATTTTTTTTGATTTTTTTTTTTGTCAAAAAAATAAATCGTAAAAAAAAAAAATTCATAAATAATTGTCCACCTTTACAGTCTTATTTGTACTATATGTGCATGTTTTTAAATTGATTTAAATACTTCCCGAATCATTTTTTGCTTCGTTTTAACTGTCATAGCGAAATATTTTATTGGTTGGCTGTTGGGTGTTTAATGCATGTCCAATGGCAAACATTTCATGCATTTCAGGACGAGAAAAAATTAACAATAAACACAAGTAGGACCAATAATAGATGGCGACCGGGATGAAGGTTGTGGAAATTTGGACTTGCACTGCAAAATGATGGTATATTGGATAAGAGCAGAAATTACAACACGCCACCTGCGAACCATTAAAGAGTTTTTTCAAGGGTTCTTAACATGCAGAAATTGTACATAAATTTACGACGTACTCCTTCCGATGAGACTTTTTGCTGAAAGGAGACAATCAAATAACATTGTATGCATTGTAGCAGGCGTTAAATCATATAACTTTACTTTTATACGATGAGATATATACAGAACACATTTGGGTTTACTGTGAAGAAGGCATTCTAATATATGTATAGCCCAACCTGGGACAAATACATGAACTCTATTGGTCACAAGTACAACTTAAATATATAGAACGTTGAATTGATAATTGATAAAAAAATGACAGTAAAAAAAAATTCTAATGAAAAATATTCGATATTTATTGGTTGCCTACTCGTTGACATATGTGTATAGCTAACACAATCCCTTTATTCACATGCAATCCAAATGAATACCAGTAAAGTGTAAAGACCCTGCGATAAAACTCCTGCAATTGTTTCGATTTTTTAGGTCCTATCCGAACATAATTATCTGTATCAACTTTCGATGCAAGGTCGTAGGTTCTGTAAACGTCCCCGAAGTAATGCGTTCAACAATCGTCGAGTTTACGAACTTCGATCATTGCTAGAAACTTGGTTTATGTGTCTGACTGACATAGTACTGCAGGCATTTCAAGTTTAAAAAGCATAGTTGCTTAGCAAGCAGATCTCAAGTAGCTCAGAAATTTATTAAGTGAGAATAATCGATGCAAATTAAGAGCATCATGATATCCTTGTCTTGTCATTGTCGAAATTAAGTATAAAATATCAGGTGATTTGGTATGATTGGCAATAACAAAACTATCCACAGAGACCTTAGTGACGTGCAGGTAATTAAGCAACTAAAGTCACCGTACTGCTTTCGATTCATTACCATCTATAGACGAATCGCCGTGCTCGTAATAAAATCAAAATGGAGTCATTTGTTTATCTGAAATTTGGAGATAACAACAGCGCAATTTGTTTAAATTTCAGCGGCATTTTTTTTTTTATCTCAAGATGGTGGTACTAAGTTAAAAAAAAGCCTTTTCAATTAGGAAAAACATTTTTTTTTCAACTGCATTTTTAGTCAATTTTTGCCACATGAGCATACATATTTTATTGGCTGTTATACAAGACGCTGGCATTTCTAGTAACAGGAACTGCTACCAAATGTTTTTCTAGTAATAGGAACTGCTACCCAATGTTTTTTTCTAGTACATGTAACAGGAACTGCTACCCAATGTTTTTTTTCTAGTAACAGGAACTGCTACCCAATGTTGTTTTTCTAGTAACAGGAACTGCTACCCAATGTTTTTTTTCTAGTAACAGGAACTGCTACCCAATGTTTTTTTCTAGTTTGTGTATTCTTCGTGTTCTTCAAGAAATAAAATATGCAATACCACTGGTACCCTGTTGAAATTGCGTTTCGAAAAATTGCGCTCTTGTAACCTGAATACTGCATGATCATCGAAACGTGAGTTTTTATAAATCAAACCACGTTTCTGCGAAACTATAGAGTTCCACGTGTAACATGCGTAACTTGAACATAATGTAAATCGGATTGTTTTAGCTCGTGTCTTTCTCCGTGTGTTAGCATGTTGATCTCTGATCCGATGAACTTGACAAAACAGAATTTATTTTTGATAGTATTTAATGTACTTGTTTAGATTATTTTTTGCAAAGGAGACGTGAATGAAAAAGCAATAAAATGACATTGAACTTATTTTGATTTATAGTATACATATATTTGTAAACAAAAGCACGATTTTGTATTGAAATTAAAAATGATGTAATCTTACACAAGGACATTTTAGTTAAGAATCTTTTAGAAGTTTATTTAACTCACATGGTAAACCTCAACTTATATTTGACACGATACATATACTTTATTCTGTTTTTATTGTGTTATAATAATGTAAACAAATAAACAATAATCAATGAGCTATTTCAAATCAAATTTCCATGACACTTCCTTGATATTTATGGCTTAGCATACAGATATTTGAATGACAGCTTCCTTGTTAACTACGTTATACGTGGTGTAAGCTAGGGTTGTCTGGTTATAGACATTCAATTTGCCTAAAAAAAAAGTAAAGAGCACGTTCATTTAAGAATTGAATGCTTCTTTTTGTTATTTTATTAGGGCGTAAAAGCTTTGACCAAAGCACATTTGGTATGAAGTGCGGAATCGCTTCATACTAAAAATGTGCACACGATCAAAGCTTTTACAACCCTATATATTTACAGAAAGAAGCAGTCTTATAATTACATTTATATTGCAAGTTGTGTTTATTTCCTAAATATAGTAACAAAGAATAAAGATAAAAAAAATTGTGAAATGTCAATTTCGTCATAGATCACTTTTTCCACAATCAGGGGTTCATTCGGGAATGAAAATACGTTTGAAATTAGTGTTACAATTTAAATAGCTATCAATGTATTAATTTAAGTTACAGTATACATACGATAATAGGTCAATGTCAGAAAAATATAAACCTTTTTGTATTCGGCACTAAACTGAATAAGGGCTCGGTAAAACCTCGCCTAGCCTAGCATTTCACAAAAAAAATCTTCCGATTTACGTTTACCTTCCCCAGTTTCTCAGCCTTATACAAAAAAAAGTTTATATATTTCTGACATTATCCATATTTTGTATATTTGCATGCTACAACCGTGAACTTACGATCGAGAATGCAGTACGGATTCTTATGAAACATACATGTAATATAATAATGTATTAAATTGATATGTGTTTACGGGAGAGGCGCTTTTCCAGCAATATTTGGTCTACGTGAAACTCCTTAAGTTTAAGTAGACTACAGTCTAAAGGCATTATAGAATTCCCTATGCTATATTCAAAGAACTAGCAATGAGCAATAAAACCAACAGGTAGCTAGAGCATGATTGCATAACAATGTTATACGGAATGGATGCTTTTCTCTTCCAATATGTTTATTATCAGAACTGAAAGTTACTGCAGTCATTAAGGTTCTAATTAAGACCCAATATTACTAGAAATGGATGTCACACACAATATGAACCATGGAAATAATATTTGAACAGAAATGCTCAACCTAGAATAGATATTTTTTTCAAATAAAGACAGAATAATCGTAGTTAACGGTACATTTTTTTGTACATGTAGCAGGACGTAATATTGAACGGAACACCGAAATTTTCTCTTTAATTTGAATTACAGAAATAAGGTACCAGTTATGCTTATATCCCAAGTTAAGTCAAACTAGACAGAATATCCATCAAACAATTTACAGAAAATAGAAACACTCAGTACTTGTTCTGGAACAAATTGCAAAATTAATGCAAATATACAAGTTCACACAAATAGTCAATGCTTCGTCAGTGATATTATTTATGACGGATGACACATACAGAGCATGATCTGCTTACCCTTCCAGAACACATAAGATCACCCCTGATTTTTTTTGAAAAGGGGTTTGTGTTGTTTTTGTTTTTGTTTTTAGTTTTGATCTTTGATCTTTGCGCACTTTCATTTTGCAATGTCTGTGTTTTTTTTTTAACCGGTAACAGTCTTGTCTACCCTTTGTCACGAAAAGCTTGCTTCTTTTTCTAAATTTCACTTTTGGTCAAGTTTCAGCGTTAGACAATTGTCATGACCGTTGGTTTATTAATTTGGTGATGTCTTAGGGTTAGATAAAAGTCATTTACAAATCTGCTATTTTGTGACGTCTAATCACTTGATATAACTTATCAACATAATTCATAGTACCAGTGTCGAATGTGGAGCTGTATGATAACCCTTTCGGATCGAGCACCTGAGATCAACTCCGGTTTTTGGTGGGATTCATGTTGATCAGTCTAGTTTTCTTTGTTATTTTATATATACTGTTGTTTGCCCTTTTTTTCATTTTGTTTTGCCATGGCGTTAACGTTGTCAGTTATTGATCAACTTATACGTTTGAATATCCCTTTTGGTATCTTCCGCCTCTCATTTATAATGACATATTTATTTTTAAATTTCTTGTTGATGAATTAAAAAAAAGTCCAAGGTTCTAAGGTTCCAACTGCCACAGGCAAAGTTGAGCTAAGCTGAATGTTGGTCACTAATCTCAAAACGTGTCAACGTATTTATACACCCCTGGCTTTCATATGTCTCAGTGATGATGGTAACTAATAAAAATTCGTAAGGGTTCCACGGAACCCAGTGTCTCGCCTACTTTTTCTGTTAATCGCAGGCTCAACAAAAATGAGGAAGTAAATCAATAAAAATATTCCTCTTGATACTATCTTTTGATTGTAAGAAGCTTCTGTCCAAGTTTGGTAAAATTCCAGGATAGTTTATGAATCTAATAAATGTTTAAAAACTTTAACTGCAGACTGAATGTAATGTTAACTGGAAGAAAACAAAATTTCCTTCTAGATACTAGCATTTGATCATAAACAAGCTTCTGTCCAAGTTTGGTACAAATCCAAAATAGTATAAGAAAGTTATTAAAATTTTAAAAACTTTAACCACAAAGTGAATATGTTGTTTCCTGGCAGAAAATCTAAGTCCATTTAAAAGTAAAATACTGAAAAAATAGATTTATTTTTTTACAAAATTTCCTTCTAGATACTAGCTTTTGATCATAAACAAGCTTCTGTCCAAGTTTGGTACAAATCCAAAATAGTATAAGAAAGTTATTAAAATTTTAAAAACTTTAACCACAGAGTGAATGTGTTGTTTCCTGGCCGAAAATCTAAGTCCATTTAAAAGTAAAATAAGGAAAAAATGGATTTATTTTTTTACAAAATTTACTTCTAGATACTATCTTATGATCATAAACAAGCTTCTGTTCAAGTTTGGTACAAACCCAGGATAGTTTAAGAAAGTTATTAAAATTTTAAAAACTTTAACCACAGAGTGAATGTAATATTTATCGGCAGAAAAACTAAGTCCATATATAAGTAAAATACGGAAAAAATGGAATTTTATTTTTACAAAATTTACTTCTGGATACTATCTTATGATCATAAACAAGCTTCTGTCCAAGTTTGGTAGAAATCCAGGATAGTTTAAGAAAGTTATTAAAATTTCAAAAACTTTAACCACAGAGTGAATATTTGTGGACGCCGCCGACGACAACGACGACGACGACGACGACGACGCCGACGGAATGTAGGATCGCTATGTCTCGCTTTTTCGACTAAAGTCGAAGGCTCGACAAAAAGCGCTTCGGATGTACGAAATTGTAGAATATTAATAAGTGTTCATACATAAAGTACAATATATAATTGGATTAAGATAATATGCAAATGATTGGACACAGTTTATAGACATAACTACGACATTTTACACAATTAGAACCCCTTTGATTCTTTAAAGAATTCCAATTAAAAACGTATTTCATTTTGTACATTAGTTAGTAACACATGACCGGAGATTAAGATGTAAAAATTTAGTAAATAGTCTTCTGGTTAGCCAGGTCTGTTATATTATCAGTGAACGAAATTTAAAAACACATTTAAGTCAAAAGAACGCCTTTATTATTAAGATATATTACTGAGTCACAATGTATGGTCAGTAGTAACCCATGTTTACATGATACTAAACATAGAAATCATGGTCATTTCATGTCTATCTATCAAATATACAACACCTAGATACCGGTGTACATGAACGCAATGTTGTTATGGAATTTGGCTGCAATCTTAACTGACTACATGTAAAATTGTAAGTTTTCCCGCCGAAAGTTGATGGTTCTCTCCGGGCACTCTGGCAGCATCTTCCAATAAAGCTGGCCGCCACGAGATATGCTGAACAAACAGTGACGAATAGTTTATGAATATGCAGAACGATGATAAATAAACAAAACATTCAATAGTTAGATTCTGTAGAGTTGTTGGACCTGTATGAAGGGCGCGAATTTCGACTACAACTGGAGAGTGAGGGTTTGTTGGAGAGGGGTCAACAATTTGCCTTGCAGCAAATGTCATCAAATGAACCAAAACAATTTTTTGCAAGGTTTTTTAATGTATAGAGAGCACGGCGCTCTCTTCACACGAGTAATTGGATTCAAAGTCCCTCGAGCTCTCCGACTGGACGTGGCTTAGAATTGCTTCAGAATTATTATGTAAACAACAATGACGTCGGTGCCTTGTAATAGATAACTTTATAATATCTAGACTCTACACGTATTTTTTGGCTTGCCTGTATAATGATGAATTACATATCGAGTGCACGTTTAGTGTCAAAAAGCCTAAGATATAAGAAGATGTGGTATGAGTGTCAATGAGACCACTCTCCATCCAAGTCACAATTTGTAAAAGTAAACCATTATAGGTCAAAGTACGGCCTTCAACACGGAGCCTTAGCTCACACCGAACAGCAAGCTATGAAGGGCCCCAAAATGACTAGTGTAAAACCATTCAAACAGGAAAACCAACGGTCTCGTCTATATAAAAAACAAGAAACACTTATGAACCACATCAACAACCTACAACCACTGAATATCAGGTTCCATAACTATTTTTTTTACTGATAAACAGCCTTTTGAATTAGGTAGCAGGCTTGAGCATTTGTGTAATATACATTTGTAACTAGTTTCCCCTGAATAGATGTTGATATTTGCTTGTGACTAATCTAGACTGACCATTTGCCACCTTTTGTTGAAATTTAGCAAAGACGATGTCCTTTAAAATGTTTTTTTGATTTTTTTTTAATAATTTGATTGTTTTGAAAACTCCTCAGAATTTCTGTTTCTTATATTTTAAAATATGCCAGCGTTGGAATCCTTCACATGTTGAGTAATTGTTTAATTCACATCTTCCCATAAGCCTTTGCATGTCACTAAATAAATTTTACTGATTGAATAAGGTAAAACTATATAATGTTGTAAAAGTTCAACTTCTTTCTTTATAATATAAAGTTTTCTCTGAGACTTAACTTATTCTAAGATTTACATTTTGCACGACGGTTCTTATCTCTCTATATATACATGTATATGTTCAAATGAACATTACACTTTTAGCGAGTCCGGGGTCCTTCCAACAATAGTCTGGACTTACGGAAATTACTTGTATTGTACAATTATAGGACAGGAAAAGGGATATACAAGTTATATAGATAAACCCATACATTTGTACATGCACTGTTAAAAAGGAGTTTAGAGATAGAACACTTTGAGCACATGTTCATATCTAAACATGGTTAGGATTGTGTTCTTATCCTAAACACTTCAATCTTAAACGTAATATTCCTCTAAACATGTTTAGGGTTAGAACACAAGACACTTGAAGTTAGATATAACAATAAGCATGACATGTGCCTAAACATGTTTAGGTTTAGAACACAACAAACAATGAATATGAAAAATAGTTGGCGCGTGCGCAAATAACCATGCGTTTGAAAAATTGAAATTCTGGATGCAGAAGATCAACAATCCATGCCATTGAGAGTTCAAAAAGCGACAACGGAAATCTCAGATAAGTATTATCTAATATTATTGTCTATTACAATGTACTTAGGAGGAATCGAAATAAACGTATTGTATAATTATATTTAAACAAACATTTTCTGTTTTCATACTACATGTACATCACTTGTACATTAACGTGTGGTTTTTTTTCTTACATACTACTATTACAGCAAATACACGGTTAAATGTAAGTTACACAAATTTGACCGAATGTCTACCATGTTAACATTTACCGAATTGTGTTTTCTTGGTCATGACTTGTTTGTACGATGTACATCACCCACGAATAATAATTATACCTTTGGAATTTGGTTGACTATAGTTATTTGGTCACTTGACATATGTCATAAGTGATCGTAAGTACAAACAGGTATATAGACTTGTACTATTTGTTGTACAAACATTATAGAAACTATGTATTGTGGTTGTTGAAGTTTCGAACAGGATGATGCCTATCCGGTTACATAGAAATTCAAAAGTTGAAATGTTTGACAAAACTACAAACAACTGTCACACAACCAGATGTAACCCACTTTTTTCGGAAAATGCCTGTACCTAGTCAAGAATATGACTGTTGTTTTCCGTTTGTCCCGTTAGTTGATACAGTCTAACGTTTGGTAGTGTCAGGTTTTATGGACTTCCCCCTTTTATAATTTATCTTGGAGTATTTTTGTTAATACTTTTTTTGACATTTTTTGATTTTGTCATTTGATTAGGGACTTTCCTTTTTGAATTTTCCTCGGAGTTCAGTATTTTTGTGATTTTACTTTTTTCTTATTCATACGCAAAACAAATTATAATTCATATTTCATTATTGTCCATAGGTGACCTTATTGAGATGACTTTGGCTATTTTTATGTCCCTTTTTGTTTTATAGTTTTTAACGTGTTTCTGTACTTATTCAGCCTTCGATTTCATTTTTTTTAGATTTGGGCGGTACAGATGATTTTAAAAGCAGAAAAGCGCTTCGGAGGTATACAATTTATTGAAACTTATTTTTGTGTGATTTTCGTGTTAATATTTCAATTTGTATACGAAAATGAGCCAGCTACATGTAACAATGTGTATATTTTGGAAAGAAAACAATCTTCAATATGTTGTCGGTTGATATTGCAATATAAAAATCAATAAAATGTATACACTGGCCTTTGAAATGAATAATTGACCATACTGATGCAAAGACATTTCTACCATTCGAAAAGCTTCCTACAATGCCCTGCACTAGAATAAACATTCGAACTCTGATGGATAGTTGTCTCATTGGCAGTCTCCCTATTTTGATACAGTAGCTAAAGTTCATAAGAAACTTTAAAAACTTATTTAATGTATTAGATATAGAATTTGCTCTGCGCTTTTAGGGGTAATTACTTTAGTATATAAATGATATATTTTAATTTTGCAACATTCGAGCTGCAAAAATCCAGAGCAGCATTTAAATTATTGATATTTTTCTTTTAAGTTTCATTTCATTTTTTTTTTCATGTCAGCACACTTCGTAAAAAATCCGATTAAGAAGACGTTCATTCAAAGGTTGTATTGTTTTCAATGCATTGAACTATTGCAATGAAACTTTTATTAAAAAATTGTAAAACGGTGAAGCGGTATTTTGACAATGAGACAGCAACCCAACAATACTAATAACAGAATCAGCAAAAGACATCTAAACAAATTTATATTCTTTTCCCCTTATGTGTTTTCTCCCGCGGTTTTGGAAGATACTAGTTAAATCCAGCTCATAAACTCTTAATAATGGGTACATGTAGCCATAAAAGTAGACAACGTGGAAGATTTTGCGTCATTAAACATGTTCAACCAGTCCTGTCATTTGCTACAAACAATGTATATAAAAGCCCGCCATAAGTCACGAGTATAACTACCGTTTTGCGCATGCTGTGGTAGTCTCAAGTATTGTCTGTTGAAAATAACCTTTGAGGTAAATTTAGAATTACTCATATTTTTTCCTACTATCAATAACATTAGTAAATGTAGATAATCAATATCAATGAGTATCACATTTATTTAGTACAAAACATTTTAAAAAAATGGCACTGAAATATCATTCTTTTAAAAGATCAACATACAAATATTGTATTCTCGGCTACACTTTCTTAAGATAGAATTCGACGAGATTTCCTATTCCGTTATAATATAATGTAATGTCTATTTGTCATACCATTTATCCTACTAACAATCATTTTCTATTTGCAAATACAGGTCTACAAATAAAGTTTATTTGTTGTGTACCCTGCTTCTGTTATTAGCGAAAAACTATATTTAAATTTCTGTTTAGGTCAAAGTTTTATCACAGAAAACGTATGTGCCAATTGAAACTATCTATTCATGACTAAAGGACAAAGTGACCATACATCCTTCAATAATGAGTAAAACCCAGACCGTGTAATAAGCTATAAAAGACCTCGATATGATAAATGTTAAACAATTCAAATGAAGAAAAACGAACAGTCTGATCGTCTTCAGTAAATACGAGTGCTGTTTCTGTTAAATTATTATCTGCATTGTAAATGTGAAACATGTTATGAGAAGAGGAACTGTAATGTCCATAATAAATCAGCGACCTTCTACGTCTAACTGTATAACGCTGTCATAATATGCTGCAGTGGGAAAATCAAAGCTGATATAAATGTTGCATTTGGATGATCAGAACCTTTCATACATGAATACTTTATCCCAAAAGTGAGAAAAGCGCTTAGTTGTATTCATAGAGTATTGATTTACTTAATAAGTAGAACTCATAAGTGTTACAATTACAATTGCATTTAATAGATAAACAAACAACAATTCTTTTGTCAGAGAAAGTTCGAAAACGGAAAACAAAAGACTGACATCATAATTATATATACTTCGAGACATTTCCTAAACTTTTCTTGAATTATCAAAATCAACATAGTCATCAGAAAATAAGTCATCAATGCTATAAAGGTCTATTTTTGATTTTTGTATTCTGAGTTTTCGCATTACTCGAGAAAATAGTCCATTTCCATTTTGAGTCAGTTTCCGGTGTAAGTCTTTCGTTAACCAATCAGAATCATTTTCTGCTTTGTATCCATTTCTATAAAGTTTTTGACACAACGACACAGATGGAGCTGATGATCTGTGGATAGCAAAATACAAAGCACTCTGTCCAAGTCGATCGATCACATTGACGTCGCATCCGCTTTTGATCAAATATCTAGACACAACATCATGACCTTCTTGTAAACCAACCAATAGAGCTGTTTTCCCGGTACAGTCTACTTCATCCAAATCACAATCTGTAAAATCAAAGAAAAACAAAAGCTATGAAACTGATTAATAACATGTATGTCTATTTTAATAAACAAAATTATGCCTATAAAGCGGACCATTACAAATGGGTTACTTTTAAAAAGTATCAGCGTTTAAAATTCAGTATTTGAAATTGTAAAAAATAAACGTAACTGATAATGGAAGCGAACTGAAGTCAACCAAAGTAGAATTTTGGATGATAAAGTTGCTTACTTAATTTTTAGTTCGTCTAATATCAAATGGTCTGGACATGGACCGATTTAGAGATTGATACAAAGAATATGCACTTGTCTAAAAGGCGTTATCCTTTTAGATAGGTTTATTATTTTTATTTTGTCTCATTGACATACAGCCCACAAATCTGTATGTCTACCACCCCATTGCATATGTTTAATTGTTTTATCTCACAACTTCTAAGGAGTAGGTTTAAATGAAAGCAAGTTATATCTATAGCAGAAAAAACACATTTCTGTATGTTCCTTTCGATTGCTTTGAATGATGATTTTCTCAACAAAACATATTCATATTTCTTCGGTGAAGAACTATCTAAAATTGCGGAAGAATGCTGAAAACTGAACACTAAATGAAAAAGCATAATATATTTACCTGATTTAATTAACACCTTTACAGCGTCTAAATCATCAAAAAGGGCTGCTCTCATCAGTGGAGTCTGTCCAGAGAGATTTTGAACATTAACACTGCAACCTGTTAAAAAGAAAAAGAAATAATTATAAATATTTTTCTAATTTTACAAATGTTAATTAGAGACAGTTAGAGTCTGCTAACTTACTTATTTGTTTGTTTGTTTTTTGTCATTCTTTAAATATATCATATTTTGTTCGTGGCTATTTGGTTTTTAATCAAGTAAATAATGCAATCGACGCGCGATTCCATCGAGTAGGTAATACAAATGTACCAAGCAAATTCATGCAATGATTCAATGATTACATGATTGTTTATATTTATCTCTTCAATTGTCTCTCACTGTATTGTGAAAGGCATGCATACCTTTGTATATCAGTAATTCCAAAACTTCCACATGACCATTATCCACCGCTTCATGTATCGGATAATTCGATGCCTTATCCGGTAAATCTGGATCACCTCCGTTACATAATAGATGTCTGACTATTTCAATTTCACCATATTTTGCCGCATAGTACAAAGACGTCCTTCCTTTACTGTCCGTTGCATTGATATCCTTTGTTTTATCAGGATGAATAGTTGGTGCTGAATTTGATCTCCGTTTTCCCGCTTTTCTGTGAATTCGAACAGTTTCTTTCGTATGCTCCCTGTCGTCTTTTAATGACCGAAAACTCATATTTGTAATTCCGAGAAAACGATTTCTTAAAAATTTATAATGTATTGCCGCTGCTTTCAATATTAAAACAAAACAACGTTCAGCAATTGTCAATATGTGTCCATGTAAGTTTTCTATATAATTTGATCGTCACAAATAGATTCTATCATTATATACCTAGACAGAACATTAACCTGTCAATCATATGACAGATCGTAATTACCTCGTTTGTGCCCAATACACATTGTCACATGCCGGAAAACATTAATGTATTTCTTTTCACAAGGAGACATGTTTAACAAGTCAATATTAAAATTGTTAAAATAGTTAAATATTTAATTGTTCATTATTTGAAATTTTAATTTAAAATCGGAATGCGGCTACATGTAGCGACCAATGAGATTCTTAATTTTCAAATAACTATGAATAAATTCTTTTTCCCTGACAGTAAACATATGTTTGAAAAAGAAAGGCAAAGGGACATACAAACTCATAAGTCGAAAATAAACTGACAACGCCATGGCTAAAAAAGAAAAAGTGACAAACAGACAAACAGACAAACAACAGTACACAAAACACAACATAGAAAACCAAAGACCGAGCAACACGAAGCCCACCAAAAACTGGGGTGATCGTAGGTGCTCCGGGAAGGTAAGCAGATCCCGCTCCACATGTGGCACCCGTCGTGTTGCTCATGTTAGTACAAACCCGGTGATAAGTCTAATTCGGTAGGTCTAATTTGAAAAAAAAGATCCACATAACGAGAGAAAACAAGTTTATGCATTCTTGTCAACTTTGCAATTTATATAGACTTTCAACTGTTTTGATTCGAGCGCCATGGATAAGTCGTATGTACATGTAATGTGCGTCTGTTGAATTAGATTAACAAACTGGTATCTTTGATGAGTTCTCACTTTCATCTGTTGCTCCATTAAAAAAAATTAAAATATACTTTTTAGCTCACCTGGGCCTATAAGGCCATGTGAGGTAATAATTGTTAACATTTGGAGCGCGTAGTCGTCGTCGTCCGTCGACGTAAACTTTTTCGAAATATTTTCCTCTGAAACTACATAACCGATTTCAACCAAACTTGGGCTGAATGATCTTTAGGGTATCTTTTATACATTTTGTGTGTGTGTATTCTTCTTTTGCAAGAAGTAAGAGTAAAATGCATTAAATTACTTCATATCTTGAAAACTATATAGATAGAGGGGAAATCTGACAAGGTCAAAAATACTAAAATGTTAAGATCTACCTACTTCATGTTTGTCCCAACTTATCACTTGACTCCTAATGATTTATTGCTTTTAAATAACGAATTGTGACTAATTTTCATATCCTTGCCTAAACTCAAAAACTGTATTGGGTATATGCAGATAGAAACTGTCATGTGTCAAAGGCAAAAATGTTCAGCAATACCAGATCTACAAAAAGGCCGATAAAATGACTAAACAATAATTGGTCGGCTCCTTATGGAGTTATTTCTAATAAAAGACGATTTGTAACTATTTTTTTGTGTGTTTTATTTATTACCACGTGACACCCACTATGAAGAGTAAAATATTAATTGTGTTTAATTTACCAAATTGTCTATCAACATTAGTATACATGTACTTGTCACTTCATTTCCAATACAATTGATTAATATTAAGGCAAAAAACAAGTTTTTTGACTTGTATTGTTATACAATAAATTTGTAATCATCAATCGTTAATTGCTTATTCGGTTCCTTTGATGTGAAGTTGTGAAAATGAAGAGACGACTCTCATTTTTAAACGTTTTTTCCTTATTTTATCCCTTTACAATGGAAAAGTTTAAATGTTATTTCAATATTTGCCCTATAAATTTTATTTTTTGCTGTTTAGATGCCAAAATCCGATTGATATGTGACTCGTTTTGATTATCATTCTAAATTCTAAACCACAAACCTTTGTCTCAGATTTTTTTGTGGTTTATATAAAGTTGTATCGGTAAAAAATTTTTTAGACAAGTGCCTGTGTCTGTGTGCTATTCTCCTCCCTTTATAAATTTCCTTGAAATTTTGGCTATGTTTTGAAATAAGATATGAATGAAAATGGTTAAATGCGGTTCCATGTGTTGTGCAGTGACGGATTTACGAGGGCGGGGGATAGGGTTGCCTAATCCATACTTTGAACATCATAAGCGTACGCCCCCACACCTTTGATTGGATATGAATTTTTAGCATACAATCGTCCAAGAAAAGGTTAGCCTCACTCCGCTCGGTGCCGTCGAGTTGAAGGTTGCTCATTTTAAGGCACAATTCACGGAGTACTCACAAGCAACCATCATTCGTCAATAATAACAATCTATTGGAGGTTGAAACCGACATGAAGAAGAACTATCATGTAAAATTATTATATAACAGGAAATTTGCATGTATAGGACCGGAAGACAAACATTTTACAGAATAAACATATCTTTTACTGAATAGAGAAACATGGCCTAAAATATTACAGAATACAGAAATGAAGAAACCATCCAGACCCTCATTGAAAAGTCGTATGTAGAAGGAATGTGCTTCTGAACATTATATTATCAAAACAGTATCTTTGATGACTTCTCACTTTCATCTGTTGCTCCATTAAAAAAAAGTTGAAATAGAATTTGTAGCTCACCTGGGACTATAAGATCGTGTGAGCCATAATTGCTATCATTTGGAGCGCGTAGGTACGGGTGAAGGTTGGTGCCTGTTAAAACGTTTAAACCCGCTGCATTTGTTTGCACCTGTCCTAAGTCAGGAACCTGATGTTCAGTGGTTGTCGTTTGTTGATGTGGTTCATAAGTGTTTCTCGTTTCTCGTTTTTATATAGATTAGACCGTTGGTTTTCGGGTTTGAATGGTTTTACACTATTCATTTTGGGGCCCTTTATAGCTTGCTGTTCGAAGTGAGCCAAGGCTCCGTGTTGAAGGCCGTACTTTGACCTATAATGGTTTACTTTTACACATTGTGACTTGGATGGAGAGTTGTCTCATTGGCACTCATACCACATCTTCTTATATCCAATTAAAACGAGAAAGTATAAAAAAAAAATCACATTAAATGTAATTAGGTACTGCAAAGTTGGTCTAACGGGTCGGAAGACGGGAACATTTGTACTTTTCTGGGAATTAGGGAAAGTTTTGACATGGGAAGCAATTGACCTTCCAACAAACTACTAGTGAACCCCTAAAAGTCGGTTCTTGTCGGGGTCTTTTACGTGCAGAAAGTGTGACACTCTCTAAACAAGGAGTATTGGTTTTAACAGTGTTTTCCTTGGATAAGTAATGTTTAAAAGGGTAAATACACCAGATATTTTGGAGGCCATGATGATTTTGGTAATGAATATTCTGGCCTGGTAAGATTTGAAAATGAATATTCTACCCACGAAGATGGAAAAGCTGATCCCCTTGAATATATATTCTTAATTAATGAAATATTTCATAAAACAATAAACTGAAAATTGTGTATACGAATAATTACAATATGATCAATACATAACAGGTAATGATATGGTAAAATATATGCGTAATCTATATGTTTGACAACTTTTATGAAACAAGACAAACCATTGAACCTTGATCTACATTAAAGAAGCACCACGTATACTGTGTATTCTTCTGTTTCATTTGCAGACAGTTATACCTTAAAACATAACGCCGTTTGAGAGGAATATTATTTGCTTGTCTTGTCTACATAAACAAATGTATATCTTGCACATGAATTTCTTTTCACTCAACGAATACCAAAGAGTATAATCTAAGAAGGTACTGTTTAAATGATGGTTATAATTCTGAGGTTCGTTTCGTTCAGTCTAGTTTTGTATTGTTTTGTAGACTGGTATTTGTCCTTTCGCCTTTTTATCTTTTTCTGCCATAATATTGTCGGTTTCTCTTCAATTGTTGATGTTTTATTTTCCTTTTGGTATATTCCGCCGACTGTTTTGTATTTACAGACCTTCTAAAATTCAAACTGACCATTATTCCGTGCGTTCATCGTGTATCGTGCGTGTTGCGTGCGTGTATCGTGCGTGTACCAATCGTGCGCTCATCATTCATCGTTCCGTGTATTTTCCGTGTAACGTGCGTGCATCGTGTATTCGTTATCGTGTATGGTGCGTGTATCGTGCGTGTATCGTGCGTGTATCGTGCGTTCATCAATCATTCATTCTTAACCGTGTTTCGTGCGTTCGTCAATCGTGTATGTAACTGTGTACATCAGATAACGTGCATTTGTCAAACGTTCATCTCTAATCGGGTAACGTTCATTCATTGCGGTTTTTATATGATAGTCGGTTATAGAGCTCATCAAAGATTATATTTTATCTCACGGTTAAAGTGTATATATATGTTCCGACTTTAAATAAAATTTACATTCATACTTACTTTCTTGTGAACACTTAATTAACTTCATCGTACATAACGTTCACACAGATTCATGAATTTTTGTGTAAAATTTATTTATCATCTGTTAACATTTCGTGGTTATTCAGTGAATCTTGGCTGGGACTGACACATTTTAATATAATGATACATGTTCTACGTACAAACAATAACATGATGACATTTCTACGACAGAACATTAAAAATTTGAATTTCTATTCAACTGAGCGAAATGGGCTTAAAAATATACTGTTGGCCAACTGTTATTTGTTAAAAAATATTCCGCCAATTGAAAACAACAGTGCTTTTGCAAAATTTAGATGTGGGGTAGCTCCACTAAAAATAGAAACTGGAAAGTATGAAAGAAAAGAAGTCCACGAGATGACATGTGTTGTAGCTCTACTATTGAAGATGAACTTCATGTCATTTTAAAATGCCCATTATATGTAGATTTAAGACAAATTATGAAACATTAAGCTAAACATTTTAATGAACATTTTAACCTTTAATTATCAGATATATTTTTACTTAATAACGGCAATGTTGCTGCTATAGTTGCCAAAATCATCAACAATATTTCATTGAAAAGAAACGGCATTTTATTTCCTAGTTCTCAAAGAAAAAATGTTTTATTTTCATATAGTACAGGTGGACACTGTAAATTTTAAATGTAAATGAGTAAATATATTGTGTCTTAAAAGTCTCTCGTTATTCTTTTTAAGATTGGTACATACAATGCAAATGTTTTAATGTTTTATGTTTATTTCTGTGATTCTCATTTTATGTTTGTATGCGGTGAGACTATAATAAAATATTGAATCAGTATTAACATGATTAATGTTCAACTTGAGTCATTTCTCCAATGTTGAACAATGCAAGATTAAAATTCTTCGCTTATTTGGCAAATTCATATTCTACTAAATATTCAAACATTTAAGTTTTGATAAATACCATTACAAATATAATTTTTGTCTTCGTTTCTGATGGTCACGTGCAGGTAAGGTTATTCCATTGAGAAAATACAATATACAAGATTGTCGGGTAAATGTGGATTGCGGATTAAGATTTTAGATGTCAAACTTGAATTAACAAATTAAACTGAGGCGAATTTAACACGAATATGTTTTTTCTCTTCAACAGTGTTTTTATTCTCTGTTCTTTATTTTCATTTAAAATAAGCTAAATATGTTTTGTGGAAAATTGAATACAAATAAACATATGTATTTGAAGGCATTTTTTTTAATTAAACAAGTATAAGATCACGCAAATATATCCCGTATTCCTTAAGAAGGATTTTAAATTGAGGAACTTTTTAAACTTGATATTGTGTTTACGAGTTTAAGATATTCTTTTTTATTTAAATTTTTTGATAAAATAGTTAAATATATTGTATTATCATAACAAGTCTTTATTTAAATGGAATAAACATGGAACACTTTCACAGATTCACTTTTCATTGTGTTCATGGTTGCATATCAAGGACACCGTTTTTAATGTATGTCTAAGATTAATATCCGAAAAAATAATTCACAATAGTACTTTGTATTAAAGAATGACGGATTATTTTACTATGGGGGGTATTTTTTGTTCCGTTACTGAGGACATTTTTTTGTCCTTTATGAATTCATATGACAAATTTGACTCCAATAAGGATAAATTTTATCTTATAGAAAAATCGATAGTTTTTATCCGATAGATTTTTTGTTCATCTTTATCGGATATAAAAGATTGAAAAATACAAACAATTAATTGAAGTTTCGTATGCATCTATCACGATCCAGCAACTTTTGACTAGTATAAAGGGTTGCCTTGGTTTTATAGCTCAAAACGGTATCATTTGTTTTGCTTTACATTGGGTTAAATAATGAAATGTATGTTTCAGAATTTTAAAGCCAAAGAATGTATAAAATAGATAGAAGTGTAGAGCTATATGACCAATAAAGGGCCTATACACATTCACAACATTCTGTGTATTTATGTGTCTGTCCAAAGTCAAAAGCACGTAGTTCAGTGGTTTTCGTAACATCAATTCTGTTATATACATGTATTTGGGCTTTTTTTTTGTGGCAAGATACATGTAGCTTTGAAATAAAGAAGGCCGTTAGTTTGCTCAATTGAATTGTTTCATATTTTTTTCATGTCGGGGCGGGGCCTTTAATAACCGACTTTACAGTTCCCGTATTTTTTTCATTATTGAAGGTCGTATAGATATAACTGCTAGCATTCCTCTTGATTTGAACTTTCTTGAATAGTTGACTCACTAGCAATTATACCACATTTTCTTATTTTTACATAAGCCTTCAATCCATCAAAAGCCAATTTAGTCTGCTGAAGCTGAAACCTACGTTTCTTAAAAAAAAATCTAAATTTATATACCGACAATTTAAGAAATGTTTGTCATAGATATCTGTTCGTGATATAAGTATCAAAATATTTTAGCTATGAAGATGTGTAAACCCTTAAATAAACCCTATTTCTTTGGGCAATACCTACGGGAATTAAAATAATAAAAAATTATTATTAGAAAATCGGAATATATATGTGAGTATGACTCGGAGGTGCAATGGAGATCATAAAGTTTGATGGCCACGCGTGAAGTGCACTGGTCTGCGCCGAAGTGCGATGAGCTGTTCGATGGTTTGCGATGGTTTATATAACGCAGGATACCTAGATTAAAGTCTACAGATGTGCAATTATTATGAGCAGTATATTTCTTTCAATGTCAGTATATAAAGCACTTACTAGTGTTATTGTCTATGAATGTAATAGTTAAAGTTGCCGCGTACTAATTTAGAGATCGTCCTATTTGATGTTTTGCATGTGGAAATTATTCTTGCTTCAACATGTATCTTTACTTAATTTGTTCCTCTAATGAGATCATCATTTACCGTTATATAATCATAAGAATAGTTTCACGGTGGACCCGTATGTATTGAGGGAATGACACTTCATCGTACGTAAAAACAAATCTTTCGTATATTTCCCGTTTCACAGTCCTACATGTATATTGAATTTTACCCACAACTCAGAAAGTTGACCAGCGCGGGTTTTGTTTAAACCTCTTATTCTAGATGTCAGGTAACTTACTCGTGTTTATGTTGGATTGCTGTCTGATTGACGAATATCCGTCATTTTATATTTATATATAACAAACAAATTTAAATTATATATATATATATATAAAGAAAAGTTAAGTAGAATCCGTATGCTGGTAACATATAAGAAAATTAATAAAAGATAATAACGGTTTCAATTCATCACTTTTACTAGCGCTATCACTGCTTTTACAGATCTTCAGGTAATATATATATATTTAAATTTGTTTTTTAGGGATGCATCCAGTTGCACCTTTTCATTTAAAATATATTTCCGTGAAGTAATCTCAAAAGATTACTCACTTCAATAAAAAATAGATAAGGGAAATGAAACCTCTTCTCGCATGTTGCACTTTGTGTAATTGTTCTCTTCGACAAAATACTGCCTTGAACTCAATTTTGGTATAAATATAAAGAAGCCACATTTGGTTCTTAAATGGATATTTTTAAAACACCTAAAGCTAGGTAAAGCCTATCTCTTGATATAGGCTATTAAATTCGGCAACTTTTAGAGACCGACCGTGCTTGGGCTGTATAACCAGTCAAGGTCGCTAAACTCTCATTATCCGTTTAGAGATTTTCTGAAAATACGATGGTTACTGTCTAATTAGAAACTAAAACCTTATCAAATATGGTGGCCTTCGGCTGTCATCTGCTCTTTTCGGGTTGTTGTCTCTTTGAAATATTCATCATTTCCATTCTCAATTTTAAAATTACTAAAAATATGATAAACAGTTGTCAGATCAATATTCATTTAACAAGCCAGTGCGTTGATACGGGTTATATTCTACTGAATTTACTATATCCGTTATTATTACGTAATTATATAAGTCCCGTGTCCAGGTAAAAATAACAATTTGTGGTTTGTATGTCAGGTGAAAGTGACAACGGGTGGTATGTATACTAAAATGTTTATCGTCTTCCATTATACATGAGGGTGTGGATGGGGGTTTATAGAATAGAACGTTATTGACCAAAAAATAAAGAATATAAAAAATAACCAGACAAATAGATAGAAAAGAAAATGATGAGGTACTAGAATATATGGAATAAAGAATGATCGACAAAAGGTATAACGATTAGAAAAAAATGCCTAAAATGATGGAATACAGAAATAATGAATCCCTATTCAGACCTCATAATCTGACGATGACATTTAGCTTTAGGACAATTATGGGCATGTGATACAGTTTTAGAACCACAGTGATTTTTTTTTTTACAAAAGTTCACATATATACAAGCTAATTTTTACAAAATCAATTTGTATATGTAATAAAAATAATATCTTCATGTGCTAAATTTAAAAGACAAATGGGTTTGAATTATTCGACATTAAAAAATTTTACTTATAACATTTCGGTTTCTTGGACATTTTTGTCCTTTGAACAGACATCCTTAACTTTTTTGTTTCAAAAGATAAAGATATGCGGATTTCGGTAAAGAGATTAGGAATATCTTCGTTATAAAATTGGGCTCTACATTTGTGTAACAATTCTTTGTTAATATTTAATTTTTGTGAAAAGAAATTGATACAAGAAGAAAAAACGGTATTTTTGTTGTATATTTATCTAGTTAAAAAAAAGTCGGTAATTTCTTCATAAAAGTTGCAACAAATAATCTTCATACAGTATCAAGCAAAATGTCATGTCTAAAATGAGGGGGTCATAACTGATAACACTTTTTCCTTAAAAAAATGAAAAAGTAATTATTTGGATAAGAATATAACCCAGATATTTAGATATATTAGAATAAAGATATTTTTTTAATTTTTTAAAAATCATTTAATATTCATCGGTTTATGATTAAATGAAAAATATAGAAAATTGTTAAGTTGTTTTTAAGGAAGGAAAATAATGTTTGTCCCGAGAAAAAAGCCCCCCGCCCCCCTATAAATGATCATTAATTTACCTAAGTAGGGGGTTAAATTTGGAGACCGATCGCGAGGCCTGACTGCCATAAACAACAGATAACGAACAGCAAACAGTGGATACACCAATTGATATGTATGAAAGACAACGGCGGACACAAAACGATTGCACTGAATAATTTCAACTATCATTGAGATCGTTTTTTTTTCAAATCTCCTTATCAAATTAGAAATGCATTTTAAAAAACCTTGGGATATCTTTTACAGTTTGGAATTGGAATTGGAATTAAAAATTGCATTTCCCAAAGAGTTTCAGGTAAAACCCCGAGAATCTCACCTCCTAGAAAGTGCCAGGATGTTTGAAAATATGTATGAATTTTATTACAAACTTGAAATTGTATAAGGAATATAAAAAGATTCAGTATGTTTACTGTACAAACAAACAACAGACACCAAGTGATGGATACAATTGTGGCTTATATTTCTTAATTCATTTTTACTGAGAGAAAAATTTGATTGATTGATTATTCAGTGGTTGTTTAAACGTCCAGTGGCAAAAATTTAATGCATATTCAGGACGAAAAGTCGTTTTAGAAGTATATTATGAAGTATTTGGTATTACAAATGTTTAGATTTTCTCATTATTTGGTAAATTTCATTTTCTTAGCTATTTCTAATTAATTTGTACGATTTTTCTGACAAATTATATATTTTGCTCTAAATTAACTCATACGCTTCTGATAACATAAGGAAATTGTAACTTAAGTAAAAACAAAAGAGATTATGATTGTTTAATCAGTTGTTATGTAAGTTCGCTCGTGTCAGTCTGATCACTGATTTTCGGCAATATCAAGGAAAAACCGGCACGTTCCAAATATTGTTCAACTACTCATTTAATGGTGATTCTTTTTCTTTAAAAATTGGAATTTATGTAATAAAAATCTATCTATCTCTACCATAGTATGAAACCAGAGTACAAGTAACACGTCCTTTCTAGTCCTTAGTGGCATATTATAAGCCCTTAGCAGTGTTTAGACGTACAGGCAGAAAACAGTCGAAGGCCACCAATGGGTAGAAAATCCCGCACCGAAGGCGTTTTTCAGTTGGTCCCTAAACAAAAATGAATTTTAGTTCAGTGAAAATGGACATCATACTAAACTTCGAAACATACAAATATTTCCTAAATTTCGGAACGTAAACATATGATAATTAATTAGTTAAGGTTACACAATTTAGGCAGATAAAAAGAAGGGGGGGGGGGGGGGGTCAATGCATTTGAATGGGGACATATGGTTAAGACCACCCTTTTATCCTGGGTTGAGAACCCTCTTTTTAAAAATGGCTGGAATCGCCACTCTTTAAAACGTAGCAATTTATAAATTATTTATATTAAGTAGAATTATAAAATCATTGAGTTTTATAATTTGACAACACTCATTGATATTGGAAATACTATACTACAATTAATTTATTTATTACATGGAGTGTTTAGTAAAACTGCCGACCAATCAACACAGAAAGCGAGATATCTAAAATTTGTATACCCTTACAGATTTTCATTATCATACATCAATTTTAAATGCAATTCCAAATAAAATGGCTTTGAGAACCGTGTATTAAGCGCTTATCGTTCATTCGTCAATGAATCATTCACCGTGCGTGTATCGTGTGTTCATCATTCATCGTGCATCGTGCGTGTATCGTGCGTTCATCATTCATTTTTCGTTAATCCTCCGTGTAACGCTCATCGCTCATCGTGCGTGTATCGTGTATCGTGCATTCACCGTGCGTGTATCGTGCGTGCGTGTATCGTGCGTGTGGTCAGTTTGAATTTTAGAAGGTCTGTATTAGATGTATAATGATTGATTGGCGATTGCTTAACGTAGAAAAATGGGAAATTACCCATACAAAAAATAACCCAGGTAACCCTGCTGGCTCGGCAAATTGCAGGTGAATATAGGTAATGTGGTGATATTAATAACTAACGCTTTTAATGTGAGTCTGGCAGAATGATGTCTGATCCTTGTACATGTAAGCAAAGCGTGGACATGTTTTCTGTTTTTATAATTTCGGTTCTTACACTAAATTTTGGATGATCACATCTGAATTTCGAAAAACTATCAAAATATATATATCTCTGCATTATGAAGGCTTCCGAAAAATGAAAAGCTGGGGCAAGTTTGCATAACTACCTTAGCGAGTTGAGTAAACAATTTTGATAGATGTCAATTTAAGTAGGACGTGAAAGGGATCGATGGTAAAAGATCAAGGAACTGGGGAGATCGTGTACAATACTGTCAGATGTTTAAGGATTATATAAATATTTTCGTCAGCTGATTACTCACATACGATGCCTGATAAAGCTTGCCATCTAAAAGATCTGCCACCTTTTCTGGTTGTGAGAGTTCTATATACCCAAGTCGTTGGTTGTATAATACTATATAATATGCCTTTACAACTCCACACTTCAGTTTTTTTCTCGATCATCCTATTACTTTCGCTTTTTTAGTCATTGTTGATAAAGAAATTTAACACCTTAAATTTATCTTTTATATCAAAGATGAGAATACAAAATAGAGAAAATACTGACCATTTTTTACTCGGGCGACTTATAGCATGTCATATTGTATCGATACATATCGTTTATTTTCTGTTTAATATGTGTTTTGTAATTTAATTTTTCGTTTGATTGCAGTCTCATTGACGTATGTATACCA
Source organism: Mytilus californianus (assembly GCF_021869535.1). Classification (NCBI taxonomy): domain Eukaryota; kingdom Metazoa; phylum Mollusca; class Bivalvia; order Mytilida; family Mytilidae; genus Mytilus; species Mytilus californianus. The sequence continues at coordinate 26,269,687 of NW_026262582.1, read as the reverse complement.
CATCTACATGCAATCTATTATTATGTATTTAGTAAAAATGTTACTTTTAGACGTTTGATCTGATTTTCATTTTTGTGCGTAATGCGAATTTTTCATGTACCGATAAATTGTTTATTGTCAGATTCGCCCTTACTGGTAAATATTATCACCAAACTTGTTTTCCTGTTTCGCAATTGCATATAACATATATACAAGAAATAAAATACATTAATTACATGTACTAGAAAATCAAGTAATGATCAGATCATTTGACAAAATTAAGCTGCTTCGGATAGAAATCGACCTTATGCAAACTAATATCAATACATATCTACGGAAAGTCTGTAACTGTTTAAAAATGAGTTGTTATAAGAACCCTACAAAACAGACCAAAATTCATCTTTTATTTCGTGTTTTAATGTTCCAAAATCAATGAGAATCTTATACATGTACATGTATAAGTGCACTTGAATAAGGTCGATGTCTATCCGACGCAGCTCAAATGTTTGTTTTAATGTATTGTTAATACTTTTTTGTTTGATGTTTTTTTCCTTAGTACTGATAAATGGAATAAGTTTACACATAGATGAAAAAAGTGCAAAAAGTTAATTACTGATTTGAAAAAACATTGTTTGTCATAGAAAACCTCAGCATGATAATGATGATTTTATAACGGCCTTTTTCTTAATATTCCCTAAATCAATAATTGAAATTCACCAGAAATAGTAGTTAAGCATTAAATGGTACTATTGGACAAGTCTATTGAATCCTCATCCCTTCTCTGATACCCAATTGATCTTACAAAAAAGCATTAGCTGTCGTTCGCCGCAAAAATAGCCTCTTTTGTCATGATGCGACGTAAAGCAACCACCTATCAATCAAACGATCAATTATTGGTTGCCATGCAAAGCTTAACCTAAAAACAAGAATTTTGTATCTAACAGATTCGAAAACCATTGTAACTCATGACTGTCAGGCTGCTAGTTAAATATGAAGTAAATGTGTTCAATGGTACACGAAAAGAGTAGGACGGAAATATTTGTTGGATTGACGGAGGCACGAAAAAGGTGAATACAATACAAAAGAGGGACGAAAGATACCAGAGGGACAGACAAACTCATAGATCGAAAACAAACTGACAACGTCATGGCCAAAAATAAAAAGACAATCAGACAAATAATAGTACAGATGACACAACATAGAAAACTAAAGACTAAGCAACACGAACCCCACCAAAAACTGGGGGTGATCTCAGGTGCTCCGGAAGGGTAAGCAGATCCTGCTCCACATGTGGCACCCGTCGAGTTGCTAATGTTATTACAAATCCGGTAAATAGTCTAATTCGGTAAGTCACATTCGTGAAAAGGGAAGGGTATTGTAGTTACGACATAAGGAACATATCCGATATCATCTGTGAAACGGTTATTCCATAACGGTCAACCAACTCGTGATGGCGTCCGTAAAATTTACAAATCTCTCACTATTTTAACAGCTCCCCATCCCTAGAGTCAGAGTAGGTTTATAACTATTGTATAGCAAATATTTCCATATTGTGATACTTTCAATTCACTATCTATTAAACTTTAACTCCTTCCCAATAGTTGAGGGTATGGCTGGGAGGTCCGTCATTTCTGTATTCTTTAATTTTTCAGGCATTTTTAAAAAAATTGCCTGTTATTCTCTATTCTTTATATTTTAGCACCCCATTGTTCTCTATTCTTTATATTTTAGCACCCCCATTATTCTCTATTCTTTCTTTTCTGGCCTATTTTTTCTCTATTCTTTATTCTTTTAGCCCTTATTCTGCACATTTTGACCATTATTCTGTATTCTGTAAACCCCATCCATACCCTCATAGTTTAGTAACGTACTTCCTTTCAAGAATGTACATACATTTATTAGTACGATCAAGTAAACAAAATGCAGTAGCCTTGGAGGATCATTTTCCAACGAAACCTCCAAATAAACCTTAGAAAAAAAGCAAAAACGTCAACTCATAAGTACGCATGGAGCTACTAATTGATAATTTTCATTAAAGTGGCGATCATCGGTTGAATTCAAAGTGTCAGACATTAGTTTATTTTATTGAAAACCATTTTTAAAAATAAGAGCTAACGAATTTGGAAACTAGGATGATTCAGATAAAGGCGTTTTTTCAAATTTAAATGTTCGTAACATTCTGTGTAAAATATATTAATGGGTGTTTGGATCATGTTATGTAAATTTGAATAGTGACAATCATCGATTAGTTATTTTCAATTTATAAAACGACGCATGTATCCCACATAAATCAAGGAGGACAGAAAAATAAAGCAACAGTAGTTTGCCGATAATCGATTAGCAAGGGACAAATAAATGTCACAAACAGAAACTGAGGGAATTACATGAACCATAAAAGGAGCGAGACAGTGCCTATACTACCAGATAAAACACCACAATTGGTTTAAATGAGTCCGAAAACAATTTCACTAAAATAGTAATCTTTGTTTGAACGTATGTACAAGGACACAATGATTTTTGCTTGATAACGCGATACTTCATCATATATATGTGATTAGGAAGCTTGACACAAAGGGATGTTCCTGAACGAATTTAATTTCAGATTGAGTTTGCATTGTTTTTGCAGTGTAATCATTTTCCCTTTATGCGATGGCCCAAGGTAGTTGATAAATTGCAAAGTTTTGGAGATAGGAAGAAGGACATCTTAATATAGTGAAAGTTATAATTGTTTTAGTCCACTTGTTGAATAATGCACACAATACTCTTCTCCAAACAAAAGAACAACATGTACACACGCACGCATTACATTTAGAATAGTCGTTTTAGCTTAAGGGTCTATTTTTTTACATGATTTCATTTAAGTAACCAAACTAAATGTGTTCATTTTTATCCATCATAAAGTATTCATACAAGTTCAACTAGAAGAACTTTAAGATCAATGTTTATCAGATGTTGATAGATTGCATATACTTTTATGGGCCATTAAAAACGAAGACTCGTTCTTTCTGAAGCTAGACCTCTTGACCCTGGACTTTCGCGCACTCCTGTCGTCTTGACGATTCTTGGCATATTATCATAGTCTTCCGTAACAGTCCTCAAACTAGACACCCTCGAATGTGAGTTACTGAGACCAGTGAGTGATAACATCTTTTGTGACATTGCTCTTCTGACTGGTGGATGTTCATTTCCTTCAGCGCCTGCGTGATATAAAATAGTGTTATAACATTTCAACAGAATAAAAATTTTAACACTTACACTGAGTTTTTTGTTTTTACGTAAAACTTCAAGATCTGATTCAACGGATCATTCAATACGAACGTTATCATAATGGCATACTGTTTTGGTAGGAAACATTTTTAAAAAATCGGGGAAAAGTTGTTGTCCTCTCTAATGAACATTGTTTTACTGATAAAAGAGATACTAGACTTGATATTCCTGCTAGTAACATTAGGAATTAATTTTTGCATCTTTAAATTGATTAGGACAAGTTACTTTATTCTTTATTTGTTTACCCATTATTTTCGACAGTATTCTCGAAATTAAATCGACTTATTATTCTGCATTCTGTATTTTTTTTGGCCTATCTTTCATCATTTTGTCCCCTTTATATCTCTATTTTTTGCATATTATTCTATTTTCTTAACCCATCAAAATCCTCATTCGTCTTGGTTAAATTGTAATACATATCTATAAATATGCACTCGGAACAAAAAGGATAAAGATATGCGGACATTCTTGCAAATAAACTTTATGTTTTTGCCACGTATATATGAATTAAAATTTCTGCCTTTCTGGAAGTTAAAACAACTGTAAATCCATGTCACGGTTAATATTCATATTTCATTTAATACAATATTGAACACACTTAATTGACTATATTGCTTAATTTACCTTGATTCCAAAAATCATTGTCTCGCATTGAAGAAGATTTCACTCTGTGTAAAGTTGGAAGTGGTTTTGGTGTTCTAAAAATAAATAGTACGCCTATCTTCTGATTGAGTGAGCAAAACGTTAATTTTAGTGAGCAAATTATGCTTGTTTTGAGTGCATACTGTTAAGATACCTCTTAATATCGGGCCGATTAAATATGTTGTATACCTTTTGTGTTTTGGAAAATGTGAAAATGTGGAAATCAAAATAATCTAAAAATGGTTAAAAATTAGAAGAAATGTTCTGAAAGTTACAACTTAAAAGCTTACTAACCATGGACAAGAAATTTTAGAATTTCAATTGAAAGTATTGTAGTGTGGTCTCCATACATATGGACATATATATATAATTTAATTTTGGATGTAACACGTCTTCTGATTGGCTAAAAGTGTTTTGTCTATCAGCTCATAGACATAATTTTGTCATGTGACCGTGACGTCACCAACGTTTTTTTTTCCAAATTTACACCTAAGAAACGGAGTTAAGAAATAAATAATCAGGAATGACTGTCATATTTTTTCTGTCTATTCGAAACAACATAAAAAATGTGGTGCACACTTTTAAATGACCCGCTATGCGGGTTATTCAGTGTGTACCACATTTTTTAGGTTATTTCTTCATAATATGACAGTCATTCCTTAAATAATAGTAATCCTTTACTTTTGGTCTTGTTTATTTCAAGTCTACAACGTGTTATGGACTTTCAACTATTTTGTACTCGAGCATTATTGAAGAGATAATATTGTCGAAATGCGCATCTGGCGCAGTAAAATTGGTACCGTTTCTGTTATTAAACATCGAAAAGTCAATAAATTACATTATGTTGTACTAGAAATTCCCTTAGATGACAAGGACAAACCACTGTTTTTGTTTGTTTGCATTTAGCGTAAAACAAAGTTTGCTTTACTATATGATGACCTTTTGTAACAAGAAAATATTATTCGCGCAATTGTAACTTATGAAGTAGTTTTTTTATGATTACGTAATACAAAGGCTTTTGTTACTATTTTCTTTTGAACAGGATGTAAATGATTTTTTAATTTCATTTTAAACATTTAATGATATCAAAAATTAAACACTAATATTGAGTTTTGTCTGGATGAATTATATCATAATGCATTATTCTGTAACTTACACTTGTTTTTCAGGGACCTCCTGAAATTTTGGTTCATCGGACCGACTCCTACATTGGTGAAATTGGCAAGCAAGTAAAATTAATAACAATACAGCACCGACAGCAGACACAGCAACAAGAACGGTCCATTCTGTTGTATTGGTAAAGTTTTGAGGATTCCCAGTTTCACTTGCACTAGCTATCAAAGTGTTTTGATACGAAACATTCGTTTGCTGTGATGTTGGCTGTGATGTATTTGGACTTGCCACAATAACTGTCACCGTTACTTCTGCTGACAAACTTGGTAAACCGCCATCCTCTGCAATGACCTTAAATGTCAAAATGGAATTGGCAGGCAAGGTCGAGAACGAGGTCAGTGATACAATTAATCCATTGTTTGAGACAATGAAAGAACCGTTTAATGACGAAGTAGGGTCTACTCCATACGAAATCATTGAGTTACTTCCGTCATCAATGTCGGTTGCAGTTGTGCTTCCTATCGAAGAACCGAAAGGCGTATTCGAATTGACCGTAAACACATATGCAGTACTACTGAAAACAGGGGCGTTGTCATTTATGTCTTGTATGTATATAGTTACAAAACACGTGTCAGTTAAACCTCCATTGTCTTCTATATCAATATTGAGATTGATTTCGGATGGCATGCTTGATTGGTCGGAATCATAATCTAAAGAAAAGGACATTATTCCAGTAGAATCATTCACTGAAACATATCCTACTCCACTACCATTCATCATTCGATACAGTATTCTGTCGCCAATGTCCTGGTCTACATAAGGTGGCAGCTGTCCAATTATTGTATGCGCCTGAGTAAAAAACAGTGACTTGTTAAAATAAAAAAGTAAAACCTGATACTTTTCTTAAAAATATACTTCAAAATAAGCATATAATGTAATGTTTTAAGCTTTCGTCCTTCTTTTAAGCAGGTTGCACTGTACGTTTTTTATTCTACTATTTGATAAAAAATAGCTATGTACAGATTACCAACTAAATTGTATGTTATTGTATATTACGTATTAAATACTAGTACTTCAACCATTTCATATTTTTAGAGATATGTAACGTATATAATGTATATTCTTAAAACAGTTTTTTTTCTGTTGAAAATTACCATTTTATTTCTTTTAAAAGTATTGTAAATATTTGCTATTTCACATACTAGATAATTCCAAATTTCAATTTCTGAAACAGTTTATCAATATAGTACAGTTTATATGTCAAGTGATATCTGTGTGAGTTTAGTCACATACCTGTGATTCATTTACCCATAGGTATAGCGCAGACGCCTGAAATATGGGAGAATCGTTCATGTCCTGAATTGTGATTACAACCGACCCAAAGACAGTATCAGTGTTATCAGAGACTGTGAATGTGATGTTATAGGTTTTGTCATTTATCGACTCATAATCCAATATTGCACCCTGCTTGGTGTACAGTGTAAGTGCTGAAATTACAAAAAAACTATGCCTTAAGCCGTAATATATTGAATTTGAATTTCAGCTGTGTGCAAACTAAATTGCTAAATTATTGGTATTTTTTTTTTAATTTTTCGTACAATGAATCCTCTACGATAACATTACTCCAAAAACTGAATTTAATGGCTCCCACAATTTTTACAACAGATACAATTAAGTCAGCCTCATATTTTGACTTACATCTAGAACTTGGCATTACGGTACGATATTCTAGGAGGGCTTGTATTTTATATCTTGATTTCCTTGATAGAGGGTTTCTACCCACAAGGAAGCTATGAAACAAAGAGTTCAAAGTGTTGAAGTTGAAGTTGAAATCGTCCCTTCGTAAATTGTACGGACTCCATCACAAGTTGGTTGACCGTTATGGAATATCTGTTTCACAGATGACAACGGATATGTTCCAATTGTCGTAACTAAAATCCCGTCCCCCTTTTTTCCCGAAAGTGACCTACCGAATTAGACTTATCAACGAGTTTGTACTAACATTAGTAACATGACGGGTGCCACATGTGAATCAGGATCTGCTTACCCTTCCGGAGCACCTGAAATCACCCCTAGTGTTTTGTTATCTATGTTGTGTTCTGTGCACTGTTATTTGTCTGTTTGTCTGTTTGTTTTATTTAGCCATGACGTTGTCAGTTTATTTTCGATTTACGAGTTTGAATGTTCTTTTGATATTCTTGGCCTCTCTTTTGTTATTTAGCTTCCTTTTACTTTTGTGAGATATGACACCCTAATTCAGATTAACTGGTAGTTTTGAAAAAAATTTAGTTAGACTTTTACGAGGCGAGAAAGAAGTTAAAAATAATATCTAATGTTGTTCATATTTTACGAGAGCACTGTGCAATGTCGATTTAATATGTCGCTCACGTGTTCCCGCATAGTAATCACGCATGTTTCTTAAAATATTCATAAAGGAAAACATAATACTAAATTCAACTCACATGTGGAATTGAAAGTAAATAGGAGATAACCACTGGTTGGTTGTACGTCAATCAAACAACTAAAACTATCCATGACATCACTGTCTGTAACAGTGAAGCTTAAAATCGATGTCATTGGTGATGTGTCTTCAGGAAGGAAAAGAGAACGTGGAAGATTGTTAATAACAGGAGGATTATTCCGATCTGAAATATACGTTTTTACATTTATATTGATAACGGGAAAGAGTTCTAGGAAACACAAACATAACCTCACAACAATTAAGTTATTTGAATATAGCTTCTTTGTGAGATATAAAATGATATGTGTAAGACCGGTCTAAGTAGCTTTGACGATCACACATTTTCATCTTCACTTAAGTTAAATTTGGTTTTTATATTGTTCAAACTGAATGTATTTGAATGTGACATGTAAAACATTTAATTATTAGAATGAATTGCCCATTAACGTACAAAGTTCCAACTCTGCAAATCTAAGTTGACCATGAACACTTTTTTGTTATATTTAGAGTCGGTTTGTTGCTTAATACAGACATCGTCATATATTGACTTTCAACATGTTTGCCGCCAGTCGAACGTATTATATGATTGATTAATTTCGGTTTTCAGTAACATGATTAAGATACTAAAACTTCTATATTTTTTTATGAAAGGAGTTTAAACAGCCAATAGAAAAAATAATAAATTAAGGTTAAACCCTATTAATGCAACTTACATTCCAAACATTAAACGAATGATCATTATCATACTGATTCGATATAAAAAAAATGTTAAATTAAATTTATTTCGCTTGGAGCTACCATAATATATGGCATAGGTAGGTAGTCAAATATAAACAACCAGCTGTGCATTATTCCTTGGAATAACAGAATATTTTTTTGGGAGGACACAGTGTTTCAACTTTTCTGCGATCGATTGCAATATATTTGTAATTTTAATAAATGTATGTTGTTCTTGGTTGAAAATTTATAAGCTGCTTGTATTTTTTATAATTCATTTAATATGTACTTATTTTATGTTTATCATCTATTCCGTGCATACATTTGTTAGAGAAAAATACTAGAAAAAATGTCTTATATCCTACAAAATTGTTCCTTTGAAACATGTGTAATCATTATAAACTTCTGATTGCCTTGGGCAATGACATACACTATTGAGTGTTAAATATCAATCGGAATAAATTTGCTAGAAGCTATTTTATCAAACAAATGAAGGATTACTTACATAATGAATTAACTTTCAGTTGTTAAATTAACCGAATAAAAACAGTCATGAATTGTAAAGAAAACTCATCAAAGATACCAAGCTGATACGTTCGTACGCCAGACGCGCGTTACGTATAGGTTAGACAATGCTTGGTCATGTTTTATGAATATCTTAAGTCCAAGGCAAAGCCGATGGTTTTAAATGTTCATAAAACATAACCAAGTATTTTTTAACCAATTTAGAACTTATTCACACCTTTGAGTAACATTACAAATTTAAACATCCTCATTGTTCTATTCAAACTTTAAGATGAATTCACTTTTTTATAAGTCCGACAGTACAAACCATGATAAAGGGCGTCTGTTTGGATCGAAGAATGATTAAACTTCCAATCAAATGCACTGTGTTGTAGAAAAATTATGCAACGATCTTTGTACCCAAACGAATTCTTATAACAAGCCGTTGAATGTTCTTTAAGTGGCTAAATGCAAATCAAAATTAGTTCCCCTATACGTATCAAGTAAAACCTAGGTTTCCAGTAACATTATCAAATTTACATGTTACATGTAAGTATACCTCATATCTTGACTTACATCTAGAAAATTGACAATAAGGGTCGGTTGCGAACAAAATGGATAATTTCAGCTTTCTTATTGTAAACTATCCATTTTTATGCACAACATTCCAGCAACGCTGGTTGATACGATATTCTGTAACTTGTGTTTTCTATAAAGGGTTCCTTGTTAGAGGGATGCTACTTACAAGGAAGCTTTTGAACCAAGGGTTACAAGTGACAAGATTGAAGTCATCTCTTCGATAGTTTTACGGACGCCACCATTACATGATTAACCAGTAAAATGAGATGCATCACCGATACTATACTTACCAAGTCAAGCTCGGTGTCACTAGTAGAGCAGGGTCTAATTACCGTTCCGTAGCACCTAAGATCACTCCAGTTTTTGGTCGGGTTAGTGAGGCTCACATCTAAGCAGTTTAATATGAACTTGTTTGTCTTTTTGTCGTCTTCCATTTTGCCTTCCAGATAAAAGATACCACAGGCACAGATAAGACTGCCTCTTATCCTGACTTACATCTAGAAATTGACAATGATGGTCGGTTGAAAACAAAACTTTACGAAAAAAGAGATGATTTCAGCTTCCCAATTGTGAACTTTCCATTTATATGTAACAACATTCCAGTAGCGCCTGCATTAGGAGTATATATCTCCCAGTTGAGCCGACATTCATGGGCTTGTATTTCATATCATGATTTCCTTGATAGAGGATTGCTGCTCACAACGAAGTTATTAAACCAAAAGTACCGAGTGGTGAAGTTGAAAACATCTCTTCGTACATTTTTCAAACCAGTTCGCATTGGAAAAGATGAAAAAGAGAAAAGATCTTTTCTTAAACTTTCCTTTGCCAACAAAGGTCTCGATGGCGTCAACTTAGGCAATATCCTTAATTCATCATTAATTAGTTCAGTCGAAAATACCACCTTATTTTAAAGATCAGTCTGTACCAATAATTTCTTATACCTATACCAAACCAATTGCAACTAAAATTTTTAATTACAAACATGTTTTGCAGGATCTCAACATTGACGACTTCAAGTCTAAAGCTCCTGATTGCACCTGTGCTAGTTCCCAATTCACATATAATCCGGCTGGCCATGTTATTACCGGAGACCTCAACATTGTCAATAACACTTCCCTGCGAAATTTGTTATCCAAAGGTCCGAAATATCGGTAGACTAAATCCATCAATTGGAAATACAACTTCAAAATACTTATGGATTCAGTCGAGGATTATGCCAGGCTTAAAGCGAGCAAGAAGACGTAGATACTCTTTCCGAATGGATTAAGGCTGTGGGGTCGTTGATACAAATCCGAATTAAGAAACTAAATGGGCCTATCAATACCCACGCTACGTCAATTTTTAAAGACCCAAATTTTGCAAAACACTTGTCCTACCTCCATAACAAATATGTTGTTGTCCCCGCAGATAAAGCCCCAAACAACATAGTTTTTGTGTGTAAATATCATTACATAAACTGCTTGATAAATGAATTAGGTATTGACAATTCATTTGGAAACTCAACATATACCCTCACGACACTTACCAAAGAGGGAATCCTGGATAATCATAGGTCTGTTCTATGTTCCTTTGGAATTTCAACCAAAGATGAAGAACTGGATCTTCCATCACTGTATTGGATACCTAAACTACATAAGTGTCCTTACAAACAACGGTATATTGCTGGGTCTTCCAAGTGCTCCACGAAACCTCTTTCTAAATTATTAACATCTATTTTATCAGCAATCAAAGCCGGGCTCCAAAGTTATTGTGAAACTGCATATTCTAGAGGTGGCGTGAATCAGATGTGGATACTAAAAAATTCCAAAGATCTTTTAGAGTACATACAATCTAAGACTCTCTCATCTTGCAATAGTATTAAAACATTTGACTTTTCTACACTTTCCACAAGTATTCCCCATTCCAAACTAAAAGACAAATTGAAAGAGTTGGTATTATTTTGTTTCATTAAAAAGAATGGCGAACGTAGATACAAGTATCTTGTCTTGGGGAGGGATAAATCCTACATTGTAATGAATCACTCTGATTCAAACAAAAAAATCTCTAAAACTGACATTATCAAGATGCTTGATTTCTTGATTGACAACATATTTGTTACGTTTGGAGGACGTGTTTTTCAACAGACGGAATTCCAATGGGAACCAATTGTGCCCTCTTCTTGCCGACTTGTTTTTTTAATTATTATGAGGCTGACTTCATACAGGAAATTCTTAGGAAGAAAGGTAAGAAGTTAGCAATATCCTTTAAATTTACGTTCCGCTATATAGATGATGTTCTCTCACTAAATAGTACAAAATTTGGTGACTATGTTGAACGAATCTATCCCATCGAACTAGAGATAAAGGATACTACAGATACAGTTATATCTGCCTCATATCTTGACTTACATCTAGAAATTGACAATGAGGGTCGGTTGAAAAAAAAAATTACGACAAAAGAGATGATTTCAGCTTCCCAATTGTGAACTTTCCATTTCTATGTAGCAACATTCAAGCAGCGCCTGCTTACGGAATATATATCTCCCAATTGATACGATATTCCCAGGCTTGTATTTCCTATCATGATTTCCTTGATAGAGGATTGCTACTCACAAGGAAGCTATTAAACCAAGACTTTCAAATGGTGAAGTTGAAATCATCCCTTCGTAAATTTTACGGACGCCATCACGAGTTGGTTGCCCGTTATGTAATAACCGTTTCACAGATGATATCGGATATGTTCCTTATGTCGTAACTAAAATACCCTTCCATTTTCACGAATGTGACCTACCGAATAAGACTATTTAACGGATTTGTAATAACATAAGCAACACGACGGCTGCCACATGTGGAGCAGGATCTTCTTACCCTTCCGGAGCACCTGAGATCATCCCCAATTTTTGGTGGGGTTCGTGTTGCTTAGTCTTTAGTTTTCTATGTTGTGTCATCTGTACTATTATATGTCTGTTTGTCTTTTTATTTTTGGCCATGGCGTTGTCAGTTTGTTTTCGATCTGTGAGTTTGACTGTCCCTCTGGTATCTTTCGTCCCTTTTTTACGGACGCCATCACGAATTGGTTAGCTGTTATGGAATATCTGTTTCACAGATGATGACGGATATGTTCCAATAGTCGTAACTACAATCCTATCCCCTTTTTCACGAATGTGACCTACCGAATTAGATTTATCAACGGGTTTGTACTTACATGAGCAACACGAAGGGTGCCCTAATTGATCAGGATCTGCTCACCTTTCCGGAGTATCTCAGATCACACCCTGTTTTGGTGGGATTCTGACCATATCACTTTAATCTAGGAAAAAATAAACCCTGTGTCCACGCTTCGGTAACAAGGATATGAGTATGCTCCGTCCTACTTTCTGTTTTAATTACTTTTATATTAACCAATAAAACTTCTGCCTCTAAATTTTTGAAGGTGTGTATCATTACAACGACTTAATCTGAGGATCCCAAAATGACGTTAAAACAAAATGCAGAACAGAGCGTTTCAGAACTTTATAAAGGCGAAACTAGGACATCTGTATTTAAATCAGATTGATGTTACCTACTTATATAAATAGCTTACCGGTGTTTATTACAAAGTAGTGCCTATTATAACAACGACGAATACACTTTGCGTATTCATGGAAACTAAAGTTTACATGCAATCAGACAAGATTCGCCCATATCGGTTCTAATGGATCTATGTAAGCCTTGGTTTATGTTTATGTAGTTCAATTGTGTTCCAACAGTATGATGTGACTTTAAATCTTTGATTTTCAATCTTTGTTATTTATTTCATACCTATTATGTGTATGCTTAAAAGCGCAGGTCCGACGCTGTGTTTCCTGTCTGTAACGTACATTTCAATGTCATACACGAGAAACTCTGAGTCAAGGAGAGATGACGTGGCAAACACCTTACCTCCTGGGGTAAAAGAAATGTAGAATATGTTTGATCACATGTTTCTGTCTATATTTCTTTACAATAGATACGTAATGTAACATTCAGTATAAGTAATACAAAAATAAAACTCAAACGCTTAAAATTAAATAAAAAAATATAAAAAATTTACATTTTCGCCATTTTTTCAGTTTCTTAACTCATGATAGACGCAAAGAATACTCCACATTATTTTTTTTTAAATTAAACGTCATATACAGCTGACGTTTGGGTTCGTACTTGTACCGATCTGTTGTTTTACATAAAATGTTATAATAAAAATACCGAACTCCAAGTTACAAAAAACTGAAAAATTCAAACAGCAAAGGAATGACTGGAAAACATGTTCTTAGATGGTACAGGTATTTTCCAAAAAAAAACCTTGTTTAAGGTGGTACCCAACACCTTGACCAATATTAATTTGGCTCGTTTAATTTTCATAAAATTTTGACAAAATGCTTACTTTGACCCTTTGACAAAAATATAAAAATTTCAAAAAATTTGAACCAACCACTTTATCAGAAAAATTTCATTGGTTACATAGCAGTTTGACAAACACTAATTTTGATCATTGAGAAGCTTAATATTTCCTTAACAATACAACGTGATTAAAACGTTTAGCTGATTTTTACAGAGTTATCTCCCTGTAGTGTTAGGTACTACCTTAACAGCTTGCTCAACCCTCTCACTTGACAATTGACAATAGTTCCGTTAATTTGACAAATTCAGTTATTTAAAAAATAACCTTACCGACTGAAACAGAAAATGGACAAGAAGTTGAACCACAACTCATTGTGAATATCAAAAACGTATCTTCTGCATCTGAAGCAACCACGTCGAAGAACGGTGTGCCTGTAGTAAGGAGACCAGATACTGTTGTATTTCCTGGAAATAGAAAGATAATTTTCACAATGTCTGCACTTTTGGTAAAGAAGTTTTAACTGTAAGTACAAATGGAACATTCGTTATAATATCAGATTAGTGCGTACAAAATGTTAAACAGAAATAAAAAATAAAAAAAACTACCGATTAGATAATTGTGCAATCTGACACTATTTTTAAAGTAAAAACTCTATGAAGTTATAATAAAACTACAGCAGACTAGATGTATGTAGCGTCATGAATAAGATAACTTGTACTTAAAAAATGTCATCATGAACAATTATGACTTGTAATATATATTATGATATAATCCTGAACAGATTTATGTTTTCATTACCATGCGTAGGTTGACTGCGATCTCACTGATATTTACTGAAAACCTTTACTACATCTTAGAAAACATATGTTGTCTCTACGTAGGACTATTATATACGTCATATGTCGTGCTAATAATTCAAAACAAATTCAGACAATGTCGTTATGCATGGAAAGAAAGACTTGTAACGTCCATGATAAAACAAATTAAATAATTCAATTGTGAGATAAACCAATACTGGGTTGCCTCATCATAAAAAAGCTTGGACAAACTGAAGTGAGGTTTACACGAAATATTTTAATTTCTCGGAATTATCAAACAAAACAATGGGCGTAAGCATGAGACCTCGTTCACACTTGGACATTTAGATCGATTTAAACTAGATAGGTTCACTTAAGATTGATTTAAGCCCAATGTGAACGTGAATGTGAACGCATTGAATCGATCTTTAATCGGTCTAAACTAAAACACAAAAAGAGGTATTTTAGTTTGAATCGATCTTAAGTGAACCGATCTAACATTAAATGTGAACGCAGAGATCGATCTTAACTAGTACGATTGAATCGGAAACAATTTGTGCGCATGCATGGCAGCAAAATTACACGTGCAATGTATTACAAAATGAACGACAAAGATGAAAGGGCTGAAAATTAACGAAAACTATACGCACAACGGTATCAACATTTGAACTTGTAATTCAAGTGGAACAATATAACTTCATCCATTATTTTTGTACAAGCTTGTGTTTCAACACATTAATTTGATTAAATATTTCTATTTATACACAGTGTTTACAATTTTAAGATAATTTGGTCATATCGATTGCATTTTTAATTGTAGTGTAAACGCAGTGGTTCAGATTAGAACGATAGAGATCGTTAGGGTTAAATAATGTGAACGCTAACTGGTTTTATTTAGATCGATTCAAAAAATTCTAGTGTGAACGGGTTTTATACAAGTTACGCCAAACCAACACCAATGTATGATAAATCGAGATGTTAAACTACTCTGAGAACAAAATAACGCCACTGCAACTGAAAAAATAACTCGACAACTTTTAAATGAGAGCAGACTAAATGTATATAGCGTCATAAAAAAGAAAGACTTGTAACGCCCATGGTTAAACAAATTAAACAATTCAGTTGTGAGATAAACCAATACGGGGTTGCCTTATCATAAAATAGCTTAGAAAAACTAAAGTGAGGTTTATGCGAAATATTCAAATTCATCGGAATTATCAAACAAAACAATGGGCGTAAGCATAAGACAAGTTACGCCAAACCAACACCAATGTATGATAAATTGAGATGTTAAACTACTCTAAGAACAAAATAACGCCACTGCAACTGAAAAAAATAACTCGACAACTTTATAATGAGATAAACTAAACTCGATTAAGAAAATCTTTCAATGGTTAACTCGTGCGCGACTTTAAATTAGGAAACACAAAACCATGAGCGTGTTCACAAAGGCCGCCTTTTTCGCCTTTTCCACATGATCACAAGATAAGTTCAATTGTACTATCGTATCAAAATGCCACTGGACGCTAAGTAAGCAAACATTTATTGGTTATTAGTCATAACAATATAATATGTTCCATTGCTTTTGCTTTTTTTTTATTTGCGTGTAGAGATTTGTGTCATAATTTGTTATCATATATCCTTTCTTTTCCGTGCACATGTCAGTGTCATGAAAAATTGAAACAATAATATAGGATGAACTAATGCTACCGAACGGTTTATAACAATATGACCGGACAATTTGGACTGTGCAATGAAATTAGTTTTTAAACAACATTTTATGAATTCAATTGTTTTAATGTATATTCTTGTTTTGCATTTATTTTATTATTCTGAACTTTGTCGTAAATTTAGGCATAAGTGTTTTACACGGATTATGTGTCATAATCTTGGACAAAGGACTTAAATTCATTTACTCTATTCATTTAATTACTTATTCTCTGTAACAGTTTAGACAATAATTTACTTATACGTGTCGGACATTAATTACTCTTCTAATCTATTGTTATTTCTATTTGGCATATGTTAATCTTCTTAATCCTTTAATTGCTTGTGCTTATATATATTGTTATTGTTTGTACGTTACTTTACATTTGGTTTGGAGTTTGTTGTTCGGTCTTGCCGGACTGCTAAAATAAAAGTTTAAGGAGCG
Organism: Mytilus californianus; assembly: GCF_021869535.1. Classification (NCBI taxonomy): domain Eukaryota; kingdom Metazoa; phylum Mollusca; class Bivalvia; order Mytilida; family Mytilidae; genus Mytilus; species Mytilus californianus. The sequence continues at coordinate 26,253,138 of NW_026262582.1, read as the reverse complement.
AAATATTCCTTCTTGATTTCCATTTAGCCGGAACGCCATTTTACCCGGCTATATCTGGTGTTAGGACATCCGGGCAACGCATTTATCGGATACCTTGTTCTACCTGTGAAGCTGACCCCCCAGCAAACAGAAAAATGGATACGCGGAGAACCAGAAATTTTGGCCGAGACTGGAGATACCAGATGTCTGATCATGGAACTACCTTTCAGACAAGAAATTTTCAACATATGGACAACTACCTATGTAAGTTTTGCGGAAAGACTGTGAATAATCAATTTCATTTTAGACAATGTATAGCAAAAACGTCATTTTGCTATAAGTGCAGAAGTTTTGGACATTACGCCAGAATGTGTAATTTTCACAGACAACCGGACGTGAAGGTTGCTAAAGTTAAATCCAAATCGAAATTACGTCGTGACGCAGAAAGAATGAGAAAATTCAAAGAACAGAAAGCTATGTCAATGTTTCCTTGTGCGGAACTTAATACCATAGAACTGATGGACTTCTTTCCAACCTTAGAATATAACAAGGAATTCATAGATAACGTAAGACTCAGGCACGACCGAGTGAATTCAGAGAGAGTAAAATTTAAAATCAAAAGTGTACACTATGAGAAGAAGTTTAAAGAGTTAAATCAAAAGCATACCAGGGTTGTTAGCAATCTAGAAAAACTTCAAAAACAAGGTGCAGATGATAAAAAAGATATGGAAAAATTACGGGAACGCATTACTGATCTTGAAGAAGCTAATTTTCGGATTTACGATCAAAGATGTGAAGCAATCGACCAGCAATACCAATTACAACGCGACAAAGAACATATGCGGGATCGAATCACTAAACTAGAAGACGAATTGGACAATTTTCGAAATAATACAAGAGAAGATAATCATCCAAACCATAACTATCGTTACAGAGGACGCCACAACCACAGAAGAAACTATCGGAACCATAATTTCAGATGAACAGTAAGACCCGGGTCGTGTCTTCAAGGGCCGCGGGAATATATGACCGGACAATTTGGACTGTGCAATGAAATTAGTTTTTAAACAACATTTTATGAATTCAATTGTTTTAATGTATATTCTTGTTTTGCATTTATTTTATTATTCTGAACTTTGTCGTAAATTTAGGCATAAGTGTTTTACACGGATTATGTGTCATAATCTTGGACAAAGGACTTAAATTCATTTACTCTATTCATTTAATTACTTATTCTCTGTAACAGTTTAGACAATAATTTACTTATACGTGTCGGACATTAATTACTCTTCTAATCTATTGTTATTTCTATTTGGCATATGTTAATCTTCTTAATCCTTTAATTGCTTGTGCTTATATATATTGTTATTGTTTGTACGTTACTTTACATTTGGTTTGGAGTTTGTTGTTCGGTCTAACCGGACTGCTGAAATAAAAGTTTAAGGAGCGAAATATTCCTTCTTGATTTCCATTTAGCCGGAACGCCATTTTACCCGGCTATAACAATATCAAATTTCATTATATTGCTACCTCTTGCATATCAGTAAAACGTTTAGTCATGTATTGTATTCGCCCATTTGGTGTTTAGTGTGCTAGTTATACATAATAACCCGAAACACGCATTTACAAACCCAAATTTTCTCAAGTACATCACATAAGCTATATTTTGATAAAAATACATATGTTTCATTGTTGATATCTACCGAATGTCTCACTATATTGAGTTTAAACAAGCTCTCCTGGTTTTCAATGACACGAGCGAATGTTTTACCATCGATCCATTTAATTAACAACTACCAAGAAGGACTAATAAATAGTAAATATTTTTTTCATGAAGTACAAGTGTCATAACCATCAGCATATAATTTTTTTAAGGTATAAGTTACACAACAAACATCTCAATTTTTGAAAGATAAGATTGAAATTAAAGTTGTAGTGCTGGTCGATTTTAACCAGGTTAATGGTGTGCTCGTGTAGTTATCATGTATTGTTTTGATTGCTTTTAAAGGCGTGCTCGTGTAGTTATTGTGTATTGTTTTGATTGGTTCTAAAGGCGTGCTCGTGTAGTTATTGTGTGATATTTTGATTGCTTTTAAAGGCGTGCTCGTGTAGTTATTATGTATTGTTTTGATCGCTTTTAAAGGCGTGTTTGTGTAGTTATTGTGTAATGGTTTGATCTCTTATAAAGGCGTGCTAGTGTAGCTATTGTGCATTGTTTCGATGTAAAGTGCCTTAAACGTACACATTAAAGCCTTTCATCGAATTTTAGATAAATATTTATGTTTCCGACAAATGCTGACTTTTTTTTAGTTCGAAAGTGGAAAAAGTTCCGACATTCAACGGGCAAGTCAAAATTTGAACGTGATGCATAAAGGGACATGTTGCAATTTCTCGGAATACGCAACATATTGTCACGCAGTCTACGCTTAGTGTCAGTGACTTCTTATGTTGTGCTGTAACACCACTATTTCAGGTAACGTTAGGGTAGTGGTCGAGCGCTCACAAACGTGCTTAACCCCGCCACATTCTTTATGTGCCTGTTCCAAGTCAGGATCATGTAGCTCAGTGAATGTCGTTGGTTCATGTCTGTCTTTGGTTTTTCGTAAATTGTTTTGTTATAAATTAGGCCGTTAGTGTTCCTAATTGAATTGTTTCGGGCCTGTTATAACTGACTATACGGTATGGGTTTTTCTTATTGTTGAAGGCCTATCGGTTGCCTATAATTAAGAAATAATTCATGGCAGTCATAGATTTGTTTTCATTTAACCATGGTTGGGCATTTATATTCAATTATTTTATCCTGAGCGACAAAAAATGAGTTTACCGGCATGGCCGTATAATTTAGATAGGCATAACGCAGAACAGCAAATTTTGTGTATTGATGCGTCTGCGCGAAAAGTAGATATAATGTGATTATATTGGTTGACGATACATAGGTCGTCATAATAGAATTGCTTACATCCACTTCATTTGTCCTTTAGTGATTAGTTGTCTCATTGGCAATCATACCACATCTCATTATTTTTGTATTATTCTGACCCCTCTTTCGACTACAATCTATGAAAAAATTTAAGAAAAACAAGATAACCCTCGAAAACAAGTTGGTTTACAGTATTGAAATTACATAAAATATACTGTATGAAATGATGAACTACATAGCATTGCTACATGATAGAAGTTTATAACATCTTTTAAAGTTACCTGGTAAATTGGTAAATACAGGTGGAGTATTTGGTTGCACATACACATAAACTACACCTGAAGACCATGAAGTACTGTCGTCACATGTGATGTTCAATTCGTACGAATTTTGTAGACTGTATGAAAGATTTGCTTCACTCCGAAGGTAAATTCCATATTCTGTAAACAAAATGTTAAAGTTATCAATTTGAGACTATAGCATTTAAAATAGCTATTTCATATACAGGCCTATGTATTGAAACGTTTTAAAGTGAGGTTTGTCCCCATCTGAGTTCACCTCCGGTTTGAGTGGGGATAGTATTGCCCAGTCTTTGATTTTCTCTTTAATATTTGTTATTGTTGTTTGTCCATCTGTCATTTGAATTTTGGTCATAGTATTGTATATTTTTTTGGACTTAAGATTCTTGAATATCTCCTTGTTAGCTCTCTCTCTCTCTCTCTCTCTCTCAAACTCAGTCAAAAACTGTGGGAGGAGATAACAAGCATGTATCTATATCCGGACGGACAAACGGACGGAGGAATGGATAGACGAACGGACGGGACGGACTGGGGTAAATCAATATTTTGTCGCGGGGGCATAAGAAACAATCCTATAGATAGGATGTGTAAATTCAGGTAATGTAACAAGAAAAATAAGTGAATTTGTGAGCGAAAAAAGTAAACAATGCACCAAAAGAAAATACATTAGTGTCATATGAATGTCAAATACGTATTAGTAAGACGTGTAATTGTGCAAAATATTTATAAAGACAGAACAATGTAGAACTAGAATTTCAAACATTATTGTAAAACTATATGTAATATCAGCGATGATAAAGCCGTTATTGAAGCTTGAAATCACTTACCATAAGTGTACTGGGTTGTAGAGTTTATTTCCACTATAATAATATAATTGCATAAAAATCATTTCCAGTTGATTTCACTATATACAGGAATAAAATCTATCTGCATACACGTAACAATGGATTAAAACACATATTTGACACTAAGAAAACAAAAATATTCTAATTTTCTCTTATTTAAAAAATAAACCCTTATCATGTTTATTTATTAATTCCAATAGAAATTCCTTAACTATTAAAAATCACTGCAATGTTTCTGTCAACCATGTTTATATAAAGATATTCTAAGCACTTAAGTAATGTACAGATTGATTCAGTTCTATTTTAAACGAATGCTTAACAAATATTGATGCAAATACATTACTGATTAAGAGCCTTTATTTAACCAACGTCTATTCTCGTAATCCCTTGTATTTTTGTTTTACTAAGAAGATTGAGGTGAAAATCAAAAATGATAGTATGATGTTTTTAACATCAACTGATGTTACATGCGTATGATATATATCAAAACAAAAATGCCTTCATCCACAATGATAAATTCATATGTATGATAGACCATCCTGCATTTTCATTTAAATTAATGTATATTGCTGTTACATCACTGGTTCAGGTGTAAGAAAGGGTAGAACAATTAAATTTGTTTAAATTCTAACAGTGTCCTATATGTACCTGATGCTGTACCATGCATCTTGAACAGAAACGGTGCATTGCTTGGAACTGTATCAGCAATGGAACAACTTATAGGATCGCTATCAGTAACTGTCAGATTATATACAAGTGTTTCTATAACCGCATCCTCCACCACGTGTGCTATACCTGGCATGCCCTCTAGTGTTGGAGCCTTATAGACATAAAAATTGTAAATTGTTGTTACATAACAAGGATTATAAATGTTATTATGCATAATATTGGGTTTTTTTTCATTTTAGGGACGGTCAATGTAATAATTAACAAAAGGATATAATGTGTTGATGCTATTCCCTCGATAAATAGGCTTTCTTTAGTCAAAATAGCTGTCAGAATCCGTAAATTCACCGACTGAGCCTTATTCCTCATGGTGACATTTTTCACTCAGACAAGGTTCGCATTGGAATTTATGTAGGCATGTATACATGTAGCAAGAGATATTTTTTGTTGGTTTGTGTGAGTTTTTACCAGAAAGATGAAAGTATTTGAAAATTAATCGTCAAATCATTCGCAGTGACTAAATTACAATTTATATATTTTTTTTTTTTTGGGGGGGGGGGGGGATAATTTATTATTTATAAGAAAACTTACATGGTTAGGGCCTATTACTGTCACAGTTAATTGTTGTATATCTTGGAGTCCACATACATCAGTTACAACCATGTATATATTAAATGTTGCTGGCACCAACGCCTTCGCCACTTTCACAATACCTTTAAAAAGAATGGATATTATTATTTCTTTTTTATTTTTATTTCACATGATCGTGTTTGTCCCTAATGACTTCGCAATTTAAAGAAATGTGTTTATATTCCGTTATTTTAGAGGTACGTGTTTTTCGTGTACTAATTGTTGAAGATTAAAAAGGGGAAGATTCGAATCTGAAAAAACCAACTAGTTTCATCTTGCCACATGTGCATGACTCTGTTCGACAAAATCAGGAACTTCGTCATTTATTTCCTTTGAATAAAATTTGTCAATATCTTAATTTGTTTGGCCCTTTTTTTGGCAGAGTTTGATGTTGATGATTGATCTTAGTTTGTTTGTTTCTATATATTTTTTATAACTGGGGACGATTTACAGCTTGACACACTGTATAGACACCTATCTATGTTTGAATAGATAAAAGAAGATGTGGTATGTGGTATAAGGGCCAATAAGACACCTCTCCATCAAAGTCACTATTTGTAGAAGTAAACCATTATAGGTCAAAGTACGGCCTTCAACACGGAGCTTTGGCTCACACCGAACAGCAAGCTATAAAGGGCCCCAAAAAATGACTAGTGTAAAACCATTCAAACAGGAAAACTAATGGTCTCGTCTCTATAAAAACGAGAAAGGAGAAACACGTACGAACCACATCAACAAACGGGATCCTCTGAACATCAGGTTCCTGACAAAACAAAAATGCAGTGGGGTTGATTATTTTAGTAGGCGCCTTAATGTGTGTTGTCATGTAGATGTCTTTAGGATTATTTTGTCGTTGCGCTGCTTTATCATTGACGTATATCCAAATTTACTTTTATTTGTATCTATTAATTGTATAAAAAAAACTTCTGTTTTACACTATGGGCGATTTAAAGGTTGAAATATTATTCTACTATAAACAATTATCTATTGTTGAATACTTGTTGACGAGATGTTTTAATTGTATTTGTGAAGTAGTGTTGCTGTCATGAGCCTCTACTGCACATCTTCTTTGTTTATAAATATTTACTTTTATTGTTTTTCTGTGTAGTGTTTAGTAGACTTTAAGTTATCTGGCCATCTTTAGATATGCTGTTGGGAGTCTTTCGTCGACATAGTTTTCGATTGCGGCTTTTTTGTGTTTAATTTCTATTTTGAGGATGACTAGTTGACTTGATACTACTCACCCTTTTTATCTAAAGAACAACACTTACTTTTAATGATGCAGTTGATTAAGGACATTTTTACTGATGTCGTCAAATTAATGGAGTAAATTACCTTCTTTACACATTAATTTTCATGAGACATGTTGTGATTTTGATTTAAAGAAAAAAGATAACAAAAGGACAATACAAGACATTAATCAGAGAAAGAAAGACAACGCAATGGCATACAAAATAGGACGAATCGAAAAACAATGGACAGACGTCCAGACGGACGAATAGTAATGAAGAAGCACCAGAAGCTGTAAGAGCCAACTGACCTAAAATAAAAATACTTTTCACTAGGTTGCACTTTGTAAATACAGCTGTTTCAATAACCACGCCTCTTTTGGGGAGATTTACAATATTTATAGATATTTTTTTTCGTTTACGCACTGGTTCCAAGATATGATCTGTATGTTTCATCTCATAGAGACATAACTTGGGAATGTTACCAGTATAAATGAAGATGGTTGGCGGTGGAATTGAATTATGAGTAAGACATAAATTAAGTGAAGGAAGGGGTAGTGCAGAATTTTAGTATAAGATTAAACTCATAGAAGTTCGGGGCATATATATGTTGAAAATATGCCGCACAGCCCTATGTTTTGACCTTTGAATAAAAAAGTATTGCATATCAATTTTCCATTCTAGGATATAATTTTTTTAACGAAATTTCATAAAAAGTGGCACAGTTTTAGCCGTAAAGGGAGTTCCTATGGAAAATTGCATTGTCTATATTTACATAAATGCAACCACTGACTTTTTTTATTTGTCATTTTTTTTTAATCATTTCATTCATTCAGTAATTATTTTATCCAACTATTACACACAAGTATGTGTTTTAAATTGTTTTCGTACCTGATGTTGGATCGATGGAAAAGTAAGAAGACAAACTTCCGGCATGCGTGTAGCTATGCGTATCTCCAGCATTAACATCAGACATTGTTGGCGTAAACACAGTAGCTCCAGGAAAGACTGCGTCTGTGATTGACAGTGATGCTGGAAGATTAGTGAACTGCGGAGGTGTTCCTGAAAATGTTCAAATAATTTTATAATCATATTTAGATCATACATATATATATATATATATATATAAACGCCTAAAAAGTGTACACAACAACACCAATAACAAAAAAAGGAACTATAAATGTAATTATTTATAAATATTTCGGATAACAGATATCCTTCATCAGTAAATATGATTGTGATGTTGAATGAATCATATATCAGTCTACTGTATAAGTAATGAAGGATATCTGTTATCCGAAATATTTATAAATAATTACATTTATAGTTCCTTTTTTTGTTATTGGTGTTGTTGTGTACACTTTTTAGGCGTTTATATAATTTATTTATTGTGTACGTGTATCGTTACTCGTAACGATCCAGCGCCCTCGTGGGAAAAATCGTTGACTATTATTCAGACATTTTATATATATATATATATATATATATATAAGTCTAAATTGAAAACATCGTTCAAACTTATGCTTGCGTTGGATACAAATCGCAATTTTTATACGTGTGCATGCAAAACAAATTTCTTGGTAGAGGGGTCTAAATACAGCACAAACAACATTTTTCAAAAGACCAAAAAAAGTGAAAATGTATATTTTAACAAAACGCATTTGACTAGCAGGTCGAACACCTGATGTTCTTAAACCTTGCTGACTGCCATTGGCGATTGCAAAATAAACGGATCACCAGATGTAACAAAATGGATCCTATTATTAATTAATTACCAAACAGAAAACAATAAACTTGCGGAAAAGATGGTATACCGCAAACATGAGGTGCAAAAATTTGTACACCATATCTGGATTTCGACAATTAATGTCTCTTCAGTGATGTTACGAATCGAAACGGTATTTGGAAGGCCATATAATTTAACTCAATTTAGGATAGACTCGAATTTTGAAAGAGTCGAAATAGGATGAACGGATCATATAAACCGGAAGGCAAATATAATACAAGCCAAAATACAAACAATATATATATATGAATTAATTTATTAGGACAAAACGGCTCACGCAAATATAAAATAGTTTACATACATGTATCTATGACGATTGGCATTTGCATATTCACAATGTACTTGTAAATGTCGTATTGCATTATTATATAAATAACACAACCATGTAGCTGTGAGAGTTATAGATCGGATTGTCACCCAAGAAATCATTGTCACCCGAAACGAAATCAAGGTTGACGAAGTTTTTTTCATGGGTACATGTAACAATCTGCTTTTTCACACTCTCAGATATCTGATTTTTGATTTATACTGAATTTTCTGTTATCATTGGTTTTTTTTTTTTTAAATTGAAGGAAATAATTTATCATGTCATGTACATAACAACAAATCATATTTGATAAAGTGCACAAAGGATAAAATTAAAGTCAATCGATCAATCGTCTTCACGAAGGCTAATAGACTATAAGTAATGGCCATTGGGATAGGGGTAGAGTAAGAAGTCCCATTTTGATAAATCAAAATCTTGCATTTAACGTGAAATATTTTAAATATAAAAATAAGGAGATGTGGTATGATTGCCAATGAGACAACTATCTACCAAAATTCAAATGAAGTGGATGTAAGCAATTATAGGTAACCGTACGGCCTTCAACAATGAGAAATACCCATACCGTATAAAATAGACATAAGAAGATGTGGTATGAGTGCCAATGAGACAACTCTCTATCCAAGTCACAATTTATAAAAGTAAACCATTATAGGTCAAAGTACGGTCTTCAACACGGAGCCTTGGCTCACACCAAACAGCAAGCTATAAAGGGCCCCAAAAATTACTAGTGTAAAACCATTCAAACGGGAAAACCAACGGTCTTATCTATATAAAACACGAGAAACGAGAAACACTTATCAACCACATCAACAAACGACAACTACTGAACATCAGATTCCTGACTTAGGACAGGTGCAAACAATTGCAGCGGATTTAAACGTTTTAATGGTACCAAACCTTCACCCTTATCTGAAACAATAGTGTAACATCACAACATAGAAAGACACACTATAAAATATGAAAGCATGTATATGTATACGCACAGTGATATGTTTTTATGTTCTTGTCTGACATGCTGCGTAGTATAACATGCATGTCACTCTACCCGGACTTTTTTCAGTTTTTCAATTTTTCAGTTTTGTTTTTTTTTATGTTAAAAGGGAGATAATCCAAATTGATTTTTTTTTTTAAATTTTGATTAATGTACCATTGTCTTAACAATAAATCAAAATTAAAGTTTTATATCATTTCGTGAGACCGAAGCAGGTGCATAACTTATAGCCGAGGTCTGGACTTCGAAATTCTCTATTATATTCATGTACTTGTATTTAAGATACAACTAATACCTTAAATTGTGCAGATAAAATTTGTTATTGGCTTCATAGATGACAGTTCACATAGATATGCATACTGTCCTAATGCAGGCGGAGTTTGCCAGACCCTTAGCATCGTCTTACTACAGCTACGGCAGCCCATACATGATTAGGAGTGATTTTAATAAGTTCATATTTCAAATGTCATTAAAAGATGTGTTTTCCTCTTTTACATTACCTGCGGCTAGATAAGCCTTGACAGCGTACATTCTTTTTTTCAAAGAATTCTTAGGGAACGTATGTTTCCCTGCAACGGGAACATCAGGCATGGATTCATCGTGCCAAATCATTTTATCTGATGTTTCTGTGTCTTCATATGTTAGCACTTCTACTCCTGCTGTCTGCCTGAGGAGAAATATATATATATATATATACAGATACGGATCCAGGATTTTGAAGAAAAAAGGGGTGGGGACCCCAAACTATACAAAGTTGGAGTGGATAGGTAAAGGGACTGGATTAATCATAAATGTAGCTCCATTTGGCGGTGGGAGGGGGGGCACCTCTGATATAGACAGAAAATGCTTTTCAAAACCAACAATGTCTAGATTATTTACTTCTGATACCCACAGGAGGGCGTTCGTTGTGATCACATACTACATGTAGTGTGATTGTTATCACGTACAACTTATCTAACTGCTATACTTTATTGTATAACTTTTTCTAAATTTTTGGAGTTTAACTGCCTAAAATTTGTAGATTTATTTATATATTGAACATCATAATAAACTGATCACATCTTTCAAGACACAGCGCACAGTTTATAAAATTACGAAGTCGATGGCGAAATTTTAGCAAATAAATATATATATGGTTGTCGTTTGTTGATGTGGTTCATAAGTGTTTCTCGCTTCTCTTTTTTTATATAGATTAGACCGTTGGTTTTCCTGTTTGAATGGTTTTACACTAGTCATTTTTGGAGCCCTTTATAGCTTGCTGTTCGGTGTGAGCCAAGGCTCCATGTTGAAGGCCGTACTTTGACCTATAATGGTTTACTTTAACAAAGTGTGACTTGGATGGAGAGTTGTCTCATTGGCACTCATACCACATCTTCTTATATCTATATGAAGCCGAGAAGCAGTTTTCCTTTAAAAAAAAGTCCTTTTATCCAACAGAATCTGATTTTACTGCTGTCCAAATTTCTTGACAGCCAATTATGTACGGAAGAACATCATATTATTTTGAACAACATCAATTACATGTTACAGTGATGGCGGATTTTTGTAGCTATTAAGTATACTTTATAATTGTAATTGATAACCACGGGGTCAATTATGGGACATTATAACAATGTATTTCTGAATCGTGTTTTTGTTTAAGTCTCGATACATACCAACCAATAGCGTCTCCTGGTACTACAGTTATTTGTTCTGGGACAGCAATATTGAACAATAATTCGTTTGCAACAGAACCTGTCAATTATAACAACATTGTTTTAGCATCATTCGTGTCAGTCTTATATAAAGATAAGGAGATGTGGTATACTTGCCAAAGAAACAACTATCCAACAAAAGTAAAATGAAGTGGATGTACTAAATTTAAATTTAAAGAAACAGAAAAAAATGTAATTAAATATATAGTTTTTATTTCACGTTCTTTAAGTTGGAGTTATTTCCCTTAGCCGCCATTTGGGAGGCGGAGCTGGTTGATTTTCTTATTCGATATACTAATTTAAAACATTTGATACAAGCGAGTCTGACAAAATATTTATTGTAAATGTCAAAATTCGTGATGGTAAACAGAAAACAACAAATGTGCACGCATCTATTGGTATATCGATCATGTATCATTACGCATACACACCTTGTATAATTTAAAAAAAAACGCAATTTCCAATATTTTTATCAAATTTATTATCTCATTAAACTAGCATTTTAAGAATATATATAATACTAGTATTTTTTTTAGAGTAAACGTCCCTATAAATTACAATTGACAACAATTATATTTTTAAGTCCTAGTATATGAAAACAAAATATGACTTGCATAACTTGTACCTAAAAAACCAAAAACAGTACAGCCCTCCTAAATGAAAATTATTTGGATATTTTGCGACAAAAATGGAAAAATGGACCCCAGTATTTTTCGGCAGTGTGTAAACAAATTTGAAAGATTTCATAAAAAGACCCATTTTATACACATCATTAAAGCTTTCGTAACATGTAGTTTGCAAACAATTTGTATACAGTTAATATACTGAGCATACTACTTTCAATAACGCAACAGAAGTAACATACAAAGCAATGGAGAACACTCATTTTGCCTGCTACGATATCCATGGTTAGAACAATTTAAAAGCAGATGTATTGGCCTATTGCTTAAATATATATACAAACAATATTTCTAAACCGTTGAAAGTCCATCAACTGACTGAATATCACACGTAACTTCAATGCGACTCGTTTGTACGGAATTAAATTTAAGATGTTCGACCTGCTGTTGCTGCAGAACAATTAATGATTCACGTAGTTCGTTAGCAATTGGTAAATAGACTAACTTCATATTACCGACTGTTGACTCCGGAGTATATATTTTTTCGACATGTTACCTACTCTGTGGTAGGACATCCTGGTACTCGGTCAAGTAAGAGCAACATAAAGAAGTAAAATAAATCTTCCAATCAGTACAATTTTTGGGGAAAATTATATGTTTTATGTTTTCTATACACAACTAAATCATCGGAAAACAGTACACTTTCCCCTCAAATTGCACAGATTACATGTTTGATATTACTTATTTTGGTCGCTCTTACATGACCGAATACCAGGATGTCCTGCCGCAAAGTAGGTAACCTGTCGAAAAATTATATAATCCGGAGCCAAAAGTCAGTAATATGAAAATAGTCTATTAGTGACGGACATTTTAAGTTTGCAACGAAAAGTACATTTTATAAAAACATCTGTGATCTTTAATCAGAGGATGAAGTTTCAGTGTTACATATATGTATATTATGAATAAGTATATATAAGAAAGGACAAAATACTGTAGATGTACCACTGTAAGTATAAACTAATTGTCTTCATTTTGTATATATTTCTCTTACCAAAATATTGCTATTGTAGCATGATAATAATTAAGGTTAATCAAATCAGTACGTGTAGGACTAATATTTCAAGAAAATTAACTTTCATAAATTGTATCCCACAACTTGATATGTATTTGTAAACAGATTTGAACTCTTGCGTCGGATCAATCTTTGCAGTATTTTCGGGACACCTTCGGTATACTCTACTGTCTAGGTAAAGCAGTACATTGCAAGGGACACACCCTAAGCTGAATCCTTTTGACATTGAAATATTTCTTTTGACAAGGCTGTATATGTGTATATATGCAATAAACTAGTGGGGAAAATAATCTTTGCCTATAAAATAAGGAGATGTGATATCAATGCTAACGAGACAGCTATATCTAACAGAGTACAACAGGAAGCAGATTTATGCAGATTTATTTGTCCTTAGTTTCAGCAGTTTACACAAGAGTGACCTTCATTTTACAATAAAAAAAAAATATGCAAAGATTAAATATATTCTGATTTCTAACATGTATTATATTAAGCAAAAAGCAAAGGAAATATAGGATAGCATTTAACCTACACAATTTACACTCGGCTGATGTTGAACAATCACAATGCCCTGCATTAAAAAAGAACAAAAATAACACTTAGCCTGGAAATTACAGCAAACTAATTTTGAGAAGTAATGGCATACATGTTGTTGCGTATGGTTCATCCTATGCATGTACTTTGCAATGCAACACTAATCTTACAAAATTATATAAAACATCTTAAATTCAATATGCGGGTTTTGAAAACGTAAAATAATACTTAAGTTTTAATTGCAAAAAAATGCAAGTCCCCACTTAAATTTCATAGCAATATACAGAAATTAGCTGACAACATAATACAAAATAGATGAGACAATAGCTGTTTACAAAGATTTTTGTAAAGTAAGTAATAATGAAGATGAATAAACAATTGATAATGAAATCACAGTTTTCCACCTGACCAATTGACCATATGAATCAACAATGCATGCACAATAAATGTTATTATCTATAATAGCGTGAAGGCGAAATAGAATCAATGATGACTAGCGCTTCTTCAACTAAAGTGTGTTTTAAGGATTAAACATTATTAGCCTCTATTATAATTAATTCACAATAATCTTAACCCATATTAATTAAATCAACAAATTGAAAGAGTAAACAATAGATATGTATATAACCTATACATTTAATAAAATAATGCAAAATTTGGTGACTATGCTGAACGAATCTATCCCATCGAACTAGAGATAAAGAATACTACAGATACAGTTAAGTCTGCCTCATATCTTGACTTACATCTAGAAATTAACAATGAGGGACGGTTGAAAACAAAAACTTTACGACAAAAGAGATGATTATAGCTTCCCAATTGTGAACTTTCCATTTCTATGTAGCAACATTCCAGCAGCGCCTGCATACGGAGTATATATCTACCAATTGATACGATATTCCCGGGCTTGTATTTCTTATCCTGATTTCCTTGATAGAGGATTGCTGTTCACAAGGAAGCTATTAAACCAAGAGTTCCAAATGGTAAAGTTGAAATCATCCCTTCGTAAATTTTACGGACGCCATCACGAGTTGGTTGACCGTTATGGAATAACCGTTTCACAGATGATATCGGATATGTTCCTTATGTCGTAACTACAATACCCTTCCCTTTTCACGAATGTGACCTACCGAATTAGACTATTTACCGGATTTGTAATAACATAAGCAACACGACGGGTGCCACATGCGGAGCAGGATCTGCCGGAGCAACTGAGATCACCCCCAGTTTTAGGTGGGGTTCGTGTTGCTTAGTCTTTAGTTTTCTATGTTGTGTCATCGGTACTATTATTTGTCTGTTTGTCATTTTATTTTTGGCCATGGCGTTTTCAGTTTGTTTTCGATCTATGAGCTTGACTGTCCCTCTGGTATTTTTCGTCCCTCTTTTAAGAGTAAACTAGAATAAAATGAAGTAAAAGTTCAGGTAAAGTATAATTAAAAGGTCAAGTACCAACATAAAATTCTATTTGAGTTTTTTCTCTTTTCGAGGGAGGGGGATGGTGTTGCTTTTGAAATTGTTTGGGCATTTTTCATAACCATAAAAATTATAATGTATGCCTTATATTACACATGAGTAATACTAACCTATTGTAGCAGAAAGCACATTCTCTCCCACTAGTAGTTCTTGTGAACCGGATGTACGCCATACCTGCATCTGCAGATCGCCGGCAGCTTGGACGAAAACTTCCCAATTTTCAATTACTCCACAACAAGGGAATACGAAATCTGGCAACCGTATAACATAGCCCCAGCCTTTTCACACGAAACAAAAGTTAAAATAAAACATATCATTTTTTTACATACATGTACACTGTTGGCTTGAAGATAAAAAACGAAAAGCGTTAAATACACCCATGTACATGTAGTGTGCTCAAGTTTGTAAAACCTATACCTACTGTTCTTTAGAAGTTTTCCTGGATTTTATTTTTGTGTAGTATAAATATCATCGAAATTCAACTACATGTATGCAAAAACATCTAGACAAATGTTTAAATCGTATTTCAATTTTCAGACCAATTAGGTGACATTAATTTTAAAATACAAATAACATCAAAATACGTGTGTTTATACATTTCTACTGGTCCTTTCTACTATTAGTTTGAACTATGTTTTTTTCTCTTGCATCCCCTTTTACCTATATAAATACATAGTGTTTTTGCTAAGACATAAGATAATAAAGTTGTAACACAAATTTGATGTGGTATGTTTAACTAATAGAAGTTTAAAAGAAGATGTGTGGTACCAAAGGGAGCAAAACTCACAAACGGAAAGGACAGACAGAAAAAGTCATGACAAAAATAAAAAAATAAAAAACAAAAAAACAAAAACAAAAAGTAACCCGGCAAAACAACAACCAACAGTCTACAGATCATTACATACAAACAAAAGACCCCATCAATAACCGAAAGTGACACCATTTATTAATAAATAAGCTTAATATCATAAAAAATTCTGTAAACACTCTTTGCGAAACTTCCATAGGAGTTATATTTATTATCTGACTTTTTTTTTCTTGGCCTTGTCATATTATCTTGTCTTTTTTTCTATTGATGAATTCTGATTAATTTTAACAAGGTTTTCGATTTCATCCATTTTGTCAAAAAATATCGGCCGCCTCCAAGTAGATTATTTGCTTGGAACAGCTGCGTAGTGAAACAAACATGTTTAGCCCGCCACATTCTTTATGTGCCTGTCCCAAGTCAGGAGCCTGTAGTTCAGTGGTTGTCATTCAATTTGGTTCGTATGTGGCATATTTGTTTTTCGTAAACTGTTTTTTTTTTTATAAAGAAGGCCGTTAGTTTTCTCATTTGAATTGTTTCACATTTCATGTGTATCATATTTGTTTTTCGTCAACTTTTATAAATTAGGCAGTTAGTTTTCTCGTTTGAATTTTTCATATTTTTCATGTCGGGGCCTGTTATAGCCGACTATACGGTATGGGTTTTTCTCATTGTTGACGGTCGTACGGTTGCCTATAATTGCTTACATCCACTTCATTTAAACTTTGGTTGATAGCTGTCTCATTGGCAATCATACCACATCTCCTTATTTTTATATTGTGCACTCTCCACACTGTTTAACATGTATATTTGATTTGCCTAATACTTATTTTAACCCTTCCTTTGATTCGATCCCATTTTAATAGGAATAGATAACCTTAGCTGAATATGGCAAAACTTTTTTTCGGAATGTTTGGATTTAATGGTCTTCAACTTCGTACTTTATTTGGCGTTTCAACTTTTTATTCGAGCGTCACTGATGAGTCTTTTGTAGACGAAACGCGAGTATGGAGTACAAAATTATAAGCCTGGTATCTTTGATGAGCTTTTTAAAAACTTAACATACCATTCTTATTATTGTATTTGTTTGTCCTACTTCCAGGGTCACCAACACCTGCATAATCAGTACTGGTGCACTGTGTGTAACCTAGATTTAAAAATATATAAGAATTAAAAAAATAAGTTATCCAAGTGTATATAACGTGCGAATCCTGAAATACCATTTTCACTGTATATGCCATGGATTTCTTATGTAGAATGATAAATAAACAGACGAAAAATTAATGATTTTTGAATAAGATAATAAATAATACATTAAATGGATCGTTTTGATAAACTCATGATACAGGTAAGAGATGCAGACGGGTTTATATAACAATTACAGCGACCCAGGTGTAAAATCGTTTCGGTCTATATCTAGTGCACTATACATCACGTACTAATGAAACGTCATTAATGAATGCATCTCGGATAATAAAGAGCGTTCACACAACGACCTACATTTTACGCTTGAGTGACTGGTTACGTTTTCAGTTTATGTTTATATCTAAGGAGCTATGCATCACGTATCGATGCAACTTCATCAGTGTGTATATATTGGACATAAAAAGAATACGCAATTTTGAAATTACAATGTCATATTGAGAACAGTTTATTGTAACAAGTGTTAATAGTTCTATATCACTGGTATCATAACCATACAGTTGATTTTGGACGTTGCTGTGCAGCGAAGCGAAGTTGATAGATAGAACGTCCAAATATTTTTTTCGAAGACTTATGGCCGTGACAGTAGGTATAACATGTTTAGCAAAACAAAGTATATAATTACTATTGCTTCCTGACCTCATTGTTTGTTTTATATAATACTGAACACCCATCATTAATTTAAACAACACAAATCATTAAAAGCAGGATCACATTTAGTTTTCGAGTCAACATACCATGCTTTTATTAAAAGTTTAATCAAGTTTGTGTTACACCGAATCTTAGTTTCGCGATGTTTATAAGTAATTTATACACACGTCTATTGAAAATAGTCACAGCGAATGGGAAACCCGTTGATATATTTCATATATACATGTTTAAAGACCAAACTCCGAATTTCGTCAAGTTTCGTTGTCTTTATAGTATTTTTGTTTAGGACCGTTCATTGCCAATTCGTTGTGCATTTTGACAACTCAAAGGAGCGATCAATATGGTGAAAATATGTACATAACATAATGATACTGCTTGACAACTTTGCAACGCTTATTTAATCATGTACTACAACTTTTTAAGGAAAATTCGCTGTAAAAATACGTTGCACTCCTGGATTTTCTTCTACCGAATATTTTCGAATCCCTGACGCACTAATAGCTAACTCAGGACGATGTGTCGCATATTATCACGACCTTCGACCTTCGTGTAACCTTTTACCTCAAGATCAAGATGCTGGATGTTTAGAGTTACTTTTTGCAAAATCTCTCAGAAACTGGATTGCAATCAAGGAGGGTATGAGTTGGATTTACAGAATAAAGAATATTGGACCAAAAAATAAAGAATAGAGAAAAATGGGCAAGAAAAAAAATTTGAGAATAATGGGGTGCTAAAATATAAAGAATAACTGCAAAAAATAAAGAATTGGGTATTACTATTCAAAGTTGTCATGGCTATTTACACAAGAAAATTTAAATATGTATAAATGTTTGGGAAAGTATTTATCTAAAAATCTTGAGAGAAGGAGAAGTTCAAAGATACTAAATGCAAATTAGCCACAAATACACATATTTTGAGTGGAATATGATTTTGAATGGTATATTTCAAAGATGTGAATTGTATAATCTGGTTCTGTCCTGGCCTTTTATAGCATTTTTTAATAGTATTAAACGATGTTGTTTTCTTATATATGTCTAATCTTATGTACTTGTATGTAATGTAATGAAAGCTCTTTATAGGGCCCTTTAATTGGAAATAAAATATTCTTATTCTTATTCTTATTCTTACTACTAAACATATACTGATTACAGAAAAGAACAATGTCCAGAATACAGTTATCAAGTAATTACATAATAGCCATTATTTTTAAAGATAAAGAATAATCTGCGAAAAAATTAAAGAATACAGAAATGAAGGACCCCCCATCCACACCCTCTTCAAGTGCTCACCATGAGTGGGCTCCACTTGGTCCCACATTAAACATACACAAAATTCAGGTGCTTTAATTTTCAATATGAAATGCTAAAAATGTCAAATAGTTAAGTCGTTACAAACAATAAAAGATGGGTATTTCAAAGGAGACAGCATATGTTCGTTTCGATATTTTAAGAAACGAAGGGTACAGTACTGTAACAGTTCGAAAACGCGCAACGAACGGTACAATATAAACTATTTTATAAACTGATGACTATTTTTAAAAATCATAATAAATACAGTGAACTAAGTATGTGGCATATATTCAGGAGCAAGATACGCTCACTAACCTGCACATATATCAGTTGTATCTTAAAGTAATTTAATGTTTGCATTTTTGAAGCATTTTTAAGCGAGTTTTTTTTGTGACTAATATTTGTAAAAATACGTGCGTGTTATTCAGTAAGTACAGTTAGAGTTAAAATTGGATTATTTAATTAATACTGATCACTAAAACACGTTCACAACGTATAAAATATATTTTTGTATACAAATTGTGTACATAACTCAGAATATTTTGAACAGATATACCATGTTAAAGAGGGGTATTTGCGAAAAATACCAGTCGAGAGAATGTTAAATTTCGCGAGCCGTAAGGCGAGGGAAATTCATTCTCAAGACTGGTATTTTTCGCAAAAACCCCTCAAGAACATGCTATATCTGTTTAATTACACCGAATATTAACGTTCAAAAACGCTTTGATGATCGTGACGTTACAAGCGTCCAGTCGGATTGAGTATTTTTTGGCAAATACCACGGCGGAGAGGGTAAAAAAGGCATATCCTTTTTGCATATACCCCGGCGGCGTTAAAAAATGAACGATATTCATTTGATAACAGTAAATTGGTGAAAAATACACTGGCTATCAACAAATCAAAACCCAGGATTCTTACATAAGGTGTAATTATTAATATTATATAAGTTTCTCTCAACTTGTTCTATATCGCTTAAAACGCACAATGTCCAAAATCAACTGTACGGTGGTTAAGCATGTACGATTAGTTTACATTTTTAAATTGTAAAGATCATCAATATTTAATTCATCAAATGAATATTATGGTCAGTTTTTACATATCCAATTGTCACATAAAACCACAAAGAAAATTCTTCGCACCTAAAAAAATCCCACATCAGAAATGATCGCACTTACAGTAATAATGCATCGCACAAATGTCAAAATGAATCTCTTTCAATAACTTTATTCTAGATTATGTTGCTTTAATAACATATTTTGGGACTTAAATCATGTCATTGTATATACATATTTGTGTAGTAAAGTCATATTCTAATGATATTGTGTTAAAAATACATTCAAATCAATTATTTATGTATTTTCAAAACGTAAACAAACACAGCTTTCCCCCATCATCCTTTATTCTACAATAGTAATATTCGCATATGACAGTGAAAATGAACTATCTGGATTCGCACTTAATATACACTGTATCCAGTCAATACGAATATCGAAAAATATTTAACGAATTGATCGATAAATTAAAAGTACCCTATTACATTTTTGTATTAATTATTCTTTTTATTACATTGGATTCTACTGTAAATAAAGTAGACCTTTTATCTGACTGTCGGTACGGAAGATGCAAGAGGGTATGTATGGGGTTTACAAAATAGAAAATAATGGGCCAATACTACAGAAAAATGGGCAAAAAAATAAAGGGATAGAGAAAAATGGTAAAAAAAAATAAATAATAGAGAATATTGGTAAAAAAGTTTTGTTTGTTGCAACTTGGTTGACAGCGTCTTGACAACACTTTTTGTTGTATGTCATCAGAGGTTTGATTATATACTGGTACCTTTTAAAGGACCTCGGTGGCAGAGTGGTCTAAGGTCCGTGTAACTCTTATCAATTCAAAATTTCAAAAAGTTTTCAAATTTTATTTTTTTTCTATTTTTTATCAAAAATTTCTAAATATCAAAATTCCAAATTTTTTATTCTTTTTAAAATTTTGAAAATTTCACCAAATAATTAAAATTTTAAAATTATAGACTTTGTTTTAAAATAAAATAGTTGAGATATTTAAGCAAACTTTAAAAATTCTAAACTGAACGTACAGTTTTGATCATTTTGCTTTTTGAAAGGTTGATTATTTTTATTTATGATTAAAATATAGGAAAGAGGGAAAGGACTAAAATGTGGATACCTGTTACAAGTGCGAAACGGAATAAGAATGGAAGGAAACGAAGTGAAATTTACCAAAACAACTCAAAACGAAAACAATATTTTCTGAAAAACTAAATATATCTCCCCTAATAAAAATTATAATACAAGAGGCTAACTTGTGACCTACCGAATTATTTATTACCGGGTTTGTAATAACATGAGCAACACGACGGGTGCCACATGTAGAACAGGATCTGCTTACCCTTCCGGAGCACCTGAGATCACCCCCAGTTTTTGGTGGGGTTCGTGTTGCTCAGTCTTTAGTTTTCTATGTTGTATTTTGTGTACTATTGTTTGTCTATTCGCCCCTATTTTGTTTGATCTACAGGATGAAAAAGAGAAATATGTTTCTTAAAGTCTTCAAAATAATTAGTAAGACCTGATTTTGACACACTTTGGTTCTCTTACTAAATAAACAATATGCAGAAATTACTTGTCGACTTTGTGATTACTGCTATTTTTAAATAGCAAAAAAAAAAGGAAACGGGATATTTGATTTTTGAAATAAAGGAATAGTTCCGTATTTGTAATTTGCACTTTTGTAAGTTATCATGCGACAATCAACTTTGAGAAAAATACAAGTACGCAGCCACGTCCAGTCAAAATGGGGCGTGTAGTGAGAGTGCCACGTTCTCTGCACGTTACGAACCGTAACAACAACTCTTTGAGTGGTTCGTTGATTGCATAGTTTCTGTCCATATCCAATATACCCTCATTTTCGATCGAGTGACGATCTAAATTTGTTGACCTTCATCCTGAACGGACTCTATTACAGTACCTACCTATTGTACAAATGTATTTATTGTTAATTTGTTATCGTCCTGGACATGCATGAAATATTTGCCACTGGCAACCAACAATCAATCATTTAAAATAGGCCGTTCGTATAAATTATAAAGAAACTCAGGTTTCAACTCCTTCGGACAAAGTTTCCCTTAGATGGATTTTGCTATTTTTAATGTCCCTTTTGGCAATACACCTCTTTAATTGTTTTCTTATCCCTAGTTTTAAAACTCATGAGAGTCTGAAAGTTAAATTAATTCATACCACATAAACATATCACATAAACAGTTCAGTCTGAATATCCATGTAATAGTTGCCGCTGTACATAAAGCGCCATTCTATCCATATGAGCTGTGGGCATTTTGATTAATGCGTGCCCTTAGTTTAAATTACATGAGCAACACCATGCAATGTTAATGATAATGAAATATTTGTTTGTGTTGTCATAAGTTTGTGTATGTGATGTTTTCTCTCTCTTGGAGAGGCTAGTAGATACATAGTCTGTTGCCCACTCCAATTTAATATATTTTGAAAAAAAAAAAACACATTGTTAATCAAAACCGCAATTTAAATGATATTATGTTTTATAAGTTCTTATCACCTATACACATTTTAGAAAGTTAAAGTGACCAATTTTAATGGTAAATTATTATGGTTGATTTTTGTCAAATATACTTTTCCTTTGTTGATTGAGCATAATTTTGGTAGGTGGTTGTCTTATTTTATTATGTCATGTAAAACTATAGGTAAAGTGTCCGGCTGATATATTGTATTTTCGAGTGATATTAAATGCATTCAGATCGATTAACTGCTATTTCGCAAGTATAATGATTTATTCCTGACTGTTCTTCTTATTCTGAATGCTATAAATATTTAAGGCAAAAACTATTTCCTTGAATTTAACTTAAAATTTAGCGTTTTGCATTGCCCTGGTTTTTCGAGAGCAAATTTTAAAACGTCCTAGTTTTTTAACAAATGGGCCGGGTTTTTTTTTAAAGAAAAAATGTGAATACGAAAGAAGGCATTCTTTGCATTAAAAACTTTTTTTTCTAGATTTCAACTGTTATCTATAGTGAAGAACAATACCATATATTCCCATGAAGTCACTAAATATATTTCAATATTGATCAAATTTAACCTTTTTCGATTTAATGTTAATTTTCTGTACTGAAAATATTTTACAATTATAACCTTGCAGTATTACGACATATAAGAAATGCCTGGGTGCTTTTTAAAACGGTCTTTACATGTAGCACCGAGTAATAAATGCAAAATTTACAGTCAATAATGATATGATTGATGCATATTACAGAGGCGAACTCATGAGTTTTAAAAATATGGATAAGTAAACTTAGGAATAGCAGTGAAAAATCAGAAAAAAATGATATAAAAACAAATTTTCTACTAAAAGAGAACTCCCCGCAATAAATTAGATTACAGTAACAAAAACCTCAATCCGCCCATGTACTATTTCCCGTTGACAATAAAATAATATAGGTCAATAATATTTGAAGTGAATGGAATATCCGATAAAAATTTAAACAACACTTGACTGCATACGTCCGAAGCGCTTTTCTGTATTTACCTACATCCGGAATATTTGGAAGCCAAGTAAATATAAGAACCGAAACAATTGAAGAGGTGTATCGCCAAAAAGAGGTTTCCCGATTTGCTACCGTGCCAAACGTAGTACGAACTGGGAGCCGTCATTGAACTTTTTAAAATAATGCATGCCCTTAATGTCAACGTTTGTTTTATGAATCTTTACCACAAGTATTTGGAGGATTTTTAGCTACAACTTGGTACAAATTTCATGTGGGTATTTTTCCTATTCATAACAAACGATATTGTGTGTACTCGATTATGCTTTCAACCAACCGTTGCAAGTAATCGTTGCACGAACGGTTTATAATTAAGATTTATTTCCCTTGCAATTGCATGGGCATAAAGAAGCTAAATATAAAGCACATTCATACTTTTATCTATTGATCGCCTGTTATATTGATATAACAGTATAGATTGAATAGGTTGAATTTTTTGGGGTAGGCTTTTAGAAAACATAATAGAATAAGAGCTATTTTAACATACAAAATTTACCTTATTGAAAATGTATTAATGATGAAGATAAAGACAAAACCTGCAACTTACAAGTTAATTCACATAAAAAAGTCAGCGTGTGCGAGAGCTGAATACATAACACTACATACATTTAAGTGCGAGTCTAGATAAACTTAAATGTTTAACCCGTATCGGTGATCATCAAGAATTTTAATACGCAATTTATACCAATGCTTTGCATTCTGTAATAATATTTAATGTAGTAAGTTATTTATAATAAGTAGTTCAAATTCATTATCTAATAGTATACCTTTCATATATTTTTCTGCATTTTCACAAAAATCGTAATACACACGTTTGCGACATTTTACCAATAAAAGTACAAAGAAAGTGTCAGATAAAAGATACGTTAATACAATATTCAAAGAAAACAATGTCAGTACAATTGACCAGTGGCGGATCAAAAAAGGGGGGGGTGGGGGTTGTCCGCCCCCCTTTTTTGACGATCAATGCATTTGAATAGGGACATATAGTTAGCCCCCCCCCCCCCTTTAAAAAATGGCTGGATCCGCCCCTGGTTTACTATAGTTATATGACAATTATTCTAGTCTTATAAATTTTATGATGGTTGATAATTAAGTCTAGGATGCATGAATTTGTTTATTAGTTGCTATTGGCTTTGAACTAGCTGGCAGTAACTGCGAGTACTCTCAGATCTGTACTTAGTGTCTTTTTGTTGTTGGGATGTACAAGTACCCGGCCACGTCTACTCTGTGTTTTTTGTTAGATGTATTTCTATTTGTATCTATCTGATGAGTTAAGCCTTTTTTAACTGATTTTTATAGTTCGTTCTTATGTTGTACTGTTACACCACTGTCTAAGGTTAGGGGAGGGTTGAGATCCTGCTAACATGTTTAACACAGCCTCATTCTGCATGTTTGTGCCTGTCCCAAGTCAGGAGCCTGTAATTCAGTGGTTGTCGTCTGTTGCTGTGTTACATATTTGTTTTTCGTTCATTTGTTTTGTACATAAATTAGGCCGTTAGTTTTATCGTTTGAATGTTTTACATTTGTCATTTTGGGGCGTATTATAGCTTACTATGCGGTATGGGCTTTGCTTATTGTTGAAGGCCGTACGTTGACCTATAGTTATTAATTTCTGTGTCATTTAGTCTCTTGTGGAGAGTTGTCGCATTGGCAATCATACCACCTCTTCTTTTTTATATTGGTGTTTTCTTAATCGACAACAGAATGGGGAATACTTATTTTTCAATAAATTTTCAGTTTACTTTTTTAGAATGCATTTCTAGAAAAAAAATCTCAAGTTGTTGATAAAAAAAATATGAGAAGAGTGCCCTTTTCTCACTCAATATGAAAACTCAGGTCTCTCATCATCTAAAAAAAAAATCTTCTGACGTAACGATCGAAATAGATTATTAAATAATAATATCTAATTTCAAAATCATGCAAGAACTAATTATAATATGAAGTTAACACAATTTTAACATGTTAACGAATATAACCAACACCAATAACACGTATTTTAGAAATAGTTCATAGATATTATCTTAATTATTCAAAATTCTGTGTATACATAAGAAAAAACTTTCTGTCTATAAATAAACGAAACAAAAACCAATACCTATAACAAACAGAAACGCAAATCTATATTTAGAATATCAAGGCCGTGTCAACTCAGTTCGTTTAAGGTCTGTTTGATTCATGCTCTTATGCACAACTAAATAATTTCGACGAATCATAAACAAAGTGTTCTAGAAACGTTGAAATCGTTATCAAATAAAACGCTAAGCTAGTTTTTTGCTGATATGCATCTCAATTCTTTTAATTTTATCATGATGAATAAAATAATCTCATGCATTAAATGATACCTCCAAAACAGCACTAACCGTTGACTTACGTACCAACCGTACTTGATACGTAGCAAATCGGGAAACCTCTAAAGGGACATTAAAATAGCAAAATTCATCTAAGGGAAACTTTGCCCGAGGGAGTTGAAACCTGAGTTTTTTTATAATTTATATATAAACGGCCTATTTTAAATGATTGATTGTTGGTTGCCAGTGGTAAATATTTCATGCATGTACAGGACGATAACAAATTAACAATAAATACAATAGGTAGGTCCTGTAATAGAGTCCGTTCAGGGTGAAGGTTGGCAAATTTAGATCGCCACTGGAAAATGGAAAATGAGGGTTTATTGGATAGGGACAGAAACTTTGCAATCAACGAAAAACTCAAAGAGTTGTTGTTATGGTTCGTAACGTGCAGAGAGCGTGACACTCTACACACTTCATTCTGACTGGACGTGGCTGCGTACTTGTATTTTGCTCAAAGTTGATTGCCGCACGATAACTTACAAAAGTGCAAATAACAAATACTGAATTATCTTTTATTTCAAAAATCGAATATCCCGTTTCCTTTTATTAGCTGTTTAAAAAAAGCAGTAATCACAAAGTCGAAAAGTAATTTCTGCATATTGTTCATTTAGTTAGAGAATCAAAGTGTGTCAAAATCAGGTCTTACTAATTATTTTTTAGACTTAAAGAAACATACTTCTCCTTTTCACCCTGTAGATCAAACAAAAGAGGGACAAAAGATAACAGAGGGACATTCAAACTCGTATGTCGAAAATAAACAGACAACGTCATGGCTAAGAAAGAAAAAGACCAATAGACTAACAATAGTACATTTTTTTTTTTCACAAAACACAACATAGAAAAATAAAGACTGAGCAACACGAACCCCACCAAAAACTAAGGGTGATCTCAGGTGCTCCGGAAGGGTAAGCAGATCCTGCTCTACATATGGCACCCGTCGTGTTGCTCGTGTTATTACAAACCCGGTAATAAGTAATTCGTTAGATCACAAGTTAGCCTTTTGTTTTATAATTTTCATTATATTTTGTTTTTTCAGAAAATATTGTTTTCGTTTTGATTTGGTTTGGCAAATTTCAATTCGTTTCCTTCCATTCTTATTCCGTTTCGCACTTGTAACAGGTATCCACATTTTAGTCCCTTCCCCCTTTCCTATATTTTAATCAAAAATCAAAAAAATAAAACTTTCAAAAAGAAAAATGATCAAAACTGTACGTTCAGTTTAGTATTTTTAAAGTTTGCCTAAATATCTAAACTATTAATTTTAAAACGAAGTTTATAATTTTAAAATTTTAATTATTTGGTGAAATTTTCAAAATTTGAAAAAAATAGAAAAAATTGGGAATTTTGATATTTTAAAACTTTGATCAAAAATCCAAAAAACTAAAGTTTGAAAACTGTTTGAAAGTTTGAATTGTTTGAAGTGTTACACGGACCGTCTACGTAGTCCAACTACTGTATCACTAGCCTGTCAACACTGAAGTTGTAAATTCGAACCCCGCACGTGGCAAATGCGCTCGATTCAATCTTGATTGACGAGTATTATCAGTTTTCCTGCCGGAGGTCAGTGGTTCGCTCCGGTTTTCTCAATAAAAAAATAATGACCGCCACGAAATAGCCAATAATGCTGAAAGTGGCGTTATAACACCAATCAATCAATATGCCTTTTATCTTCAACGCCAGTTGAATTTAATAAGACAGAATTTCAGTTGAATCGAACTCAATTAATCTGAATATGGACTATGTCTAAGTCACCAACGTTGAGAAATAAATACTTTATATATATATATATATATGTTTTCAATGTATAGTGTGCGATTTTGTCCCATGTACATTTACTCCATATCCTTTCATTTTCTATATGTACTGTGTCAAAATACTCATCTTACATTCTTCATTTCTGTTCTTAATCTTTCCGTGTATTCATAAAAGGTGAGGAAAATATATTTTTGTTACAGAAGATACTCGTCCAAGGAAATGAAAGATCACTGAAGTTTTCAAAAATCATTATAAATGACACTAAGAAAATAAAAGAAAATAACTAAACAGGGATAAACAATAAATAGTTAGATTTAAATAGAATTCATACGAATAACAAGATTATTTTAAAATTGAATCAATCTAATTATTTTTGGCGTTACGCAAAAATATTCATACAGATACCTACGTATGTTAATTACATTACTGTAATGTACCTACCGTTGACAAATTGTAAATGAAATGTAAAAATAATTCCCAAATATATTTTCATTTTTACCGCTGTTATATTTTCCCTTCAAGCATGATGCTCGTTCTCAAATTTTATCTTCTCCACGGAAACTTGGCGACTTGATGTGCTAATCAACTAATGGAAGAAATATTAATTATGAATTTTTCATCTTTTAATTAAAATGTTCGAAATTTGAGTTCATGTCTGGATGTTTACCCCATCTGAGGTGTCAAAATTATAATCGACTATCATCAAAAAATAATATGATTAACAGTATCATTTAAATCTAATTTTAGTTTAACAAAGCGTGCGTCATAAATTTAATTATCTGTACCGGTAACACAAAAAGTAGTAAAATTGAGCTCTTTGAAACAAAATGTTTTCTTAATCGGATCGTTCATAATTGAAAGATGAAATGAAAAATGATTTAATAAGATTTATAATGACTTTTTCATTTACATGGAAATTACATGTTGCTTTTTGTTGTGTTTAGAGAAACGAACACATGTACTTAGGGCGTTCTAATTTTTGACGTTTAGAACAATGGGATATACTGTACTGTTGGTACTGACCGCTACACGAACCTGATAACAGTACTTCTCGCTTATGATACAAATTTTAGAACATAAAGATTATTCAGTGCATAATATCATAAAAAGATTTGCTGACCATGGCCAATCATTTAATTAGAGTTGGATTTAATTTACGGTGTCCATTAAATGACCTATCAGATAGAGGAAATCTTTACAGAAAGATATTTTATCCTAATAACTGACCGCTAATTGAACTATTGACATCTTTGATTATAGAGTGTCTTGATTCCTTTTATAATTGGTCAAGATTTCATCAATACACAAATTAAAATCATTTGTGTTTCAAAGGAATAGGTCAAAAGATATGTTTCAAAATGCCTTACATTCATATTTTACAAACATTGTCATTATTTGCTTTAGTAACAACAAACCAAACCGCCAGTATTTTTATATCAAATTGAAAAAAAGGGCATTTCATTTCATTTAGATTTTATTAGAAGAGAATGAGCTAACATATAATAGATTGAAACTTTTACAATTCAAATTACCAACAAAACACTTGTTATTTAAATGGAAACCGACGAACGACTGTCTTTGTAATGTATGTAACAAGAGAAACATTATAATGTTATTACCACTTTTTGTTATTTCTTGTCGATTTTTAGAAAAAAATTTGAAAGTATTTATGAGTTAATGAGAAATCAAATTTGAAGCAATTTGTCTTTGGATATAAAATTTTTGACAAAAAAATATTTTGGTCTGAATTTTTTCCTAACAATTTTAAAGTTTTTTATATATACAAATCATATTATGTACCTAATCAGAAACTGAAAAATGTAAATGTTTATAAATGTTTGTTCAAAAATACATAAAAATATATAACGAAAAAAAAAAAACAAAACAAAAAAACAATGAAATTAAATCCGCTACCGAAATCAGTAAAAAGAAGTATCCAAAATTGAATATATAAATACACAATCCATAAAACTTTTGTACATTTGCACTTACGAAATGTTATATATCAGATGGGGATCGAGGATTGAGAAGAGGGGGGGGGGGGGGGCTCTTTATGTAACAATGTAACAGGATATTTGGTGAATAAATATAAAGTTTAGTAAAATAAGTTAGATATTAATCTAATGTTTGTTATACAAAAAAAAATCTGCATCCACAGTCGCCTCGAATTCAGCGAACGACGTATACTTAATACAGAATATATTTTAGAGCTGTCTTCTAGATATCCCTCCCTTTGACCGAAGGATCCCAAGGTGCAGGAATTGAACCCAATTTCTCTGTCTGCAGTATTTAAATCCCAACTGAAAGAACCCATCTGGATGTGCGGTATGCCTAAATACGCATCGGCCTGGGTACAATAACTGTGATACCTCAAGTAGGGAAAGTGCCCAACTAACTGCATGTTAAAGAAACATTACATCAAAGCTATAAGAAATGAAAGCAACACGTTATGCATTTCATGCATCCGAAGCGCTTTTCTTGATTTACCTTCATCTGGAATGCTCAGGTGTTCAAAGTTGCTTATAATTAGACACAATTATCTGTCCTTATCCATCTGGATCTATATAACATACTAGGGTCTAGTTGGGCGCTTTTTTTAAGTACCAGTAAAAATTTGTCTCGTGTAGTTTCCCGCCATTTGCAATCGGCATTTTCCCTTAAATCATTAGAGAATCGAAACAGATTATACCAATTATACCATATAGCCCCATTCAGTTCAATATTTACCCATTCTCGAGAGGTATATTTCTTAATTTCTCGATTGGATAAATATCGTTATCAACGAAGTTAACGTTGTTTGGTAAAACAATAACATATCAACAAAAGAAACGTTTGAACCGACATTTCATCGCAGTGATAGCGGCCGCTGTCGGAAGTAAACAAGGAAACGACATGTATTCATTTAGTTATTAATTAAAAAGAGATATTTGAAATATTTAAAATGTGTCTTATTGTTTTTGGAAATTACTTATTTCACCTTCACTTTAGTAGATTTATTAGAAACAGTCATAAAGATTTATATGCATCGATCATGCACTGTTTATACTGACATCGTAACTCGACTTGTGAAAAGATATTTCAGTGTAACATTTTTACGATGGAAATCATGAATTCAAATGACTGTTGGATGCATACGCTTTTAGTTACTGTCGTACGTCTTACCTGTAAACCAGGCTGAAGCTAGCGAAAAATAACTAGCGAACAATAAGCCAGCGAACAATAAGGCGATATATCTAAAAACCGAAAAATTGCAAAAGACAGCAACGGTCGTTAAAAATAAAATATTTAAAAGGCAGAAATTTACATCTCAATCATGAAATAGGATTTACCACATCTGTTTATAAAACTAGCCACACCCCTTTTCAGGGTAACATTCAGTACCACAGTAAATCTGCACATGTCAACGGATTGGTTGTAGGTGTAAGACCACCAATGCACCCATTTCAATTTAGAACGTATGTAAAAGTAGTCCTTCCCTGAAAAAAATAGCACCTTTGTTGTCTTTGTTTAATTGAACTAAAAAACAAATTTGCAGAAATGAAATTTTGGTAAAATAAAAAAAAAAATATAGAACATTTGAGCCAAAATTTACTTACCCTTGATTTATTGGCTTTATGGATCTTGTAGAGGAGAAACAGGCGCATTGTTTGCGCAAGGTTTTGAGTGGCGCTATGTTCAAAATCTGAAACAAGGGCTCGAAATATGAAAAATTTGGATAAAAAAAACCGGTGGTTGGCCTATTCCTTGGCTTTTAGAGAAAAATAATGAGGGGTGTCACGGGGTATGGCTATATAGGTCTTGTAGAGGAGAAACAGGCGCATCGTTTGCGCAAGGTTTCGAGTAGTGCTATGTTCAAAAATCTGAAACTCGGGCTCGAAATTTGAAAAATTTGGAAAAAAAACCGGAGGGTTGGACTATCCCATGGCTTCTAGAGAAATATAATGAGGGGTATCACAGGGTATGGCTATATAGGTATTGTAGAGGAGAAACAGGCGCATCGTTTGCGCAAGGTTTCGAGTGGCGCTATGTTCAAAAATCGGAAACTAGGGCTCGGAATTTGACAAATTTGGAAAAAAAAACCAGGGGGTTGGCCTATTCCATGGCTTCTACAGAAAAATAATGAAGGGTGTCACGGGGTATGGCTATATAGGTCTTGTAGAGGAGAAATAGGCGCATCGTTTGAGCAAGGTTTCATGTGGCGCTATGTTCAAAAATCTGAAACTAGGGCTCGAAATTTGAAAATTAAAAAAAAAAAAAACCGGGGGTTGGCCTATTCCATGGCTTCTAGAGAAAAATAATTAGAGGTGTCACGGGGTATGGCTATATAGGTCTATTAGAGAAGAAACAGGCGCATCGTTTGCGCAAGGTTTCGAGTGGCGCTATGTTCAAAAATCTGAAACTAGGGCTCGAAATTTGAAAAAATTGGAAACATAACAGGGGGATTGACCTATTGCATGGCTTCTAGAGTAAAATAATGAGGGGTGTTACGGGGTATTACTATATAGGTCTTGTAGAGGAGAAATAGACGCATCGTTTGCGCAAAGTTTCGAGTGGCGCTATGTTTAATTATATTTAAAGGAACTAAAATTTAGCTTTGAATAAAGCCAACCAAAATGCCACACGAGAATGTAAAAACCGTGGAAAAAAAGACATATCAGAGTTACTAACGACTTATTGTGAGAATTTCTGGTCATATGAAAAGTCGAAATGAAAATCCAAAATCCCCCCATTCAAATTACATGATAAAAGACATGTTTAAACGTGTATTGTAAATACTGATAAATAAATAAAATTCTTTATTTAACGAAGGTAACACATTTAACAATGACATGTTAATCTTCTATGAGGCCTTCAAAAACTATTAATACAAATAGAAAAGACAAAAATACAACCACAAAATAAAATACATAATACAGTTATATGTAGCAGCTTAAATATATAAGTACATATGCAATCAATAGAAGAAGAAAAAATACATTAGAATCGGTCATCTTCATTCTGTACAGTTAGAAAATAGTTTGAACATTTGATCTTAAATGTATCTAAATTATTTATTTCTTTAATATCATTTGGTAAATTATTTCTAGGTAATAAGACCAGAATATTTAAATGTTCTTTTTAAAAATTCAGAATTAGGTCTTGGTACATGAAGAAGTCTTGATGTTGTCGACCTGAGACAATAATTATAAAGATCAGTACAAGCAGTAAATTAATAAATAGATAATCAGGTGCTAGACCATTCATACATTTAAACATTAACACTGCTTGAAAATATTGTATCCTCGTAAATATAGTCATCCATGCAAGCTTTTTAAACATTTTGGTGGTGGAAAATCAAAAGAAACAGATAAAACTAATCTTGCAGCACGTTTTTGGAGCTTATGTATCCTCTCCAGATTAGAGTTTGTGGTAAGACCCAACACTGTACAACAGTAGTCAATAATGGGTAATATATAGCTATTGTAAAAAAGAATAAGACCCTTTAATGGTAAATAACGTTTCAACCTTTTTAACAGGTATATTCTGGTTGAAATAGTTTCGCATATTTTATTAATTTGATTTTCAAGGGTATTTCGAAAAAAATTTAATTAAAGTTAAAAAAATTTTGAAAGAATTTAGTGCGAAGAACCTTCTAGCAACGAATCTTTCAAACAAAAGAAAAATTAGCAAATTATTGAAAAACCTAAATACGTTAAGAAAACTCACCAGGTGCTGACCAGGTACAACATAAAGTTCTATATACACTTACAGACTTAATTGTACGGAAGCCGGTTAGTGTCAGGTTGGAGTTTTATTTTTAAGTCGTTATAACGACTTAGCTAACTTGTTATAACGACTTAGCTAAGTTGTTATAACGACTTAGCATATTTATCTTGTTATAACAACTTAGCTAACTTGTTTTAACGACTAAGCTTACTTGTTTAAACAACTTAGCTAACTTGTTTAATTATAACGACTAAACTAATCTAACTCGTTATAACAACTTAGATATCTTGTTATAACAACTTAGCTTACTTGTTTTAACGACTTAGCTAACTCGTTTAAACAACTTGGCTAACTCGTTCAAACAACTCAGCTAACTCGTTATAACGACTTAGTTAACTTGTTTAAACAACTTAGCTAACTTGTTATAACAACTTAGCTAACTCGTTTAAACAACTTAGCTATCTTGTCATAACAACTTAGCTTACTTGTTTTAACGACTTAGCTAACTCGTTTAAACAACTTAGCTAACACGTTTAAACAACTTAGCTAACTCGTTTAAACAACTTAGGTAACTCGTTAAAACGACTTAAGGTAATCTTTCAAAAAGATCATACAAGCACAAGGACGTGGTGTAACCATACGTTTTGTTTTTCGTAAGATTTGAAGCTATTTAGCAACAAATAAACTAAGAACAGAGACAAGGTAAGCTTAATACTAAGTAATACTCAGCCCAAAGACTATAATCATATTTGTTTTTTATGTGAATGGATTTGTTGTGCACGTTGCATGGCATGCAAATATACTTGTAAAATCTTTTAGGGGTTATGTATAAGGGACGACATAAAAAATTATGAAGGATAAAAAAAACTTAATTCAAATAGTTAGGGGGTGGGGTCAAAATTGCGGCAAGTTTTGTTTAATTGACATCGATTTTATATATATATCCTTAGGCAGCAACCATTTGATTTTCGTTTGGGGGGGAGGGGGGCTATGGTAATTTGTTTTTGACCCTGAGAAAATTTTTTTTTTTTTGTTTCACCCTCACCTGCCACTATATGTCCATGTAATGCTAAAATTGAAAGAAAGAAATTGTTTTCGACTTGTCACCAAAAAAAATAGATTGTTTTTCGCCGAAGGCGAAAAAAAAAGTTTGTCCGAAAACAAAATCCATAGCACCCCCCCCCGCCCCCCCCCCCCCCCCCCAGAAAATCAAATGGTTGCTGCCTTATTGGTCAATAATTTTTTTTCTTAAATTAAGTTAAAAAAGGGGTAGAGGGGTCAGTGAAAAAACTATATGAATTATGTTTTTTTATCATACATTGAACTTTTGATGTCGTCCCTTAAAGGAAATTAAATCCTTTTTTGAAAAATGCATTTGTATTTGGGTGGTAAAAGTCATTGCTTTTGTTTGCAAATTTATTGCATCTAACATGTTGCAAAGGAAAACTCAGGGGCGGATCCAGCCAATTTTCTAAGGGGGAGTTCCAATCCAGAATAAAAAAGGAGGTCCAACCTTATGACCCCATTCAAAAGCATATACCTTTTTAAAAAAAAGGGGGGGGGGGGTTCTAACCCCACCCCCTCCTTTGGATCCACTACTGAACATTCTTATTGATCGCAAACTTAACTACGTTTAATTTTTTTTTAAAAGTCTTCAGTTTTCCGAAAAAGCTTTTGTAATTACTGAAAATCGGACAGGAATTGCTGATACAAAATAATGAATTATATTGATAATTTTAATCGTATTAAACACATAGTTTTCTAAAAATACATAAAAAAGGTTCACTTTAAGATTCTTTATATTAAACACAATTTATTTCCACACCGTCCTTTAAAAGTTACAGCGTGAATGATCATCATTTAAAACCACAATGTAATATTACCATTGAGTTGTATTTCTTTTGATGTCTGAAGGGAATCCCGACATCAAAGGAAATTCACAAGAAATGAGTACAGTTCAACTTGATTGACATCTCTGTTTGGTCAATATAAAATATGAATGATTCTGATTCTGTACATGTTTAGAAAACTTGTTGCATTGTTAACATTCTCAAGAAACAAGTAGCAGTGCGGATCAATGTAATTAAGCATTTGTACTATGGACATGCAAGATTCTATACAAAAAAAACTTTTCCTATTAATGAAGCATCTGTCATATTTTATTTGTTTTATTTTTTTTTTTTTGGGGGGGGGGGGGGTTAATTCATTATTAATAATTGAATTTGTGCTGGCTGATCTTTTCGTTTTGCTCTGGATAGATAGCAACACTGAAAACTTATGTGGTTGCCTACATATTTTCCTTCCCTGCGGCAGGTGGTATCTTTATGACATCTACCTCCATCCTTCCACAACACAACCAATACTTGGAAAGCATTTGACATTAAGATTTCATAATTTTAATAAAGGAATATAGATGTGGTATGATTGCCAATGAGAAAGCTACATCAACCAAGTTCAAATGAAATGGATGTAAGCTATTACAGGATGTAAGCAATTGCTAGTTTTGATCCGATCATTATTATGGGAGTTTTGAAACTTTTAACTATATTTTTATACGCCCGTCAATTTTTGACGGGACGTAAACACTGGTTCTCCGTTAAAGCGCCCATTTTATGATGTTAATTTGTCCCACCGTAATAAAGCAAAACTAACGACTTCGAATTATATACACGTAGCTTGTTATACTTCTTTCTGAGATTTTTATATTTCTTTATTATCTATATTTTAAATTTTTACAAAGTTTAGTAGATATTGCACCACGATAGTGATGTACCGGCCGTCGAAATGTTTTCTTCGTAAACCTGTAATTTCCGTTAAAGGATAAAAGATAAAGCAGGACAAAGTATTCAGCACAATATAGAGTGTGATATGAGTTAAATTTGATTATAAAGTTACCATAAATAATTTTGTTTATAACAATGGTCATTTATTCCAAATCATATCAGTCTGAAAAACTAAAAAAAGTTGAAAACTGCAGAGATTTGTTAAGCATGTAATCTCCGTGTAATGGTCTATTCTAAACAAACACCAATTTTGAAAATAAATTCTACATCCAACAGATCGATATCGGTGTCAACATTAAATTTTAGTACAACTTCTATCTTCAGATACACATATTATGCTTTATAAATGATGAAATCATCGAAATGTAACCTCCGTGGAATGTAATCTCCGTTGACGTTTTGGTAAAGAGTGCTTTCTATCACGTCCACACTTTATTGAGTATGGCATGCCAAATAAACATATTAGATAATTATCACGGATGGCGAATATATAAATTACAGACCAATAACATACATTGTAATTCAGGCGACATAAGAAGACACCATGTAACAATTCTTATTAATCAATTGTTTAAGTGTAACAGAGTTGCTTTTATCTCAGATCTAGAAAAATAAACCCGAACCGGATTTATATCAATATTAATATATGCAAGTAAATAATTTTAACCCGTTTTCTATATTCAAGATATGAAATTTTTATTATTAATATAAGTTTGATACCGAATTTAATACGATGTAACAATTATGCAAGTAGCCATAAAAATTGCTCTGCCTAATGAGTTTTATATCATGTTGCACAAGGAGAGAAGCTTTTAATTACTTTCTTTCATTAAAATGAAATTACGTCGGCTGAGAGGGCATGGTATATATTGTCCGTTACATTTATTAAAAACACCATGTACAAATATTCTTTTCGAAAATAAATACAGTTAAATAGATCAAACAAAGCTATCCGTCACAATGATATATGACGGTCTGGATTAGGGGAGGGGGTCTAAATTTCTGTATTTTGTAATTCTTTTGGCCATTTTTCTCTATTCAGTAAGAAATATGCTTATTCTGTAAAATTCTTGTGTTCAGTTCCTGCATATGAAATTAAATTTCCTGTTGTATCACAATTTTGACATGACAGATCTTCTTGTTCGTATCAATGACATACGTATGACGACATTACCCCGTACACCCCTTTTTTGGAATCTGTCACTGAACTGCACAAATGATACCATTTATCAATTTTGATTAATATCTGATTAAAATCAAAGGGGGAGAAAAAAAAAACTATTTTAATTTCTTCGTAATAATTTGGATATCTGTGATAATAAACAGAGGTTAAGATGACATGAGGTATATTTGATCATAGTATATTTGGTTTGTGATATGAGGTACTAGTACTGAGAAGCAGAACATTCAGTTTTATAACAGAGACAGTACCTGGTAGTTAACCGACATTAAGAGAAATCTGGAATCTGATAGAATAAAAATTCGATCTCCAAAACTAGATTTTATTCTTGATTACCCAACTGTCCAACAAAATATAAAAACATTTCCTATCAATCAATTGTTTTGGAGAATGTTAAAATATAATTACATTACATGTATGAATGTTTCATTATAATACGTTATTTTGATTGGCTAACAGCAATCTCGCGTCATTCTGAAATTAACCTTCATTTCAAAATGAAATGTAACATTCATGATGACATGAGCTTCCACAATAAAGTGCACAGGTAAATAAAAGAAAAACTTTATAGAAATCGTGTTTTGATGATCCAAGCAAAAAAATGTAATTATAAGTATTGATTGCTTCTTTAAGTAATTTTTATAGGGGTGTAAAAGCGTTGACCGTACGCACATTTTTAAAACGAAGCGCTTACGCGCTTTATACAAAATGTACTTTGGTCAACGCTTTTACACCCCAATAAATTTACAAAAAAAAGCATTCAATTTTTAAATATTTAACATTTATTGGTACTAAAAAAAAATATTATACCCCCAAAAAATATAAGACAATGTCATCCTTTCTCAAGCATCAATCTTCAAGCCCTAACCAATAAATTGTTGTCTGAATTATAATGAGTTATTGATCTTACAAACATGAAACTGAAGACGTAGGAATTATGACAGCGTTCTGATTCTGCAATTCCTTTCAATTCCCTTCAATTGTCCATTTATAAATTTTGAAATTATAAAGAAACTAAGGTTTCAGCTCTATCGGGCAAAGTTAATCTTCGACTGATTTGGCTATTTTTTTTTCATGTCCTTTTGGTCAGATAGCTCATCAACTCTTTCTGTTCTTTTACATCATTGGCTTTAAAATATTCGGCGCTGTGCGTAAATGATGAAGATAAATTCAAAACACTATTGCAGAGCTTTTTGTTGTCAATGGTTATCCTGGTCTGACCTCTGTCACGAACTGTTTTATCAGTGGTTTAAAATGTAATCATTGTGACACAATGCAGGAGAAGGATGTAAGGTTAACTTTGACTGCAATAGGATAGGAGACGAAATGATACGTTATCTCGTGCAAGATCGTGATTTTGGAGAAAAACACAGAGGATTATGAATGTATAGAATTTGCATCGCTAATTTCAATTACCAGTTCCGAGGGGGGGGGGGGGGATTATTTCTTTTCTATAAACCACCTCATATATCTTGGGTCATTTCAAATAAATATCTGATATTTAAGCGGAATAGGATGCATAATACTACTAGAATAAGAGTATCAACAAGGAGAAGCTGTTTAATTGGTCTTTTTTGGTGGTCTCTTTTTAAAATTTAAGTCGGTGAGATTAATATGCTACAACCAACC
This sequence comes from Mytilus californianus, assembly GCF_021869535.1. Lineage (NCBI taxonomy): Eukaryota > Metazoa > Mollusca > Bivalvia > Mytilida > Mytilidae > Mytilus > Mytilus californianus. The sequence continues at coordinate 26,214,132 of NW_026262582.1, read as the reverse complement.
AACAAAGAGGGTTGCCTACTATGAATACAAAATCTATGGAAAATGTTTTTATATTTTATATTTTGCTGATTGCTTTTTTGTCGTGTGTCTCTCGGCATGGTTTTGTTTATATATATTTTTATCGGTCATAAATCTGCATGAAATATTTGCCGTTTTACGTTCAGAAACAACAATCAATAAATCATATCTCCTCATTAAATTGCAGTATTATAATAACTTTAAACATTATCAAATAAGTGATTCGTTTAATCCTTTGGTCAGATATAAACACGTCTCGTTACTCTTTCATTATTTCAAAATTTCCGATACAAAGAAAAAAGTATTATTGAATATCAAAGGAAGTAACCCATCAAAGATACAATAATTGTGTTTCGTCTACATAGAAAATTCTTAGTTATTCAAACTATTAAAATCAAGGGATGAATGCATTATACGCCATTTTAGTGCAATTTCGAAACAGTTGATTTTATATATTAATATGACCACATCGATGATAATTCATGGTTACACAGATTGGCTAACTAGATGATGATGATGATGATGACGAGAAGGAGGAGGAGGAGGAGGATTCAGCGGCGAATTATATGCATATTCGGGTCGAAAGCATGTTACGATATTAATATTAATCCTGCCTTGTACAAGACCGACATGCTGAGTCGATTTTTTAGCGTACTTGTTCACAAGGAAACAGTCCACAGGAAGATGTAATACCGAAATTTATGTTGAAGAGATAAAGAAAAAAGACTGACATAGTATAAAGCAGACATGGCTGAATATTCCTTAATTTCAACTCACAAGAAAAACGCACATTAAAGTTTATGTGAATAAATACAGAAAACAAAACACCGTAAAAGAAATTATTTAAAGTTTTTAGCATTTTTGGTATTGAAAATCACGACGTCAAAGGACATAAAATGACGTTAAATGTATTTTTTTGACATTTATTCATCTAAACTGTCTCGTTCATTACAAATTAACGGTAGCATATTACATGCTGAAATTTGTATGGTGGATAGAATATACTATGAGGATGTTCCATGTTCTTTATTTACAAGTTTTGCTGCAATTTATATTTTATCATTTTTTACTCTGACGTTGGACGCTTTACTGGAGAACCAGTGAAATTTTATTTATTATGGTATACAAATGTCCGGTGTCCGTCCGTCCGTTCGTCTGTCTGTCCGGCGTAAACATGTCGCACCGTAACATCAGAACGACTTATCCAAATTTCATGAAACTTTAAATAGTTGTTTCTTATGATGGTCAAACAATCTGTATAGTTTTTGGTGAAAATAAGATTACAACTTTTTCAGTTACGGGACTTTGTAACTAAAACAGGGGTGTGTTTTTTTTTTCACATGTCGCGCCGTATCTCAAAAATAATTTATGATTATTGCTTAAAACTTTACACACTTCTTAGTTATATTAATCTAAAGATCTGTATACTTTTTGGTGATGATTCAAAATTTTATTTTAGAGATAGTGAGTATTTTGTTAAAAAAGGGGGAGGGGTTTTTCACATGTCGCGCCATATCTCAAAAACAGTTTATGATTATTGCTTAAAATTTTACACTTCTTAGTTATATTAATCTAAAGATCTGTATACTTTTTGGTTTTGATTCAAAATTTTATTTTAGAGATATTGAGTTTTTTGTAAAAAAAAGGGGGAGGGGCTTTTCGCATGTCAGGCCGTATGTCAGAAACTATTTATGATTATTGCATAAAAATTCACACACAAGACGACGGGCGTATCATGCGCTCATGGCGCAGCTGTTTATTTAATGTGTTAACAACACACTGTGAACGAAACTTTTTCTTTTCTAGGGTTGTAATAATAACATCTTGTGAAGGGGTCGCCCCGCTATTTAGAAATCCCATTGGGCCGACTCATTAGTCCGTCACCCTAGTAGTCCGACATACGTCATTATAGAAATACTATATATATATATACTTCATTGAATCCACGGTGGGTAAGGTTGTCTTGCGAGAAAGCGTTCGATGATTTGTTTGTGACTGGTGCTGGTGATAATTGAAGATATGTAAACAAAGACGAAAATGATATGAATTTTGTCGTTTTCTCGAATAAAAAATGAAAGGAAGCAATTGAGATGTTTTATCTTTGTGTTTTTTTTTTGGGTTCATAGGCTAACAATTAAAGAGTTTACCCTCTAAAATGTTCCAGTAAGCTTCACACAAAATTGTTCATTTTGAGAAAATCTAGAACTACAGAGTTCGCGAAATCTTTTTTCTCTTGTGGTCCTTGAAGAAAATATACAGGTCCTCACTATAATTTCTATTGCAAATTACCAAAATTGTGTTGGCCCTTCCCAAACATGTGGTGGTCAAATCCCTAGGACCACCACTTTTTGAGAACTCTGGAACTGAAAAAATAAAACAAAAAAGCTCATATAGAGTCCACTTTCCATACCCAAATCAATACGACAAAATTAGTTTGTGAATAAAAAACCTGTGCATTTATTAAAATTGTGCTTTTTCTCAGTTTTTACATGTCCTGATTCTGTGCTGACGGGTCCTGGCATTGTGTTGGTGGATCCTGATACGGTACTGGTGCTGGAATTGATAGACGTGTTTTTTTAATTATTGTCTGCCATCTGGTATGCAAGAAAGACAATATTTTGCTTTATTAATACCAAGTGTGACCTAGCTTTTTCTTTAAGAAATACATCGGTTAAAAAGATAATTTTTGATTGATTGATTGCTGTTTTCTTTACGTTCAGTGGCAAATATTTCGTGCATGTTCAGGACGAGAACAAGTATAATTATTAATATTACAGGTAGGTCTTGTAATTGAGAATTTACCGGCTTAAAGGGCCTGAAATTTGAACTGCCACTGGAAATTAAGAGTTTATTGGAGAGGAAAAGATATTAAGCATTGTTACATGCCACATATAACCCCTCAAAGAGTTGTTGTAAGGGATGATTTTCATGTGCGGAATGCGTGGCACTTTCTCTAAACGAGGATTCAAATATAATGTCCCAATCTGAAAGGTCGTTTCTGCGTATTTAATACATCCTGCATAGTCGAGCGGCTGATATTAAACGATATATGTACGAAAAAACACGATTATCTGTTTGTCGTTCTACTACTGGCCTTTTCTTCCTCCCTATTAAAGACAGTTTTACGCTTGACGAAAGCAAGCATGATAACGTCTACTCAGACATTGTAATGTCGCAGATAACTTCTCCTCAGACATTGTGATGTCTCTGAAAATGCATGCTCTCCTCTCAAAGCCGTGATACGAGTATTACGGAACGACTGAGCAGGGTGATATAGGCGAAGGGAAGGACGATAAATATGAAATATCAGTCCATTGTATAATGAAGCTATTTTATTTAACCAACTCTCAAAATTCACTTGTTTATTAACAAATTAATGTTTAAAAATACGGAAGCATATTTTGATATATATGTAACACTCAGAAACGTGTCCATCCCCCAAACGTGTCCGATTCCCCCAAACGTGTCCATATGACGTCACTGAACTCTAAAATATGTCTAGTTGTAAAAGGGCGCTAAAGGGTGTCATTTGTATAAACGCCCAAACGTGTCCATATGAAGCCTAATTTTTTTCTTTCTCTGAAAGCTCAATCGTGTCCATATTATAAAAAGTAAAATAACAAAATTACAGAACTCCAAAAGATGTCCCCCGTTATTTGGTTATTGCTCTTTCATTGACGTATACTCCTTTCAGGGTCGGATCCAGGATTTTGGAAAGATGGGCGGAGTATGTAAAGTTCGCCGAGCGGATCGAGGCGAAAAATGTTTTGGACCTATTTTTGTCTAAAAACATAAAATAAGTGTAAAATGCACTTTTTTAACGGTTTCTGACGTGTATATTTTATAGTTAAAGTGTAGGGGTTGGACATGTTTGATGCCGTATTCTCCCCATTAATTGTCTATTATAAAATGATTGGATGGATCCAAAGCTATGTACTAATTTATTTAATGTGGGATTTGTCAGTAAAAAATGGACATGGAAAATTCTCGTTTGTTGTAAGGTTAGTTAGCATAACCTCACAGATTTCTTGTTGAAAACAAGATATACGGTCATTCAATGAAATTTACAATACAACAGACACGAACAAAGACAAACTAACAATTGTTATCCAAATGTTTGGTTGAAATGTTTCACCCAACAAGGGAAGTGAAAGGTTCCAATTTAAATCAACCAAAGGCTACGAATGAGCCTGAAATGACAACGAAGTTGTGAATGACGGTAGACAAATGGAGACATAAAGGCCACACCGAGCAGGCAGGTTGAAGTCGTGCCTTGAAAAAAGTATTCAGCATATCAGTTCGGCGAAACAGACATTCCGGTCAGATATGGGATTTACAACATGCAAACCCCCAGCCCCAAAAAAAATTACGCCCGTTTTTCATTCATCATGTTCATTTAATGCTCAATAATTCTGTTGAAAATCTTTGTTTCTAATAGCAAAAAAGCGGACAAGATTACCGGTATTGTTTTCAATCCAGATACGGCCAGAATTTTTGTTTAAGGCAAAAACCAGGGTCAGAATTTTTTCTCTAAAATATCTCAGACTGCCCCCTCAAATCAAATTGTCCGTACCTTAGATTTTAAATCTATCCAGAGCTTACTGAATGGGGATTATTATTCAGCAATGTTATTAATGGGCTGGGGCGTGTGGGTTTAAACATGTTTTCGTAGGTAAATAATATTGCTGTGGAACTTTTTTTTCATAAGAGTGTAATAGAGTATTACTTTCTGTTTGGTGGAATTGTGAAATAAAAGTCAATACGTTCATGCTCGATCCTTACTCGCTTTGAAGGTGTCATGCTTGTCATCCTCAGCTAAGCAATGTGTTACTGTAATTTGAATTTCAAAATGACTGAGTGACGTTTTTTGACCGACGCACTGGTCAACTCCACCGTAGCGAATCACATGACTTTGACATAATCAATAATATATTACAGTAAATACGAGAGAAACATATCTTTATAAGTTAAGAAATTGTCGCATGAAAATTAAATACACGGGAAATGGCAAAGTTCACGAAGTCAAGTCTGATTAATCATTTTACCAAAAAAAAAAAAAAAAAAAATCAAGCAAAGGGGGGGGGGGGGGGGGGCGTACGCCCTCTACGCCCCCCTCTGGATCCGCCACTGCCTTTCACTCTTTCATTGCAAATTGAAATATAGTCCTTTAAGTCTTTATCAAACTAACAGTATAACCCGTGCCGAAATGGGGCCTCCGTTCGGCTGTGCGGGATGTAAAAATACGCAGCCATGTCATGTTATAATGTGGATATTAAATCAGATACCTCGTGTAGGGAGAATACCCTATCTTTGCACATTAAAATCCTTGTAACAACGCTTTCAGTATGCCGTCGGTGGTATGCTGCAAGGCAACATTTTTGTCCCTATCCATATACCCTTATTATCTAGTGGCAGTTAGAATTTCCTCAACTTTTATTTCAAACGGCCTCTATTATATAAGGGGGAATGAAGGAGTGTCATACTGAAGTCCCGAAAAAATAAAGCGGTCTTTCCCCGCTCCCAAAAATTATTATTTAATTCCGAGTCCCGATTAGTGCAAATTCCTAATAACCGTACAAATTTAGGCCGAATCCCAAATTCCCAGAATAATAATGGCACAATCCAAAAGTCCCGGAAATTATTCTTATAGAACCTACCTATAGTATTTGTTGTTAATATGTTGTCGTCATGATAATGCATGAAATATTTTCCACTGAAAATGTCTCTTGTTTGTGTGTCTTTAAGCATTGTTAAGTGATGCTCGAAACCCAAAATTTATAATAAAAAAAAACCGAATACCATTTTATAATTTCAAGAGCTTTTAAAGAAACAGAACTGATGAAAAAAAAATGGAAAACACTTCTGCAGGAAGCCGGCCGTGCAATATCCTCATACATGATTAATATAGTAAGGCATTATCGCAGTTTATTAGTACAAAATAATTTACTTCTTTCAACTGTGTTCCTTTTTCAATTTTCGGTAATTGTGCCCTGAAAATACTTCAGGATTTATGTCTTTTGAAAGCGGCTTTTATCTTATTTAGCAGTTGGAAAGCAGGTCACAGTTTGACCCCAAGTCTATCAGCAACAATAGAGTCACGTGACCGTGGAAATTCAGTAAAACTACGGATGAGACAAACCTCATTTTTACTCACTAAAATACCACTGTCATGATAAAAACTTATTGATCAAAATAATCTTGAATATACATAGTTTTAACGCGTCAAAACTTACACATCAACTCAAAGTTCTTCATTCTTTTTTTTATCTTCAAACTTGAAGTTTGTTTGAAAATTGTCTGGTCTCCTGATCGAAAAATCTAAATATTTTCGAGGAAACTAAAAATGATGGGCTGAATTTAAATTTGATAAAGCATCTCATTAAGACAAACACTCGATATGAATATCTAGGCAATAGAGTTTTGGATACGCAAACGTCAAGTTATTTTAAACACGAAGCGGTGGTTGTTTTGCCGATCTGTGCAAGTGGTTATCTCCCCTTGATATCACCAGTCAAAAATAAAAACCCAGCAAAATGAATAGAAATGAGTTTACTTTACAAAAATCAAGAAGAAAATAAATGAAATTTGATTTACAACTATGTTATTATAATATTAAGAAGAGATACTTCTCTATTTTTCAGAGAAGGATTAGAGATAAAAATTAAAAGACAAAAAATTGGAAAAATTAGGATACAACCGAAACCCGACATCTTCAATCGTGTCCCCTATCATAAAATTGCCGTAAACGTTATTGACGTCACTGAGAACATAATAGCGTTAATAGTTTTGAGACGTTCAGGCGTTTTAAAGTGGACATGTTTTGGCGAATAACAATTATCGGACACGTTTGGGGGTTATGAAATCGGACACGTTTGGGCGATATTATAAGTTATCTACGTTCATATCCGTAGATATGGATATTTTAACACCCTGAAGTATCCAAGTACATCCTGAGGCGAAGCCGAAGGGTGTACAGGGTACTGAAGGGTGTTAAAATATCCATATCTACGGATATGAACGTAGATAACGAATTTATCCCCGTCTTAGTCCAAATCTGGCGATTTTAGAGAAATTCGACCACAAAGTGAAACGTGAAAGCAACGTTTTTTTTTCATTTTTTAAAAATCTTTTGTTGAATTTTTGGAATTTGACATATTTTTAACGGGGTGTAGGGTACTACCACTACCTTTGGTAGTACACTACAGCTAGTCAAATATAAGACGTTTGTAATCCAGATACAGGGAAACGGGAATGGGTCGAATTTGGCGCTCAATGTTGTGAGAGTTACATCATAGACGGTGTGACGTCAACATGGGTCATTTGCATAGCTAGGTCAGTAGTCCCATTCATTGACAATGTGTCAGCCAAGTGATTCATTTACTAAAATGAGTGCAAATGAACGACCTGAAATATACAATCGTTAGTTGATTACATATTTTAAAATTACAGACATTATGGATAATCTACAGAATTCGATATTTCACAAGGAACAACCATGGAACTAAGGAAAACGCGCGTGAAGTTCCTCGGCGTAATGGGTAGCAACGTCCGGGTATATGGGTTAGCAACTCCCAGGGGCTATGGGTTTTGTAACGACGTGCGTTAACCAATCAGAATCCTAGAAATATACTAAGCTGGGGATAACAACTTTTAAGGACACATTTGGGGGAAATAGACACGTTTGGGGGAATCGGACACGTTTGGGGGGATGGACACGTTTGGGAATGTTACATATATATACTAGTTGTTGGCATGACACGGGTTATGTTCTTCTCATATATTTCATGATGGTATAATACTAAACCCCTAACAGGAGGGATTGTGCCTGATATTCATATGATGAAGACATAATCTTTCAATCAGTTTAATTGAGGTCTGGAGCTGGCATGTCAGTAACTGCTAGTAGTCTGTTGTTATTTATGTATTATTGTCATTTTGTTTATTTTCTTTTGTTTCATATTCTGACATCTGACTCGGACTTCTCTTAAACTGAGTTTTACTGTGCGTATTGTTGTGCGTTTGTTTTTCTACATTCATTTGGCTAGAGGTATAGGGGGAGGGTGGAGATATCAAAAAACATGTTTAACCCCGCCGCAATTTTGCGCCTGTCCCAAGTCAGGAGCCTCTGGCCTTTGTTGGTCTTGTATGATTTTTAATTTTAGTTTAGTGAAGGACGCCTCCGGGTGCGGGAGTTTCTCGCTGCATTGAAGACCCATTGGTGGCCTTCGGCTGTTGTCTGCTTTATGGTCGGGTTGTTGTCTCTTTGACACATTCCCCATTTCCATTCTCAATTTTAAGTAGCATTTTATATTACAATGTTGGTATGTGCATATCTGTCCATATATATATGTGTGTATTTTAAAGATGTAAACATAAGAGGCATTACAATTTTATTTGTATATTTCAGCAAGCTCACTATTTCACTGCATCTGTCTGGTGTACCTCCTTCAACTACTATTAACTAGACATAAACTATAACATGGACAGGGTTTCAAATTTTAAAAATATATCAAAGAACCAGTGGTCCATAGGGTCAAAACACCAAAAGCTTAAAGATCAACAAAAATTTCATTTGACAAAAAGCTTTATAAATTTCGAGTCCTAGTTTCAGATTTTTTAACATAGCGCCACTCGAAACATTGCGCAAACGATGCACCTGTTCTCATCTACAAGACCGATGTAGACTTACCCCGTGACACCCCTCATTATTTTTCTTTGGAAACCATGGAATAGGCCAACCCCCCGTTTTTTTTTCAAAATTTTTCAATTTTCGAGCCCTAGTTTCAGATTTTTGAACATAGCCCCACTCGAAACATTGCGCAAACGAATCGCCTGTTTCTCATCTACAAGACCTATGTAGACTTACCCCGTGACACCCCTCATTATTTTTCTTTAGAAGCCATGGAATAGGCCAACCCCCCGGGTTTTTTTTCCAAATTTTTCAAATTTCGAGCTCTAGTTTAAGATTTTTGAAAATAGCGCCACTCGAAACCTTCCGCAAACGATGCGCCTGTTTCTCTTCTACAAGACCTATATAGCCATACACCGTGACACTCCTCATTATTTTTCTCTAAAAGCCATAGAATAGGCCAACCCCCCGGTTTTTGTTTCCAAATTTTTCAATTTTCGAGCCCTAGTTTCAGATTTTTGATCATAGCGCTACTCGAAACCTTGCGCAAACAATGAGCCTCTTTCTCCTCTACAAGACCTATATAGCCATACCCCGTGACATCCCTCATTATTTTTCTCTAGAAGCCATGGAATAAGCCAACCCCCCGGTTTTTTTTTCCAAATTTTTCAAATTTCGAGCTCTAGTTTAAGATTTTTGAAAATAGAGCCACTCGAAACCTTCTGCAAACAATGCGCCTGTTTCTCTTCTACAAGACCTATGTAGACTTACCCCGTGACACCTCTCATTATTTTTCTTTAGAAGCCATGGAATAGGCCAATCCCCCGGTTGTTTTTTCCAAATTTTTCAAATTTCGAGCCCTAGTTTAAGATTTTTGAACATAGCGCCACTCGAAACCTTGCGCAAACGATACGTTTGTTTCTCCTCTACAAGACCTATATAGCCATAGAATAGGCCAACGCCCTGGTTTTTGTTTACAAATTTTTCAATTTTCGAGCCCTAGCTTCAGATTTTTGAACATAGCGCCACTCGAAACCTTGTGCAAACGATGCGCCTGTTTCTCATCTACAAGACCTATGTAGACTTACCCCGTGACACCCCTCATTATTTTTCTTTAGAAGCCATGGAATAGGCCAACCCCCGGTTTTTTTTCCAAATTTTTCAATTTTCGAGCCCTAGTTTTAGATTTTTGAACATAGCGCCACTCGAAACATTGCGCAAACGATGCACCTGTTTCTCTTCTACAAGATCTATATAGACTTACCCCGTGACACCCCTTTTTATTTTTCTCTAGAAGCCATGAAATAGGCCAACCCCTCGTTTTTTTTCCCAAATTTTTCAAATTTCGAGCCCTAGTTTCAAATTTTTTAACATAGCACCACTCGAAACCTTGCGCAAACGATACGTTTGCTTCTCCCCTACAAGACCTATATAGCCATACCCCGTGACACCCCTCATTATTTTTCTCTAGAAGCCATGGAATAGGCCAACCCCTCGTTTTTTTTCCCAAATTTTTCAAATTTCGAGCCCTAGTTTCTGATTTTTGAACATAGCGCCACTCGAAACCTTACGCCAACGATGCGCCTGTTTCTCTTCTACAAGACCTGTATAGCCATCTCCCATGACACCCATCATTATTTTTCTCTAGAAGCCATAGAATAGGCCAACCCCTCAGTTTTTTTTCCAAATTTTTCAATTTTCGAGCCCTAGTTTCAGATTTTTGAACATAGCGCCACTCGAAACCTTGCGCAAACGGTGCACCTGTTTCTCTTCTACAAGACCTATGTAGCCTTACCCCGTGATACCCCTCAATTTTTTTTTTCTATAAGCAATGGAATAGGCCAACCCATCGGTTTTTTTTTCCCAAATTTTTCAAATTTCGAGCCCTAGTTTCAGATTTTTAAGCATCGATGCGCCTGTTTCTCCTGTACAAGACCTATATAGCCATACCCCGTGACACCCCTAATTATTTTTCTCTAGAAGCCATGGAAAAGGCAAACCCCTCGGTTTTTTTTTTCCAAATTTTTCAAATTTCGAGCCTTAGGTTCAGATTTTTGAACATAGCGCCACTCGAAACATTGCGCCAACGATGCGCCTGTTTTTCCTCTACAAGACCTATATAGCCATGCCCCATGACACCCCTCACTATTTTTCTCTAGAAGCCATGGAATAGGCCAACCCCCCGTTATTTTTTCCAAATTTTTCAAATTTCGAGACCTAGTTTCTAATTTTTGAACATAGCGCCAATCAAAACCTTGCGCAAACGATCTGCCTGTTTCTCCTCTACAAGAAATATATAGCCATACTCCGTGACACCCCTCATTATTTTTCTCCACAAGCCATAGAATAGGCCAACTCCCCGGTTTTTTTTCCAAATTTTTCAAATTTCGAGACCTAGTTTCAAATTTTTGAACATAGCGCCAATCAAAACCTTGCGCAAACGATGCGCCTGTTTCTCCTCTACAAGACCTATATAGCCATACCCCGTGACATACCTCATTATTTTTCTGTAGAAGCCATGGAATAGGCCAACCCCTCGGTTTTTTTCCCAAATTTTTTACAAATTTCGAGCCCTAGTTTCTGATTTTTGAACATAGCGCCACTCGACACCTTACGCCAACGATGCGCCTGTTTCTCGTCTACAAGACCTGTATAGCCATACCCCGTGACACCCCTCATTATTTTTCTCTAGAAGCCATAAAATAGGCCAACCCCTCAGTTTTTTTTCCAAATTTTTCATTTTTCGATCCCTAGTTTCAGATTTTTGAACATAGCGCCACTCGAAACCTTGCGCAAACGATGCGCCTATTTCTCATCTACAAGACCTATGTAGACTTACGCCGTGACACCCCTCATTATTTTTCTTTAGACGCCATGGAATAGTCCAACCCCCGGTTTGTTTCCAAACTTTTCAAATTTCGAGCCCTAGTTTCAGATTTTGAACATAGCGCCACTCAAAACCTTGCGCCAACGATGCGCCCGTTTCTCCAGTACAAGATCTATATAGCCATGCCCCGTGACACCCCTCATTATTTTTAAACCCCTGGTTTTTTATCCAATTTTTTTTAATTTCGAGCCCGTTTCAGATTTTTAACATAGCGCCACTCGAAACCTTGCGCAAACAATGAGCCTCTTTCTCCTCTACAAGACCTATATAGCCAAAACCCGTGACACCCCTCATTATTTTTCTCTAGAAGCCATGGAATAGGCCAACCCCCCGGTTTTTTTTTCCAAATTTTTCAATTTTCGAGCCCTAGTTTCAGATTTTTGAACAAAGCGCCACTCGAAACCTTGCGCAAACGATGCACCTGTTTCTCTTCTACAAGACTTATATAGCCTTACCCCGTGACACCCCTCATTATTTTTCTCTAGAAGCCATGGAAAAGGCGACCCCTCGGTTTTTTTCCAAATGTTTCAAATTTCAAGCCCTAGTTTCAGATTTTTGAACATAGTGCCACTCGAAACCTTGCGCCAACGATGCGCCTGTTTCTCCTCTACAAGACCTATATAGCCATGCCCCATGACACCCCTCATTTTTTCTCTCTAGAAGCCATGGAATAGGCAAACCCCCCGGTTTATTTTTCAAATTTTTCAAATTTCGAGACCTAGTTTCAAATTTTTTAACATAGCACCGATCAAAACCTTGCGCAAACGATCTGACTGTTTCTCCTCTACAAAAAATATATAGCCATACCCCGTGACACCCCTAATTATTTTTCTCTAGAAGTCATGGAATATGCCAACCCCCCGGTTTTTTTTCCAAATTTTTCAAATTTCAAGCCCTAGTTTCAGATTTTTGAACATAGCGCCACTCGAAACATTGCGCCAACGATGCGCCTGTTTCTCCTCTACAAGACCTATATAGCCATGCCCCATGACACCCCTCATTATTTTTCTCTAGAAGCCATGGAATAGGCCAACCCCCCGTTATTTTTTCCAAATTTTTCAAATTTCGAGACCTAGTTTCAAATGTTTGAACATAGCGCCAATCAAAACCTTGCGAGAAACGATCCGCCTGTTTCTCCTCTACAAGAAATATATAGCCATACCCCGTGACACCCCTCATTATTTTTCTTTAGAAGCCATAGAATAGGCCAACTGCCCGGTTTTTTTTCCAAATTTTTCAAATTTCGAGACCTAGTTTCAAATTTTTGAACATAGCGCCAATCAAAACCTTGCGCAAACGATGCGCCTGTTTCTCCTCTACAAGACCTATATAGCCATACCCCGTGACATCCCTCATTATTTTTCTCTAGAAGCCATAGAATAGGCCAACCCCTCAGTTTTTTTTCAAAATTTTTCATTTTTCGAGCCCTAGTTTCAGATTTTTGAACATAGCGCCACTCGAAACCTTGCGCAAACGATGCGTCTGTTTCTCATCTACAAGACATATCTAGCCATACCCCGTGACACCCCTCATTTTTTTCTCTAGAAGCCATGGGATAGTCCAACCCCCGGTTTGTTTCCAAACTTTTCAAATTTCGAGCCCTAGTTTCAGATTTTTGAACATAACGCCACTCAAAACCTTGCGCCAACGATGCGCCTGTTTCTCCAGTACAAGATCTATATAGCCATGCCCCGGGACACCCCTCATTATTTTTAAACCCCGGGTTTTTTATCAAAATTTTTTTAATTTCGAGCCCTAGTTTCAGATTTTTGAACATAGCGCCACTCGAAACCTTGCGCAAACAATGAGCCTCTTTCTCCTCTACAAGACCTATATGGCCATACCCCGTGACACCCCTCATTATTTTTCTCTAGAAGCCATGGAATAGGCCAACCCCCCGTTATTTTTTCCAAATTTTTCAAATTTCGAGACCTAGTTTCAAATGTTTGAACATAGCGCCAATCAAAACCTTGCGAGAAACGATCCGCCTGTTTCTCCTCTACAAGAAATATATAGCCATACCCCGTGACACCCCTCATTATTTTTCTTTAGAAGCCATAGAATAGGCCAACTCCCCGGTTTTTTTTCCAAATTTTTCAAATTTCGAGACCTAGTTTCAAATTTTTGAACATAGCGCCAATCAAAACCTTGCGCAAACGATGCGCCTGTTTCTCCTCTACAAGACCTATATAGCCATACCCCGTGACATCCCTCATTATTTTTCTCTAGAAGCCATAGAATAGGCCAACCCCTCAGTTTTTTTTCAAAATTTTTCATTTTTCGAGCCCTAGTTTCAGATTTTTGAACATAGCGCCACTCGAAACCTTGCGCAAACGATGCGTCTGTTTCTCATCTACAAGACATATCTAGCCATACCCCGTGACATCCCTCATTTTTTTCTCTAGAAGCCATGGGATAGTCCAACCCCCGGTTTGTTTCCAAACTTTTCAAATTTCGAGCCCTAGTTTCAGATTTTTGAACATAGCGCCACTCAAAACCTTGCGCCAACGATGCGCCTGTTTCTCCAGTACAAGATCTATATAGCCATGCCCCGGGACACCCCTCATTATTTTTAAACCCCGGGTTTTTTATCAAAATTTTTTTAATTTCGAGCCCTAGTTTCAGATTTTTGAACATAGCGCCACTCGAAACCTTGCGCAAACAATGAGCCTCTTTCTCCTCTACAAGACCTATATAGCCATACCCCGTGACACCCCTCATTATTTTTCTCTGGAAGCCATGGAATAGGCCAACCTCCCGGTTTGTTTTCCAAATTTTTCAATTTTCGAGCCCTAGTTTCAGATTTTTGAACAAAGCGCCACTCGAAACCTTGCGCAAACGTTGCACCTGTTTCTCCTCTACAAGACCTATATAGCCTTACCCCGTGACACTCCTCATTATTTTTTTCTAGGAGCCATGGAATAGGCCAACCCCTCGGTTTTTTTTCCCAAATTTTTCAAATTTCGAGCCCTAGTTTCAGTTTTTTTAACATAGCGCTACTCGAAACCTTGCGCAGACGATGCGCCTGTTTTCCCTCTACAAGACCTATATAGCCATACCCCGGCCCCCCCCCCCCCCTCATTATTTTTCTCTAGAAGAAATGGAATAGGCCAACCCCCCGATTTTTTTTCAAAATGTTTCAAATTTCAAGTCCTAGTTTCAGATTTTTGAACATAGCGCCATTCGAAACCTTGCGCCAACGATGCGCCTGTTTCTCCTCAACAAGACCTATATAGCCATGCCCCATGACACCCCTCATTATTTTTGCTAAAAGTCATGGAATATGCCAACCCCCCGGTATTTTTCCAAATTTTCAAATTTCGAGCCCTATTTTCAGATTTTTGAACATAGCGCCACTCGAAACCTTGCGCAAACGATGCACCTGTTTCTCTTCTACAAGACCTATGTAGCCTTACCCCGTGATACCCCTCATTTTTTTTTTCTAGAAGCAATGGAATAGGCCAACCCCTCGGGTTTTTTCTCCTAATTTTTCAAATTTCGAGCCCTAGTTTCAGATTTTCAAACATCGATGCGCCTGTTTCTCCTCTGCAAGACCTGTATAGCCATACCCCGTGATACCCCTCATTATTTTTCTCTAGAAGCCATGGAAATGGCCAACCCCCCGGTTTTTTTCCAAATTTTTCAAATTTCCAGCTCTTGTTTCAGATTTTTGAACATAGCGCCACTCGAAACCTTGCGCAAACGATGCAACTGTTTTTCCTCTACAAGACCTATAAAGCCTTACGCCGTGACACCCCTCATGATTTTTCTCTAGAAGCCATCGAATAGGCCAACCCCCCGATTTTTTTCCAAATTTTTCAAATTTCGAGACCTAGTTTCAAATTTTTGAACATAGCGCCAATCAAAACCTTGCGCAAACGATGCGCTTGTTTTTCCTCTTCAAGACCTATATAGCCATAGCCCATGACACCCCTCATTATTTTTCTCTAGAAGCCATGGAATAGGCCAACCCCTCGGTTTTTTTTCCAAATGTTTCAAATTTCGAGTCCTAGTTTCAGATTTTTGAACATAGCGCCACTCGAAATAATACCCCAACGATGCGCCTGTTTCTCCTCTACAAGACATATATAGCCATGCCCCATGACACCCCTCATTTTTTTTCTCTAGAAGCCATTGAATAGGCCAACCCCCCGGTTTATTTTCCAAATTTTTCAAATTTCGAGACCTTTTTTCAGATTTTTGAACATAGCGCCACTCGAAAACTTGCGCAAACGATGCACCTGTTTCTCTTTTACAAGGCCTATGTAACCTTACCCCGTGATACCCCTCATTATTTTTTTCTAGAAGCAATGGAATAGGCCAACCCCTCGTGTTTTTTCCCCTAATTTTTCAAATTTCGAGCCCTAGTTTCAGATTTTCAAACATCAATGCGCCTGTTTCTCATCTACAAGACCTATATAGCCATACCCCGTGACACTTCTCATTATTTTTCTCTAGAAGCCATGGAATAGGCCAACCCCCCGGTTTTTTTTCCAAATTTTTCAAATTTCAAGACCTAGTTTCAAATTTTTGAACAGAGCGCCAATCAAAACCTTGCGTAAACGATCCGCCTGTTTCTCTTCTAAAAGAAATATATAGCCATACTCCGTGACACCCCTCATTATTTTTCTCTAGAAGCCATAGAATAGGCCAACTCACCGGTTTTTTTTCCAAATTTTTCAAATTTCGAGACCTAGTTTCAAATTTTTGAACATTGCGCCAATCAAAACCTTGCGCAGACGATGCGCCTGTTTTTCCTCTTCAAGACCTATATAGCCATACCCCGTGACACCCCTCATTATTTTTCTCTAGAAGCCATGGAATAGGCCAACCCCTCGGTTTTTTTTCCAAATGTTTCAAATTTCGAGTCCTAGTTTCAGATTTTTGAACATAGCGCCACTCGAAATCTTACCCGAACGATGCGCCTGTTTCTCCTCTACAAGACCTATATAGCCATGCCCCATGACACCCCTCATTTTTTTCTCTAGAAGCCATGGAATAGGCCAACCCCCCGGTTTATTTTCCAAATTTTTCAAATTTCGAGACCTAGTTTCAAATCTTTGAACATAGCGCCAATCAAAACCTTGCGCAAACGATCTGCCTGTTTCTCCTCTACAAGAAATATATAGCCATACCTTGTGACACCCCTCATTATTTTTTCTCTAGAAGACATGTAAAATGCCAACCCCCCCCCCCCCCCCCCCCCGTTTTTTTCCAAATTTTTCAAATTTCGAGCCCTAGTTTCAGATTTTTGAACATAGCGCCACTCAAAACCTTGCGCAAACGATGCACGTGTTTCTCTTCTACAAGACCTATATAGCCATACCCAGTGACATCCCTCATTATTTTTCTGTAGAAGCCATGGAATAGGCCAACCCCCGATTTTTTTCAAAATTTTTCAAATTTCGAGCCCTAGCTTCATACTTTTGAACATAACATCACTCGAAACCTTGCGCAAACGATGCGCCTGCTTCTCCTCTACAAGACCTATAAAGCCTTGCGCCGTGACAACCCTCATTATTTTTCTCTAGAAGCCATGGAATAGGCAAACCCCCCGATTTTTTTCCAAATTTTTCAAATTTCGAGACCTAGTTTCAAATTTTTGAACATAGTGCCAATCAAAACCTTGCGCGAACGATGCGCCTGTTTCTCCTCTACAAGACCTATATAGCCATACCCCGTGACACCCCTCATTATTTTTCTCTAGAAACAATCGAAAAGGCCATTCCCCCAGTTTTCTTCCAAATTTTTCAAATTTCGAGGCCTAGTTTAAGATATTTGAACATAGCGCCACTCGAAACCTTGCGGAAACGATGCGCCTATTTCTCCTCTACAAGACCTATATAGCCATACCCCGTGATACCCCTCATTATTTTTCTCTAGAAGTCATGGAATAGGCCAACCCCTCGGGTTTTTTTCTAAATTTTTCAAATTTCGATCCCTAGTTTCAGATTTTTGAACATAGCGCCAATAGAAACCTTGCGCAAACGATGCGCCTGTTTCTCCTCTACAAGACCTTTATAGCCTTACCCCCCGACAACCCCCATTATTTTTCTCTAAAAGCCATGGAATAGGCCAACCCCCCGGTTTTTTTCTTCAAATTTTTCAATTTCGAGCCCTAGTTTCAGATTTTTGAACATAGCGCCACTCGAAACCTTGCGCAAACGATGCGCCTGTTTCTCCTCTACAAGACCTATAAAACCAATAAATCAAGGGTTAGTAAATTTTGGTTCAAATGATCTATATATTATTTTTTTTTATTACCAAAATTTCATTTCTGCAAATTTGTTTGTTAGTTCAATTAAACAAAGACAACAAAGGTGCTATTTTTTTCAGGGAAGGACTACTTTTACATACGTTCTAAATTGAAATGGGTGCATTGGTGGTCTTACACCTACAACCAATCTGTTGACATGTGCATATTTACTGTGGTACTAAATGTTAACCTGAAAAGGGGTGTGGCTAGTTTTATAAACAGATGTTGTAAATCCTATTTCATGATAGAGATGTAAATTTCTGCCTTTTAAATATTTTATTTTGAACGGCCGTTGCTGTCTTTTGCAATTTTTCGGTTTTTAGATATGTCGCCTTATTGTTCGCTAGTTATTGTTCGCTAGATTCAGCCTGGTGTTTTAATTATACTATTTAGTACTAATCTTTTCGATACAACTGCTAATTACTTAAAATAAGAAATATTATGACTGTTTAATCAGATGTTATGTAAGTTGGCACGTGGCAATCGGTTCACTAATTTTCGGCAATATCAAAGAAAAACCGGCACATGCCTAAAAATTGGCCAACTACTCATTTATTTGTGGTTCCTTTTCTATAAAATCTGGAGTTTATGCATTTAATATCAATTTCTACCATACTATAAAAGAATACATGCAACAGCACCCCTTCTAGGCCTTAGTGCACTGTAAGGAGTACTTAGCTGTGTTTAGACGTACCGTATTGCAATGTGAAAAAACATGTTGAACGTTTTACCTTACTCAGGCCTGACTCATTCGTGCACACAGAAAATATTATCAAATTAAAAAAAATTAATTGACAAATTCGAAAAACTATTTGATTTGCGTGTTTGACGATTATGAATGCAATATTTATGAAATTATCGCTGCAAGTTTTTATCGGCGCGTGTCATACTTGTGTGATATGTCATGCATAACCAATGTTTATTGTGAATATCAACGATGATTAGAAATTATCTAATAAACAAGTTTTAAACATGAAAATTTGTGCACTGAAGACTTTTATTGTAAACTGTGAGATCCACAGTTGAATTGTTGAATAATAGCGAACTGAAATGATAGGATTCATAAATATTATGCTTATTGAAAATCTTGAGTGAAATGAAATTCAGAAGAATAAAGCAATTAGCCCGTTTGCAAGTTGTCACTTTTGAATCTTTGACAGTTAGAAGTGGTATTGTATTTAACGAGAAAAATTGAAAAAAATTTCGTCGTTATAAAATTTGGCATATCAAGAAACATTATTTTTTAAGTTTACTATAATTAATTTTGTTCCAAAAAAATAACAGCAAAATTTTCATTACATTGAAAGTTCGAACTTGACTTATTTGTGACATAACGTTTTTTTTTTTTTTCCTATTACAATAAACTTTATTGTATTATTGTACATCTTAGTTTTGTCCGCAATACAACTGAACTATTTGCCACTGCTCGAAAAGCAAACAAAAATCAACCAATCCATTTTAATGAGCTATTATCGTCTGTTTAATACTCATACTAGTATTTGTTTCACATTTGGTACTTTTCTCTAAACTTAATTCACGTAGTAAGATTTTGTTCTACATAGAACTCGTTCTTGTCCATTATTACGTTCCTTGAACAGGTCTAAATATAAAACTATAAATCCTAAAAAAAAATTGCAGTAGTTCATGTGTTATAATCTGGATAATGCACAGTTCAAATGTACCCTTTTCAAGGACTTTTCAAAGGCACAGGGGCGTAATTCTATAAATTAGAAGAAAAATGTTAGCGATTTTAGGATTAACCATTATATAGTTTCTAATCAAAGCACACACCTCACACACCCCACTTGAATCCGCCTCTCCTTGCAATTAACAATTTTGTACAAACTTCGTCGTTTTAAAATATAGAAATAGAATTTCAAAGTGTTTTTCATTCCTAGGAATATGTTATGATATTTTGTGCACAACGTAAGTGTTCAAAAGTCAAAGAAGATAATTTTTTTCTTAAGATATTTTAGAATATCCATATAATTGAAATCTGGTTTGGAAATGTTTTGTGCTCAATGAAATATATTACGACATATTAAAAATTAATTCCTTTTCAGTGACTACTTTGCGATTAAATGTAATGAGGTTTATATTTAGGTATGTGCTTAAACAGGGAAAAAGTATACTATGCGGTATGAGTTTTTCTCATTGTTGAAGGCCGTACGGTTGCCTATAATTACTTACATTCATTTCATTTGAACTTTGGTGGATAGTTGTCTTATTGGCAATCATACCATATCTCCTTATTTTTATATTTATAGTAAGTTGGAGATCAAACAGACTTCGTTATTTAAAAATTGGTTGTTGTTAAAATTTGAAAAAGTTTGCACTAAAAATTTATGTACAAACCTCTTCTATGAATCTATGAATCTTCCTCTAAGCAAATTCTTGAGGCGAAATCTATATCAATAACCCATTCAATTATTATTTGTCTTAAACCGATTTAAAAGTACATTAGACTGTCGTTACTTAAACTGTAGGAGATGTGGGTTTGATGTCAATAGGACAGCAATCAAACGACAAAGCCACATAAGGACATCTAGATGGCAACATATATAGTGTTCAACAATAGACGATGTCTACACAATATGTCAAGTTCTAAATCGTCCCGAATTCATGAAAAATTGTAAATAAAATTAACGAGAAACATAAAATACATACATTATTGGCCTCTGTTTTAACAGAAACAATCAATGATCTGGCATTAAAACGCGATTCTCCAAATAATTTAACAATTTAGGAGAAAGCCTGAAAAAAGTTAATAATTTAAAAATTACCAATATTAAAGTTTTACTACTTAAAGGCCTATTTCCCCCTTCCTTTACCCTACAAGAAACTTTCCCGTAAGCCGTTGATTGAATAGCGTCCGAATATTTCCAAACGTTCCTGTAATATGATGCTGTCATGTGTTAAAACAGTTATTGGCCGATCAAATCGGTATATATAGAGAATATCATATGACTTTTTCAATATCACATCCGTATCAACCCGAGACACCAATATAATCCCAAGAGCTCTGCTCGAGGGCTTATATAGGTTGAGGGTTGATACGGTGTGTGATATTGAAAAAGCCATATCATATACACTTTATTATATACATATACCTCACGTAGATATTTTTTTCATATGACATGACGTCATACAGGTAAGGAGGTTTGAAATGACGTCATACAGATTATAGGTTTGACATGATGTCATACAGATTAAGGGTTTGATAAAGCCTTTTATTATATACTTAGTAGTAAATACAGATAAAATGTATGTGTAATACAATCATTGGCAAGCGTGCTGTATCAGCCACCCGTGATGATATCGATATCAGCACGGTTGCAAAGGTTTTGTCACACCTTTAATCTGTATGACGTCACGTCATCGATTGCAAACCCCTAATCTGTATGACGTCATGTCAAACCTTTAATCTGTTTGACGTCATTTCAAACCTTCTTATCAGTATGACGTCATGTCACATAAAATAAAAAACATCTACGTGAGGTATATGTATATAATAAAGTGTATATGATATGGCTTTTTCAATATCACACACCGTATCAACCCCAAACTCCATACATCGTTATCGTTCGGGTCATACTTCCCTTTCTCTATGTCACCACTGTTTCGGAGTTTGTGAAGCGTAGCCAGATGTCACCACTGTTTTGGAGTTTGTATCAACCCCAATATAATCCCTCGAGCAGAGCTCTTGAAATTATATTGGTGTCTCGGGTTGATACGGATGTGATATTGAAAAAGCCATATGATATTCTCTATTGCAACAATGACTGCAATCGAAGACGTGACGTCATACAGATTAAAGGTTTGATAAAACCTTTGCAACCGTGCTGATATCGATATCATCACGGGTGGCTGATACAGCACGCTTGACAATAATTGTATTACACATACATTTTATCTGTATTTACTACTAAGTATATAATAAATCATTTAATCTGCACGTTCGGGATGACCCTTCAACTCAAACTCCTACGTCGTTCGGGTCAATTAAGGTCACCAGGGCAGTGCAGAAAAAAATGCAATTTACCGATTTGATTGTTCCATAACTATAACATATTTGTGTGTCTAGTTGATGAAGGATAGAAAAGTATTTTTACAAACAATTAAATAACAATGAAGGTGTTTTTTTTTCTAGGAATTAACCTTGCGATCTTCTATATCATGAGTTTGCTAAATTCAATAATGCACTGCTAAACTTATATTAAATAATCATATAAATAATGCTTAAAAAATTGATGAAATAATACTGTTATCAATCTAAAAATATTCCTATGATACATGTACAACAAGAATAAAATTAATTAAATGATACCAGAGTGAAAATATTTGTCTCTGATGATACCGAATCATTTTTTTTTATACTGAAGGATAAAACCTGATGTTACAATATTGCTGAAAACAATATGACATTGATAAGCAATTATGGCAAACCAATAAAAACATTTGCTGTTTGGATTATTTATGAATGTTGACTTGTTGTATAATCAGTCGACCGTCCAAGACCTTCATGAGTAGTCAAGGTCGTTAAAAAAAACCTCGTTGTATAATCAGTGGCTTGTGTCCTTATTGTTAAGAAAAAGGACAAAAAAGAAATAACCGTTTTGTCAAAACCACATTTTCAAAATTCACTGATTCAAACATCTTGAGACTGTTTTATTAATTTTTTCTGTGTGCATTTACGATGATCATAAAGTGTCCTGAGGGTGCTTTTTTCACCAAACAATTTTACTACAAAAATTGATCGCAAGTTATACTTTGATGTTCATGACTAACGATTAGTTTTCTCGTAAGATTTCTTGTGAAATTAATCGCTGAGCGGATTTCAGACGTACCGAAAAAAAAGATATGGGGTAAACGTTTATGGACAAGCAATCCAACGACAACAATAACATTTAAGAGGCGCTATTTTTTAGTTGAACTTGAGAAATCTTTCAATGCCATGTGATTGTATTTAGGTTGGTTCGTTTTTCGATTAATAAAAAAGTCAATTAGACAAAAAAAATAAAGAAAGGGAAAAATTTTCCAAATAAGGAATACAAAAAATGTAAATGAAATAAAGAAATATTATTAATTTACCCTTTCGTACCTAAGCGCATTTAATAAAGACATTCTTTAATAAAGCAACATTTTATCATATTATTATTATTTCAATTTTTCATTTTTTTATTTTCATATTATTCTTATTGTGTTCAATGAAACCCGACTTGAAGCCCTCCAAAAAGGTAAAATTCACTTTATGGGTATTTCTCGTGAATATAAGTCACAAGTACCATCTATAATATACGGAAATGACACGGCTGGGTATTGTAAAATAACTGAAGGAAGTTAAATGTCAAATTCATATCCCCGGGCGAAGAAATTACCGGTTTGTCAAATTAAACACCGTTTGTACACGAAGTAAATGTTACACAATACTTGGTCATGTTTTATGAAGATCTAAAGCCCAAGGCGTAGCCGAGGGTTTTAAATGTTCATAAAACATCACCAAGTATTGTCTGACCAATTTAGAACATATTCACACTTTCAAGTGACCTTACAAAATTATCCTTTCCCATTGTAATATTCAAACCTTTATTTTATAATGAAGTGTTAACTAGGTTAACAAAAGGAATGCATAACATAGGTAATGATCATTTCAATGGATGGAATGAAATAGCACTTACATAGTTTTGTGATGATAGAAAGGATAAATTGTTCAAACATTGAGTTTTTTCTTCTGCTTCAAGTAAAATTTAATACTTATGTTACCTTAAATTTCTTGATTTTAAAAAGTACACAATGTTATATAAATCAGCTTTTTGAGATTTGTATGTTTTTTGATAATTATAAAACTCACTTTTATAAACTTGAATTACAACCATTCAACATCAGATGCTTACTTTTTATTGATGAATGTACATGTATTGTGTTTTTTTCGAAAAAAAAATCCTTTGCTTTATATATCAGCAGTCTGACATTGTTTTCTTGAAAGAAAAAAAAAAATAATAATTGACTCGCATGTTAGGTATCAAAATTGATTAAAAGATTATTTTACCTACATTTTTGCCCCCATTTCATTTTTTGTTGGTTATAAATATGTACCATGATAAACAATTGCAAATTTCAAAATGTTTTTTTTCTATAATTCTATTTTCTTTCATCTTTAATCAGTAGGCTATTTTCCCAGGGAAAATGCTTCAGGGGATTTTACACTTTGTTAGTGTAGTTTTAAGAGTTCCCTTTCATAATTAATCTACATTGAAAAGTCATTCATGTAAAGCATTTTATAGTGCATGGAAAGCCAATTACTATGAAAATTAGAAGGGAAAAACCGACTTTTCAATGGACGAGAAGGGGTGAGTATGTTCTAACAAAAGTGTATTTATCTTTCACGTTATGTAAATGAACAAGTAAGAAGATCTCCAAAAACCTTAAGTGAATCGGAAAATGAGCTTTGCACCCGTTTGTCTTACGATAAAAGAATTAGTTTCGTCCGTCGATATGACATTTTACAGAGGCAAGTAATATTTGTAAAATTGCATAAAATCTTTCATTAACAGCAATTTGTAGAACTGATTATTTTGATTCTTCGAATATGTATAAAATAATGAATGTTTATATTATTTAGACTCTTTGATATATAAAATTGCAATAGGTTTATAAATACTGTAGATTTGTATTTGATCATTGATTGCATAACTTCCAGTGACAAATATTTCATATATTCATGACAAGAACAAATCAACAACTTTAAAATACAGTTTGACTGGTTATTCTAAGGTGATTCGATCCAAATGATTGGTGTTAAGTTCGGAAATTTATGAGCTTATCTTCATGATCAAGAAATACCAACGAAAAAAAGGAAGAGTTATGTTTTAATTTATTTTACTCATACATGGACTCATGCACTTTTTACAGTCAAAGTGACAGTTAATCATCAACAGCAGCAATCGCAAGCGAGACACTGGTTCCATAGAAGCCTCACGCACGAATATGTATATCCATGTAAATTCTTGGTTTATATCAGACTCGGACATTGAGGGGAACGAATACCAGGAAATGTTGTCATGTCTTTTTTAGTCATAACATTTAAATATTTGTTCTGTAAGAGTAGCAAACTTCATAGGTTTTGGTCTTCTTCATTTAGATAGAAAGTGTATCTCATATAAAGCTTCGTTTACAGAACATTGTAAATAATTAATTGTGTCAAGGAAATATTTGGAGAAAGGAATTATTTGGAGAGAGAGAGAGAGAGAGAGAGTAATATATTTAGCGGTATTTGGTCTCATGTGAAAATGTGATGGAAGGACATTTTCCCTTTCTTTGTATATAGCAGGGTATTTCATATTTGCAGGTTTCTTTCTATCGGTAAGGAATGGTTTACAGTTCGAAATCTACATAAAGTTATATTACATGTATATTAAGTTTATTGTATTGCTAAACGTTTCTCAAGATAAAACTTTTACAACCAGTATTAAGTATTTTTTTTGACTTAATAAATTTTATTTAAATTAGATAGTTCAAGTTCCATTGATCTAAGGCTTTGGGTAGGTTAGTTTTCCAACATTATATAATATCGAATTTGGTCGATCCATAAGATGTGTCTTTGTCCAAACTAACTAAGGACATTTTTACCACGTGTTAGATTGTGGTTTGACATTACGTCGTCTGATCTTTTAATTACCGAACGTGACTTATTCCCGATTGTGACTGTTTTGCTGAGTGTGAATTCACATTGCTATATTACGTGTCACGGCACTGTTCTATCCAAAATTTATGTAGTTAGTTTTGATGTTATATTTGTTATTCTCATCGGATTTTGTCAAATGTCTTATCGTTTGTAGTTGTAAATCTTATTTTTTTCTGTTGTATTCGTGTGTTATGGTAAAGATAATTATTCACCCAGTTCATCATTGGACGTTAAGCAACCAGCAATCAATCAATCAATCACCCAGTTCATTAATTAGATTTTAGTTTGGGTCAACTAAATTTATACGATATATTTGGTTTACAGTTTGATTCAGAAGAAACACCGACATAGCTAGATAATACTATTAATTATCTAATTACTACCACATTTTATATTAATTAGTATTGTAATTTTCATTGTTATTAATAAATGTTATATGAGTATTATAAACCATCTCTTGAATTCTATCCTAATTCTATCCTATTTTGGGAAAAATTTCAGAAATTCAAATGTGACGTCACCCATTTTTTACGTTGATCTCTTTGGCTAACTCGGCTGTGAATTTTTATGTGCTGGTTTATGTTGCTTTATGTATCTGTTTTTATTCTGTAGTTAGTCACCACTTCGGTGTTATCATGTATATCTATTATATAGTCATTTTTATAAATTTACTGTTTGCAAAAGTATGAATTATTCTAAACACTAAGGATTTTCTTATCCCAGACATATAACCTTAGCCGTATTTGGCACAACGTTTTGGAACTGTTGGTCCTCAATGCTCTTCAACTTTGTACTTGTTTTGGCTTTCGAACTTTTTTATCTGAGCGTCACTGGTTAGTCTTGTGTGGACGAAACGCGCGTCTTGCGTATGAAATTTTAAACCTGGTACCTTTTGTTAGCTATTATTCGTATGTTTCTCTGTCTTATATGTTCTCCCATTTATTTGTATTGTAGTCCTGTCATGTAATGTTGTCATTTTAATGTTATATGTAACATTGCCATAAAAGCGGGAGGTTTGTCTAGCCACAAAACCAGGTTCAACCCACCATTTTTTTTCTTAAAATGTCCTGTACCAAGTCAGGAAAATGGCCATTGTTATATTATAGTTCTTTTCTGTGTGTGTTACATTTTCATGTTGTGTTTCTGTTGTGTCGTAGTTCTCCTCTTATATTTGATGTGTTTCCCTCAGTTTTAGTTTGTAACCCGGGTTTGTTTTTTTCTCAATCGATTTATGAATTTCGAACAGCGGTATACTAATGTTGCCTTTATTTGAAATGATATTAACACAATGCTTCAAAATATAAACATATTTTCCAACATATCAATCCTCATTAAAGAAATTAAGAATTACGCAATTAGTATAAAACAAAAATTATAATAACTAAGATAACGTATTAACTGAAATTGACAATCGAAATGTATATTTTTACAAGAAAATAAATTTATAACATTACTTCCTTCCCAATCTAATATAATCACAAGGGTGAATTTGGAATAGAAATATGGTTTCTTCAGGTCTTCTTCCGACCTGCAGTTAAACCCTTGCCAAAGTGGGGCATCTGTTTGGCTCTGCAAGATGTACAAATACGCAGCATCGTCCGGTCAGAATGGAGACGTTAAATCAGATGCCTCGTGTAGAGAGAGTGCCACGCTCTCTGCGCGTTATGAACCCTTATAAAAACTCTTTGAGTTGTCCGTGGGTGGCCTGTTGCAAGGCAAAATTTCTGTCTCTATCCAATACTTTTCATTAGCAGTCTAAATTTCTCTGACCTTTATCCCGGACGTTCTCTTATTAATTGCCTACCTATTGTATTAATTGTAAATCTGTTCTCGTCCTTGACATGCATGAAATATTTGTTGAACGTTAATCAACCAACAATCAATTAATCCAATCTAATAATTATTTTGTTTTATCCCTCTAATTTTTATATTAAATTATTCTTCTTTTTTCATCTTCTTAACTCAAAATATTATTTATATAATAATTGAAATAAAGTTTCTGAAATAAAAACCCAACATATACCAAACGCTTAACAACACGATATACCATACGATAGATGAAACGTTAAACGATATCATATACCATACGATAAACGAAACGCTAAACCATACCATGTACCATACGACATATAAAACGCTTAACGATACCATATACCATATGATATATAAAACGCTAAACGATGAAATTTACCATACGATGAACGAATGATGTACGAACGCTGAGCGAATGATTCCCGAATGAAGAAAGTGTTAACTTTTACGTTAAAAGGACTGATTAAGATAAAAACATCATATAATACCTACACACACATATTTATTGTGTTTTCCTGTATATTAACTAGCTATTACATATATCTGCTATCCAAAGAAATAAACATGCATTTATAATACTAGAACAGCTATGATATTTACCTGCTTACTTTAAAAACTAGCTATGATATATACTGAGATACATATAATTAAAAACACATCATGTTGATTACCTGGTAGTGATATAAAATATTTGCTAATGAAATAATCAGATGCTTTCATAGAATCAGTGTACATACATGTATAGTTTGTTATAACTAACGCACATTTACATTATAGATGCACATCAAATTAGGAGATGTTATTAAATTAGAATGTAAAACTTGGGTGGACACAATTCATGCTACAGTACTCGACAAATCCAGTTTTACAACTTATAATACAAACAAACAGATGGCCACAGTTGTTTTAACAGATGAAACTGAGTATGTAAAAGCTCTGGTTTATGACCTGGATGCTTTGACAATGATGGCTGTTGGAAAGGGCATACAGATTTAGGGTTTTATTCCAAAACAAAACAAGTATTATACCATAAAATATTAGACTTTTTATTATTTTGAAATGTAATAACCCTTATTTCTGTGATTCAAAACAGTCTCAAATTAATCAAGTCATATGGAAAATTGCTCTTAAATATAGAGAATAACACAAAAAAGAACGATTTACTGCATTTTCAGAAACACATCCTATTAACCAGTACAGAAAATAAATTTACATATGCATCTTGCATGTTCATTTGAAACTTCTATTATCGATTCTAATAAAATCTTCGAATCCTTGATGCCACAAATATCCAAACACTTAAATGCATAAATATGTCTAGTTGAATTCTCATCACATTTACCTGCAAGTAATACACAATCAGAACCTATTAATTTCCATGTATAAAATAACTATAAATATATACAAATTCTGTATTTTACTAAATTCCAATGTTATTTGTAAAGTCTCCCTTTGAAATCACCTAAAAATAAAAAATATTATGCCAGAAAGATTTTGATGAGTTCTTTCCATGGGATAATGAATTATCTCTGATATTTATCTCATCACTCATCACATGATCATGTTAATTATTCAAATTAGAGTGGATAACCTACAGTTTAGACATAATATATATCTCACATCAACCAATAGTTTCCATAACAGTTCCATATTCAACTCGACAATTAAATGTGCATACTCGTAAATATCTTTCATATATTTTTAGAATATTATAAAAGAAAGTATCTTCTACTACATATGTAAGGAATGCATAGTACAAACATTGCATATTTCCAATGTATTTAATATTTAGGTAAGATTAGATATTATTATATCAATACTTTTCTAAAAATTGCAGACAAATAGTGATCAATAAAGATTTAAAAAATCTTCATGTCAAGACCAGTTGAAGTGTCTGATGAAGTGAGGCAGACGATAAAAGCTATCATGGACAAGTCATTTGACACAATCAGTGCTGCTTTCTCTCCAAAAAAACACCCATGTAGGACAAATGACAGGAATAATAGCTAAGGTATTAAAGTAAATAAAATACTGTATTGGTTTACATGTGTAGAGTCTTACTATACTATTGAATATTAACTGCCATTATATAAAGATAAGGAGATATGGTATGATAACAAATTACACAAATCTCTACCAGAGATCAGTTGACAGAGAAATTTACTTCTAATAAGTTACCGTAAGACCTACAACAATGAGCAATACCCATATTGCATATTCAGCTATGAAGAGCCGAAAATGACAAATGTAATACAATTCTGACATGTCTGACAAGAAAACTGACGGTCTGATTTATATACAAAACAATAAACGAAGAACAAATGAGATATATAGCAACAAAACACAACCACTGATTTACAGGCTCCCAACTAAGGTAGACACATACAGAATATAACTACTTTAAACATGTTTGAAGGCACCTGTCCTCCCCTAGTTCATAGATCTATTTGAATATTTCTATTTCGTAAATGTGTATCATCGTTTCAGGCTCATACAATATACATTAATAAAATCATGATGTAGGATAACAGATACTGAAAGTCTAATATCAGTGCTAACTGACCAACATCGCAACAATACTGTTGTTTTACAATCAAAAGTAAACTTTCATATATGTTCTCTTCAAGTTTTATCATATCTAATGAAAACCAGTGTTAATAATGATAATTTCATAGCCTCAATGAAATTACAGTTGCATGTTTCCATATATAAAATGTAACAGTATTGCTGAATTTATTTTAACATTTGTGTAACCAGATATTTAGCTATGCATGCATATTTCATCATATACATGTGATTAGGAATCTTGACACAAAGGGATGTTCCTGAACGAATTTGATTTCAAATTGAGTTTGCTTGCTTTTGCAGGGTAATCTTTTTCTCTTTATGTGATGGCCCAATGGTAGTTGATAAATTACAAAGTTTTAGAGATCGGCAGAAGGACATCTTAATACAGTGAAAGTTATAATTGTTTTTATCCACTTGTTGAATAATGCACAAAATACTCATCTCCAAACAAAAGAACAACATTTACACACGCATGCATTACATTTAGAATAGTCGTTTTAGCTTGAGGTCTAAGTTTTACATGATTTCATTTATGTAACCAAACTAAATGTGTTCTTTTTCATCCATCATAAAGTAATCATACAAGTTCAACTAGAAGGACTTTAAGATCAATATTTATCAGATGTTGATAGATTGCATTAACTTTTGTGGGCCATTAGAATCGAAAACCCGTTCTTTCTGAAGCTAGACCTCTTGATCTTGGATTTTCACGCACTCCTGTCGTTTTTACGATTATTGGCATATTATTAGAGTCTTCCGTAACAGTCCTCAAACTAGACACCCTCGAATGTGAGTTCCTGAGACCAGTAAGTGATAACATCTTTTGTGACATTGATCTTCTGACTGGTGGATGTTTATTTCCTTCAGCTCCTGTGTGATACAATATAGATAACATTTTAACAGAATAAAATTTTAACACTAACACTGAGTTTTTTATGTCAAACTTCAAAGATGAATCAACGGATCTAATTGTAATAACATCATATTCAATACAAATATTTATAAATATGCACTCGGGACAAAAATGGGTAAAGATAATCGGACATTCTTGCACATCAACTTATGTGTTTGCCACGTATATATGAATTACAAGTTCTGCCTTGCTGGAAGTTAAAACAACTACAAATCCATGTCACGGTTAATATTCATATTTGATGTAATACTATACTGAACACACTTAATTGATTATATTGCTTAATTTACCTTGATTCCAAAAATCATTGTCTCGCATTGAAGAAAATTTCACTCTGTGTAAAGTTTGAAGTAGTTTTGGTGTTCTGAAATAAATAGTACGTCTATCTTCTGATTGAGTGAGCAAAAAGTTAATTGTAGTGAGTAAATAATGCTTATATTGAGTGCATACTGTCTAAATATCGGACTGATTAAGTAAGTTGTACCTTTTTGCAAATAACTGTGTTTTGGGAAATGTGAAAATGTTAAAATCAAAATTATATAAAAATATTAAATATTAAAATAAAATGTTTTGACAGTTACAAATTAAAAGCTTACTAACCATGGACAGGAAATTGTAGAATTTAAATTGAACGTATTGTAGTGTGGTCTCCATACATCTGGACATATTATAGTAATCCTTTACTTTTGTTATTTTTTTTTCAAGTCTACAACGTGTTATGGACTTTCAACTATTTTTTACTCGAGCATTATTGAAAAGAGATTAATTGTCGAAATGCACATCAGGCGCAGTAAAATTGGTACTGTTTATGTTATTAAACACCGAAAATTCAATAAATTACATTATTTTATAAAATCCTTTAGATGACACGGACAAACCGCTCTTTTGCATTAAACAAAGTTTGCTTTGATGACCTTTTGTATCAAGAAAATATCATACGCGCAATTTTAACTTATGAGGTAGTTTTTTATGATTACGTTATACAAAGGCTTCTGTAATTAATTTCCCTTTGATCAGAATGTAATTGATTTTAAATATTTATTAATAACTATAAAAAATTAAACACTAATATTTAGTTTTGTCTGGGTGATGTATATCGTAATGCATTATAGTGTAACTTACACATGTTTTTGAGGGAATTCCCGAAATTTTTGTTCATCGGACCGACTCCGACATTCGTGAAATTGGCAAGCAAGTAAAATTAGTAACAATACAACACCGACAGCAGACACAGCAACAAGAACGGTCCATTCTGTTGTATTGGTAAAGTTTGGAGGATTCCCAGTTTCACTTGCACTAGCTATCAAAGTGTTTTGATACGAAACATTTGTTTGCTGTGATGTTGGCTGTGATGTATTTGGACTTGCCACAATAACTGTCACTGTTACTTCTGCTGACAAACTTGGTAAACCGCAATCCTCTGCAATGACCTTAAACGTCAAAATGGAATTGACAGGCAAGTTCGAGAACGAGGTCAGTGATACAATTATTCCATTGTTTGAGACAATGAACGAACCGTTTAATGACGCAGTAGGGTCTACTCGATACGAAATCATTGAGTTACTTCCATCATCAATGTCGGTTGCAATTGTGCTTCCTATCGAAGAACCGAAAGGCGTATTCGAATTGACTGTAAACACATATGCAGTACTACTGAAAACAGGGGCGTTGTCATTTGTGTCTTGTATGTATATAGTTACAAAACACGTGTCAGTTAAACCTCCATTGTCTTCTATATCAATATTGAGATTAATTTCGGATGGCATGCTCGATTGGTCGGAATCATAATCTAAGGAAAAGGACATTATTCCAGTAGAATCATTCACTGAAACATATCCTACTCCACTACCATTCATCATTCGATACAGTATGCTGTCGCCAATGTCCTGGTCTACATAAGGTGGCAGCTGTCCAATTATTGTTTGCGCCTTAGTATAAAAAAAACATAACTTGTTAAAAAAAAAAAAGAAAAGCAAGCATACTTTTATTGAAATTTACTTAAAATTAACATATAATGTAATGTTCTACGCAGGTTGCACTGTATGTTTTGTTATTCTACTATTTAATAAAAAGTAACTATGTACAGACACCCAACGAAATTGTATTTTATAACATATTGCGTATCAAATACTTCAACCATTTTATATTTTTCTGAGATATGTAATGTACATTGTAAATATTTGGTATTTCACAAGCTTAAAATAATCCCAAATTTCAATTTCTGAAACAGTTTATCAATATAGTACAGTTTATATGTCAAGTGATATCTGTGTGAGTTTTGTCACATACCTGTGATTCGTTTACCCATAGGTATAGCACCGACGCCTGAAATATAGGAGAATCGTTCACGTCCTGAATTGTGATTACAACCGAGGCAAAGACGGTATCAGTGTTATCAGAGACTGTGAATGTGATGTTATAGACTTTGTCATTTATCAACTCATAATCCAATATTGCATCCTGCTTGGTGTATAATGTTAGTGCTAAAATAAAAATAACTATGCCTTAAGCCTTAATGATATATTGAATTTAAATTTCAGCTGTGTGCACACTAAATTACTAAATTTTTTTTTTTTTTTTTATTTTCATACAATGAATCATCCACGATAACACTACTACATAAACTTGATTTAATGCCTCTCACAGTTTGTGCAACAGACACAGTTAATTAAGCTTCATATCTTGACTTACATCTAGAAATTGACAATGATAGTCGGTTGAAAACAAAATTTTACGACAAAAGACATGATTTCAGCTTTCCAATTGTGAACTTTCCATTTCTATGTAGCAACATACTCCCAGTAGATACGATATTCCAGAGCTTGTATTTCCTATCATGATTTCCTTGAAATAGGGATCTCTGCTCACGAAAAGAAGCTATTAAACCAAGAGTTCAAAGTGATGAAATTGAAATCGTTCCTTCGGAAATTGTACGGACGCCATCACGAGTTGATTGACCGTTATGAAATATCCGTTTCACAGATGACAACGGATATGTTCCAATTGTGGTAACTACAAACCCGTCCCCTTTTCCCCGAGTGTGACATACCGCATAAGACTTATCAACGGGTTTGTACTAAAATGAGTAACACGACGGGTGCCACATGTGGAGCAGGATCTGCTTACCCTTCCGGAGCACCTGAGATCACCCATTGTCTTTGGTTATCCATGTTGTGTTTTGTGTACTGTTGTTTGTCTTTTTTTTTTAGCCATGGCGTTGTCAGTTGATTACTTTTTGATTTATGAGTTTGAATGTCCCTTTGGTATCCTTCTATTGTTAATTAGCGTTCTTTTACCTTTGTGAGATATGACATCCTTTTCCAGATTAACTGGTAGTTTTGCGAAAATTTTGGTTAGACTTTTTCAAGGCGAGAAAGAAGTCAAAAATAATATTTTAATGTTATCATAATTAACGAGAGTACCGTGCAATGTCGATTTAATATGTCGCTCACGTGTTCCAGTATAGTAATCACGCATTTCACATGCATACCCTTCCGGAGCACCTGAGATCACCTCCAGTTTTTGTTTTGTTTTTTTGTTTTTTTTTTTTGTTGTTTTTTTTTTTGGGGGGGGGGGGGGTCGTGTTGATCAGTTTTTGGTTTTTTATGTTGGGTTTTGTGTATTGTTGTTTGTCTTTTTGTCCTTTTTCTTTTTTAGCCATGGCGTTGTCAGTTTATTTTCGCCTTATGAATTTAAATATCCCTTTGGTATCCTTCGTCTCTCTTTTTCTTGATATATTCATAAGAGAAAAACTGAATACTAAATTAAACTCACATGTTGAATTGAAAGTAAATTGGAGATAACCACTGGTTTGTTGTATGTCAATCAAACAACTAAAACTATCATTGACGTCACTGTCTGTGACCGTGAAGCTTAAAATCGATGTCATTGGTGAGTAGTTTTCAGGTAGGAATAGAGAACTTGGAAGATTGTTAATAACAGGAGGATTATTCCGATCTGAAATATACGTTTTTACATGTATATACATGAAGGGAAAGGGTGCTAGGAAACAACAACATAACCTCACAACAAACCCGAAATTGGAATGTAGCCTCTTTATTTGATACATAAGGAGTAAGATCGGTCTAATTTTGCTTTGATGACCTAACGTTTTCATCATTCACTAAAGTTAAATTCGGTTTGTTTGGGTTTTAAATTGTCTAAACTGAATGTATTTGAATGTGAAATGTAAAACACTTAATTATTAGAATGATTTGCCCATTAACTTACAAAGTTGCAACTATTGCAAGTCTTTGTTGACCATGAACACTTTTTTGTTATATTTAGATTCGTTTTGTTGCTTAGTATAGACGTCGCCACATATTTTAAGACTTTCAACAGGTTTGCCGTCAGTCGAACGTATTATGTAATTGAATAATTTCGTTTTTCAGTAACATGATTAAGATGCTAAAACTTCTATATTTTTTTATGAAAGGAGTTTAAACAGCCAAAATAAAAAAAATTAATTAAGGTTTAACACTTTTAATGGGAAAATAAGACATATATATATATATATTAAGCTTAAGATCAGAAGTTGTGTTATGTTTGGCAATCAGACGAATAGCCACAAGACACAAACGTACGTGGATTAATAAGCATTCTTCCATTGATATCTAAGAAAATGTAAACTGATCGAAATGAGACTTATAATTTCGGATACTGACAATATTTGTAGCAACTTACATCCTTAACATTACACGAATGATCGTTATCATACTGATCCGATAAAAGTATTTTCAATAAACAAATGTTTAATTAAATTTATTTCGCTTGGAGCTACCATAATATATGAATGGCATAGATAAGTAGTCATATTAAAACAACCAACTATGCATTATTCCTTGGCATAACAAAATATTTTTTTTGGAGGACACAGTGTTTCAACTTTTCAGCGATCGATTGCAATATATTTTGTAATTTTCAATAAATGTATGTAGTTTTTGGTTGAAAGTTTATAAGCTGCTTGTATTTTTTATAATCCATTTATGTACTTATTTTATGTTTATCAACTTATCAGTGCACACATTTGTTAGAGACAAATACTAGAACAAATGTCTTATATCCTACAAAATTGTTCTTTTGAAACATTAATAATCATTATAAATTTCTAATTGCCTTGGGCAATGACATACATATTCAATTGGAATACATTTGCTAGAAGCTATGTTATCAAACAAATGAAGGATTACTTACATTATGAATTAACTTTGAGTTGTTAAATTGACCGAATAAAAACAGTCATGAATTGATAGAAAACTCATGAAAGATACCAGGCTAATACGTTTGTACGCCAGACGCGCGTTAAGTTTAGGTCAGACAATACTTGGTCATGTTTTTATGAATTTCTAAAGTCCAGGGCGTAGCCGAGGGTTTTAAATGTTCATAAAACATGACAAAGTTTTGTCTGACCAATTCAAAACATATTCACACATTTGAGTAACATTATATATTTAAACTTCCCCATTATTCTATTCAAACCTTAAGATGAATTCACTTTTTTATGATTATGTGTTAACATGGTTAATAAAAGGAATGCTTATCATTTCTTATGGTCATTTCAATGGATGAAATGGAATAGAACTGAGATTGTTTTGTGGGAACAAAAAGGATACATTGTTTAAAACTTTTTTTCTTTTTCGGGTAAAATTCAATACTTATATATCTTTATAATTTATCTGTATATCTTAAGTTTCTTCATTCTAAAAAAAGTACATAATGTTATATAAATCAGCTTTTTGAAAGTTGTATATTTTTTTATAATCATAAAATGCATCACTCAATAAAAACTAGACATCATTGAGATGGAAGCCATCTCTGTGGGCCCGCTGTAAATAACGTGTGGTAAAAAATTTGTATGGATAAGCTGATATGAAGCACTTTATCAGGTTTTGACCTTGAACTTTGACCTAGCAGGTTGTACAAACATTACGGCACACCCTCTTGTGTTTATTAATATACATGTCAAGTATAAAGTATGAAATTATAACGGTTCTCTAGACATAGAGCGGACACAATTTGTTACGGATGGACGGACGGACAGACTGATCACTATAGGGTGACACGCCACTAGGCGGGGCCCTAATTAAAATTACGATCATTCAACACCATATTCTTACTTTTTATTGATGAATTTACATGTATTGTTTCTCTCGAAAAACTTCCTTTGCTTTATACACCTACAGTTTTCTTTTTTTCTGTTTTCTTTGAAATTTTTTTGACTCTAAGGTCTGGTATAGAAATTATATTTTATATTATTTTACCACCATCTTTGCCCCCTTCTCAATTTTTTATATTGATCCTTATATGTACCATTATAAACGTTTGCAATATTCAAATTGTTTTTATAATGCTATTCTCTTTCATCTTTCATCTTTAATCATTAGGCTCTTTCCCTATGGAAATTGCCTCAAGGGATTTTACACTTCATTGGTGTAGTTATTAAGAGTTCACTTTCATATTTAATCTACAATGAAAAATCGTGCATGTATAGCATTTTATAGTGCATGGAAAGCCATGTACTATGAAAATTAGAAAGGAAAAAACTTATTTTCCATTCGACGAGAAGGAGTGAGTGTGTTCTAAAGTGTAACAAGACAGTATAAAAGGTATTCAGAAGTTATCGTTAAAAAGTAGGGAATACGCAATCTCAATCCAACATATCTATGGTCCAGTCTTCGCTGAGTTGAAGCCTTTAACAGATTAAACTGCTGCAGATTTTATGGTTATATTGTAAGCTCTAAAATGTTAATATTATATTGCACACTTGTATTACCAAAACTATAATGAAGTCTGAAAAAAAGATTACAGACTGAATTTAAGAGAACCCTAGAATCTTAAGAGTGAATAAGTTAAAGATATGGTTTTATGAAGTCCGACAGTACGAACGCATCTATCTAATCAAACGTTAAATAAAGGATATCACATATACAGTTACATGTAAGTATACCTCATATCTTGACTTACATTGACAATTTCGGGGTCGGTTGCGAACAAAATGGATATTTTCAGCTTTCTAATTGTAAACTATCCATTTTTATATGCAATAACATTATTTAAAGCAACGCTTGCATATGGGTGATACGATATTCTGTAGCTTGTGTTTTCTGTTAAGGATTCCTTGTTAGAGGGATGCTACTAACAAGGAAGCTTTTGATCCAAGGCTTACAAGTGACAAGGTTGAAGTCATCTCGTCGACAGTTTTACGGACGCCACCATGACGTGACTGACCGTTAAGGAATAACTGTGTCACAAGTTACCACGGATATGTTGGAACCCCAACTTCGCCCAATATCTATCGATTGTGACATTAAAAAAAGAGATGTATCACCTAATTTATACTTACCAAGTCAAGCTCGACGGGTGTCACTAGACGAGCAGGGTCTAATTACCATTCCGTAGCACCTAAGATCACTTCAGTTTTTGGTCAGGTTAGTGAGGCTCAATCTAAGCAGTTTAATATAAATTTGTTTGTATTTTTGTCGTCTTCCATTTTGCCTTCCAGATAAAAGATACAACAGATACAGATAAAACTGCCTCATATCTTGACTTACATCTAACAATTGACACTTAGGGCCAGTTGAAAACATAACTTTACGACAAAAGAGATAATTTCAGCTTCCCAATTGTGAACTTTCCATTTCTATATTCCAGCAGCGCCTGCATACGGAGTATATATCTCCAAGTTAAGACGACAGTTAAGGGCTTGTTTTTTCCTATCATGATTTCCTTGATAGAGGATTGCTGCTTACAACAAAGCTATTAAACCAATAGTTCCTAGTGGTGAAGTTGAAATCATCCCTTCGTACATTTTACGGACGCCATCACGAGTTGGTTGGCTGTTATTGAATATCTGTTTGACAGATGATGACGGATATGTTCCAATAGTCGTAACTACAATCCTGTCCCCTTTTCCACGAATGTGACCTACCGAATAAGATTTATCAACGGGTTTGTACTTACATGAGCAACCAGACGGGTGTCACACATTGATCAGGATCTGCTCACCTTTCCGGAGCACCTGAGATCACCCCCTGTTTTTGGTGTGATTCTGACCATGTCGCTTTAATCTAAGAAAAAAATGGACCCTGTGTCCACGCTTCGTTAACAAGGATATGAGAATGCTCCGTCCTACCTTCTGTTTTGATTTATTTTATATTAACCAATAAAACTTCTGCCTTCAAATTTTGGAAGGTGTGTATCATTACAACGACTTAATCTGAGGATCCCAAAATGACATTAAAGCAAAAAGCAGAACGGAGCGATTCGGAACTATATAAAGGCGAAGCGAGGACATATGATCTGTATTTGAATCAGATTGATTGATTACCTACTTATACAAATAGCTTACCGCTGTTTATTACAAAGTACTGCCTATTATAACAACGACGAATACACTTTGCGTATTCATGAGAAATAAAGTTCACATGCAGTCAGACAAGATTGGCCCATATCGGTTCTTATTGATCTATGTAAGCCTTGGTTTATGTTTATGTAGTTCAATTTTGTTCAATTATCTTTTGCATTCCATATAGCTAGCTCTGTGCGTTCCGACTTTCTTTACCTGAGATAAAACAAGATTTTAAATTTATAAAGTAGCAATATCATGTTATGATATGCCTTGAGACACTACATCAGAAATCTAATGTAAACATAGAATTAAGAATATCTGACTTTTTCACTTTCGAATTTTAAACATTTGTGAACTTATACGCCAGGTTACGTCAGATTGTATAGTATAGTGTGTGCCAACAGTACGATGTGACTTCAAACCTTTGACATTCAATCTTTGTTACTTTTTTCATACCTATTATTTGTATGCTTAAAAGCGTAGGTCCGATGCTGTGTTTCCCGTCTGTAACGTACATTTCAAGGTCATACACGAGAAACTCTGAATCAAGGAGAGATGATGTGGCAAACACCTTACCTCCTAGGGTAAAAGAAATGTAAAATATGTCTGATCACATGTTTTTGTCTATATGGCTTTGCAATAGATAAGTAATGTAATATTCAGTATAAGTAATACAAAAATAAAACTTTACTGTCTAAAATTAAATAAAAAAAAATATAAAAAATCTACATTTTCGCCAAGCATCAAAGGTGTACAGAAAACACAGTTCATTTTAATAAATCTCAAAACCAAAGAAGAAAGTAAATTAGGTGCGACATACGTGAGTAGTGCATGTACTGTATGCATTTGGTAACATAGTTCATGGCTATTGCGATCTGAACACCATTTGAAACTCCTAGACATGAAAAATGTTTAGTCATATTAAGATTTTAAATAAAATTTCGGACGTTTTTTTCGCAGAAATTTATGAAGTGTTCCCTTGCAGTCAATCCAAA
This sequence comes from Mytilus californianus, assembly GCF_021869535.1. Lineage (NCBI taxonomy): Eukaryota > Metazoa > Mollusca > Bivalvia > Mytilida > Mytilidae > Mytilus > Mytilus californianus. The sequence continues at coordinate 26,174,023 of NW_026262582.1, read as the reverse complement.
CATGTAGAGTACTGTTAAGGAAGTCAAGTGATTAATTTTCATGTAAAGTACTGTTAAGAAAGTCAAGTAATTCATTTTCATGTATAGTACTGTTAAGGAAGTCAAGTAATTCATTTTCAGTTCAGATAAATAGAGATTTCTGAAAATACTGAAAGTATACTGAACAGCTCTTAATTGAGCACTGATAAGCATAAAAATTTCTCTTTTAAAATTAGGTGCGTCCGAAGAGTTTTTCAGGATTTAGTTCTGAAATTACCGCAATTGATATGTCTGCAATTTGACTGAAAAACTGAACAGTACATTATAAATTTGTGTTTAGTCTTTCAGATCTGTTCAGGTCAAAATGGTAGTTTCAGTACAAAATATCGTTTTTAGTGATGGCGTCTAACCAAGACAATGGGACATTTTCTAAAATTGGTGACTCTATGTTAAACTCATGGTATCTTAAATGGTTCTCTATGTTAAACTCATGGTATCTTAAATGGTTCTCTATGTTAAACTCATGGTATCTTAAATGGTTCTCTATGTTAAACTCATGGTATCTTAAATGGTTCTCTATGTTAAACTCATGGTATCTTAAATGGTTCTCTAAGTTAAACTCATGGTATCTTAAATGGTTCTCTATGTTAAACTCATGGTATCTTAAATGGTTCTCAATGTTAAACTCATGGTATCTTAAATGGTTCTCTATGTTAAACTCATGGTATCTTAAATGGTTCTCTATGTTAAACTCATGGTATCTTAAATGGTTCTCTATGTTAAACTCATGGTATCTTAAATGGTTCTCTATGTTAAACTCATGGTATCTTAAATGGTTCTCTAAGTTAAACTCATGGTATCTTAAATGGTTCTCTATGTTAAACTCATGGTATCTTAAATGGTTCTCTATGTTAAACTCATGGTATCTTAAATGGTTCTCTATGTTAAACTCATGGTGTCTTAAATGGTTCTCTATGTTAAACTCATGGTATCTTAAATGGTTCTCTATGTTAAACTCATGGTATCTTAAATGGTTCTCTATGTTAAACTCATGGTATCTTAAATGGTTCTCTATGTTAAACTCATGGTGTCTTAAATGGTTCTCTATGTTAAACTCATGGTATCTTAAATGGTTCTCTATGTTAAACTCGTGGTATCTTAAATGGTTCTCTATGTTAAACTCATGGTATCTTAGATGGTTCTCTATGTTAAACTCATGGTATCTTAAATGGTTCTCTATGTTAAACTCATGGTATCTTAAATGGTTCTCTAAGTTAAACTCATGGTATCTTAAATGGTTCTCTATGTTAAACTCATGGTATCTTAAATTGGTGACTCTATGTTAAACTCATGGTATCTTAAATGGTTCTCTATGTTAAACTCATGGTATCTTAAATGGTTCTCTATGTTAAACACATGGTATCTTAAATGGTTCTCTATGTTAAACTCATGGTATCTTAAATGGTTCTCTATGTTAAACTCATGGTATCTTAAATGGTTCTCTAAGTTAAACTCATGGTATCTTAAATGGTTCTCTATGTTAAACTCATGGTATCTTAAATTGGTGACTCTATGTTAAACTCATGGTATCTTAAATGGTTCTCTATGTTAAACTCATGGTATCTTAAATGGTTCTCTATGTTAAACACATGGTATCTTAAATGGTTCTCTATGTTAAACTCATGGTATCTTAAATGGTTCTCTATGTTAAACTCATGGTATCTTAAATTGGTGACTCTATGTTAAACTCATGGTATCTTAAATGGTTCTCTATGTTAAACTCATGGTATCTTAAATGGTTCTCTATGTTAAACACATGGTATCTTAAATGGTTCTCTATGTTAAACTCATGGTATCTTAAATGGTTCTCTATGTTAAACTCATGGTATCTTAAATGGTTTTAATGTGTATGTTTTCTTGCATTATCGTTGGTTTTTACTCCACATTTTTTTATAAAATTAAATGTCATATACAGCTGACGTTTGGGTTCGTACTTGTACCGATCTGTTGTTTTACATAAAATGTTATAACAAAAATACCGAACTCCAAGTTACAAAAAACTGAAAAATTCAAACAGCAAAGGAATGACTGGAAAATATATTCTTACATGGTACAGGTATTTTCCGAAAAAAAACCTTGTTTAAGGTGGTACCCAACACCTTGACTAAAATTAATTTGGCTCGTTTAATTTTCATAAAATTTTGACATAATGTTTACTTTGACCCTTTGACAAAAATATAAAATTTCAAAGAATTTGAACAAACCACTTTATCAGAAAAATTTCGTTGGTTATATAGCAGTTTGACAAACACTAATTTTGATCATTGAGAAGCGTAATATTTCCTTAACAAAACAACGTGATTAAAACGTTTAGCTGATTTTTACAGAGTTATCTCCCTGTAGTGTTAGGTACCACCTTAACAGCTTGCTCAATCCTCTCACTTGACAATTGACAATAGTTCCGTTATTTTGACAATTTCAGTTATTTAAAAAATAACCTTACCGACTGAAACAGAAAATGGACAAGAAGTTAAACCACAAGTCATTGTGAATTTCAAAAACGTATCTTCTGCATCTGAAGCAACCACGTCGAAGAACGGTATCCCTGTAGTAAGAAGACCAGATACTGTTGTATTTCCTGGAAACAGAAAGATAATTTTCTCAATGTCTGCACTTTTGGTAAAGAATTTTTAACTTTAATTACAAATGGGACATTCGTAATAATATCAGATAAGTGCGTACAAAATGTTAAACAGAAATAAAAAAAAAAACTACCGATTAAATAATTGTGCAATCTGACAATATTTTAAAAGTAAAAACTCTATGAAGTTATGATAAAACTACAGCAGACTAAATGTATATAGCGTCATAAATATGATAACTTGTACTTGAAAAATGTCACCATAAACAATTATGACTTGTAATATTTATTATGATATAATCCTGAACAGATTTATGTTTTCGGTACCTTACGTAGTTTGACTGCGGTCTCACTGATATTTACTGAAAGCCTTTGCTACATCATAGAAAACATGTTATGTATTTACGTAGGACAATTATATACGTCATGTGTCGTGCTAATAATTCAAAACAAATTCAGAAGAAAGACTTGTAACGTTCATGGTTAAACAAATTAAACAATTCAATTGTGAGATAAACCAATACTAGGTTGCCTTATCATAGAATAGCTTAGACAAACTAAAGTGAGGTTTACTCGAAATATTTTTTATCGGAATTATCAAACAAAACAATAGGCGTAAGCATAAGACAAGTTACGCCAAACCAACACCAATGTATGATAAATTGGGATGTTAAACTACTCCAAGAACAAAATAACGCCACTTCAACTGAAAAAAATAACTCGACAACTTTATAATGATATATATACTAAACTCAATTAAGAAAATCTTTCAAAGGTTAACCCGTGCGCGACTTCGAATTAGAGGGACCACACAACCATAAGCGTGTTCACAAAGGCCGCCCTTTTCACCTCCCCACATGATCACATGATAAGTTCAATTGTAGTATCGTATCAAAATGCCACTGGACGCTAAGTAAGCAAACATTTATTGGTTATTAGTCATAACAAAATAATATGTTCCATTGCTTTTGCTTCTTTTTTCATTCGCGTGTAGTGATTTTTGTCATAATTTGATATCATATATCCTTTCTTTTCCGTACACATGCCAGTGTCATGATGAATTGAAACAATAATATGTGATCAACTAGTGCTACCGAACGTCTATAGCAATATCAAATTTCAGTATATTGCTACCTCTTGCATATCAGTAAAAAGTTTAGTCATGTATTGTATTCGTCCATTTGGTGTTTAGCGACCCGCAACACGCATTTACAAACCCAAATTGTCTCAAGTACATCACATAAGCTATATTTCGATAAAATACATATATTTCATTGTTGATATCTACCGAATGTTTCACTTTATTGAGTCTAAACAAGCTCTCCTGGTTTTCAATGACACGAGCGAAAGTTTGACCATCGATCTATTTAATTAATAACAACCAAAAAGGGCTAATAAATGGTAAACATTTTTTTCATAAAATATAAGTTTCATAACAAAAATTCTAATCAGCATATGATTTTTCTAAGATATAAGTTACATAACAAACATCTCAATTTTGAAAGATAAGATTGAAGTTAAAGTTGTAGTGTTGGTCACTTGTGTAGTTATTGTGTATTGTTTTGATCGCTTTTAAAGGCACCTTTGTGTAGTTATTGTGCATTGTTTTGATCGCTTTTAAGGCGTGCGTGTGTAGTTATTGTGTATTGTTTTGGTCGCTTTTAAAGGCATGCTTGTATAGTTATTGTGTATTGTTTTGATCGCTTTTAAAGGCGTGCTTGTGTAGTTATTGTGTATTGTGTCGATGTAAAGTGTCTTAAACGTACAATTAAAACATCTCATCGAATTTTAAATTAATATTTATGTTACTGACAAATGCTTTAATTGGAAAGTGAGAAAAGTTCCGACATTCAACGGGCAAGTCAAAATTTAAACGTGATGCATGAAGGAAAATCTTGCAAATTCTCGGAATACGCAACATATTGTTACGCAGTCTGCGCTCAGTGTCAGGGACTTCTTATGTTGTGCCTGTTCCAAGTCAGAAGCCTGTAGCTCAGTGAATGTCGTTGGTTCATGTCTGTCAAATTTGGTTTTTCGTAAATTGTTTTGTTATAAATTAGGCCGTTAGTTTTCTTAATTGAATTGTTTCATATTTTTCATGTCGGGGCCTGTTTTAGCCGACTATCCGGTATGGGGTTTTCTCATTGTTGAAGGCCGATCGGTTGCCTATAACTGCTTACATCCACTTCGTTTGAACTTTAGTGGATAGTTGTCTCATTGGAAATCATACCACATCTCCTTATTTTTATATTATTCTGACCCTTCTTTCTACTACAATCTATAACAAATTTAAGAATAACAAGATAACCCTCGAAAACAAGTTGGTTCACAGTATTGAAATTACACTAAATATACTGTATGAAATGATGAACCACATAGCATTGCTACATGATAGAGGGTAATACCATAAGGTTACCTGGTAAGTTGGTAAATACAGGTGGAGTATTTGGTTGCACATAAACATAAACTACACCTGAAGACCATGAAGTACTGTCGTCACATGTGATGTTCAATTCGTATAAATTTTGTAGACTGTATGAAAGATTTGCTTCACTTCGAAGGTAAATTCTATATTCTGTATAAAAAATATTAAAGTTATCAATGTGAGATTATAGCATTTAGAATAACTATATCATATACAGGCCTAGGTATTGAAACGTTTTAAAAGTGGGGTTTGTCCCCATCTGAATTCACCTCCGGTTTGCGTGGAGTTCATATTGCTCAGTCTTTGGTTTTCTCCGGAATATTTGTTATTGTTGTTTGTCCATCTGTCATTTAAATTTTGGTCATATTATGGTTTGGGCTTCTGATTTTTTAATATCTCCTTGTTAGCTCTCTCTCTCTCTCTCTTTTCTTTTTACATGAGACAGCTTTGCATAACTATAAATCACTAAATGCTAAACATAATAATACTCAATCAATTAGGAGCTCAATGTTCAGTAAACATATACCTCGCATTTTGAGAATATTTGAAAAAAATCAAAATCCTGTGAACATGTACATCTCTATTATGTGTACAGACGACCTATTAAATATTAAAGCTGTAGCTCAACAACTGTAGGAGGAGATAGCCGGACAAACCATATATCTATATCCGGACGGACAAACGGACGGAGGAATGGATAGACGAACGGACTTGACGGACTGGGGTAAATCAATATTTTGTCGCGGGGGCATAAAAAAACAATCACATAGATTAGATGTAAATTCAGGTAATGTAACAAGAAAAATGAGTGAATTTGTGAGCTAAAAAGGTAAACAATGCACCAGAAGAAAATATATTAGTGTGAAATGAATGTCAAATACGTATTAGTAAGACGTGCAATTGTGCAAAATATTTATAAAGCCAGAACAATGTAGAAGTTCAAACAGTATCGTTAAACTATATGTAATATCAGCGATAATAAAGCCGTTATTGAAGCTTGAAATCACTTACCATAAGTGTACTGGGTTGTTGAGTTTATTTCCACTGTAATCATATAATTGCATAAAAAAATCATTTCCAGTTGATTTCATTATATACAAGAATAAAATCTATCTGCATACACGTAACAATGGATTAAAATTCATATTTGACACTAAGAAAACAAAAATGTTTTAATTTTGTCTTATTTATAAAATAAACCCTTATCTTGTTTATTTATTAATTCCAATAGAAATTCCTTAACTATCAAAAATCACTGCAATGTTTTTGTCAACCATGTTTATATAAAGATATTCTAAGCACTTAAGTAATTTACAGATTGATTCAATTCTATTTCATACGAATGCTTAACAAATATTGATGCAACTAATTGATACAAACACGTTACTGATTTAGATAGTTGTTGACTTTAACCAACGTCTTCTCTCTTAGTCCCTTGTATTTTTATTTCACTTAGAAGATTAAGGTGAAAATCAAAAATGAAAGTATCATGTTTTTAACATCAACTGATGCTACATGCGTATGATATATATTAAAAAAAAAATGCCTTCATCCACAATTATAAATTGATATGTATGATAGAACATGCTGAGTTTTCATTTAAATTAATATATATTGCTGTTGCATCACTGGTTCGGGTGTAAGAAAGGATAGAACAATTAAATTTATTTAAATTCCAACAGTGTCCTACCTGATGCTGTACCATGTATCTTGAACAGAAACGGTGCATTGCTTGGAACTGTATCAGCAATGGAACAACGAATAGGATCGCTATCAGTAACTGTCAGATTATATACTAGTGTTTCTATAACCGCATCCTCCACTACGTGTGCTATGCCTGGCATTTCCTCTAGTGTTGGAGCCTTATAGACATAAAAATAGTAAATAACTGTTACATATCAAAATGTTATCACACATGATATTGTTTATTTTTCCTTTTTGGGACGTTCAATGTAATAATTAACAAAAGGATATAATGTGTTGATGCTATTCCCTCGATAGATAGGCGTTTTTTAGTCAAAATAGCAGTCAGAATTCGTAAATTCACCGACTGAGCCTTATTCCTCATGGTGACATTTTTCACTCAGACAAGGTTTGCATTGCAATTTACGTAGGCATGTATACATGTACCAGGAGATGCCTAGCTACTTTATGGACGCATCTGGTCTCGCTTTCTTACGTTTCGCACAAACTCTTTTTGTGTTGGTTTGTGTGAGTTCTTTTTTACCTGAAGAAGTAATTGAAAGTTGATCGTCAAATCATTCGCAGTGACTACATTACAATTTACCTTTTTTTTCTTTTTCTTTGGGTGGGGGGGGGGGGAGAATAATTTATTATTAATAAGATAACTTACTTGGTCAGGGCTTATTACTGTCACAGTTAATTGTTGTATATCTTGGAGTCCACATACATCAGTTACAACCATGTATATATTAAATGTTGCTGGCACCAACACCTTCGCCACTTTCACGATACCTTTAAAAAGAATGGATATTATTACTTCTTTTTTATTTTTATTTCACATGATCGGGTTCTGCTCTAATGACTTCGTAATTTAATGAAATGTGTTTATGTTCCGCTATTTTATATGTGAGCTGCGTGGAATAGAAAACGACCTTATGCAAGTGCACGTATACATGTACATGTATAAGACTTTGATTGATTTTGGAACATTCAAATACAAAATAAAAAAACGAATTTTGGTCTGTTTTGTAGATTTTCTTATAACAGCCCAATTTTCAAAAAGTTACAAACTTTCTATAGAGATTTTTTTCAACCAAAATAGGTTAACAGGTGTATTGATATTCATTTGCATAAGGTCGGTTTCTATCCGACGCAGCTCATGTGTGTGTTTTTCATGTACTGATTCATAATGTTCGTTCTTTTATCTACCATTGTTGAAGATTGAAAGGGGGACGATTCGAATCTCAAAAAAAAAAATCCAACTAGTTTAATCTTGTCACATGTGCACGAGTCTGTTCGACAAAATCAAGAACTTCGTCAATGATTTTCTTTGAATAAAATTTGTCAATATCATTAATTTATTTGGCGCTTTTTTGGCAGAGTTTTGTGTTGATGGTTGAACTTAATTGTTTATTTCTATTTAATTTTTCATAACTCTGGACGATTTACAGCTTGACACACTGTATAGACACCTGTCTATTTTTGAAGACTGTATGTTGTCATGTAGATGTCTTTATGATAATTTTGTCGTTGCGCTGATTTATCATTGACGTATATCCACACTTTCTTTTATTTATATCATTTAAATGTATTCAAGACTTTTGTTTTACACTCTTGGCGGTTTAAAAGTTAAAATAGTGTATAACTATATACAATTAGAATTGAGAATGGAAATGGGGAATGTGTCAACGAGAAAACAACCCGACCAAAGAACAGAAAACAGCCGAAGGCCACTAATGGGTCTTCAACACTGCGAGAATACTTTGTTGACGAGATGTCGTTATTGCATTTGTGAAGTAGTGTTGCTGCCATGAGCCCCTACTGCACATATTCTTTGTTCATATATATTCTTTGTTCATATATATTCTTTGTTCATATATATTCTCTTTTATTGTTTTTTTGTGTAGTGTTTAGTAGACTTTTAGTTATATGGCCATCTTTTTTGTATTAGATAAATTATTTTTATGCTGTTGGGAGTCTTTCTTCAACTCGTAGTTTTCGATTGCCGCTTTTTCGTGATTAATTTCTATTTTGATGATGACTAGTTTATTTGAAATTACTATCTTGACATCAAATTACTCACCCCCCCCCCCTTTTTTTTAAAGAACAACACTAACTTTTAATGACGCAGTTGATTAAGACATTTTTACTGGTGTCGTCAAATTCATGGAGTAAGTTACTTTCTTTACGCATTCATTTTTATGAGACATGTTGTGATTAAAATTTAAAGTAAAAAGATAACAAATGGACAATACAAAACATTAATCAGAGAAAGAAAGACAACGCAATGGCATACAAAATAGGACAAAACGAAAAACAATGGACAGACGGACAGACGGACGCATAGTAATGAAGAAGCGCCCGAAGCACTAAGAGCCAACTGACCTAAAGTAAAAATACTTTTCACTAACTTTAATTATTTGTCATTTTTTTAATTTATTTATTCATTCAGTAATTATTTTATCCAATTATTGCACATATGTGTTTTAAATTATTTTCGTACCTAATGTTGGATCGATGGAAAAGCAAGAAGGCAAACTTCCAGCATGCGTGTAGTTATGCGTATCACCAGCATTAACATCAGACATTGTTGGCGTGAACACAGTAGCTCCAGGAAAGACCGCGTCTGTGATTGACAGTGATGCTGGAAGATTAGTGAACTGCGGAGGTGTTCCTGAAAATTTTCAAATACTTGTATAATCATATCTAGATTATACATATATATATATATATGAATTGATTAATTAAGACAAAACGGCTCACGCAAATATAATATAATGTACATACATGTATCAATGACGATTGGCATTTGCATATTCACAATGTTCTTGTAAATATCGTTTTGCATTATTATATAAATCACACAACCATGTAGCTGTGAGGGTAATAGATCAGATTGTCACCCCGAGAAATCATTGTCACCCGAGGCGAAGTCAAGGTTGACAAATTCTTGTTTATGGGTAACAATCTGCTTTATCGCACTCTCAGATATCTGATTTTAATTTCTGTTATCATTGTGTTTTAAATTCAAAAATGTAATAATCTATCATGTCATGTATATAACAACAATTCATATTTGATAAAGTGCACAAAAGATAAAACAAGTCAAGCGATCAATCGTCTCCACGAAGGCTTATAGACTATAAGTAATGGCCATTGGGATAGGGGTAGAGTAAAAAGTCTCTCCCATTTTAACAAATCAAAATCTTGCATTTATCGTGAAGTATTTTAAATATGTATCCTCACAGTGATATGTATTTTTGTTCTTGTCTGACATGCTGCGTAGTGTTACATGCATGTCGCTCTGCCTGGACATTTCAGTTTTTCAATTTTTCATTTTTTTTTTATTTTAAAAGGGAGATAATCCAAATTGAATAATGTTCTATCGTCTTAACCACAGGTATGTATGCCTGAATCAAAATTACATTAAGTTTTATAACATTTCGTGAGACCGAAGCAGGAACATAACGTAAAGCCGAAGTCCGGACTTCGAAGTTCTCTATTATATTCATTTACTTGTATTTAAAGATACAACTAAAGCCTAAAAATATGTGTTAAACTGGGACTAACTAATTGTGCAGATACGTTTGCTAGTGGTTAATTTATAGATGACAGTACACAAAGATGTGCATACTGTCCTCATGAAGGCGGAGTTTGACAGATCCTAAGCATTATCTTACTAAGGCTACGACAGCCCATACATGATTAGTAGTGATTCTAATAAGTTCATATTTCAAAAGTGACTAAAAGATGTGTTTTCCTCTTTTACATTACCTGCGGCTAGATAAGCCCTGACAGCGTACATTCTTTTTTTCAACGAATTTTTAGGGAACATATGTTTCCCAGCAACGGGAACATCAGGCATGGATTCGTCGTGGTAAATCATTTTATCTAATGTATCCGTGTCTTCATACGTTAGCACTTCTACTCCTGCTGTCTGCCTGAGGAGAAATATATATATATATATATATACATACAGCACAAACAACAATTTCCAAAAGACCAAAAAAAGTGAAAAAGTCTATTTTAACAAAAGGCATTTGAATAATAGGTCGAACAACTGATGTTCTTAAACCCTGCCGACTGCCATTGGCGATTGCCAAATAAATTGATCACCAGATCTAACAAAATGGATCTTAATATTATTTTAATACCAAACAGAAAACAATAAACTTGTGGAAAAGTTGGTATACCACAAACATGAGGTTAGATCTGGTGATCAATTTATTTGGCAATCGCCAATGGCAGTCAGCAGGGTTTAAGAACATCAGTTGTTCGACCTGTTAATCAAATGCGTTTTGTTAAAATAGACTTTTTCACTTTTTTTGGTCTTTTGGAAATTGTTGTTTGTGCTGTATTTAGACCCCTCTACCAAGAAATTTGTTTTACATGCACACATATAAAAATTGCGGTTTTTATCCAACGCAATCATAGGTTTGAACGTTGTTTTCAATTTAGACTTTTATATATTTTTTCGTTTTGGCTTGTATTATATTTTCCTTCATGTTTATATGATCCGTTCATCCTATTTCGATCTCTTTAAAATGCAAGAGTCTTTCCTAAATTGAGGTAAATTATATGGCCTTCCAAATACCGTTTCGATCCCTAACATCACTGAAGAGACATTAATTGTCGAAATCCGGATATGGTGTACAAATTTTTGCACCTCATGTTTGTGGTATACTATCTTTTTCACAAGTTTATTGTTTTCTGTTTGGTATTAAATTAATATTAAGATCCATTTTGTTAGATCTGGTGATCAATTTATTTGGCAATCGCCAATGGCAGTCAGCAGGGTTTAAGAACATCAGTTGTTCGACCTGTTGGTCAAATGCGTTTTGTTAAAATAGACTTTTTCACTTTTTTTGGTCTTTTGGAAATTGTTGTTTGTGCTGTATTTAGACCCCTCTACCAAGAAATTTGTTTTACATGCACACGTATAAAAATTGCGGTTTTTATCCAACGCAATCATAGGTTTGAACGTTGTTTTCAATTTAGACTTTTATATATATATACAGATGCGGATTCAGGATAGGGGACACCCCGCCCCCTAGATCCACCTCTGATATATATACCTGATATAGACAGAAAATGCTTTTGAAAACCAACAATGTGTAGATTATTTACCTCTGAGGCCCATAGAAGGGCGCTCGTTGTGATCACATACTACATGTAGTGTGTTTGTTATCACGAACAACTTATCTATTTTACGGACGCCATCACGAGATGGTTGACCGTTATGGAATAACCGTTTCACAGGTGATATCGGATATGTTCCTTATGTCGTAACTACAATACCCTCCCTTTTCACGAATGTGACTTACCGAATTAGACTATTTACCGGATTTGTAATAACATAAGCAACACGACGGGTGCCACATGTGGAGCAGGATCTGCTTACCCTTCCGGAGCACCTGAGAGCACCCCCAGTTTTTGGTGGGGTTCGTTTTGCTTAGTCTTTGGTTTTCTATGATGTGTCATCTGTACTATTATTTGTCTGTTTGTCTTTTTATTTTTGGCCATGGCGTTGTCAGTTTGTTTTCGATCTATGAGTTTGACTGTCCCTCTGGTATCTTTCGTCCCTCTTTTATCTAAATGCTATACTTTATTGCATAACTTTTTCTAAATTTTTGGAATTAAACTGCCTTAGATTTGTAGCTTTATTTATATATTGAACATCATGATAAACTGATTACATCTTTCAAGACACAGTGCACAGTATATTTAATTACGAAGTTAAATTATAATAGATTAACAAATTAAGTAATCTGAAGTCGATGGCGAAATTTCAGAAAATAAATACATTTATCATGTATATGAAGCGAAGGTGCAGTTTTCCCCTTAAATAGTCTTTTATTCAACATAATCTGATTTTCCTGCTGTCTAAATTTCTTGACAACCCATTATGTACGGAAGAACATCATATTAATTTTAACAACATTAATTACATGTTACAGTGATGGCGGATTTCTGTAGCTATGCAGTATACTTTTAATAATTGATAACCACGGGGTCAATTATGGGACATTATTACAATGTATTTCTGAATCCTGTTTTAGTTAAGTCTCGATACATACCAACCAATAGCGTCTCCTGGCACTACAGTTATTTGTTCTGGGACAGCAATATTGAACAATAACTCGTTTGCAACAGAACCTGTCAATTATAACAACACTATTTTAGCAACATTCGTGTCATCAACACAATCTTACTCTTGATTTAAATATATAGTTTTTATCTCACGTACTTTAAGTTGGAGTTACTTCCCTTAGCCGTCATTTAGGATGCGGATCTGGTTGCTTTTCTTCTTTGATTTACCAATTTACAAACATGTGATACAAGCGAGTCTGACAAAATATCTATTGCAAATATAAAGATTTGTGAGGGTAAACATCAAAAGAAAACAACAGATGTGCACGCATCTATTGGTATATCAATCATGTATCATTGCACATAAACACCTTGTACAATTGTAAAAAAACCCGCTATTTCCAATATCTTTATCCAATGTATTATTGTATAGACTAGCATTTTTGAAATACATTATCATTTTTTTTTGACGTTCCTATAAATTACAACTGAAAACACTGATAATTTCTAAGTCCTACATCATGTACATGTAGTATGTGTAAACAATTTTTTTTGCATTACATGTACCTGAAAAACCAAAAACAGTGCAACCCACGTAAAGAAAATTATTTGTTTTTTGCGACAAAATGGAGCAATGGACTGCGGTATTTTTTCGGCAGTGTGAAAACTAATTTAAAAGATTTCATAAAAAGACTCAATTTATACACATCATTAAAGCTTTCGTTGAATGTAGTTTGCAAACAATACGTACATGTATACAGTTATCAAACTGATCATACTACTTTCAATAACGCAACAGAGGAAACTAAAAAAGCAATGGAGAACACTCATTCTGCATGCTATAATATTAATGGTTAGAACAATTTTTAAAGCACATGAAGTGGCCTATTCCTATTGTTACTACAAACAGTATTACTAAACCGTTGAAAGTCCATCAACTGACTAAATATCACACGTTACTTCAATGCAACTCGTTTGTACGGAGTTATATTTAAGATTTAAGACCTGCTGTTACTGCAGAACAATTAATGATTCACGTAGTTCGTTAGCCATCGGTCAATTCGCTAATTTCATATTACCGACTTTTGACTCCAAAGTATATATTTTTTCGACAGGTTACCTACTCTGTGGTAGGACATCTTGGTACTGATCAATTAAGAGCGACGTATAGAATTAAATCAAGCTTCCAATCGGTACAATTTTTGGGAGAAATTAACTTTTTATGTTTTCTATACACAACTAATTCATCGGAAAACAGTAAACTTTCCCCTCAAATTTCACAGATTTTATGTTTGATTTTTGCTTGTTTTGGTTGCCCTTACTTGACCGAGTACCAAGATGTCCTACCGCAGAGTAGGTAACCTGTCGAAAAATTATATATTCCGGAGTCAAAAGTCAGTAATATGAAAATAGTCTATTAGTCACGAACATATTTAATTTTCAACGGAAAGTACATTATAGAAATTCAGTGATCTTCAATCAGATTATGTAGTTTCAGTGGTACATAATATGTATATTATGAATAAGTGTACATAAAAAGGGACAACATACTGCAGATGTATCACTATAAGTATACACACGTTGAAGTCATTTTGTATTTATTTCACTTACCAAAACATTGCTATTTTAGCATTTTGAATTAAGTTAATGAAATGAGTACATGTAGGAGTATTTCAAGAAAATTCACTTTCATAAATTGTATCCCACAATATGATATGTATCTGTAAACGAATTGGAACTCTTTCGTCGGAACTATCTTTGACGTATTTTCAGGACACCTTTCTATATACTGTCTAGGCAAAGAGGTACTACATTGCAAGGGACACACCCTAAGATGAATCCTTTTGGCATTGAAATATTTCTTTTGACAAGGCAGTTATATTTGTATATGCAAAAAACAAGTGGAAACAAATGATCTTTGCATATAAGATAAGAAGATGTGGTAATAATGCCAATGAGACAGATATCTAACAGAGTACAAAAGGAAGCGGATAACACACGAGTCAGTTTTATTTTACAATAAAAAAATATGCAAATATTTAATTTCTGGTTTTTAACATATATTATATTAAGTAAGAAGCAATGGGAATAAATATAGGATAGCATTTCACCTACACAATTTACACTCGGCTAATTCGTCTGATTCGGATGATTCGGATGACTTGGCTGATGTTGAACAATCACAATGCCCTGCATTAAAAAAGAACAAAAATAACACTTAGCCTAAAGCCTGTAGTTTACAATAAAAAAAGTTCTGCATATAGTCCTACCTATGCATGTACTTTTCAATGCAACACTAATCTAACATAATTATATAAAAAAAGTTTAAATTCAATATGCGGGTTTTGAAAACGTAAAATAATACTTATGTTTTAATTGCAAAAAAAAAAAAAAACAAGTCCCCACTAGAATTTCATAGCAATATACCGAAATAAGCTGAGAACATATTACAAAATAGAAGAGACAATCGCTGTTGACACACAATTTTGCAAATTAAGTAATAATGAAGATGAATAAACAATGGATAATGAAATCACAGTTTTACACTTCACCAAATGACCATATAAATCAACAATTATGCATGCACAATGAATGTTCCTATCTACAGCGTGAAGGCGAAATAGAATCAATTGTGACTAAAGCTTCTTCAACTAAAGTTTTTTTTAATAATTTGACGTTGTTAGCCTCTATTATAATTAATTCACTTTCTCTTATGGTTGCAGCCTGTCATCTATTTCTTACATGAAGAGATATTTTTCGTATCACACTGCACGGAGTGTGATACGAAAAAGTGATACGAAAACCTGTGTTAATTTGATTAGCTCATCCAGCATCAAGAGACGATAAAACGACATTTTCATTGGCTATTCGCTAGGTCATTGATGACTTTCAAAGGTTAAGACGATGTACATTTCGTCCATGGCAACGGTCATATTTGATTTCTTTAATAATATACAAAACATTCACACTTTTCACCTGAAAATTTTCTATTTGTCAAATTTTATTATATTCTGAAGCGTACGAAAAGTTTTAAAATGTCCGATGTTAAAGTTTGACACCGGAACAGGTCACATGATGTCATACTTGTAGGTGCAAAAGACTAGATTAACTATACGCGGAACTTTTAATGTTAACACAACGAGAGTGTTGGCCATAAGTAGGTTTAACAACTTGTGAGAATTAGATATCGCCTGATATCAACTCTCGTTATATAATTTAGATAATAATAATAAACTCGCCGAAGGCTCGTTTATTATTATATTGAAATTAAATAACTCTAGTTGATATCAAGCGATATCCAATTCTCACTCGTTATGAAACCTATAAATAATCTTGCTAAACAACCAATATTAAATCAACAAATTGAAAGAGTAAATCATAGATATATAACCTATATATTTATGAATACACTAGCTAAAAGAAAATGAAGAAAAAGCAGTTAAAGTATAGTGAAAAAGTCAAGTGCCAACATTAAAGTCAATTTGTGAGTTTTTTTCTCTTTTCAAGGGAGAGGGATGGGGTTACCTTTGGCGTTTGTTTTGAAGTTGGTTTTTTTTTTGGCTGTTTTCATAACCATAAAATTATATTGTATGTCTAATATTACACAAGAGCAATACTTACCTATTGTAGCAGATAACACATTCTCTCCCACTAGCAGTTCTTGTGAACCGGAAGTACGCCATACCTGCATCTGCAGATCACCGGCAGCTTGGACGAAAACTTCCCAATTTTCAATTACTCCACAACAAGGGAATACGAAATCTGGCAACCGTATAACATAGCCCCAGCCTTTTCACACGAAAGAAAAGTTAAAATAAAACATATCGTTTTTTATATATATGTACTCTATTAACTTACAAATAACAAATGAAAAGCGTTGAATACATACATGTAGTGTGCTCAAGTTTGTAAAACCTATACCTACTTCTTTAGGTATGTTTTGAAATTTTTCCTGGATTTTATTTTTGTGAAGTGTGAATGTTATCGTGTGTAGTATGAATGTTATTGTGTGTAGTATGAATGCTATTGTGTGTAGTATGAATATCATTGTGTGAAGTATGAATGTTATCGTG
The DNA here is from genome assembly GCF_021869535.1 of Mytilus californianus. NCBI lineage: Eukaryota > Metazoa > Mollusca > Bivalvia > Mytilida > Mytilidae > Mytilus > Mytilus californianus. The sequence goes on along the minus strand of NW_026262582.1, from coordinate 26,157,132 downwards.
TGTAGTATGAATGTAATCGAAATGCAAATATACAAACACCTCTGGACATAGTGTGCTCAAGTTTGTAAAACCTATACCTACTGTTCTTTAGATATGTTTTGAAATTTTTCCTGGATTTGATTTTTGTGTAGTATGAATATTATTGTGTGTAGTATGAATGTTATCGTGTGTAGTATGAATGCAATCGTGTGTAGTATGAATATTATCGAAATGCAAATATACAAACACATCTGGACATATGTTTAAATCGTATTTTGGTTTTCAGGTCAATTAGGTGACATTAATGTCAGAATACAAATAACACTAAAATACGTGTTTATACATTTTTACTGTTTCTTTCTACTGTTAGTTCGAACTATGTTTTTTTCTATCTTGCATGCCTTATTAACGCCTATATAAATACATAGTCTTTTGCTAAGACATAAGATAATAAAGTTTAACACAAATTTGATGTGGTATGTTTAACTATAATTTTAATTTTAAAAAACGATATGGGGGTACCAAACTCACAAACGGAAAGGAGAGACCAAAAAAGTCATGACAAAAATAAAAACAAAAACAAAAACAAAACAAAAATAAAAAAAACAAAATCAAAAGAAACCATGCAGGCAAAACGACAACCAACATTCTACAGATCATTACATACAAAGAAAAGACCCCACCAATAACCGAGAGTGGCACCATTTATTAATAAATAAGCTTAATATCTTAAAATATCCTGTAAACACACTTTGCGAAACTTCCATAGGAGTTATTCTATTATCTGACTTTTTTTTCTTGACCGTGGCATATTATCTTGTCTTTTTTTCTATTAATGAATTCTGATTAATTTTAACATGGTTTTCGTTTTCATCCATTTTGTCAAAAGATATCGGCCGCCTTCAAGGAGATTATTTGCTCGGAACAGCTGCGTAGTGAAACAAACATGTTCAACCCCGCAACATTCTTTGTGTGCCTGTCCCAAGTCAGGAGCATGTAGTTCAGTGATTGACGTTGGTTCATGTATGTCATATTTATTTTTCGTAAACTGTTCTGTTATATATTAGGCCGTTAGTTTTCTCATTTGAATTGTTTCATATTTAATAGTCGTCTATACGGTATGGGTTTTTCTCATTGTTGAAGGTCGTACGGTTGCCTATATTTGCTTTCATCCACTTAATTTGAACTTTGGTAGATAGTTGTCTCATTGGCAATCATACCACATCTCCTTATTTTTATATCGTGCACTCTCCACACTGTTTAACATGTATATTTGATTTTGCCTAATACATTGTAAAACTTATTTCAACCTTCCTTTGATTGGACCCCCTTTTAATGGGAATAAATAACCTTAGCTGAATTTGGCAAAACTTTTCGGAATGTTTGGCTTTAATGGTCTTTAACTTCGTACTTTATTTGGCGTTTCAACTTTTTATTCGAGCGTCACTGATGAGTCTTTTGTAGACGAAACGCGAGTGTGGAGTACAAAATTATAAGCCTGGCATCTTTGATGAGCTTTTTAAAAACTTAACATAGTTACCATTCTTATTATTGTATTTGTTTGTCCTACTTCCAGGGTCACCAACACCTGCATAATCAGTACTGGTGCACTGTGTGTAACCTAAATTTTAAAATATATGAAGATTAAAACTAAGTTATACAGTTAATATGAATATCGAACAATATTTAACGATCAATATAAATTGAAATTTCACTTCTGCATTTTTGCATTGATTATTCTTTTTATTACATTGGCTTCTTATGTAAATAAAGTGGAGAAAACAAGCATACGCTATTATCCTACTGTCGGTACGAGAGATGCAAGAGGGTCTGGATGGGCTTTACAGAATAGAAAACTAGTTGCTAACTTTTACGTCATTTTGTCGATGGTTGAAAATTGTCTCAGTGGCAATCATACCACTTCTTCTTATTTTTATATATGTTTAATCTATATATTCTATCAAAAGATGAACAGTTTAAATATTTACTATAAAATTGAGAATGAAAATGGGGAAAGTGTCAAAGAGACAACAACCCGACCATAGAGCAGACAACAGCCGAAGACCACCAATGGGTCTTCAATGCAGCGAGAAATTGTCAATATCCGAGAAAAACTGCTAAATAACTATTGCAAGCTTTCAGTAAGAGAAAATTTTTTAAAACTTTGTATATGAAAATTTTCGATAAAATTGATTTATTTTGTTCGTCGTACCATTGACATTAATGTTTAAAGTGACTTATAGGCCTAAACGGTCGGGTGTTTTAATTATTGTTTTTATATTTCACTGTATTGTATACTATTCTGTGGAAAAAAAAACACATGTCACTATAATAGATAATTTAGTTAGTTAGATAGTTAGTTATCCTATGCGCTTTCGCTTCCTTTTGATGCAACAGCGTCTTGACAACACCTTTTTTTGCCTCGGTTTACAACATTCTCTCGGGGTAACTATCTGTTCTATCACCCTGTTAGCTATGTGTTAATCATATATTGTTATACTTCATGTCAAAATGCCAGATTTTGATTGGTTGATAAGTGAATGATAATTAAAATTTTACTCTATCAAATGGCTCAGTGGGAGAATTTACATTAATAATTTTAAAGACAATGCTCAAATTCTACCTTTTTCATATACTGTCAGCATAACAAAAATCTTGCTTCACTTTTGTAGTTTTTCTAACTGTAAAGTTGTTATGTACATGACGTTATAGTTAATTACGTTCAATTTTCAATTTGAAAAGCAAATATGATAGAAGATTCCGTATAATATAAAATTAAATAACTATAGCTGAGAGGCTGATAGAGCAGATTGTTACCCCTCGAAAAAAACATTGTTTTCTCGGGGTAACAATCTGCTCTATCACCCTGTCAGCTATATATGTTGTTTATATAATGTTGTATGACAGCAGCTGCTGTTGATGATAATGGGTGGCTGTTTAACGTCCAGTGGCAAATTAAATGCATATATTCAGGACAAGAACATGGTAATGTAATATGAATATTAACCCTGCTTTATACTAGACCGACGCTGAACCGGATTTTTAAGGAGCTAATGCACAACGTAACAGTCTGCAGGAAAACATGTCATCCTATCCGGTCATATTATTCTGAATCCGAGTCGACCAGTCTTTGCTATTACTCCGTAATGTCGCGTGCTTGGCAGAATGGCAGCAAATACCAATTGTAAAGCCTTTGGTTTGTCCCGGTCTGGATTCGAACCCACAACCTCCCGCACTCGGGCTGAACGTAACCATGAGACCATAGAGGCGGTGTATGACATCAGAGGTATGATTATATACCTTTTCACTTCAACACCGATTGGTTTTAATAAGACAGATTTTTTCAGCTGAAAGAAATCAATTGATATTAACAATGTCTTATAGTAACCAACGTTAAAATAAATACTATATGTACTGTGTCAAAATACTCATCTTAAATTCCTCATTTCTGTTCTTAATCTTTCCATGTATTCATACAAGGTGAGAAAAATACATTTTTGTTACAGAAGATACTTGTCCAAGGAAATAAAAGATCACTTAAGTTTTAAAAAATTATTATAAATGACACTAATATAATACATTTTTTTAAAGAAAATAGCTAATAAAACAGGAATAGACAATACATAGTTAAATTTAAATAAAATTGACAAGACTAACTCGAGATTTGGGAGTACTGTCAAAGAGACAGTAACCCAGCAAATCAAATATTTGAAATACATCTACGAACTGTAGTCTGCAACATCAGACTCTTGTCTATAGAGTATGTTCTGCTCCAAATCTTCCCGGGGCCTCAGTGGGAGACTATACTAGGAACTACATCTACAGCGACCACTAGCCTGTCAACACTCAGGTTGTAAGTTTGAACCCGCAAGTGGAACGTGCGTTCGACTCCGATACTAATTGTCTAGGATAGCCGAATGTCAGTGGTTCTCTCCGATAATTTCGGCTCTCTCAACCAATAAAAGATAACTGCTATGATATAGCCAAGAGAGCTGAAAGTGGCGTTAAACAAATACAATCAATCCAAATCGTCCCTTTCATTAAAAAACAAGTTGTGAATAAATCATACGGAAGATATCAATGACTTCTTATCAACAGAAAATAAACTGATCTCATCTTTTCGCAATCAAATAAAAAAAAAAAAAAAAAAAAATGAAATAAAAAAAAAAATAAAAATGAAAAAAAAAATAAACAAGTAATAAAAAATAATGATAAAAAAAAACAACCGTGAACATGTCCGAGCTCTTTATAATTTTCGTTTCAGGTAGTCAGAATTTTTAATCAAGAACAAGTTTTTACTTTTACAAATTGTTCCTTTTTACAACAGGTAGTAAATAGTAAAATAACAAAAATACCGAACTCCAAGGAAAATTCACATCGGAAAGTCCCTTATCAAATGGCAAAATCAAAAGAAGAAAAAGAAAGAAAACGAACGAAATTTAAGATTGTTTCGTCTGTTTAATACAAATGCATTGCGAATATATATATAAAAAAAGGGAGAGAAAAAAGCAAAAGGAAGAATAAATCCTATTATGTATTGCCTGTTAAAATGTGTCTTTTAAAAATTGAATAAATCTAATTATTTTCGGTGGCAAGCAAAATATTTTTACAGATCTGTACCTACGAATGTGAATTACACTACTGTAGTTTACCTACCGTTGACAAATTGTAAATGAAATGTAAAAATAATTCCCAAATATATTTTCATTTTTACAACTGTTATATTTTTCCTACAAGCGTAATGCCCGTTCTCAAATTTATCTTCTCCACGAAAACTCGGCGACTTGTGCTAATTGACTAATGGAAGAAATATATTAATAAAAATTTTCATCTTTAAATTAAAATGTTCGAAATTTGAGATCATGTCTGGATGTTTACCCCATCAAAGATGTCAAAATTATAATCGACTATCATCAAAAATGATATGATTAACAGTATCATTTGAATCTTATTTTAGTTTAATAAAGCGTGCGTCATCTATTTAATTATCTTTAACGTTAACACAAAAAGTAGTAAAATTGAGCTCTTTGAAACAAAATGTGTTCTTAATCGGATCGTTTATGATTGAAAAATAAAATGAAAAATGACTTAATCAGATTTATAATGACTTTTTCATTTACATGGAAATTACATGTTGCTTTTTGTTGGGTTTAGAGAAACGAACACATGTACTTAGGGCGTTCTAATTTTTGACGTTTAGAACAATGGGATACACTGTACTGTTGGTACTGACCGCTACACGAACCTGATAACAGTATTTCTCGCTTATGATACAAATTTTAGAACATAAAGATTATTCAGTGCATAATATTATAAAAAGATTTGCTGACCATGGCCAATCATTTAATTTTAGTTGGATTCAAGTTACGGTGTCCATTAAATGACCTATCAGATAGAGCAAATCTTTACAGAAAGATATTTTATCCTAATAACTGACCGCTAATTGAACTATTGACATTTTTGATTATAGAGTGTTTTGATTCCTTTTATAATTGGTCAAGATTTCATCAATACACAAATTAAAATCATTTGTGTTTCAAAGGTATAGGTCAAAAGATATGTTTCAAAATGCCTTACATTCATATTTTACAAACATTGTCATTATGGTCTTTAGTAACAACAAACCAAACCGCCAGTATTTTCATATCAAATTGAAAAAAAACTGCATTTCATTTCATTTAGATTTTATAAAATATTTATATTTATATAACAATTAGGTAAATCGTAAAAAAGTTACATATTCTACATGTCAAATCAATTTGTAAAAATAAAACTGTATCCTCAAAATAAATGAAAACATTAGTATTAACCAATTGCATTTTTGCATGTTTCATTATATAGAAGAGAATAAGTTGACATATGCAGATTGAAACTTTTACTATTCAAATTACCAAAAAAACGCTTTTTATTTAAATGGAAACCGACGAACGACAGTCTTTGTAATGTATGTAACAAGAAAAACATTATAATACTATTTCCACTTTTAAATCAGTGAAAAAAGTATCCAAAATTGAATATATAAATAGACAATTCATAAAACTTTTGTACATTTGTATTTAAGAAATGTTTCATATCGGATACGGATCGAGGATTTTTAATAAACGTGGGTGGGGGACTTTGCAACGTTGGGAGTGGAACTGGTTAAAAGTCTATACATCCCCTGACCCCTCAAAACTGCCTTTATGTAACAATGTAACAAGATATTTGGTAAATAAATATATAGATTTAAAAAAAAAAACAACAACAAAACAAACGTTAGATATTAATTTGACGTTTGTTTTACAAAACAAATCTTCATCTACAGTCGCTTTGAATTCAGTGAACGAATTATACTTCTTAAGATATTTAGAGCTGTCTAGAGGTGTAGGTATTGAACACAATTTCTCTGTCTGTAGAGTTTAAATCCCTAGCAGTGACTGCCCTTCTGGATGTGCGGTATGCCTTAATAGGCATCGGCGTGGGTACAATAACTATGATGTCTCAAGTAAGGAAAGTGCCTAACTCACCACATGTTTAATAAAACTTACATCAAAGCTACAAGAAATGAAAGCAATACGTTATGAATTTCCTGCAGCCGAAGCGCTTTTCTGGGTTTACCTTCATCTGGAACGCTCAGGTGTTTATGGGTGCTTATAACTAGACACAATTATGTCTGTCCTTATCCATTTGGATCTATGTAACATAGGGTCTAGTTGGGGGCTTCTTGAAAGTACTAGTAATAATTTGTCTCGTATAGTTTCCCGCCATTTGAAATCGGCATTTTCCCTTAAACTATTAGAGAAACAGATTATACCAGTTATATCGTTAAGCCCCGTTCAGTTCAATATTCACCCGTATATTTTTTAATTTATCGATTGGATAAACATCGTTATCAACAAAGTTAACGTTGTTTGGTAAAATTCTCATATATCAACAAGAGAAACCTTTGAACGGACATTACATCGTAATGTTTTATAGGCAAGATATTTCATAAATCTGTCAAGAAATGCGCACAACAGAAATTTTTATACAATGTAAATGGAAACAAACTTCGTAATTTTAGTGAAACAAATGGATTATTTATTTGATTCGGAGCTTTCTATTATCCTTTACTTCCTAGAAACCTTGAGAGCTAGATTTTGCAACACCAACAAAATATTTTTCAAGTCACAGTGATCTTGTTTCAAAGTAAACTGTTGTTAAAAACAGAAAAAAAAAGAAAAAAAAAACACTGGTTAAATATCGTTGCTAGAACAATCGGTCATACATGTACGCTTGCGTCAGATAACAACATTGTCTTTAAATGTAATTTTGGAACTGGAACTGAAACTAGTCGTCAAAAGTTAATGGGAGAAGCACAAGTAATGAAAATCTTTACCAAACATTTACCAAGCCGACTATACGGTATTGGTTTTCTCATTGTTGAAGACCGTACGGTTGCCTATGATTGCTTACATTCATTTCATTTGAACTTTGGTGGAACGTTGTCTCATTGGCATTCATACCACATCTCCTTATTTTTATATTTAAATGTTAACAATATTTCATTGAGATAATCATAGCAAAAACATAAGAAATAAGATAGTTTACTTAGGATGGGAAAACAAGTAAGAAACCCCTTAAAAAAAATCATTCCTATTCTTGAATGACCCGGAAATAGCAGATCATTACATTATACAGGAAACTTACGTCGTTGTTTCATATTGTTTTCGTTGTTTCTACATCCATCCTGCAGCAAAAATCACTGTAAGAAAAAGTATGAATTAAAGATAGTCGGTTGACTGTCATTTCACATCATTAATAATACCTGTTTCTTTTGAGGTGAACAATATAATAGTCATATCTCCGAAGATTTTTTTTATCTGAGCGTTACAGGGTACATTCCTGTCACGTTTCTTCTTATTTTTTATTCTGACTGTTCTCCGGATCTCGTTTTCTATCCTTTTGTAAAGGGTTTCGTATGTTTATAAATGTGTTTTTATTTTAATTTTAACAGCTTCCATGAGGTAATATATATAAGCGAATGTCACGCTTAGCATTTTATAAATGAATAAAAAGAGTAACAAATACGCCCATGTCTAGAATAAAAATATACCACTTCTGTAACCCAATAGCGGTTTGTGTTCGTATTGAAGAAGAAATTACCATTAACCTTTGTAATTTTGTAATAAAGCATGTGAAAACAATGGAATTCATTTTTTTTGGAGGGTAACAAAATTAATTCTTTGAATGCTTTAGGTAAATAACGTGATTGTGGTCGTTCTTTTGATTCGGTTGACAGTTGGCGTTTTTTCTTGTCAACTCTCTTCATTAAACTTTCACACAATTTTTTTTAATTTGATTAAACGGTCCTTTGAAAAATTTGATTGCAAACTTATTTGTAGCAACTCATATAGATAGTTCGTCTGTAATAAATACAGAAAATATGCTAAAAAATACTTACGGGTAGTGTGATAAGATGATTAAAGCTGTAAATTTTCTCCTTGACAAATGTATACTTGCTCCCCATTCATATATAATCCGGCTGGCCAATTTATTACTGGTAACATGAACATTGTCAACTACACTTATCTGCTAAATGTGTTTTCCAAAGGCCCGAATTATCGTGAGCCTAAATCCATCAATTGGAAACACAGCTAATGAATTCAGTCGATGATAATAGCAAGCATTGAACTAAACGTGAATCAGAAGACAAAGAAACTCTTTCCGAACGGGATAAGGCTGTAAGGTCGTTGATACAAATTATTAAAAAACTGAATGGGTCTTTAAAGTTATTGTGAAACTACCTACTCTAGGGGCGGAGTGAATCAGATGTGGATACTTAAAAATTCCAAATATCTGTTAGATTACATACTATAAAAGGCTCTAACCTCAATTGAAAGAATTGGTCCTGGTTTGTTTCATAAAAAAGAATGTAGATACAAGTATCTTGTCTTAGGAAAAGATGTATCGTACCTTGTAAAAATCGCTCTGATTCAAACAAAAAATTCTCTGAAACTGACATTATCAAAATGCTTGATTTCTTGACTGACAACATATTTGTTACGCTTGGAGGATGTGTCTTTCAATAAACAATTGGCATTCTCATGGGAACTAACTGAGCTCCTCTTTTTGCCAAGTTGTTCCTTAGTTCATACTAGGCTGACTTCATACAGGGGCTTCTGAGGAGGAATAAAAAAGAAAGTAGCATTATCCTTTAACTATATGATGTCTTCTTACTAAATAATTCATAGTTTGGTGATAACATATATGTCTATCCAATCGAACTTGAAATAAAGGATACAATAGATAAGTAAAATCTGCCTCATATCTTAACTTACATTTAAAGATTTACAATGAGGGTTGGTTGAGAATAAAACTTAACAATAAAAGAGATTATGTCAGCTAACCAATGTTAATTTTCCATTTCTATGTAGCAAAAATCCAGCTGCGCCTGCATCCGGAGTATATATCTCCCAGTTGATACGACATTCCAAAGCATGTATTTACTTTCATGATTTCCTTAATAGAGGGTTGCTGTTTACAAGGAAGCTATTCAGCTATTCAGATATTCAGATTGCCAAGTGGTGAAGTTGAAAATATTACTTTGAAAATTTTACGGACGCCATCACGTGTTGGTTGACCGTTATGGAATATCTGTTTCACAGATGACGACAGATACGTTCCAATTGTCGAAACCACAATCCAGTCCTCTTTTCCTCAAAAGTGACCTACTTTCCGGAGCACCTGAGATCACCCGCGGTTTTTGTTGGGTTTGTGTTGCTCAGTCTTTATGTTGTATTTTGTGTACTTTTGTGTTTGTTTTTTTTGGGGAGTTTTGTTTTTGTTTTTTGCCATGGCATTATCTTTTTATGTATTTGAATATCCCTTTTATATCTTTCGGCTCACTTTATGCAAACGAAAACATTATATCAATCTTCAGGTATTTGAAGGTAAAGGAAATTAAAATCAATGATATATGATATTATTATATAAAGTTGCAAATATTTTAAATAAAGACCACAAGAGAGATTTTCAAGAGATTATTTTACATGTATAGCAATACAATTTCTGGATTTCGTCTTTCAAAGTTATCGTTACAGGTTGATATCGTTGAAAATTATGTTGCATTCTTCGACGTCATTGTATACATGTGGCTGCTGCTGCCAGTTTGTAGTAAGTGGTTAGTATGGCTGTAGGTAGCCATCATTTTGTTCTGGTAGTTGATTATCGTCACCATCGTTGTATACATGCCCATGTTGTTTCCAGTCAGCCGAAAGGGCATTGCACGGATTCAAATAACCACCATCGCCCGTTCCAGAGTTCTGTACTGTTGACGTCGAAATTAAGTCATTTGGAATATTTTCGATCCTTACCTGTTGGGGGTTATTGTCATTTAGTAGACTTTTATCTATGTAATCATAATCAGCCTCAGTGTTGACAGGTACATTGCTCATTTCAATGTTTCTATCAATGTTCTTGTTACCACTTTGCTTTTTTCTAATAATGATGATGGTAGAACCAACGATAACGAAGATCAATTGGCAAATCCCGGTATAAAGCCCGACAAACATTTGGGTTGATAATTGGCCTAAAACAAAAAAGTGGTTGAAGTATTGCAATACGTTATTTGTTTTATTACATTTACTTGGCTAAAATGCTGTTCATTATATGACTGAACAAATAATTAAATGCATACGCGTTCAAGGTTTAAAAAGGTTGAACAGTTCCAATTGAAGATTTTAGCCACCCTTGTAGATAAGGTCGAAATTCCAAAATCGTCAAAAATGTGCTCATCCGTTTTTAATTAACTAGTAACCAACAAGGAGGCATCGCAATCACATAAGAAAGAAACCCCAACAGCCAGGACCAAATCCAAAAACAGACATATGTGCAGCATCTGGGAGTCAACTTGGGGCCTACACGCGAGAACACAATATAACGAGGAAAATATCTTCTAGAGTTCTGAGGGTATCTCTGATGCAGTGATTTTATAGCCTAGTGCTGGTGCTAGTAGCTTGCATATTTCTAGCAACAACAATCTTAGAATAGATCGGGAGCTTTTTCTAGTTTTATCAATACTGGCTTAAAAGTGGACCATCCCCTTTATATATTTCAAGTGTTTCCATCGTATTTTATCTCACATTCCTCTTCTTCATGGGGAGTTGTCGATATGGAACTGTGGCTGTTATGTATTACTATTAAGAATACTAGTTCTTCTTTTAATACAGGATTGTCAAATGGAAAAAAAAAACAACTAACAATACACATTGGCATCTCTGGTCATGATCATGGGAATGGTTTGTGTATAGTTAATTAAAAGATATCATGACCAGGACTTTTAATAGCGATAATTTTAGAAAATTTAGCAAGAATTTCAAATACATGTCGTTCATTAATGCTTGAACTGTAATGGTAGTTGCCCTTTCATAGGTTGTCGATCTTATAAACTAACGATCATGTAGGCATACTTTTTGTTTTGCTATGCAATCTTATATTGTGTTTTTATTTGTAGGGTTAACGCACTTATATTCATAAGGTTATTCTCAACTGCCCCTATAAGATTATCAAAATACGCAGTTCCAAAATCGACCAAAGGCATTATTTTTTTTACCTCAACAATTCAGAGGCAATCTAATATGGACATCTGTCCTGTTCATTTATTACAATCTGACATGTATGTAAGCTTTGCAGGCGTCAATGGGTCCAAGAAAGTTTATGTACATCTTAATGACCTGGCCTCCATAAAATATCGATGTCCTTCTTCGAAAACTGTTTTTATTTTGTGATCTACCGTTTAACATTCGTTTTCGTTCATTACGGGTAGGAACAGTTACGGATATGGCAAAATTGGAGTAAAAGGCAATATTACCAAGTGGGGATCTTCTATTTCGTATTTACGCTACATTCGTATTTAAGTCATTTCCTTTCATAACTGATCAATAATATATTACATTCAATTCATATTGTAATCCATGATTTCTCATTTTAGGTTTAAATGAGTTTTGGTTTATCGGATCTTCAATTGTAAACTAGGCACAAGAAAACGCAAACTCAGATACGGGGACCAAAACAATGGCCGTTAAAGCAAGAAGAGGAGCTTACTTAAAAACTGGTTTGAAAAAGGGAAATTGTGAAACGAACTTAATGCAACAGTTTGACATCCAGATATCCGAGCTCGAGAAATGAATTGGTATTAATTTGGTGGAATTCATTTGGTCTGATACGTAATACGATATCGATTTTAAGCAACAAACAATATGTCTTAGAAACATTCCTATCATCTGACCAAATTTGTTAAAGTGTTTGTGATTGACTTTCCTATGGTTATTTATGATTAGATTGGTAAGGAGCGGGGTTTTATTGTGACTGTGTATAAACCCACTCATATAACGGGATTTGGCAAGATTAAGGAACCTTTCCTATATTTTACGTCGGATCCTCGTAGAAGTTTACTTACCTGCGTTACTGTAGTAATTAAAAGTTTGGTTGAGACCATCTCATGTCTATCCTAATCATGATTATAGTAGCTTCAACAACCCTATCATTTAGTTTTGTTAATGTTCAAAAGTTAGATGACTTACTTATTTTGACTGGTTTGGACATTGTTACTTAATCTAAATATCAAAGTTGAAACATATTCAGTAATAATTTATACGTTCAAGAGTCAAAAACTAACAATTGAATAGAAAGATGTATTCCAACATATAACAATCATACCAAATGCATGTTAGCAAAAAATAAAAAAAAAATCTTAAATAAGAACACAAAACACGAACAAACGATCGAAACAAAACACGTTTTGTGTTTGTATTAAGTTTTCCTCCATTAATACTGTCATCTATGTAAAATTGTTATTTATGTGACATATGTGTCATTTGCAAACTGAAACATCCCCCGAAAGCGATATTTATCATGGTAATGCATATCCACTTATGTAACGTATCTGCTGCAAAAGAGTGTGCGTGTTAATATTTCATTTTACCAATACAATCCAGTTAGTTTTGTTGGAATGATATTCTTTTTTCTGCTTCATCCCTGCACCACTTTCCGCAAAACTCCGAAATCACACCCAGTAGTAAATTATTGATGGGAAAAAATACTGATTTGCATCTAAAATTGTTTTTACAGCCTTATCATTTTTCATCTGCTATTGAATCAGTTTTGAATTGTATCATGGTTTTGTCTAATCGGAATATTATGATAATGACATACAAGTGAATTTATAGTTATGGTGTTTCGATTTAAAAGTCTGAAATAAACATTTTATTTTACTGAAAGGGCAAGCTTCGGTTCAATGCTTTTATTTATGTACACGCCACTAAGGAACATGATTATAACTTATTAGTGTTACCAAAGTCATCATTCCGTCCATCCGAATCCCCTATGGTTCCATGGACTGTTTCTGTTATGCCTGTATCTGAAATTTTGTTAAAATGTATATATTGGTGCCTAGGTTATTATTAAGGTAACCTGCTTTTGAATGAGTAACGAAATCCTTCCGTCATATTCTAGAGGCTGAAGTATTTATATCGTCCTGTTACAGTTGATGTTCTGTAATGCATACGGAATTTGTGAAAATGTGACAATAAGCCCTTTCAATTGTATTGGTTATAATAGATTGTCTCTTAATTCTAATGAACAAAATGAATGCAAAGCTGAAATCATTTAGTCATACCTTTTTCAAGACTTCCAATATCAGTTTTAGTAGACGAGCATGTTCCATCGATAGGGTTGCAACTACAATTACAATTATATTATCAAAAACTCAAGTTAGTAATCGAAGGACATTCTAAAGTAATGGTTAATAGAACCACCAGAATGCACAGATAACTGCTGTCTACTAACATTAGGTTACGGAGGTTACGGAGGTATCGGAACCAGGTTAAATTTTTTTGAAAAAAAATGAAAAAATGGTTCCTTTTGACTAAGTACCAAAATTAATTCTATCTACTTGATTTGCATAAAAAATCAAATTAACAGTTTCTTAACATTACTGATATCTACACAGCGTTTTTGGAATAAGTTTACAATGTTAAAAACGTGTGTTTATTCTATACACAGAACACATTTAATTCAAGGGTTTTGTAATTAAAATTAAAAACCCCTTAATAAATTTCAAAATCAAAAGCTCAAACACATCAAACAACTGTGAAGTAATACCCTATTGGTCTTTGTTACATTGGCACTTTTCAAAAAAAAAATGTGCAGAATTTATCTTGGTTTCAAATTAAAAACATACTTGGCATGAGTAAAGTTTTATCCTGTTCAGTACTACAAGGAAATTTCACATAACTTTTCATTGCATATAAGATAATAACCATCACCGGAAGTAGACCATTCAACTTTTCACCCCTGTTTTTCCTGTTAACAATCGTTAGAAACCATGTCACCTGAAATTTCCAAAATATTTTATAGAAACAACAAATAAAAAACACAATGGTGGTTATAACACTAAAGATGTATGATAATGACTCAGAAATTTTTTTCTGCAATGAAATGCAGGGTTTATTTCCAACAACTGTCAACATCAAGGGAATATTTTTTTCGACCCTTTTTCGTATGAAACCGGATGTGACGTACTATGATTTGGTGGTGTTACACTTAAAAGACCCTGATAACAATGTGAAAGCATAACAATAAAATCAACATTTACCTTATTCCTGCCACGTTTGATGTTATGGTTTTAGCTTTTCCTTCAGTATGTCATGTAAATGAAAGTTCATACAGTATACGTCTTCTTTCAACTAGTTTTTTTTTTAAACAATCACGGTATAGCATATAGAAGACAGAAGACTTGGTATCAGTACTTTGAATTATGGTTTGTTAATAAACTTCTTGTTAACAAAACTTACTTTCCCATTTGACAGTTGCACATGAACTGTCAAAAACGACCATAAAATCCCGTCTCACATGTTTTGCAGTGGTTTTCATAGTCTTCCAAGTAACGATAAGTTCCAGAGGGACATTCTATATAACAAGATAATGAGAAAATCAACTTAAGTTTAATTCATATTTAATCTGCCTTTTATAAATCTTTTGTTTTAATGTTCAAAAAAAAAAATAAGAATAATACATTTTTAGGGGAATTTTGAATGATGGTGAATGGTGAAATGATTCTGAATTTCGAACCGATCACACATATGTATCCATCAATACATTGTAAGCGAGTTGTTCATTTGGTCATAGCTTTCGGTAAATGTATCATAGCTGTTTGTTATTAGCTAATATAAATAAACTGCTATTAAAACGAGGTCGATATGATGATTGCCGAGGTCGTAAACTTTTCCATTGCTATTTGGTTTGCTTTTTTTTCAGTATTTCTACATTTTCACCAACTCTTGAAAAAGGGTTATTGTCCTTTGCTTCATATTTCACAAATACAAACGCTTAAATTACCAAATAGTCATTTACATTCATTTCTTCTACTTTTTCAAAGCTTCAACGCATATCCAAATGCACATCCAAACTCTTGTCATAATGTCATAAATCAATACTGCATACATACAAATGTATCATTAGCTAGAACAAATATAAATGTATGTAATCTGTACATGAGTTATGTATACATTAATACAGAAACGGAATTTTATTGATATCACAAATTGTTTCTGTTGTATGACTGATTTGTTTTTGTCTTAACATTCATTATGACTTCTGATCTTCGAATAGATTCTTTTGAATACATGCGATTAGGAACTCTTTTTACAGATTATAAACAAATGCAGTGTCCAATCGGGCAAATGTGAAATAAATAGCTTTTCGACATTTTAGAGTGTATTGGTATGACTTCAAACCTACAGATTAATTACTTTGGGGTTGCTTTCAGTAATTGCCAGCATTCTTTGTTACAGTGTAATATTATCTATAATTATTTTATATTTATATTTTGTCATGTGATAGTCACCTGATCGAGATTAAAAGAAGAAGTATTGGGATTTCAAAATAAATGTTAGTCCAGTGTGTTTATACAGTGTGGTCAACTCTTAAATTTTGCCTCCTAATAAACCAATATAGAACTCTAATCTCACCTTGTTAATCTATGAGTAGATTTTCACTCAATACTGTCAATTCTTTAAGATTTCGATGATATGAGACGTTTACAATAAAATTGATTTCCTCAAAAAATTAAAGGAACCGAGAAGGACAAACTATTTCATAATATATTGAATTGGTTACCTCTGCAATAGCCATTCACAATGTAATACAGCAGCACACCGCTATTTCATCTTTTATCCTGCAATGTATTGATTGCATATTTTGGCTTTAATATCGATTCACTTATAGGGTCTTTGCAGAACTAAACATAATTAAACGTAATTAAACATAATTAAACGGAATTAAACATAATTATTCTAAAACCAGTTGTTGGCATGACACATGACACGAATTATGTTATTCTCATATATCTTATGACGGTATAATACTAAACTCCTAACAGGAGGGATTGTGCCTGATATTCATATGATGAAGACATAATCTTTCAATCAGTTTAATTGAGGTCTGGGGCTGGCATGTCAGTAACTGCTAGTAGTCTGTTGTTATCTATGTATTATTGTCATTTTGTTTATTTTCTTTTTTTTCCTATTCTGACATCGGACTCGGACTTCTCTTAAACTGAGTTTTACTGTGCGTACTGTTGTACGTTTGTTTTTTCTACATTGGCTAGAGGTATAAGGGGAGGGTTGAGATCTCAAAAAACATGTTTAACCCCGCCGCATTTTTGCGCCTGTACCAAGTCAGGAGCCTTTGGCCTTTTTTAGTCTTGTATCATTTTTAATTTTAGTTTCTTGTGTATAATTTGGAGTTTAGTATGACGTCCATTATCACTGAACTAGTATACCTTTTTGTTTAGGGGCCAGCTGAAGGACGCCTCCGTCTGCGGGAGTTTCTCGCTGCATTGAAGACCCATTGGTGGCCTTCGGCTGTTGTCTGCTCTAAGGTCGGGTTGTTGTCTATTTGACACATTCCTCATTTCCATTCTCAATGTTATTATTTGTATGTAAAACTATAACAATTGATATACTACAAAATAATAATTTGCGGCAAATCAGGCGAATACAAATAATTGTTGAATTAATGAGTTTGATTTTAACTCAACGTCTCTCTCTTCTTATTCATATATTATTAGGAATAATTAGGAAATTTGTTTTTTGAACAACCATTAACTATTGTCGCCTTAATTTAACAGATTTTGAACTTTCAATAAGTTTGTTGATATTGAGCTAAATTCCCCTATGCTGCTTTCGTTATGCAATTAATGTTTACTGTCGAATAATGATACACTAATTTCAGTTTCACTGTAGGGGCGATTTATTTCTAAGATGTGTCTAATTTTATTTTTTTATTTTTTATCAAAAAGAGTCTTAATTCAGCCGAATCACTCACAGACGAAATAAAGTCAGTTAATTCGACGTCCAGATATATATGTAGGTTAAAAGACCACCCTAGGCCACCGAAAACTCTGCTTTGGTTTCTGTCTATATCGAGGGTACTATACATCACATACTAATGAAACGTCATTAACAGATGCATCTTTGATAATAAAAAGCGTGCACACAACGACTTACATTTTACGCTTGAGTGACTGATTACATTTATCTAAGGCACTATTCATCATGTATCGATGCAACTTCACCAGTGCGCATATCTTACACATAACAAGCTCGCCAACATAACTTGGCTTACATTTCACGCTTGAATGACTTTTGATATTTAAATGCCACATGAATCTTAAGTGGTGCATACATATACGCAGTACAGAACGTCCAAGCAACAATTGAGTCACCTTAATTTACGTTTAAATGTATTGAATATTGTAGTTAAAAATAAGCAATTGTGTAATTTTGAAATAACAACGACAAGTTGAGAACAGTTAATTGTTACTAGTTTTAATGCTTCGATGGGGTTAACCGCCGTACAGTTTATTCCGGACATTGATATGTATCGAAGCAAAGTTGGTTAATAGAACGTGCACATACTTTTTTCTTCAAAGGCATATGGTCCTTATAGTAAGTATTCAATGTTTATGAAAAGAAAGGTTACTGTTTCCTGACAGCATTGTACATTATTTATATTATATGAACACCCATTATGAATTTAAACAACAACAAAATCACAAAACGCACAGTCACATTTATTAGTCGAGTCAACATACCATGCTTTCGTTTAGTTTCACCAAGTTTGTGTTACATGGAATCGTTGTCTGTCGATGTTTACAAGTAATTTATATACATGTTTATTTAAAATAGTTACAACTGACGAGAAACCCATTGTTAAATTTCATTTATAGATTAAAAAAAAACCTTAACTCCGAATTTCGTCATGATTCGTTGTCCTTATAGTTTGTTTGTTTTGAACCGTTTATTGCAAATTCTTGTACTGTTCGTTGTGCGTTTTGACTATTCATAGCCAAACAGTATGGCAAAAATATATATGTAATTACTGCTTGACAACTTTTCAAACTTTATTTAAACAAGTACTAAAACTGTTCAAGGAAAATATGCTATACGTTGCATTACTGGATTTTCTACTCGCCAATATTTTCGAATCCTTGACACACTAAGAACTAAACCCATCGAAAATATTTTAATATGTATTATATTAACGTGTTTCACCTTAAGACGATATGTCGCATGTCATCACGACCTTCGTATGACTTGATTTCAAAATACTAGACTTTTAAAAACATGTTCGCAAATCTCTCAGAAACTGGACTGCAAAGAAGTGGGCTCGATGAAGGGGCTCCTTTTGCACCATAAAGTTCTAGTTCACTAAATCATATACAAAATGCAGGTGCTTTAATTTTCAATATGAAATGTTAGACATGTCAAATAGTTAAGTAGCTACAAAAAATGAAAGACAAGACAGTATATTAAAAGAGACAGCATATGATATTCTGGATGATTTTACAAACGAAGGATACAGTACTATTGCGAATACACGTAACGAACGGTGCAGTAAAATAATGACTAGACCGTATTGTATTAACACTAACGGTACCAACTTTACTGTAAATGTGAGGGCCTTTATATAATACTGAGAGGGATAGATAACAATCAAAATAGTCACGATTGAAACACAAAAACAAAAGAACCGCAAATAATTCCGGGAAAACCGCAGTGTGTTTTAGTTTAAAATTATTACCACATTGTATCTACTATGCAAGTCAATAGGATCGAAAGATTGATTAATAAGGAGTTATCCTGTCAGCAATGTATTCATTGGCTATAAAGTTTATGATTCTCTGCTTACTTTGTACTAAGTGTTTAGTGTTTTTCAAGCATACATGACTAATACATTTTAATTGAAATTGATGAAACGAAGTGTATCTGTTTGATTGTATCTCTTGATCTTATTGTGTGTTTCCAAATTATTTATGAAAAATTCATATAAGACACCGGGATATTACGAATTTCCAGATATAGAGCGTTCATATATTCCATTATTAATTAACTACTCTGTTATTGGACTTAATATGATGAAAACTGCCTATGCAATATAAAAGTGTCAACTCGGCCAATACAGAATAACTCGGCCAATATTGATTTTTTTCTGTATTGGCCGAGTTCTGATCCGGCCAATACAGGATTTCGGAACGTCTCTAGTTTTTAGATCAAAAGTCATGATAAACACAAACTTAAAGTAAACAGTCGTTAGGAAGACGCAGTTTTCATTTACTCACCATAAACGTGCCGAAACGTTCAGTCAGGCATATATTTCAGGCTGAAGAGGGTCACATTCATTTGAAAAGCATTTTGTAAGCAGGCAATTGAATTATTTCAGGTTTGGGCAACGAGTAGTTTATCACAAAGTTCATTTCTTGTCGACCTCAGGTACAACCGATAATTTTACTGTTTACTTTCGCTTCTCATGTTTTGTAAACTTGTCATTTATTTGTCAACCCGAACCAGGCATATGCATTATGGAAGGGTGACAAATCTTGGGTCAGTTGCCTTATGGAAAGTTGTATCATTTTCAATCATATTCAACTCCCACATTTTTTTTTAAATATTTCTTTTCTGCATTTCACATGCAATGGCAGTACCTTTCCAATTACTATTTATGTGTTGCGTCTGAATATGAACTGTAACACTTTATGGTGACTGGTAAGGGTAGAAAAATTCATCAGATGAGAAAATGTAGAAGACGCCTGGAAACAGCACCAGATCATTTGATATTGCAGCTTATATATATAAACATGAGAAATGGGAACTCAGATTTGGATAGTTCCACTTCAAGGTAAACAATGTTTATCTCTTGTGGTATATAAAACAATGTTAACACTGTAGTTAATTAATAAAGGTATCATTACGTGTATTTCTGTATTGGCCTTGTTATTGGTCCTTGGCCAGCTGTATTGGCCTTCGGCTTCGCCTCATGCCAATATAGTAAGCCTCGGACCAATAACAAGGCCAATACAGAAATAATCACGTAATAATACCATATTATATGAGGTCTCTCGCATACAAGCAAATGCAAAAGTGATCAAGTACGTTTGGAAAAAAAACGTAATCAAACGTTACAAACTTAATGTATGGTTAAACCTGTATTAAGCGAAAACCTGACTTGCCAGGTGACCCTCTTATTATCCCACTGTAGTAATACTTATTCAATTTTAACCTTAATTCAAAGTTTTTTTTAAAAACAAAATGTCAGCTTTATCTGGTCCCAAGGGTGATCTTTATATACAGATTTAGCTGTACTTAAAACAGAAAGCAACTTGATGATTTGATTTTCAAACAGCATTTAGTTTTGGTCAATTTGTTTGGGGTAAATTTTGATATTTTGATATTCGTTTCCTAGAACGAGATTTATTTTTGAATTAATTTGCAATTTAAGATATGTTTAAATGTTCTGTTATAGCATCGGATATCACTCCCGTCGCTTTTGTAGTAGTTTGCGTAACTCGCGTTTAGTTATTATAAAATGTGTTTAGACTGATGTTTGTCTCCTCGTTTGTCGTTTTCCTACAATGATTATCAAATCAGTGTTGTTTAAAACTAAACGACATTGTCAAGAAATTTTTCTTGTTTCAGTATACACCAATCAACCGGAAAGTCACAAAACAGTTACACGAAATTTACCAGCTCAGTCCCCTCTGAGTATTGTTCGTATTGGAAAAAAGATGGTCCCTCAATACGGCAAAACACAACTGCGGTAAGCAAATGAATAAAATATCTACGAACCCCATTGTTAAATAAATTCATACATACATACTTGCTTAATATATAAAAATATGTTAAAACGCTATTTTTCCGATTTCTATTTATGTTTCCGTGTCGTAAAATATACTAGAAAAGGCTAAATTAACAGTCATTTAAAAATCCAAACAAAGGGGGAAATATATTCGTTTTTACACTGATAGAATATAAGGTTTATGATTGGGTAGTTTTTCATAATTTTTATCCAGCCAATTGTTTGTTTTAGCCTATCAAAATAAAAGTAAAAATTTCGACTGCGACCTTTTCTAGTTTCTTTTTTTCTTTCTTTGTTATAACTTTAGAACTAATTGTTGCTCTCACATTTTTGTATATGTGATAGTTTATAAAAAAACGAAATAATTTATAGATTACAATTACACAATATCCTTTGTTCTACCAAGAGAAACATATATATATATTTGACACCATACAAACCATACATATGAACACTGTCAATTTGACACACATGTAATGCAGAACAAACATATACCGGTGATGTTTTTGGGCTCTTTTTTACAAAATTTAACCGAAATGGCTGCTGATAGCAACACTCTGGTTTGATTAACGTTTGAATAAAAGAAAGACTGAATCATACTTCATTTGTTTTGTTTTAGCCTTACACATGTTACACGCAGATAAGATCCTTTAAAGGCTTAAATGACAAAGATTGCATTCGTAGTGACCGTCTTATTTATCAATATTCTCATTTTGTGATAGGTATTCAGGATAGAGTTCGAAAAACGAATTGAGGCAAAGGATCATTCTAAGTCGAAGCATACAGTACTATGTTTATGGAAGAACTTAAATGCCAATTATTTTGACTAGGAAGCCTTGATTAGGGCCTGATTAGAGAAAACGGAAATCTGGCGTACTTAATTGTGAGCCTAGTCTGGTGTCTTTGGCGATTTGCAACATTCGAATCAGGTGAGCTAAACATCCACAAAATATGTTCATAATGTAAACAATCATGTCATTCAATCTAATTAGATCTCGTGAACATCACAGCATGTCATATCATGATGTATTCGTATATTCCTTCTGTAGTGTTGAGCTTTTCACATTTTACAGGTTTTATTCATTATAGCTTCCATATACATATTTGGCATGGTCATATTATAAGGGTGTAATCTTTTTAAAAATGGCTTCTCCAAAGCTGTTAAACTGTGGTCTATTTTCTTTTTGTATTTTCAGTGAAAATTGTACAATATATATTATATATTATATTAAACAATGTGTATGCACATTGTATTCGTGAAACACCTTTTGTAATACATTTTGTAAAAGAAAAAAAAAAACAAACAAAAAAACAAAAAACAAAAAACAAACCCAGAAAACATGTTCAAAGTATCTTTATTAATTAATTCATGAATTTTCGACTCGAATAGAAACTTGCTCTTTAGATACGATCATTCAATAGTATTTAATTCATGTGAACTGTCACTACACTTAATCTCCATTGAAAACATAAAAATAAATAACTAACTTGAAGAATTGATGTTTATATTTTCCTGTTCATTAATATACATGTAAATTTAATTGGATACATCCGCATTTTGTACTTGATCCACTGATTGCAATCATCCGTATATAATTTTTTGTATTGTTTTCGCCATAGTTCAAAAAAATATTTAATATTTCGATAATTGTTACTAACCACTTAAAATAGGGAAATTGGTATCAACGAAATACCCTTCTGATTAAAAAGACAAAACAAAAAAAAAAAATCATACAAAACAAAAAACATAAAAATTCAGTCCAATTTTGATTTGTTTGGAAACAGACATACTTTCAAAAAATAAAATTGTGAAAATGAAGTATAAGATCATCCGGAATTTTCAGGGTGTGCATTTAGGTTGATCAAATTTAAAATAAAAATATTGTTCACTTATCAATCGATCTGTAGATCAGGAAGAATGTGTAATTATGGGATACATTGTGTAGAAACTGACCAATGATCACCCAGCCAATAAATCGTTATGCAGGGGCTCCCCAAAGGGACTGGAAAATGTATTATTATAAACAAATCTAAGGATGTCCGTCGTCTGCATACAATTAGTAACTGAAATAACTGCCCTTGATGTTTTCTTTGTACACACCAAACAAATCACAAGAGGTTTAACTTGAATTTGTCTGATTCAGCAAGAAACTCATATGGTTTACTTTATATTTTGTAATTCATTTGGGGTTTTCTCATTGTTGATGGCTGTACGATTACTTATAATTGCTTAAACCCACTTCATTTGAACTTGGATGGAGAGTTGTCTCATTGGCACTCATACCACATCTTCTTATTTCTATTCATATATTTGTACAATAAGATAATAACAGTGAATATTGAATGAAAAAAAAACAAACGATAATACAATAATTTATAAATCCCAATAACTTCGCCTAAAAAGGATCAACTACACCACAAGGAAAAGTTAAATTAAAAGGTCTTTTCTACCCCACAAATGGTCAGGCACTAAGCACAAAATAGGAGATCGTTAATTGAAGGTATACCCATATGGTGTACCGTAATCATCATTGCTGTTTGAAAGTGATATATGCTACATTTTGTACCACAATATGTACAATTTACCATAAACGCTTAGATAGTTCACGATCAATCTACGTCTAAAACATGCAATGACAGTACATAATGTGATGAATGATGTTTGGAAAGTTCTAAGCAGTGATACAATATCAACCCAAGCAAATACTACAAGAAATCAGTCAGACAATGTCTTTGTCTATAATTGTCACTGTATCAAGTCAGATGTTTGATTTTGTCAGTTTTGATGGACTACTCCTTTTTGAAGTTACCCCTTGGAGTTTTGTATTTGTGTTATACTTTTTAACGGACCAATCAGTTAAGACTAGTAAAATAAAAAGACTACCTACAGCTTTGAATTTTTGATTTTTCATGATTGATGATTCATTTTATGGATAATTTTAGATAAAATTTTGTTTATCTCTAATTACGGGCCCGAGAAGGTACAATATAACTGAGACAAAAAGTCCAATAAAATTGCCTATTAAGGCTCAAGCAGGTTAATTTAAATGAAATATCATGTACTTTTTTAAAGAGTTAGATTATCAGCGTCCCAGTGGGCAAAATCAAACAATCGGTTCTCTTTCACCTGTCGAAGTTTACGCACCATAGCGAAAGCTATGTCCCATACATCATGATCTATCAAGGGCCATAATGAGAGGATCTGATGTAAACAATTTCAAAATCTGGTTGATGAAATGGGTTCCAATGAATGAGACAAAACAATGGTGTAAAATGTATTGAATATGGGCTCATGTTGATGTAGTCAGCCATGACTGCGCATTCCATTGCTGAACTATGTGAGAAAAAAAAAATATTGGTATTCCACTTAAGTTGTGCAAAATTTGCGAAAGCAAACATAGACTTCGTTAACAGCGTCTTGGACATATGAAAATGAAACATCCTGCAATTGCAGAACATTATCAATAGATGTATTTTTGTATGGGACGAACTCTCCATTCCTAGCAAATGTTGAAGAAGCGAACAGGATATTGCCTTTAACAACACATAAAGATCTGCTAGGACTTATTCAAACAAAAAAGATTGATTTGGATAAGGGACTTTAACTCTTTGACAATCAACTTTCCTTTTTCTTTACTATTATTGGATGTTCTTAAGCGAGTTCGGTTTTGTGAAATTCAGGTAAGGACATGACGGCAAGTAATTTTAAGTTGACAACTGAAATTATTTTATATATTAGAATAATTTAATTTTGGATGTAACGCGTCTGCTGATTGGCTGACGTTGTTTTGTTTATCAGCTCATAGACATAATTTAGTCATGTGACCGTGACGTCATCAACGTTTTTTCATTGTTTACTCCGGTTTAAAATGGAAATTTAGAATTAAATAATAAGAAATAACTGTAATATTTTATCTGTCTATTCGAAATAACATAAAAAATGTGATGCACACTTTAAAATAACCCGCTACGCGGGTTATTCAGTGTGCATCACATTTTTGATGTTATTTCTTCATAGACAGAAAAAATATTACAGTTATTCCTTAAATAACATATAATTTCTTACACATTTTCCAATTTCAACAACAGGATACTGGCACATGTTCGAAATAATTTTACACTTTTCAATGGAAATCTAGGAACAACAGTGATACATATCATACATAATAGGTAATTAAAACGACACATTATCAATCTACCATATGTGTAGCAATAGTTGAAAATGCCACTGACACGAAAAGACTAGTGAATCGTATCCCAGAAAGTAGGTTTCGGGAGGACTACACCCCAACCGTAGGGATGCATATAATTTAAAATGATTATCATTATGGATTTCTATTCTGTATAGTAATTAATTTCATCTCAAAGATTAGGTTCCAAAAAATATTGACTAAAGAAAGTATCAAACATGCTTTGCCCTGGTAAGAACTATCCTGGTCTTTACGAATGTTGATGCCAAATAGTGGTGAAAATAGCATTACAAACATTCTTATAATTAAAAGAATGTATATTTTTGTACCGATTTCAAATATTGCCATTTAATCCTACTATGCAGAAAATCAAAGTCTTAAATTCTATAACAGGTAAGCATGAATACTCAGTTAGAAAAATGATGCAGGTATTAGGGAAAGTTTAATTGTAAGATGAAGTCCTACCACGTACGAGATAATGTGAGTCACGCTGGTTCCGAAAATTAAAATGGGTAGTTTATTACCTATGTGTTAATATCTTTCTGGATACTCAATGAACAGTTTGTTTTAATTTTTATTTATATTTTAGATCTACTATCATGTTGTCTGTTTTTCTTCAAAAGATGATTTTTTTATGGAACATTTGTTATCTTCACTCCTTTATTTTAACTGTTAACCCAGCATATTACCATAACCGTCCAGTCGCCCCTGTCGTTAGGAAATTCAATACGAAATTGTCCTCAATAAATCTGGTTAGCGATTAAATGAAAATACATCATACAAGGCAACAAATAATTATTTCTACTCACGCAAGACCATTCATTAAAAAATGATCTCAACGTTTTCGTTGAAACAAAAAAATCCACAATCGTATGAAACTCGATGCAGTTAAAGAAGACATAATAAAATTTATCTTCACTACTTTTTTCGGTAAAGTTTTCCCAATTTAATAGTTTAATTGGTGTTGCTATAGGATGATCAACATTTCCTTGTGTGATGCTTTGTCACATCCATCGTTTATTCACTTCTTCTGTAATGAATAATGCGGATTCATTTATTTTCGTGGGTACCAATTTTCGTGGATTAAGGAAAATTGTATATGCATAGATATTTTATTTCGTGGTTTTTCCAAAGTGTCCATACAAGCCTAAAGAAAACTTTTTCTTCGATGGACATTTAAATTCGTGGTTCACCTTTTCATTGTGAAATCCACGAAATTTGGTATCCAACGAATAAAAACTAATCCACAATACTTATATTTTCTAACTGTTCCATGCGATGCGTTTTCACGTCTATCGATTGTCAGGTTATTGTATACTGAATATTAAAATCGGGGGTATTATTTAGTCATACAGTCAATCTTAAAATTGAGAATGGAAATGGGGAATGTGTCAAAGAGACAACAACCCGACCATAGAGCAGACAAAAGCCGAAGGCCACCAATCTGTTTTCAACGCAGCGAGAAACTCCCGCACCCGGAGGCGTCCTTCAGCTGGCCCCTAAACAAATATGTATACTAGTTCAGTGATAATGAACGTCATACTAAACTCCAAATTATACACAAGAAACTAAAATTAAAAATGATACAAGACTAACAAAGGCTAGAGGCTCCTGACTTGGGACAGGCGTAAAAATGATCTTGTATTTAATGTATCATTATATCATTCTGAACGTAAACGTCCGTATATTTATTAGTATTCAGCCGTTCTTAGTTTACAACTAAGCATATACTAAATTAGGACAAGGTATCTTAGTACACCAATAAGTGCAAGTTATCGCTGTAAGCCTTAGTCTAACAATTAGTTTCTCGACTCGTTTTTTTTTGCCATGGCATTGTCAGTTTGTTTTAGAGTTTGAGTTTGAATATAATGTAGCTCATCTGATTTTGTAAGTGTATGAATATGAAAACCAAAGGTTTTGAAAGCTTGTTGCACTGTTCAAACTCAAATACCGTAAATTTTATGGTACGTACAATCTATTTTCACTGTATACGTATTGCATTTTTATTAAGCTGTTCTTATTGAAATACATTCTAATGATAAATATTGAGATCCAGAAAGATTGTAGGGGTTAATAATTTTAAGAGATACATACATCTTTGATAAAGGTCTTCCCCTTAACTTCCATAGAACTTTTGTTAGATGGAATAATGGAGGGAAGGATTGCGAAGTGTTTAATGTTCAGCGGCATAATGAATGCATATTTAAGAACATGCTAATACATGTAATAGGAAATGATTATTCATCCTTCATTGTTCCAAACCGACGAGCCCGAGTTTTAAAGTTTAAACAGTCCACAGGAAGAAATGCCATGTTACTAGCACACATAATTATGACTTTGGAGAGACTAAACGTTGTTCTTACTATGAATGCTGCGTGTTTATATGTTGCACAGAAGAATCTAATACCTAGTTTAAAGGATTTGATTTGATTCGGTAGGGAATCGAACTTTTAGCCCTCGGTACTCGATGCGAGCACGATCTACCGAGATTACCGAGGAGGTAAGCTATTGTTGGACATGGTTAGTAATATTATGTAGTCTTTCAGTTTATTACCATAACACAATTGTTTAAAATGTTTCACATGTATTTATATCACAGCCTGGTTTTTTGAAATCTTATCTATGATGAGTGTAATTATACTGTTCACAGTGAAAAAACGTATCTCAGTTTAAACATATATATATATATGGTACGTACAGATATATTTGATGTGGGCTTAGTGCATTTACCGTATTTGTTCTGTTTTAAATGTAATTTAAACACTAAATTTTAAGACTTACCTTGTTTGTATTGGATACCTAATCTTCACAAAATTCCTTTCAAACAACATAAACAACTGTACATTGCTAACTCATCTGAATGTTCTCCAAAGGGATTGTCCATTAGATTGACAAAAAATCTGTCCGCAGTAAAAGAGGATCTTCAGATATACTGTGAAATTGTTTACTCGCGTAATTGTATTAAACACATATGGATTCTAAAAAAATCTATTGAAATTCTGGATAATTTTGAATTTCGATTTTCCCCTGAAATTAATTATATCAAAATCTTTGATATTTCAACCCTTTTTACCACCATTCCCCATGTGAAACTGAAAAATCGTCTAAAATAAATAATCCACAATGCATTCGCTGTACATTTATTGCTTTGGGATACCATACGGCATATTTTGGTAAAAGTTAACAAAAAGGAAAATCATGGTACACCGAAGAACAAGTGATCAGTATGGTGGAGTTTCTTAAAGACAACACATTTGTTGAATTTGGAGGTAGACTTTTTCAACAAATTGTCAGGTGGCAACGAACTGTGCGCTTCCTCATATCTTCATAATAGTCTTAGTTTCTTCAGAAGATCAAATAAGCAAGATCATTTAATTTCACATTCAGATATATTGATGATGTTCTTTTCATTAACAATCCAAACTAATTGGATTCTATTAGTGTATCCCCAGAACTAGAAATTAAAGAAACGACAGACAAGGTATTCTACCCCCTCATTTTTAGACTTATATCTCGAATTTGACATACGCGGTCATCTTAGTAACAAAACAATAGATACTATTTCTATTTTCAAACGAGAGAGAGAGAGAGAGAGAGAGAGAGAGAGAGAGAGAGAGAGAGAGAGATAAATTTTACAAGTGCAGGGAGTTCATTAAACCCGTATTAAACAGCGGTATACTACTGTTGCCTTTATTTATCCCAATCGGCGTCTTATCAAATGAGATGAATCGATTCATTGTACTATTTAATGTAAACTATTTCGAAAATTGAATATATAAAAACACAATTTAAGTTACAAATGGTGCTTCTGAACCTC
This sequence comes from Mytilus californianus, assembly GCF_021869535.1. Lineage (NCBI taxonomy): Eukaryota > Metazoa > Mollusca > Bivalvia > Mytilida > Mytilidae > Mytilus > Mytilus californianus. Next base: position 26,127,990 of record NW_026262582.1, on the reverse strand, counting down.
TCCCTGTTGTTGATGTAGATGCTGTGGCTGTAGTTGTTATTTGTGTGGTGGTTGGTGTTATAATGGTTGATGTGGTCGTCATTACTTCCATCATCGTTTGCATTATTGTCGGTACCACGATCAACGCCATCGTCATCATTGCCATCAACGACATCATCGACGTCATTGGTGAAATTTGAGATGCAACTAAAATAACCAGAAAAAAACCCAACAATAATGAACTGGAATTTCCTCTTTTTCACGCAGACTTCACATGATATGCTGAAAATAATTAACTTAACCATATGTAAGAACTAGTTTGAAATTAACATTTCATTATATGCCTTATATACAGACGGTAATCATATGTCTTGTACGTAAGAAAACACTTTAAGTTTTAAGCATATTTTGCATTAACAATCACTCATGTCCTAAACTATTATAGTCATGTGTTCCTAATGTCGTAACTACAATCCCGTTCCCTTCCCGAATTTGACCTACCGAATTAGGTTTATTACCGGATTTTTACTAACATTAGCAACACTACGGGTGCCACATGTAGAGCAGGATCTGCTTACACTTCCGGAGCACCTGAAATTACCCCCAGTTTTTGGTGGTGTTCGTGTTGCTCAATCTTAAGTTTTCAATGTTGTGTTTTGTGTACTATTGTTTGTCTGTTTTTTTTCTCTTTTAACTATGGCGTTGTCAGTTTATTTTCGACTTATGAGTATGAATGTCCGTTTGATATCTTTTATCTCTCTTTTATAGTTAAGCATTTTCTTATTCCATGTTTCTTGAACATTCACTATTTTTAATTTTTTAATCTAATAATGTTCCCCAGGATTCATAACTTTGATGTCATGAGTTGAACACACGCCTACAAAATATAGATAGGTATACCACAACGACATTGTGTTATTAATTTTCTAAAAACAAACAACTTAAGAAGCTGTTTATAATTAGTATGAAAAAAAAGATAGAAAAACTTGTTATAATTCTGTTGGACATTATTCTTCATGTTAAAATGTTTAATGACAAACAGATACGATATATACCATACATCGTACTATTTTTCATGAAATATAGTTCATTGGAAATTTATATTTGATTATTAGACATGTTAGGGACATTCGCAGATGACTTATCCCTTTTAATCATTATTTCACCAACCATTTTGTGTTTCTATGTAGTGCTTTTTTCATTAAATTGTTGTTTTTGGTTGTTCCTTAGGCCTTAAGCATCTGGTAGTTTGCATTTACATGTAACTCCCAAAAATATGATATACTGTCAGGGATTTTTCTACCCCAGGCATACATGTAGCAAGCTTAAACTATGTTAACCTTTTATGGCACAAACTTTATAGAATGTTTGTTTTTGAATGCTCTTCAACTCCATTATCGATTTGGCCTTCCAACGGTTTTGATTCGAGCGCCACTGATCTGATGTCTTGTGTAGACAAAACGCGTGTCAGTGTCATTAATTTTTAAAATACTTTGTACATTTATGTGAAATCACTGACATCTTTAAATGCAATAGGCTGGACATACAATATTTTTTACTGCTGAAGAATTGGAGATGACAATGGAAATTCCACACTTTTTAAACTATATTCATAGATAATGTCCTGAAACCTTTTTTAGAGTAGAGAATTCAAGTATAACAAAATACAACATTTCATTCGTTAATTTCATGATTATTCTATATATAATTGTTGGAAAGAGATGATATACAAAATACCTATATATTTTCTATTTATCGAGTTTTTTATAGAACATTTTGAGGATTGTACTATTCACACCCTTTTGACAAAAAATTGCGGAGGAAAACAAAGGCTATCAAAATCAACCAAAAACCAGATGTCGATAAAAACAGACAGTTATAAAACAGGCTACTTCACTTTTTGACATTAAAACTACATGCATCTTTGAAAACCAGCATTTTCACTTCTGCATTCAGCACTTTTAACTCTAATAAGGTCGGTTGACAGTGATAAATCACCGTATAAGTTTATCAACTGATACTTACGAAAAAAGACGGCAATCCAGTTGCTCTGAATATAATTATACATTAGCTACAAGAACGACTATGTATGATTATGTCATCATAGATACCATGATTAAATTTTATATACCAGACACTAGGTTCGGCTTATCAGTGACGATCGAATCACAAAACTTAAAAAGGCCAAATAAAGTACGAATTTAAGAAGCATTGAGGACCAAACATTCCGAAAGGATTTGCCAAAAAAGACAAAATAAAGTACGAAGTTGAAGAGCATTGAGAACCAAAACTTCAGAAAGTTTTTCCAAATACAGCTATGATAATCTATTCCTGGCGTAAAACATCCTTGTTTTTTTTTAGAAAAACCAAAGCTGTGTAAACAATTAACATACAATTATAACCAATTGTAATCATGGTATCTATGATGAGTTTAGTTGAAATGGTAATCACATGCCATGCTAGTTTGCATTTTAATTCTTGAATTATCTTTATTTGTTTAGGACATATTCATCTTATATTCATTTTCTAATTTATGATTTCAGCAATAATCGTATTAATTATGCATAGAATATGGGTCAATGGTGTGATGATCAGTGATAGTTCTGACATTATATGTCGAAGTTGATTCCGGTAGCAAGAATAAAAATTAAACAAAGTCGTGAAATTATCTTTTGATACTGATATTGAATGACCAATGTTCGTATGTGTACAAATCGTTTAAACCAAATGCAAAGTGATTCTTTAGTCGTAACCAGCATTGCTATACATACCAAAAGAAACCCCAAAAGACCCACTAACACTGGAATCTCTTATGGCTGTTGTAGAAGTAGAAGATATTACGATTCGTCTTGGCTCTCCGCTATTTACAGGTACCAGTCGTGGCACTGGAAGAATAATACGTCTGAATTTTTCCCCTGGATAATTGAAATCTTCATTTCCTATTTGTCCTCTGCATTGATAAGTGTAGCATATTACGAAAAGCATGAAAATAAAACTGCTTCTACTAAAAAACTTCTTCTGAAATATAAAAAAGGAAATTTGTAATCAAGTTAAATATCTTAACCCCAGAATAAAAAAATGAAATGTTTTTAATGTTAAATTCAAAATATGGATACAGTGGTAAACATATTTTCGACAACAAAACAAAAACATCATATCGTCAGGTCTTACTCAGTCATCAAACATAAAATAGTTACCATAACATACCAAATGTCTCTTTTTACTCTGTGAGGGGGCCTCGTTGGCCGGGTGGTCCAAGTAGTTGAACTATTGTATTACTAGCCTGTCAACAGTGAGGTTGTGAGTTCGAAACCCACACGTGGCAGGTGCGCTCAAATGCAATCCTTATAAATGTCAGTTTTCCTACAGAAGGACGATATTTTTTTGTGTGCACTCCGGCTTCGCCAACCAAAAAAACATATCTGACCGCCACGAAAGAGCACAATAGTGCTGCATGTGTCGTTAAACACCAACCAACCAATCAATCAATCAATCAATTAATCTATTTACATAATTTACTCGACATCCTTTTGACAATTTGGCAAATTTAACAAATACTTTAACTCAATCAACTTAGACAAGTTGATAATAATATTGGTTAATCAGTTACCAAGTAACAATTTCCAAGTATGATATATTTGGTAGATTCATTATTTAAAAATCTCTATTAAATTCGTTCGAATTTGACCAATAGTTTTTAAAACATTTGCAGATTTCGTATTATTTGTACACTTAACATTGCTGACATTGCTGTACAATTGTGAGACACCGACATATTGACAATCAATTAATCTATTTACATAATTTACTCGACATCCTTTTGACAATTTGGCAAATTTAACAAATACTTTAACTCAATCAACTTAGACAAGTTGATAATAATATTGGTAAATCAGTTACCAAGTAACAATTTCCAAGTATGATATATTTGGTAGATTCAAAAAAAAAAATTCAAATCAACACTTTTGAACGGCAAATTTTACCCTTAATTAAAGGGCTATTTGTTACAATAACATTTAAAAGATCTTTTACGTGATAAGAATTGTTATGATACCAGAGTTTCCTCTTTTTTTCATCCATAACATTTTGCTTCCTCACCCAAATTATCAAGACTGAAAGTCGATGTGTTTGTTTCTTTTCTATTACGATTTACACAAGTACAAGCATTTCAATCTTTAACGACAACATTGATCTCAACAGCCTCTGGAAAGTATGACGAAAAGTTCATTTAGTTTTGAAAAGATTATAATGTTCTTATTGTATATTCAGTACTGAAAAACTGAATATGACTTCTACATTCATTGTTCAGTCATATCCGACGTTTTCAGATCAAGAAGGCCGTTTCAATTCGAAATATATTTAATAGTGTCAGGCCCCTGGTCTGCAATCCTCATGCTGCAAACAAAACAATTTTGTTAAACAAATTATCAATTTAAGAAGATACCGAGAACGTTAAAGTGAAATCACAAGACCATGACATAAAAGAAAACTTTAGATAACACCGTGATGCATAGAAAAAAAAAACAACTGTCCAACAAACCTTGCATCATTCGTCAATAGGAAGATGAGTTGAAGGAAGAAACTGATATTAAGAAACTCATTTCATTAAAAAATCTTTAAACTAAAATATAATTGCAAATTATCATAAATATGTTTTAAAAAGGTACCCCCGATTTTTTAGAGCAGACAGGTATCGAAAATATGTAATGCGAGTGTTAACTTAGGAGTCAATATTTTACTGTTATGTATGACTAATCTTTAACTACCGGATCATCACCTTTGCCAGTGTTTATTATCCTCGGGATGAAAAATCCCTATAGTTGTCAGTGCATTTACATATAATGTGATAAATTACAAACATATTGACAAGTTGTAATCAAATTACATGAACTACATTGATTATGTCTTGTGGCTTATTTTTGTCCGTCAAAATTAATTCATAAACCTCAGATTGTGAGTTACTTTACCAAGTTAATTCTGATCGATCAATTAAAAACAGTATTACAACACCAAGATTAACTCTCTATCAATCAAAATTTACATTAAGTTGAATAAATTTGCTATTCTCTTTTCTTCCTCTGTAGTTATATATGTCCTCACGGATATAAACACTTATACATCGTAGCATTTCATTTTGCGTTGTCCTGAACGCTTTTGGTGAAGCTTATACCAGAGAAACGATTTGAATGCACCAATTTATTACAAATATCATTTTCATATCAAAACCAAGGTATATTTGAAGATTTAATTTACTATCTTGTAAACATCTACTTGTGTTGGAACGGGTTATTAGTTTTTTTACCAAGCAGTGGTCTCAAAAAATGCCTGTACAAAGTCTCGAATATGACAGTTGTTTTTCATTCGTTCCGTTAGTTGACAAAATCTAACGTTTGACTTTGTCAGTTTTTATGGACTTCCCCTTTTTTAATTTACTTTGGAAATCGTTATTTTTGTTTTTACTTTTTTTCACCTTTGTTTTGTTCTTAATATTATTAAATGAACAGTTAGTCTTGATATGCAGTGTTCAAAACGATTGTTTACTTTTTATTTTGTTATTGCCGTTTGTAACGAGCATGTTGCCTCGAGTATACAGCTTGTTGTATATTGTATGTTCATCTCCTATGTTAGAATTATAGATTATCTAAAGTCTTTCAAACGAGAAGGTGTTTCTCAGCTACAATCTCATCAAAGGGCGACAGACCTGATAGGAGATGTGGCAGGGAATCATCTTCGAGTTTGGAAGACTAGTGATAATCTGTTTATCGCTATTTTGGTCATTGATGTTTACATTGACAATGGCACGTGCGCCCTTAGTTTCTGACGATAATTTTCTATCTCAGGGGAGTAGCATGATATGACAAAAATAGATCAAAAATAGATCAAAGGAAAAAAACATAAAATAGTCATAACATAAAATTCAAAAACATCTAGTTAATTGTTTTAACTTTTTTGCATATCATATATATGAAGTAGAGAGTACATTAACAACATCTTTGTATTGTCGATACTGGTACATTATGATCCGAATTATGACCATGAAGATAGCGTACGAGGAAAAAAAGACAAGTGATTGGTAAAATTGATATATTTGGTTGCTTTGCTTACAAATCTACCTGGTTTATAAAGAATTAGTTTCAAATAAATGATTTAAAAAGAACCAAAGGAAAGATATCTGAACGTTAAGAAGTCCTTGCAACAACCCTAATTTCCTTTTCCAATATTAGTTAAAATTTCCGCACTTAAAACCAATCAAATCTGTTAAAAAACCTTACTTTTGAAAATATTTTTAATTGGAAAACACTGTTTTTCACCTGAATACTCATTTAATTAAACTAATTGCAATAGTTTGATATAGACAAAACTTGTGTCTTGCAAACCAAATCAAAAACTATATGTTTCTAATGAGTTTTTCTTCAAATAAATGATAGTATTTAAAACGTATGTGTCTGCTCTGTTCAAATTAATAATTAATATGGGTCCTTAAAGGTCTATCGTAAATAGTCATATAATAAGAAATTTGATTTTCGTTTCGGATAAGCGATTGTTGGGGAATGTAGCCCTTTAACATTGTTTTTTTTTCAATACGTTCAATTTTGTCTTTAATGACTGGAATAAATGATTACATATTTTATACTCATTCATATCATGTCATTAAAAAAAAAAAAAAATGCCACATTATCTTTAAACAGGTTACATGACCAGGAAAAACATAGTATAGCCCTGTGTTTAATTAAGACATTTTCAATTTCTTGGTTGAACTCATCAGCAATCGAAATTGAATTACATTTTGGCTTGTTAATTGACTAGTTAAGGATCGGAGCTATTGAAAACTGACGGTAAACAAACTTGAGTTCAGTGGAGAATGTTGTATGTGTACGAGTCACTTTGAATCAAAATACAATTTCCTGTATCAGTCAATCAATAAAAATGTATCTGAAAACGTGATAATTAACCCAATATTACATTCTTTTTGACCTTCTGGTATTTTGTATCATATCTTTACTTATGATATATGAAAAAAATGAAGTACATTTCTGAAATTCAGCTACAAGTACATGTTAATCAAGAATAAGGCCATGTTAATCAAAGCACATTCCTTAATACAGTTCACATCTGTTCTAACCTCTCTTCAGAAATATCAGAATAATCATGATAATCTCACACATAACCGTTCTTTTTGAAATATTATCGAAAATAAAATAAAACAACACATACCCCAAAAACGCCATTTTTGTGAAAATTTATCCAAAAAAGTATCGTAATAACCTTTATTTGTCAGTTCTCATTTGTATGACGTCAGATTTAGCCATGGCGTCTATGCACAAGAAATCATTCATGAAGTTTTGAGGAATTTATTTATTTCACAATTACATATTTTTCCAAGCTTTTCTCTTTGTAATGCATGAGAATCTTTATAACAATACTGTAGTTGAAGGGTTGTCGCAATCAATTTTGATTTGACGGCGGCAACTCTTCAACTACAGTACTGTGATTCCTAATTTCATATTCACCCATACTAAAATATCATTCAGTAAACAACCAAACTGATGAAGTGCAAAAACTCATCAATGATACGAGGCTAATAATTTTTCAAATCATGCAGACGTAAATCTATCTTTTTAAGACTCTTCAGTGGAGCTCGAATCAAAACAGTTGTAAGGCCAAATCAGAAACAAAGTTGAAGAGCATTAAAACCAACAAAACTCCGAAATGATTTGCCAAACATGCATAAAGACGTCATAAACTGTCTTAATTAGAAAAGACTTGAAATGCCAAGACATAATATGGCTATCTTTAGATTTTCCATATTTTCAACATAAGCAATTTTTGTCTTTTAAGAACTATGACAAAATAACAAGGATTTGATTAGGTTTTAAAAAATGACTTGTTAAACTATATTAAATGAAATTATGAAAAGAGAACTAAGGGTTAATGAGCAGAATTTTGATGGCATTACTTGGATTACACCAGAGGATTCCGAATATCTGAAAAAATTAAAGACAAGAATAGCCAACATCCTTGAGTGGTATGTAATTAACATTATCAAATACAAATACGATGTATCGGTTGAAAAACGAACTCTTCAAGTACCAATGAACATGATGAAAGAATTTAGTAAACGTTTAAAATTATTTATGGAAACGAGATCACTGACAAAATAATTTACCAGTTATGCATGAATAGCGTTCTGTGAAATATAAAAACATCACTACAGATATGTGCATACTGTAGATTTATTGTTGTAAATTTTGTATTTGTGTTTCCTGAGTGAAACAGAAATATCCCAATTTAGAATAATTCAAAAGTATAAAATTCATCACGTTTGTCATAGATTCTAGATAGTAGTCGCCCATCTTGGTTAATATCTAGGAAAGGAAGATATGAAGAAGAACTTCTTGTTTCGGTAGTACTTTTACGTCAAGTTAACACTAAAAATTTAGGATTTTGAGTGACATAACAGTATCCATATTACTGAAAGATGCGTACCATGCGCATTCGTGTACATAAATCTTATTAATGGCGCTCATATTCAAGGACGAAACAAATGTGAAGTTGAAGAGCATTAAGGACCAAAATATTCTAATAAGTTGTGACAATTACATGTACGGCTAAGGCAATGTACGTGTAAGGGTAGAAAAACCTTAATTTTTCGAATAATTCTAAACTGGATGATCGGTAAACTAAAGAAGACGAACTGTTTACCGCCATCTTAGATTAGAAAGAAGTAGTACAAAATCGGTCTTGGTCTTTGCTTAAATCAGCAAGTTTTGAAAAAGATTGGCGATCAATGTGCAAGACTATTTATTCAAATAAAGAAAAAATATTGATTAATTGCATTGTTTAGACTGTTTTAACAAATACCAAATATTTGACTTTGTTCGATTCAGTTTTTCATCTTAGTTAATATAAATGGCGATAACTCTGTTATCTTTTAAAAAGGAATGTTAAGGAAAGTTTCTTTTTCTACTTGTAGCATGAAAATTAGTTCGGCGAATCTATGTTTTATTTTTATTTTTCTAAAGCAAATTATAAAATCAATCTTTTGATATTTTATTTCAAAATCTTATCTCATAGATTTTTTTTTATTTACAAAAGCCGTTTATTTTTTTATGAATAATCTATGCCATATTGAGCAATTTTAAACTCCTTGTAGCTCGAAAAATAGCACAATGACCATTTACTTTGTATAATGTCTTTTAAAATAAATGAAGAATTAGTCTGAGGACACGAAACCCCCCGCTCAAGCTTTGCAATTATCTAATTTAAAAAGGGGCATAACTCTAGAACAGTAAAAACAACTAACTGCTCAAATTCAAACTCTATCTGCGTGTTGTGGTTCTTAGCATTGTGTATGAGTTTCATAAAATTTGGATGAGACAAACTTAAGTTAGAGTGTGGAAACTGAAACATTAGCAATTTTCCGAGTTTAGAAGGGCATAACTCAATAACGGTAAATAACTCAATGCCCATAATCTAACTCTGTTTGCGTGTTGTGGTTTAGACTTTGGATTTGGATAGTTAAAGCATGGAAACTGAAAAAAAAATATGCAATTTTCCTAGTTAAAAAGGGCATAACTCTAGAACTGTAAAATGACGCATTGCCCAAACTCAAACTATGTCTGCGAGTTTATGTTCTTAGCATTGTGTATGAAATTCATGAAATTTGGGTGAGGAAAACTTCAGTTAGAGTTCGGAAACGAAAATGGGACGGAAAGACTGACGGACAAAAGGACGGTAAAGGGTAACACTCAATCCCCCATTGCCTACGATGGGGACATCAAAGGCATGGTAAAGTCTACATTTTTGGCAAAGTATAAGACAATTCTTTCTGATGAAAGATATTATGATCACCAACCTTAACAGATAAACTTTTCTGAAATTATCTTGTTGTTTCCTGGCTTTGCACGATCGTTCAACGAACGCCATACTGATTGATTGAAATTGGCATAACATGACTATTTGTTTTCATTTTTGTGAATAAAGTGAAAACGCTGACACAAATCAGACGACATAACATTGAACGTTTTGACTTATTCTTTTTTTGTTGTTGATTTTATGCTCTTTATTAGATGTGTATAAATTTGAGGTAGTTAAAAACAATCATTTTTCTTGGACAAAGAATAGGCTTCAATAACCTTGCTCACTTAGTAGAAGCTTTGAATAATGAACAAATTTATATTTCACCCCGTAAAAGTTTCATAGTAACTGAAATAAAAGTATTACGTTCAAAGAAATCCAAGGTGTTAGTGCATAAACGCATTTAGCGAACTAACTGCAAATGTAGACCAGAAGAAGACAATTAATCACCGTACAGGGTTTTCATTTGAATCATACTTGCTTTTTTTTAGAAACAGTTAATAATTAAATCTGCTTTAGGAATGACACTATTAGTCACAATCGGAATACCGTTGACGATTTTGAAAAAATCACCAATCTTATTTTGAAATAACGAACTTGTCTTCTTACACCGTTATTTTTTTGTATCAAACACATGTATTTTCCATCAAAATACTATTGCAAGTTCACATATGTATTGCGGTATAAGAAGATCACATTACAAGGTGTCTATCAAAATGACAAACTACATTTTAAAAAAAATTAATAAAACAGAAATGCATGGGAATAAACAAAACGTTTGTCCCTGTAGCTTTTCGTATTAAGTATTTACCATACATGACAGCGGATTAAAGCTCTAAAATAAACAATTTCCTTATATGCCTGGCAAACGTGAGGAGCTTGTTATTCAGTTGATGTTGTTACGTAAGGAGCTTGTTATTCAGTGGATGTTGTTAGTTGCTGTCTTCCATATTTCGTTGGTTATTTTTGTAGAAATCAGATTGTTGTTTTTCTTGCATGCATAGTTTTACATTTTGTGTTTCCAGATATTGTGATAATTTACAACGCAGCAGAGGTTTTACTCATTGACGGAGGCAGACAGTGACCTATAGTTGCGTATCTCAAGTCCTTGGGTCTCTCATGGGTAGTTACCTCAAACTACAACATGCACGTGACAAATTCATAAAAACGGTGTCTTTGTTGTTGTTCCTTTTGAAACTAACTTATACATATCGGTCCTCCAATTACAAAGATTACCAAAATACGTTAAATTTTAAATAAATCATTCTTCCACAATTGTCTGTAATGACCATGTCGGGGTCATCTAACATTTCTTGAAATAGTCATTTGTATTTTTAAACTCCGGACTGGTTGACAATTTTCCATTATTTACTGTGTGTTGAAATGTACGACTCAAATCTCCATTTTTTGAATTCAAACAGTATAAGGAATTGCGGATTTGTTTTTGACCCTATGACAATTTTTAGAATTCGAAACAAAAAAAGTTGAAACAAAAACAAACAGTTCAAGTAATGCGTATCCTTGAGTTCAAGGTTAAAAAAAGACACACATAATCAACTATCAAACAAAAAGTCATACCGTATCAACCTTCAACCAGGATAAAACACCATATCAATCTTTATCCAATATCACATGTATAATATTGGGTTGTCTTAGTGCCTCAGGTCAGTATTGATGAAATATTGAAAATATAATATGATGTTTTCTTTTTGTATTAGCAATTTCTACGTTTTCCCTTTATATGTTTTACAAAATCATGGACGGAACTTGATACATTAAAATAATAGGCAACAACGTTGAGTAACAATGCAGCAAAATTGCGTGTTAAAAAAACTTTTCATTTTAATAATTTGCAGACAATTAAGATCTGCTTGATTTTTGTTCAGACTGTACAGTAGTTGTTATTTATCTGTTCACATCAACAACACACTGAAAATTGACTGAAGGACTGAACATTACTAAAAAATCGTATAATTCAGTATTTTCTAATGATGTTAATATCGAAATTACGGTTTTAGATCAAAATTGGTTTACTAGTGAAAATAAAACTGATCTTTGATATTTCCTTATTTCCTCGCTTGTAAGTTTCGCACTTATATATTTTTGATTTCGAAGTGAATTGTCAACATCTAATTTCTTTATAAATCAGTTAATATAATATGATTTACAAACAAAATCGATATTTTTTTAGTTTGTCTGCGGGGACAATAAATATTTGTCTTAGGGGTAGAACAAGTGCTCAGCAACAAGTGGGTCTTTGAAGATAGATGTTACACTTGTGTTCAGAGACCAATTAAGTCTTGTAATCCTGATATTTATCAACAACCTCACAGCATTTACCCGCTCGGAAATAATTTATTCTATTATTGCAAATAATGTATTTACAGGTTTCTCTTTTCCGGTCGATCAGAGTTTCGTTATTTCAACTTTTTTGTGTAGAAAGTGAAATGACAAAAATACTGAACTCCGAGGAAAATTCAAAAAGAAAAGTCCCTAACCAAACGGCAAAATCAAAAGCTCAAACACATCAAACGAATGGATAACAACTGTCATAGTCATGACTTGGTACAGGCATTTTCTTATGTAGAAAATGGTGGATTGAACCTGGTTTTATAGCTAGCTAAACCTCTCACTTGTATGACAGTCGCATCGAATTCCATTATATTGACAACGATGCTTGAACAAAACAAACAGGCACAATAGGTAAAAATGTCAAAATAGGGGTACAGCTGTCAACATTGTGTTATCATCTTAATCACTATAAAAACAAACAAATGTAACGAAGAAGCACAAAAAGGCATACATCAAATTTAACATCCACATTTTGCTTTTTTATTATACGATTTTATTTATCTATGTAAAACCCATCCATAAAGGATGGAAGGTTTTAAGTACTTGTGTGAAATCGCGCGTTTGAAATTTGAACAGGTAGACATAAAATAATTTTGTCGTTCAAAGTATGACGGGATACATAAGTACAGAGTCACGTAAAATGGATATCACAAAAAAGAAACAGGTTTAACAGTAAAAGTAATATTAATAGATACAATAATTTTGTGGTTCAAAGTATGACGGGATACATAAGTACAGATTCACGTCAAATGTATATCACAAAAAAACAGACTTAACAGTAAAAGTAATATTAAAAAATAAAATAATTTTGTCGTTCAAAGTATGACATTAATATTATAATTAAGATATACTTTTTTTTATCAAATAAGTTCAATGGATATTTTTCATTGTCAATGATTAAATATAATATTTAAAATACTTCAATAACTTGATTAAATTAACTTACCTTTTTTTATGATGGTTGAATTCTTCGAAATAATTCTTATAATTAACTTTATCAAAGATAGATTCCCATGACGAAATATTTCTTTGTGTGCGCATGTGTGGCATTCTTTCTTTTTTTCACTTTTTTAAGATTACGTTTAGAACCAGGATATACATAATATAGCCAGATGTTAAATCTAGATATTTTCCAACCTGGGTGGTACATGACAAGTATACAAACTTATACATATATATGGGTTTATTTCCGGGGCGAATGGGTAATTTTGTAATAAATCATAAGTTTTTGTTTCATATTCCCCAATTAAATATCTTAAAGACAACTGGTATTTAATAAAATAAATATGATGAGATGTGGTATGATACATATTTTAAAGTAAAAAAATACCAATGGAGTTTACCTCAATAAGATAGTAATCCAACAACAAGAATTCCCAAAAAATGAGAGACCAACATTCTCTAATATAATCTATTTTCTTAACTATGACTTGACCTATGCAGAAAAAATTGACAAAAAACTGCATCCAAGGCGGAATATTTGAAAGCCAAGGATGTATCAGAACCAAAACAGTTGAAGAGCAATAGAATCATAAAGGACCTGAAAATAATAGCCAAATCGATCTAAATTTTGAAATAATGATTCTGTCTTCTTTTACCTTTACTTCCGTTAAAAAATGTGGATTGTTCATCAAAATATTATTTATAGTATTTATTTATTTTGATGTGCATGAAAATCACACGACAAGGTGTCTATCAGAACGACAAATTACACGTAAAAAGATGTTTGAAAAACAGCCAAAAGGAAAACAGCCTTATCTATTTTCATGTTAAATACGTTCCATTCATGATCATGACAGCGGAATTTGGGAAATTATGTTAAACATGATATATAATGGCAGTTTTTTTTCATGTGATGATACACCACTTATCATTTGAAGAAAGGAAGCGCTTATGGTCATTTCAAAATCTTTATAGGCCTGTCAGTCAGGAGCTTGTAAATCATTTTTGAAGTCTGTCTTCCATATTTATTTTAGCATTAATAAGGTTGTTGGGTTCCTTATTTGAATTGTTTCAATTCTATCATGCTGGGGATTATTGTCGCTTACTTTATACGATACGGTTGATGAAGGCCGTCCGATGATCTATAGTTGTTTGCATTTACGTCCTGTGGTTCCTGATAGATAATTATCTCTTTGGCAGTCACGCCTATATTATAGTCATTATATATGTAGTCAAAAGATTTAAGACCAATTGTCACTGTTTTTATTTTACTGTAGGGGCAATTTAAAAAGAAAATACTATATTTCAAACTTTAGCAGTTTCGAATGTGTACTTTCATGTTCAGACAACAGTGTGTCTTAATTCCGTCAATTTATTTAAATTTAATCTGAAAATTTATAGATGGTCTAGAACATGCAATTCAACGAATTATGGTAAAAGAGAGGCGAAAGATATCAAAAGGACATTCAGACTCATAAGTCGAATGTAAACTGACAACGCCATGGCAAAAATAGATAAAGACGAAAAGACAAACATAAACCCCACCATAAATCGGGTGTGATATCAGGTGAACCGTAAGGGTAAACAGATCCTGCTCCACACATGGAAACTTTTGAATATATTTTGAGATAAAGAAATGAATGACACAAACACTGACAAAAATACATTTCAACCCTTTGACGTTTCCACTTGACTACTAATGAACCCCTGCATTGGTTGTCTTTTGTAATAGATTTATGTAAATGATCATTTTTGGTTTAAGTATAGTGAATGTAAAATTTTAAATATGGATACAGTGGTAAACATATTTTCGACAAAACACAAAAACATCACATCGTCTTACTCAGTCATCAGCAATAGAACAGTTATCACACTATACTAAATGTCTCTATTTGCGCGAGTTGAACTATTATTATAACTATCACTCGCCTGTCTACACTGAGGTTGTGAGTTCGATCAAATACCGCACGTGGCAGGTGCGCTCAAATGCAATCCTTATTGGCTAGAAATGTCAGTTTTCCTACCGAAGGACGATGGTTTTCTTTGGGCACTCCGGCTTCCCCAACAACAAAAAATCTTATCCCCACGAAATAGCACAATAGTGCTGAAGGAGGCATTAAACACCAATCAATCAATCAATCGAACTATTTACATGAGTTATTCGACATCCTTTTGACAATTTGGCATATTAAACAAATACTTAAACTCAATCCACTTAGACAAGTTGACAATAATATCTTTTAATCAGTTACCTAGTAGCAATTTCCAAGTATGATATATTTGGTATATCCATTATTCAAATATTTCCATTAAATTCGTTGGAATTGACCAATAGCTTTAAAACATTTGCAGATTTCTCATTATTTGTAAACTTAATATTACTGACAATTCTATGACCTGTCCAATTGTGAGACCCTTATGTTAACAACATCAACATATTGACAAGAACATTCAAATGAAAACTTTTGGATGGCAAATTTAAACCTTAGTTAAAGGTCTATTCAGAGTAACATGTAAAAAGATCTTTTACATGATAAGAATTGTTATGATACCAGGGTTTCCACTGTTTTTCATTTCATTTTCGCTTTCTCCCCAAAATTATCAAGACTGAAAGTTGATGTGTTTGTTTCTTTTTTATTTCGATTTACACAAGTACAAGCATTTCAATCTTTAACGACAACATTGATCTCAACAGCATCTGCAATGTATGACGGTAAACTCATGTAGTCTTGAAAAGATTATAAGTAATGTTTTCTAATATGATCTTATTGTAAATTCATTACTGTTCAGCCATTGCGAATTCATTTGCAATCAATGCAGTACAGATTAGTAGATATTTAGATAATTAGGTTAAACGCTTCGGACGCATGAAATTCATAACGGGTTGTTTCTATTTGTTTAAGTACTTTGTTGATTTGCTGGAGTAAAGTACCAAATAGTCTGAAAAGATACTGAACAGACCTCAATTGACTGTACGCTGTGGATGTAAACAGTATTTGAATATATCACAATTGACAAGTCTGAAAATTTAATACAAAACTGAGCATGACTTCTACATTCATTGTTCAGTCATATCCGAAGTGTTCAGATCAAGAAGGCCGTTTCAATTCAAAATGCATTAGTGCCAGGTCCCTAGTCTTCAAACCTCATGCTGCAAACAAATCAATTTGGTTTAATAAATTATCAATTTGAGAAGAATCACAATCAACGACAAGACTCAAATAAAAACTTCAAATAACACCGTGATGCATAGAAAAAAGACAAACAACTGTCCAAAAAATCTTGCATCATTCGGGAACAGGAAGGTGAGTTGAAGGAAAAAACTAATATAAAGAAACTCATTTCATTTAAAATCTTTACACTATAGAATAACTGCAAATTATAATAACATGTTTTTACCGTAAGAAGATACCCCGATTTTTAAGAGCAATACAGGCAGGTGTCGAAAATGACATTTAATAAATGCGAGTGTTAACTTAAGAGTCAATATTTTACTGTTATGCATGACTTTAATCTTTAACTACCGGATGATCACCTTTGCCAGTGTTTATTATCCTCGGGAGAAAAATCCCTCTAGTTGTCAGTTAATTTACATGTAATGTGATATATAAAATACGTTGTGACACGTTGTAATCAAATTCAATGAGCTACATTTATTACTGTTAGTTCAGAAATTATTGCGTGCATTTATTAATGCGATTTTGTCATTTAAAATTAAAATGTGATTTTATTTTTGCAGTATTGAGAAAAATCCTGTTTAATTCATATGAAAAATTTCAAAATGCGAGTGTTAATTGTTGCATTTATAACCCTGTCGCATTTTTCGTAATAATAAAAACATCGCAATAATTTCTGAATTTACAGTATGTCTTGTGACTTATTTTTGTTCTGCAAAATTAATCAATAAATCTCAGATTGTCAGTTACTTTTCAAAGTTAATTCTGATTAGATCAATTTAACAGTATTACAACAGTAAGATTTCCACTCAATCAAGCAAACTCCACCCTTAGTTAAATATATTTTTCTATTCTTTTTTTTTTGTCCTCTGTAGTTATATAGGTCCCCACAGATTCAAGCACTTATATATCCTTGAAGCTAATTAATTCCAGAGAAACAATTCGAATGTAGCAAATTATTACAAATGACATTTTCATAACAAAACCAATGTATATTTGAAGATTTAATTTTTTATCTTGTAAAAATCTACTTGTGTTGGAACGGGTTATTAGTTTTTTTACCAAGCAGTGGTCTCAAAAAATGCCTGTACCAAGTCTCGAATATGACAATTGTTTTTCATTCGTTCCGTAAGTTAACAAAGTCTAACGTTTGATTTTGTCAGTTTTTATGGACTTCCCCTTTTGAATTTACCTTGGAGTTCGATATTTTTGTCATACTTTTTTCACCTTTGTTTTGTACTTAATATAATTAAAATGAACAGTTAGCATTGAAACGCAATGTTCAAAACGATGTTTTACTTTTTATTTTGTTATTGAGCTTGTTGCCTCGAGTATACAGCTTGTTGTATATTGTATGTCCATCTCCTATGTTGAAATTTTAGATTACCAATGATCTTTCAAACGAGAGGGTGTTTCTCAGCTAAATCTCATCAAAGGGCCACAGCCTTGACATGAGATGTGGCAGGGTATCATCCTTAAGTTATCGCTATTTTACCTTTGACGTCATTTATGTTAACAATGACACGTGCGCCATTTTTTTCTGACGACAATTTTCTATCTCAAGCGAGTGGCATGACATGAAAAATTATCACATAAATAGATCAAAGGAAAAAACACAAAATATCGATAATAGATAATTCATAAACATCTAGTAAATTGTCTTAACGTCTTTGCATATCACATATGAAGCAGAGAGTACATTAAGCAATATCTTTGTATTGTTGACACACTGGTACATTACGATCCTAATTAAGAAAGCGAACGAGGAAATAAAGGCAAGTGTTTGGTAAAATTGATATATTTGCTTGCTTTGCTTACAAATCTACCTGGTTGATAAAGTATTAGTTTGAAATAAATGATTTAAAAAGAATCAAAGGGAAGATAACTGAACGTTAAGTAATCCTTGGAACAACCCTGCCTTCCATGTCCAATATTAGTTAAAATTTCCGTACTTTAAACCCATCAACTATTTTTAAAACCTTACTCTTGAAAATATTGTTAATTGGAAAATACTGTTCTTCACCTGAATACTCATTAAATTAAACTAATTGCAATAGTTTGATAGTTGTGTCATGCGTACCAAATCAAAAGCGATATGTTTCTAATGATTTTTTCTTAAAAAAATGCTAGTATTTAAAACGTATGTTTCTGTGCTGTTCAAATTCGTAATTGATATGGGCCCTCAAAGGTCTTTCGTAAATAGTCATAAAGAAATTTGAGTTTCGTACCGGATGAGCGATTGTAGGGAAGTTGTAGCCCTTAAACATTGTTTTTGTTTCTTCAATAAGTTCGATTTTGTCTTTAATGACTGGAATAAATAATTAAATATTTTGAATTCATTCATATAATGTGATTAAAAAACAGGCGAAAAATACCGAGGGGACATTCATCACTCATACTTTGAAGAGAACTGAAAACGCAATTGCAAAAAGCGACGAAAAGGCAAAAAGGTCAACAAAACACAAAACAGGAGACTGACCAGCACGAACTAAAGGTTAAACCGAGATAAACTCTAGTGCTCCCAAAAGTTGAATAATTGTACATAGTAATTTAGTTTCGTTTTAGTCCAGCAATGTGTTAGCAAGTTATGGACCATAGCAAATTGCTTGACAATAATTTGCTTAAATATTAATTTCTCGATATCAATTATTCCATATAATATTAACATGATTAACAAAACTTATTTAAATATAACTTACCATTATTTTGGGGTGGGTATTTCCTTGTTAGAATTATTGTGCATTGATCTCCGCCCACATAGTTTCCCACGATAAAATTGTAGTATGTGTATGTTAGTGAGTTTTGTAGGTTGTCCTACTTCCACTTTATCTTTTAACAGGTTACATGACCAGGATATACATAGTATAGCCATATGTTTAATTAAGACATTTTCAAGTCAAGGTGGAACTCATCAGTGTACGTGTCACGTTGAATCAAATTACAATATCCTGTATCAATCAATCAATAAAAATGTACCTAAAAACGTGATAATTAAACCAATATTACATTCATTTCACAAAATGTTATTTCGATCTTCTGATATTTTGTTGCATATCTCTATGACATATGAGAACTAGAGGCTTTAACGTCTAAAGAGCCTGTGTCACTCACCTTGGTGTATATGCATATTCAACAAAGGACACCCTCAAACATTGTAGATGAGAATAAAATGCATGACAAATCTCTGTTTTGTTGATCTTGTAATGCTGACCACTTGGTCTGTTTAGTTTCTCTCTATATTCTTTCGTTTTGGCTCAAAACAGAAAAAAGGGTAAGCAAAATCCTCCTATAAAGATTGACAGTCTACTAACTATTTCGGCTAAATCTGACTTTTGCCTTGCGTATCATTTTTGTGATTTATAGTGTCTATCTATATATTATGAATTTTATCATATAAGGCAAAATGCTAAAAAATGGTAAAAATCGTCATTCAAGGGCAATTTCAGATCTGGTCTTGCTGATCAGTTTTTTTTTATTAAAATTTCTATCTATTTATTATTTTTTTTAAGTATAAGGCAATAACACAACAAAATGGAAAAAATCGTCGTCAAAGGGCAATAACTCTTATAAGGAGTCACATGACAATTTCGACAATGGAACTAATTTTTAGAACTTGTCTTGCTTATCATTTTTGCAATTCTAGTTTCTCTCTATTATTGTTTTCAAGATAGTCGACAAAAATAAAAAAAATTGGTAAAATTTGTCATTTAAGGGCAATTACACCTTAGGTTAAGACGTCTGACAGTTTTGACGAATACAGACAATTGTTAGAACTGAATTTTTTTTAAATGTTTGCCAAAGTCATATTTTTTCTATTTATAACGGTTTTCAAAATAATATACAAAACTTGCAATTTACTCCTTTGTTCTATTTTTAGCCATTTTGACCATCTTGTGTGGCAGGCGGGTTCATCGGACACCATTTAAACAAGACACCCCAATGATGATTGTGGCCAAGTTTGGTTAAACTTGGTCCAGTATTTTCAGAGGAGAAGTTTTTGTAAATGTTCACAGATGACGACGGAGGACGACGATGGACGATAACGACGGATGACGACGACAGACGACGGACGCCAAGTGATGAGAAAAGCTCAATTGGTCCTTTGGGCCAGTTGAGCTAAAAATAAGTAACTTTCTGAAATTCATCTAAAAGTACATGTTGATCAAGAATAAATCCATGTCAACCAAAACACACTCATCAATACAGTGCGGCTTTCCTCTTACATCTCTTTAGAAATATCAGAATAATCTGACACATAACCGTTCTTTATTAAATTGGAAGTGGTGTGATTACCAATGAGCCAACTATCCACCAGAGTCCAAATGACCACCATAGGCAATTCAACCACGAGCAAACCCAATACCGTCATCTATAATAGGTTCTGCATGGAAAAAGTGAGTCAATTTAAAGGAGAAAAAAAAACAATGATCTGATTTATGACATTTTATTTTAGATATAACTGAAGGTAGCCACTTACAACCACCAACAACTACCAAATGACAAACATTTGATGTGGTACAGGTACATATATGATATGGCGGGGTTGAAGGTATTTGTGACTGCTTAGTTCTGATCTAATCTTGAATCGTGAATTAACAACACATTATCGGAATTTATACTTTTCACACATCATCAATCAACTTTTTCGAAAGTCAAAACACTCAAGAAATGCAACTGACAGCATTCAAATGCCAGATATGGCAGCCTCTTAGAACCTTACTGGTGATAAAGACAATTCAAAAGAATTCCACCACATGACAGTAAAGACCCAATTCTAACTTAGGTGTGAAGTAACATACACAGTTGACACACTGGTACATTACGATCCTAATTAAGAAAGCGAACGAGGAAATAAAGGCAAGTGTTTGGTAAAATTGATATATTTGCTTGCTTTGCTTACAAATCTACCTGGTTGATAAAGTATTAGTTTGAAATAAATTATTTAAAAAGATGATGAAGTAACATAAAATCATCAAGAAATCAAAAGAATCTACACATATTCTGCTACACAGTGGTACCTAATTATCAAGAAATAAAGCAAACACTAAAAGAACAATCTAACTTTAATTTGATAAAAAGCATTTGTTTTACAATACAGTAATAAAAATAACATAAAAATTACATAATGTAAAGATATACAGTGTTTTTCTATAATAATTATTGCAAACATCAATGTTTTATGTACAAAAGTAAATTTCCAATAAAAAAAATTTACAAGCTAAAATTAGAGTTGAGCCAAAAGACAAAAAAAAAAATCTGAAAAAAATCTGAAATATACAAAAAGAGTAAAACACTAACAAAGGTAATTTAAAACGCATTTTTATAGTAGTACAAAAATAATTTGGCATACAAGTCAGAGTATGGTTTTTCTTTCCGAAATATTTTTTTTCGTAATTTTCCGAGCAATATTGAATTGGTTGTAGGTACCAGTCTTGTATTACAACTTCAGTTTCCGGAGCATGTCAAAACATGGAGTGAAATAAAATAGTCCCAATTTTTCTGAATATTTTTTCTGCAATGCATTTAAACTGTTTGATTAAATGTATGATGAATTGAAAATTTTATTTGAATGTAATAAAAATATTGCATCTTAATTTCAGAAATTTAACCAGAAGGGTCGAAGGATCTCATAATAACTAGAAGTGGTGCGGTCGGATGAAACAGCAAACAGGAAGTAGAAAAATGAAGTTTTGACTTCAAGTTTGATTAACTTTTTATTCTTCGTGGCAACGTTCCTTTTTATGCTTGAAATCATAGTATAACATTACCAGTGATTACTTAATGCATGATATGCATATGAACATTTTTATCTGTGTAGCATTTTTGAATAAGAATTTGTTGAAGATCAGCTGTTTTGCATGTAAGCATATGGAGCTGTCAATAACAAAACTGCAACCTTAAACAAGAACAAAAGAATCTGGACCCGTTGCATTTTACACCAATGATCTACATTTAGCAAAATATTTTCCCCAAATATCAAAATGGTAATCCCATATTTTTGTCATGACTAGCGGAAGTGCTTTCGAATTACCTGAAATATCCGATAGTTCCTTAATCCATTCCCACTGGTTATCTCCTCCTATCACACGTTCGGAATCCTTCGATCTAATTATGTTCATTTCTTCTTGATCCTGTAGTTTAGCCGAACCTTCTAATACAGATTGTAGGAACAAAGCTTGATAATCGCTCTTAGGAAAGAATGCCACTTCTCTTACGATTCCCATAAAGAAAAGCGTAAAATAATTTGCTGGAAGAATATATTTGAATAGGTTGCAGATGATGTTACCTTTGCCAACTTTTAGTAATCCTTCCGGTAGAATGGAGAAGTTGTATTTGTACCCAGTGGCATATGTAACTGTTTCAACTGATAGTCCCTTGTCGTTGTCAAGAACTACAGAGAAGGGCGTGTATTGTTGAAAGCCGTAAGTCTTCTGGACAATGTTTTATGGCAAACATGTTTCTAACTTTGGACCTCTGTGAAACAAATACAACTTCAAAATATATCAAAGTTATTACATATGCATCAGGAAATGTTAAACAATATCGATCAGACGTGGCATTGTCTTTTGCAACTAAAGACATCTGTCGATACAAAAACCTTGAATTACCTCTTAATAACATTCATATCCAATAGCCTGTGGTTACCAGCTCAACATGCCTGTGCTCATTTGTGAGTTTCGTGTTTCCCAATCTTTATAGTATGGTGTGGGTTATTGTTTGTCATTACATCATTCATCTTTTTACACATGGCATTTTCTGTTTTGTTCGACATTTGTTTGTTTATTCTACATTGGTATCTGTTTTGTTTCTTTTTGTTTAGCATTGTAATATTAAGAACGAAATTGTAGACCAACTGCTTCTTTTTTTAACAACACAATTAGATATTTATTTCAATTATTGGCTTGCTACAATATCCTTCCGGAGTCCAAGCTCCTCCTGATGTTCCCTGTTACATTCCACTAATCACTCAGGGCAGTAATTAGTTGTAAAATTCATATAACATCAAATATATATTCAATAATATCACTCATAATGGTTGTTCAAATGTTTTCTTTATTTTGAATTGTCAAACATACTCTTCTATTGAATTCATTAACAAAAATTGAGAAAACATTGACATATTTTGTATTTTGATCAGATTTGTGATAGGCTTTGTAAATTGAAAAACTAACAATTGTTAAAAAATAGTTAAAAAATAGTCAAAGACCAACTGCTTCTAATAGCTAATCATAGGTCCTAGATGAAATCTAAATAATGAAAAATAAATATGATATTTTAACTTTTTAAACCTCTTAATTTTACTCTTGCATTTTAGCAAGTTGTGTGCATTAAAATTTTCGATCATATGTCCAATCTTTCATGTCCGCAAACAGCTATTTCAAAGTTATGGTATTTAGGTACTTGTACATGTGTAATCAGGATAACAGGAAAAGTAATGTTCAACTCGCAACACCCCTCCCATCCAAAATAAACCCCACATACACTTAATCCCCAAATGTGCAGGAAATAAACACATAAAAGAGTTGAATGTATATCATTCAAGGACAGCCTTAAAAAATCATGTATTATTTTTATGTTTCTAGTGCTTCTTATTGACAAAATTTTCCTTTAGTTTCATGAGAAATATAGAAAAAAAAACAAAAAATGAATTATGCTTCTGGAATTGAAAGTTCCAATAGTTTTTTTGGCTGCCATTTATTCTATACGTCTTCATTATGATGTAAAAGAATGATTAGTTTCTTAAATCTAATTATAAATGTTATTGAAATGAGAAGAAATTTGTGTAAAAGAGCTGTATTTCGATCACATTTCAATAGCAACCGTTACGGTTGATATGGAAAAAACATATCCCGCAAAACATGTTTATCTGTTTTCATATTGCTATCATAAAAATAGTTGTAAAACATGAATATTAAGGATGTTCGCTTCTCTTGTGTTTGAATTTTTGCCAGATATTCGGAATCCTCTGGTTTTATCCATGTAATGCCATTAAAAAATTAACCCCTAATTTTCTTTGCATAATTTTATTACATATAGTTTTCAAAACCATTTTTGAAAATCTAATAACATCCTTGTTATTTTTTATAGCTTTTAAAAGAAAAATGTGCCAATGTTAAATGTATGAAAAATTTAGAGAGATTCATTTCCCGTCAAATTTTCAATGGCTTATACCTCGAAAACAAGCACACAGACTCTTCATTTGTTTCTGCATTTTCAGTTCATTTATGTATATACTATCAATTTATAACAGTCTTTTAAAAAGCTTGTTATTTTGAAACAAAGTAGCAAACATCCTTAATGTGTGAACATTTTGTTTTATATCTGAACTAGCTCAGGGGCCCTACAAGATGAAATTAAAAATAGTTTGTATTACTTAAAAATTAAATAAAACAGTAATTTATATTCATAATCAAAATACGTATGCACAAATGCAGTATATGCTATTTGGTTAATTTGCCAACATTGGTTTATCATTATAAAGTCTGCTTTCCTGATTCTTACATGTACCTTAACTTAAATTCCATTGACACTTTTTTTTTCTTATGAAAGATATAGACGTGAAACATTGCTATTTTTGGTAAGCTACGATAAAACACGCTTCTTCTTCTCTTTACAATAATTTACAAGCTAATACAACTGTATATGTTAATCAGTTATAAGAAAACAGAAGTTTCAAACGTTTGCTGAAAGGAAATTTAACATACCTTTTTGGCACACTTAGAAAGATCAAAATTATATCTAATCCAGACTAATGTGCTCCCAAAACGGCAACTTTCTGCCCGGCAAAACATTCTGGGTGTCTATACCGTATACTGTGAAGAACAAAACCTTCAAAATTCTGTTCTCCTTCAATGGTTGGATAATTTGGAGTTGAACAATTTCTACAGAAAAATACCAGTACATGTTACAAATAAGAGTGTAGCAACATAATATGTCATATACCAAACTTATCGCGATAATGGTATGCTACATGTGCATCACATAAACATACGGATGGTATCGGTAGATAATGATTTCATTAACCAAAACCAAAACCATAAATCAAAATGCATTATGCTAATCTATCCTATAGGTCTTTTTTTTGTAATGAGCATGCCATACCTGTCAACCTCTAAAAATGAAAATGCATGTCATAACCTGCATTGCACCAGAAAAACTCAGGTGAAAACGCGGACGAACTTTTTGCAGCAGAATTTAAGAATTTTGTCAACATTTTTTAATATTTTAAATCAAATTACAGTTTCCTTAACATTTCCACATGGTTAAGTATTTACTGAAATTAATTTATTCATACAACCCATGCCCCCTCCTACTGTTTCAATCGCACTGTTCTTATTTAACCCTAAAACCACATGTTTTGGTGTGGTAAAGTTAGGTACCACTACTGGGCTTTGCTTTTAAATCTGTTTATATTAGCTGATATAATTTGAAAGGAGAAGGTATGATAAGGGGCTTTTTTGGCCCCCTCTCAAAATAAGCCTTAATTCGCACCAAAGTTGGCCTTAGTATAGAAACTTGAAAAAATATTGATTTTTTTATGTTGTGGTAAAAAGAAGGTTGCAACCGTTTTTATTAGATAATAGAATAATCACATTCGAATTGCTGTATCTGTACAAATAACCAAATTTCTAGATACAATAGTGGGTTTGAGGGTGACTTGAAGTTACAAATGAATAGTCACTTCAATTTGAGTTGACAAGATGCTTTCCAACAACCTAGCAACAGAAATATTCTCTAGCAACGGTTAAAATTTTGGTAATTTTTGTCTTCCGAAGTATGAATCTCGCAATGTATGCTTTCATATAATGGTGTTACATTATAAAACAATATGTAAGTAGTCCTTATCTTTTTTTTTTGACTAGGTTTATATTGAACGTAGCAACACAAATGTTGCTTAGCAACAGCAAAACATATTAATTTAAAGCTTACTGCAAATGAAGTAGTCATTTTATTATACTAATAAGAATACATGCGAAAATAAAATGTATGTACAAGAATTACAATTGGTAAGAAATGAAAAAGTCAGTTTTATTGTAGCTCTATAAATGGTAGTCAACACCGTAGCAACATAATTAGCGCATAGCAAGGGTTAAAAATTTAGAAGATACTAGTATGTTACAGGCCTTTTTAGTCACCCTCTTGGAATAACTGCATAATCGTTCATCAGAAGATCTTTTCATAGAGTCTTTTTTTCTCACATGAACAGTTGATTACCTAGCTAAGGATTTTACTCAATACCAGAAAATATCATTTCATTATTGGAACTTCTCTTTGAAATGGCTTTGAAATAATTAAGATGCAGTAAGTGGTGTCAAATGCTTAAATATATCAAGATGAATATTTAGTATGAAACGCATTACATCAATAGTTTCAATCCAGTAATAAGAATTCAATAAGCTATGACCGTTTTCATTTTAGAAAAGTTATGTAACCACAATATAATGACCAAATCAGCAGGATTCGGTATATAATGAGAACAAGACATTATATATAGCTCTTTGTCAATGCTAATAAAAATATGTGAGTTAATGACTTATTCGGCCATTTTCTTAGCAAACAGAATTTTAATCAAAGTTATGCCCTAAAATATAAGTGAAGAGTAGCTGCCAAAACACAGTTTGTACAAGTTATTTTACTCCCCTGGCAAAGAATCACAGTCACTTTCATCAGAACTCGGTATGGGAGATGCATCAAAAACGGATATTTTAAAGTCTCTCCTTGATACAGACTGCTGTTCAAGTCTTTGATACCCCAGATACCATAGCACACTTGTAACATGTGCACAACAACCAACTACTCGTGCTCCCGATTTGCATGTACAATACCATCCTTCTCTATCTCCTTCGTCACTGTAACTTATAAAGACAGTATGGGAAAGTTTGTTACTATGCCTAGATTGTATTTTAATTTTGAGCAGGTTTTCTTTAATTTTGCACACATACAGTTCAAATTTTCCGTCTTCACCCTCGTGTTCTCTGACATAGTTAGGGGCTTGTTTAAGCTGATATACCCCCATGGTTATTTCTCGTATTGTATCCATACTCAGAACGGGAAAATCAGATTTTTCAACTAAAACATTTGATGCATCAACTAATTTGTAAATAGTACGTTTGGTCAATAAGCCTTCTTCCTTCACCATCTTTTGGATTGCATTTCCATTTTTTGCATTTTCCAAGCATAGCTTCGGCAATACTTTTATCCTCAGGGTGTGTACCACCAAGTGGTGAGCGACACTTGTTGCAAACAGCGCATACAATCCGTAATAAATCACCAATGATTGGAATGAAATGGTTAGAAACTACTTTGTCAATGAATCTCCATTGTTTGACTCACGCATTCACACTTTCAACGACCCATCTCACTTTGGCTACTAGTCTACTTGTGTTGGCTTTTTCTACCGGATGCGGTTTTGATCCATTCTTCAGGTAAACGGGCATTTCAACGTTATACCCTTGCTCTCTTAAGAAGTCTACCATGTTTCTGAATCCCCTGTCGACAACACAAACATCGCTTGTCTCTAGCCACTCATTCATGCCTTCTGCATTGACAGAAATCATATGCTTCGTTATTGCTGCGTCATTATTGTTTGCGTTTGCAAAATATGGACCAGAACTGACAGGATATATCCATCAGTTCCTACGATAACCAATGGTTTTACTAGCGGTCTGTTTTCATGAAGGCTGTATGACAACCTCTGGAATTGATAATCAGAGCTATTTTGAAGGTAGATATAAGTACCGTCCATGACAATAATTGCAGTATCTTCCGAATCATTGGCAAACAGAGTTTTTGCTATTGGAGTGGTGTGATTCCGAACAAAATCTTAGTGGCTTATATGCTGATACCCAATAAAATGTGGTACACAATCCTGCATGAGGGAAACTCTGGCACTATGAATGCATCTTTGGACTTGGCTTTTGGTTAACGAAAATATTGTTCCAAGTATATGATTTGGAAATCCTGTCCTTAGTTTTGTTAACAATACAGCTATACATGTGCGTACAGACCTAATATTGGTTTAACGTGCCGAAACAATATACGAGGAGAGTTCATTGAACTGCTGCTTTGATAATCCAGTTAGATTGTAATAGTCACCATCAGATAATGATAATGGATTGTCAAAATTCAGGATATGAGAGGTTGCCAAAGTTTTTCTTACATTTTCTAATAATGAAGTTATATCAAAACGATTCATATATGTTGTAGTGCATTTTGCAGTTAATGCTTGAAGTGATGTGTCGTCGAAAAGATGTTCAGATAAATGATGTTTGCAACAGCGTGTATTCCCATCTATGAAAACGGCATTTTTCATAAAGGCTTGGGTTCTTGCATGTATAGGAACTTTGCATAATTTATTTCTACTGGTACCTTCCTTCTTGCATACAATGCAGAATCTATGTGATGTGTTATGGAAGAAATGTTCAGTTCAATTTGTTTCGGACTTAATATTTTTCGTAGATACGGCTTCTTCTGTATTTATAACAAACTCAGAGTCACTATCATTTGAAATACACTCGGAAAGACAGTTTGAAACTTTCTGTTCCTTGTTTACATTTTTTAGTGTTTTCCTATATATTGATCTACACTTCTCACATATCACATCATTTTCTTGAAGGTTTCGCTCAATTCTTTTTCTTGCAAACTGTTTCAGTGCTTTAGTGGTTATCTTACGTCTGGATTTAAGATGACATCTTCAACAAACCACACATTTGTAGTCTTTAGCCATCAGTCACCTGGAAAAAGTGTAAAAAAATATTATCGATAAATGTAAAACGTAAAAAAATATCAGCATATATAAGATAACATACTGCACCTATGAGAAATGTAACAATATGAATATGTAGAATGATTGCCAATGATACAAATATCCAACCGAAGACTACTGGACACGTCTGTAAAAAAAACTTCTGATAAACACATCTCCTTCAACACTCAGCCTCTTTAGGTTGCACTTTGTAAAAACAGCTGTTTCACAAACCACACCTCTTATTATAATATTCATAAATAGTTTGTTCTGTTTACGTACTGGTTCCCAGATATGATCTCATTGTATCTTCTCACAGACATAACTTGGGAATGTTACCAGTACAAATAAACATAATAAGCGGCTGCCTTGAATTCTGAGGTAGACCCAAAAGGTAGGTCGGGTAGTACATAATTTAAGTATAAGTGTAAACTCTTAGAAGTTCGGGCATATAAATGGTAAAAATATATCGTACAGCCCTATATTTTTACCATTGAAAAAATAGTTGTTCATATGAGCTTTCAATTCTAGGATATAACTTTTTTCCAAAACTTCATAGTAAAAATGGTACAGTTTTAGCCGTAAAAGAAGTTCGGGTTGTTGTCTTTTTGACACATTCCCCATTTCCATTCTCAATTTTCCCCTATGGGAAATTGCAACCTATAACTATGTGAATTGGCCTCTTGTTGGAAATTAAATTTTAAACACATATGGCATGTAGAATTAAAGTGTTTTATCAGATGCAACATTTTCGATCATTTATTAAATTGTATTTCTAATTTTGAGTAAATTGAACACTGTTGTTAAAAGGTCAAAGCACGGTTCAAGTGGTTGTCGTCTATTCATATCTGTTATATTTGTTTTTCGTAAATTATTTTGTTATTAGTTTCTCTGTTTTAAAACATACTAACACGTATATCCAAATTATAAAAAGTCTAAAATAAACAGTTTACGTGGACTCGATAATATGTATCTACCTTTTATGTGTATTTTATTATATTTCATATCTCGTAGTCAATGCCATTTCATGTATCAATAATACTTTTGCAACTTACATTTCAGTTTAATACATATATTCACAATCATCTCCTTCTTTTTCTATTAAGGACAATCCATGCGTTAATAAAACAAGCCAGTGGGGACTGTTGTGACGTTCAGAAATGTTTTTTGAATCTAAAAAAGAAAACAGTTTATTAAAAACTCATCTGATATTTTCGTTCAATGACCCAAAAACAACAATGTGAACTATTATTTTCCATTTTTATAGTTTTAGATAATCATATATTTGGTGATAAAAATCTTTAAGGTTGACACCTAATTGAGATACTCCTTATGTACTTAAATAAGCAAACAGTGCAAGGCCGTTCTATTTCATAGAAAAGTTAAGCTAATTCGAAGCCTTATTTAAAACTAAGTCCTATAAAAATAAAAAGATGTGGTATAATTGCCAATGAGACAACTCTCGATAAAAGACCAATTGAGACAGAAATTACCAACTACATGTCACTGTACGGTCCACAACAATAAGTAAAACCTATACCTCATAGTCAGTTATAAAAGGCACCGAAATGACAAATGTAAAACATTTCAAACAAGAAAACTAACGACCTGATTTATGAACGAAATAATGAACGATAAACAAATATGATATACAGCAAAAACGACAACCACTAAAATGCAGGCTCCTGACTAGGGACAGACACATACAGTATGTTGAGGGGTTTTAAAAACCAGTTTAAATGCGCCCCCCCCCCACTAAGTTGGGACAGTTGTGATACAGTACAACATAAGTAAAATGTATAAAAATCAATTGAAAATGGCATAACTCATCCGGGGCAGATGGATACAAAACAAATATATTTCTAAAAAATCCACAGAGTGACAGGAAAACCTATCCTTTATATGTTTGCTTGTTGTTTATCTTTTAAATTATAATTATGTCTAGATATTCAACATAACTGGATTCAAGTTTCCGTAAAGAAACGGGTATGCATATTATAGTAGAAGTTTCAATAAAATTCAAAGAACTCGAAATAACAGTTCTACAATTCCTCATAGTGAACATATCTATGCCTTTTAATTGTTTGTTATTTCGTTAAATACAAATTAAAAATAACATTCATATAATATAATTTAAATAATTTCATTCAAAAAAAGAAAAAGAAAAAAATCGAAAATATCTGAGGATCGATCCATGGCCCTCTCTGTTACAGAGCAGCGATATGTTTTTTTTTTTTTTTTTTTTTTTATCTTTATTGATCATACTTCATATATATATATGTATACGACAATTATTATATACACACATATCAAATACATATACACACATTTATATATACAATATTATCACAGTTTGAAAATATCTATTCATTATTACAGTTATATACTTTATATATTTTCTTTCAAAATATCTCTTTTTTTTCCTGCTTTCCTTTTTATTTTCTTTAATTTGAACAAATAAAATTACTGTCTCTTATCAAATAAAACTTAATCATTCCTATTCAATTCCTTAAACAGTGGTTTTAGTCAAAACGGTTATCAAGATGAAAAATAGAAGAAAAGAAAGAATATATGCGGGTGGATTTCTAATTCCTTCACATATTCAAATTCTTAAATCTGTCGCATAAGTTATTAACCAAAGACTTATCTTTTGAAATTGAACAAAAACGAGGATTTCACTATGCTAAAAAATAAAAAAAATCATTTACAACGCTATTCATTTCACAGAAATGAACAGTTCATTATCAAATGCAAACTTGGCCATCAACTCAATTTTCTCGTCCGTATCGTCTGGACGAAATTTATAGTCCCTCACATCACCAAAGTCTAGTTCTACATTTTTCTTAAATGTATGGTAATCATTATCTATTGAACAAACTTCTACTATATTGTCAAGTCCTCTATCATACTTTATAATTTTACCGGTCCCTTTTAACTTTGCTATTAGTTTATCTGGTAATAACCTACTTTTCTTGGTCACAACTTCGAAATAATGTCCTCACTTCCAACTAATATCTCCTAATCATCAGATTCATCCAAATATTTATCGTCTTGTTGTGTTGACATTTTTATTTCGTTTCTATTTGGTTTCAAACTTTCCAATAAACATTTATCGACATTGTCTATTGATCCTGTCCTTTGTGTAATTCGCCAATATTCCTTCACGCAATCCTCGTGTAAAAGTTTATCTGAAAACATTGTACTGTTTTCCGGTAATTTATTTGATCTATTGTCTATTACGGTTGCAGTTTCGGCGCTCGGTACATTTTCATTTTCGATTTCCATCAATTGATCACATTGAATAATTTTAGTAACCTGATTTTCGTTTCTTTCTGTATTATCTTTTCTAACTTTCTGTATGAAATTTGTCATTCTTTTGTTATCCCTGCGTTCCATAGATTTTGATTTACGTTTAGTGTTTTTATCATCACTTTATCCAAACATTATCGAAATTCTCGCTTTATTTTCATCGCCATGTATTGTAAATGTTACATTACTAAACAAAGTACATGCATTGTCTATTGGTTATACCAAATAAGCCGGTAATTTATCCATGTCTACTGTAATTGAACTGGCTCATGTTAATATCTAGGTCGATAGCACATATCTTTAAAAAAAAAAGTGTCTTTGTGAAACAGGACAACCGAATTATCAACAATGTAACAACACTTATTTAAACTAGTAAGTTCCTCTGCCAATACATGAAAATGAATACTGGTAGTCCAAGTTTTCAACATATATTTGGAAAAGTTTCCATTGACAAAATTAACGTCCTTGCCACTCAAAGGTGCGTTCGACCCCCCTCAGCGATCTGTACCATTACGCCACTGCGACTTAGAGTTGAAACCAGGTTATTTAGATATACTTATATCTTCTATCAATTATAATACGTGTATTTTTCCTCCAAGATTAGTTAATAAAAACTCAATAAATCATTCGGGGTTGGTTTGTTTTTAGATGTTTTTACAAATATCAAGTTAAACAAAACATACGTGTATTTTACCGCATAGAATCATCAACAGAAATATAATTTACTGTTGTGCTGATCAATGATCGTCTGCCGCTTCCTCATCATCTCATTGAAACTTTCAGTATCAGTGATTTGTTGCTCTGTTGGAAAAGATACTTTTTTATAATAGATTTCTAATAAAATCTTCTATAAATTTATTTGAAAATATTGTACATACCTCTATTTTCAGCTGTACAGGTTGCTTATGTAAACTATCGTGTCAGGTCACTCTTTCCGATAGAAATGGAGTCACAAATTAAATCTTACAATCCGGCGGTTCAAATTGAAATATTGATTGGTCATTATATAAAATTCGTAGTTGATGTCCATGTATTTAAATCACTGGAAAAGTCCACAAAATTATCTAAACTTAATCTACGTCTATGAAAATGAGCTTGGAAAAATGTACGTAAATGCGGAAAATCCGAGTTCATTCCGTCAACCGGTAAGAAAGTAAGTTTTGGGGCAAAATTCCGGCAGTTGTTTTTTATTTCTTTAAGGACGCTTGCCCCAAAAAGTCCTTTTGCAAGACGGCACAACATTACATTTTTGACAATATCTGAAAATATCTTCTTGGGGCGAGCGTCCGCTCCTAAACCTTTTTTATACGAATTATTAGTGAAACTGTAATCAATTTAACACTGTCAACCTGTTTACTCAATATTAGGTGCCAAAAGCTTATATAATATTGAAAATAGATAACTATATGTTCATAAGAAGAACTTAAATAAACAAAAAACAAAAATAGAGAAAAGTTTAGCCGAGGCAAGGCATTGAACCAATCTTTGCATGAAAAAAACATGTTCTTACTGAGAAAGAATTTAAACAATAAATTAATATGTTGATGATAAATTCTGTTAATTTATGTAACCTCCAAAACAAATATTGCTGCGGTGAAAAGTATTCAATTGATTAAACACAAAAACAGTTCATCATTGGCGACAATATTATTATTGATTCTTTGATCGAGGGAGATATAAACAAAAGTAAAGTGTTGGTGCGAAAACTTACATCAACTTATATTGAGAAAAAAAGGTTAAGAGCACAAATACATTCATCATAAATATCAGGATTACAGTTATGTGATCCAAAAGATCCCCTAGAAATAAAATCCTTAGTATTTTGAAAAAATCGAATTTTTACAACATTGACTACAATATTAATATTATTATAGTACTAATTAAAATAAAAAAACTATTAACAGTAATACAGATATAGGTGCAACACAACTACTTAATAAGGAAAATAGGCTAAGGAGCAACATTTACGACAGCTATGGTAATAATATTCATAATGCAGATATAACCTAATACATAGATATATTGGCGCCTACACAACTTAATTACAGGATTTATAATAAAAACTGTAATTGGCACATGGAATTAAAAAAAATAGTGAAACTTTTCAAGCTTATTGAAATTATACTAATTTTACTGATACATGAACAGTTGAATATAATCTTGACACTCAAATGCAGAAAGATCAGATGTGATGTCATAGAAATGACGATATATTTGTGCTGACTTTTACCAGCTATGTCACGCATACATTTTGATCTAAATATGTATAAGAACAGCTTTACCCAAAAAAGTTATTAAACACAAATTAACAGCTCTGTTTACATTCTGATTTTAGAAGAAAGAAAAAAAATGGTCATATTTGAATATTAATGACAAGATCTCAAAATTAGACTCTTTGTAAGCATTTGCTGCTGTTCACTGAATTTAAGAAATAAGATGGACTGTTATAGATCTTCAAGACACGATTTAGAAATGTATATACTGTCGTCAATTAAACTATGGTATTAACAAACATCTGAAGAATACAATCGTCCATGAAAAAGAAAGGCGAAAGATACCAGAGGGACATTCAAACTCACACGTCAACAATAAACTGACAACGAAATGGCTGAAACAGAAAAGAAGACAAACAGACAAACAATAGTACACAAAACACAGCTTAGAAAAGAAGAGACTGAGCAACACAAACCAAAAGAAGAAACTTAGCAACTAGAACCACGCCAATCAATTATGGTGATCTCATGTGCACCGGAAGGGTAAACATATCCTGCTCCAAAAATAAAGGAATACAGAATTGAAGACCATCAATTGCAGACTTTTTAGTATGGAAGCCTTTGTAGACAGAAGTGTAAAAATAATCTGTAAATATGTTTTTTTTTTTTGTTTTTTTTTTAAATTTTGATAGATTATCAACAATTTCGAACAAAAATTATTGTAAATCAAATAAGAAAATTCAGTGAGCCGATATAAGAAACTATGCAAAACATGATAACTATGAACATGTTAATATCACAATATATAAAAGAGGGGCGAAAGATACCAGAGGGACAGTCAAACGCATAGATCGAACATAAACTGACAACGCAATGGTTAAATAAGAAAAAGACAAACAGACAAATAATAGTACACAAAACACAACATATAAAACTAAAGACTAAGCAGCACGAACCCCACCTAAAAACAGGGGGTGATCTCAGGTGCTCCAGAAGGAATATATTTTTTTTAATAAATCATCCAATGTTACATAAAAAAGACTTGTACATGTAACTCATGGGACACATTTTACGTGTTACTGAATTTGCAGTTGAAACAGTCATGTTTATCCTAGCATCATTTGAAAAATCCGTACAATTTGATATTTAAGTCTTTAAGTCATTTACTATCCTTAAATAATTTAATTTTGGATGTAACACGTCTTCTGATTGGCTAACAGTGTTTTGTCAATCAAATATAATAAATAAGAAAGCTGTTAAATGATCCAATGAAAAACATGCATTAACAAAGCAAATGCATATGATTCAAAGAATCTGACCAAATTGGAAAGTAAAAAATACTTCGACATTTAATTTCGAAGACGAGAATTAATTATTCAAATGTCTGCAAAGGCATTCAAAATATTAAGTAGACCATGATCGAGTTTAAAGATTTAAGTTATAGTTTCGATTTTTGAATTTTATGGTAAAAAATACGATTTTTGAAATAACAAAAATTCCCCCAAAAAATAAATTTTGATACGGAAATAATACACTGTAAAAAATTGACCAGTTTCGCAATTATTTACCTTGGTACAGCATTAACAGTGTATCCAATTTCATGATATATGGAAAAATATTGCCTTGTATCGTTTCTTTTGTTGACTAGAATATTTGTTAATATTGTTTTGCTATTCGATCCCTTTTTCACCTTTTCAATGTAAGAATAATTATGTTGAACTGCTAATTGTTTCGATATTGTGAACAAAATCATATTTAAGAAGATGGAGATAAGGTGCCTCAATGTGGCCTGCATCTTGAAAAGTTTATAATTAATCAAATCTAAGAACCTTTAAAAGACTGACCATTTTGAAATTAAGATAAAAGTCATTGTAACCAATTGGTAATCATATGTTTAGATCTGCATGAACAAATGAACATTTATAGACAGTATCCATCAATTTAATACAATTGTGTTGACTTGCAATTAGATTATGATTATTCAATTATTCGAAGTGTATTATCAAGCAAAAAGTAAAAACAAATAATTATGAAACCGAGGGAAATTCAAAACGCGGACGTCCATACAAACTGAAGAAACAAACGGTATCAATAAACGGAACAAGTGAGAAACATCTGAAACAACTGCTATGGTATTGACTAGGTACTGGTATATTCAGAAGCAAATGGTTGATTTATAACTAACTAAATCCATCACTTGTTTGACAGTTGTTTAAAGTTTTGTTACATTTACAAAAGCATGTGAGCAACCCAAACAGGCATATTAAGCTAATCTGAAAATGATCGGGATTCAGCAGCCAAAAATGTGTAAAAAGTAAAATCACAAAAATACTGAACTCCGAGGAAAATTCAAAACGGAAAGTCTCTAATCAAAAGACAAAATCAAACTAATGGATACCAACTGTCATATTCCTGACTTGGTAAATACATGTTCTTTTGCGGAAAATGGTGAATTAAACCTGGTTTTAAAGCTACCTAAAACTCTCACTTGTATGACAGTCGCATACAACTTCATTATATTGACAACGATGTGTGAACAAAACAAACATACGTAACAGTCATAAGACCCTACTAACTAAACAAATGTTTAGTAAACCTTTTTAAATCAATAATGAAATCAAAGATGATTATAGTTATCGTTGTTTGATATTATTTAAATGATATAGTCCCGTAAAGTGTACAGCTATAAACAACATTTTTTACTTTGTCTGAAGTACACGATTTAACAAGTATTTCATAAATGCCAATTTACGTGAAAAAGTCAAGCATACGGTGACATATAGTTCCTAGTTTCTGTGTCATTTGGTCTTTTGTGAATAGTTGTATCATTGGCAATCATTCCACATCTTCTTATTCATATACACGAATTTGATAGAATAGATTGAGAGCTTAGAACCACATGAGATAGAAATAATAACATATCGAAATTATTGTGTAAAAAGTGCATATCATATTATGCTATTTACATGTTGTAAACAAAATTGGTTGCTTGACATACATTTCAGATGCAATGTCGCGAATAAACATTTATTAGAATCAATAATTTATAGTTTACTGAGACACAGAAGACACTAATTTTATAATCACCAATAATCTTATACAAAAGGTTCATTCAGTAGATGATACCCTCAATCTTATTTTGCTTAAATGTGATTCAAATGAACAAATAGACAATACATGTATAATATGATAAATAGCTCCATCTAACGATAAGTTTTTATTGTTTTGTTTGCTATAACTAAAGCCGACTTTCCACATGTTCTTCTGTTATTCTGTGAAATTTTGTAGATTTCTTAGCTTTCTTTGTCTGGTAATCATCGAGCACAGAAACACATTCCGGTGACTACAAAAATAACAAAGTAATAAACAATTAGTGTGAGGTCATTATCAAACGATGTATTATTGGATCATTATTATGAAATTTGTTGATTTTGGAACATACAACATTTTTTGATAAAAATTTAACCATGAGAGCATTACATCAAATTTTAACAGAACGAGAGTTACATTCAAACATGGGAATTGGTGCTATATAGCGAAATACAAGAACACATGTGCATTCTCATTAAATGTTCCTCATTTTTATTTTAGATTCGTGCTTGACAACTACCCACTTCCACATATTTCACGGATTTTCAGGACCAAAAATTATTTTCTTTTAATTATTTCTACAGTTTTACCTGATATAAGAGAATTGCTTGCCTACCGTACATGGTCAAATATCTTAAGTCTTCATGGCGACTAGAACAAACGTGACAAAAACAATAAACGCACTGAATGAAATATGTTTTAAGATGGGAGTCTGTTTATCATGTTTATGGTCTATTTTAAATTATGTCTTACAGTATCGCTACTTCTTTTTTACTAAAAAAATTCCCTTGGCTGTCCAAATGCATTGAATAAATTGGTATGATTTTTTTTTCATGTTTTTCCCTGGGGTCAATGATATTATATTTAATTCATTTTATTTACATTTATTTGCATTGTAGTCCTGTCATGTAATGTTATCATTTTAGTGTTATACTTAACATTGCCATAAACGCGGGAGGTTTGGCTAGCCACAAAACCAGGTTTAACCCACCAATTTTTCTTAAAATGTCCTGTACCAAGTCATGAAAATTGCAATTGTTATCTCATAGTTCAATTTTGTGTGTGTTGCATTGTCTTTTGTTTTGTTTTTTTGTTGCTCTTTAGTGTTTCTGTTGTTTCGTTGTTTCCCTCTTATCTTTGATGTGTTTCCCGCAGTTTTAGTTTGTAACCCGGATTTGTTTTCTATCAATCGAATTATGACTTTCGAACAGCGGTATACTACTGTTGCCTTTATTTAAATCATTCTTTTGAAAATTTATAAGATAACTAAACTTAGAATTTCGTATTTTGTTTTTATCTCCGATGGTTTAGGTCATTAATGATATTTTAAGGGTACGTGTTAATGTATAAAGTTCAAACAGTCTATATAAAGTTTAAGTTCACACTTTTATGACGTTATTAGTCTGACACAAATTATAATAAAAGAGTTGAGTTAGAGTACACTATTGGTGAGCATTGAAGCAATAAGTATACTTATAATCTGTTTACGCTTGGTCTCGTTGTATTTTGCCTGTAGGAAAATGGATATAAATTGTGTGATTTTCTAGTGGTTTAGTTTTATCAAAGACATTAATTATTTCAAACCGTTCTTCAATTTTGGATAGTTGTCTTGATTTTGTTTTAACTCCGTTGGCAAATAATTCCAAATATCTTTTATTTAATTACAATACTTTCTCTTTAACAATATCATAGATTTCTATATTTTTAACTTGACAATGCAAATAAAAATTTCAACAGAATAAACAAAACAAAATGCCATTGGTTGAATTTCCATTGTCTATGACATTTAGGTGAAAGACTTTTAAAATATTAATCAGCATGCATTACATTTTTAAATTTATCTGACTACTGTTATACATGTACCTGCACTGATACATTTAATATATTTTGATACAGCTGTTTATGCGAAAACGGCATATGAAAATGATGATTAAAATTAACGTTACACTTACATAACTTATGAAGACGGGAAATACGTGAGCGAGACAATCAAATAAATTGCATGTTAAATACGGAGCAGCGCAAAAAAGATATTACCAAAATGGATTGGTTGGTACCTATTTGAACGTTTAAACCAGAAACATTTGTTTTCACCTGTCCTAAGTCAGAAACCTGATGTTCGGTGGTTGTCGTTTGTTAAAGTGGTTCATAAATGTTTCTCGTTTCTCGTCTATTTTATATATATTAGACTGTTGGTTTACCCGTGTGAATGGTTTCACATTAGTCATTTTCTTGGGCCTTTTATAGCTTGCTGATCGGTGTGAACCAAGGCTCCGTGTTGAAGACCGTACTTTGACCTATAATGGTTTACTTGTACAAAGTATGACTTGAATAGAGGGTTGTTTCATTGGCACTCATACATCTTCTTATATCTATATATAGAAATGTTAAAATATGCAAACAAAAAACATAATATATTACTTACATTGGTAACATAAGAAGATATCCATGTTAAGGCATTACTGTCTTCTGGTAGTAGTTTTTTAACCATACAGAAACATACAAAAAGTATCATAAATAATGAGCAAAACGTTATTACACTAATCAGTAGCAAGTGTAGATCAGATACCATGTATGAACCATTCACATGAATATCTTCAATTTCAGTTGCATTGCGTTCAAATGATGAAGTGTGAGCAGACTCTGGAAAAAAGAAGCAATTTTACAGTTATAGGAATATACTATTATATGTCTGTTTGACTTTTTAGTTTTTAGCCATGGCGTTGTCAGTTTATTTTCAATCTTTGAGTTTACTTGTCCCTCTGGTATCTTTCGCCCCTCTTTCACAACATAATCGGAGGCAATATTCTACATTTTTTTTTATCGTATCAAAATTGAAATATTATCGCGAAAAAAACAACCAAATGTTGTTATGGGTTATCCGCGACGCATACACAAAAATATATTATACAAATTATGATTCAATCGTACGTTGTGCACAACGTGTGTTAATATTAGTTTTTCCTGATATATAACTTACGAACATGTTTTTTTGAAATCTAAAGCATTACCAATAATAGAAACTGAAATAAAAAAAAAAAAAAAAAAAAAAAAAGAAACAAAATTAAAACAAACTTCCGTAACTCCTAACGGGGTTTATAGGAATCAGCTGGAAACACGCAATTTAATTTACACTTTATGCTAATTTGCGTTATTCCTTCTAACGTTCATGTAAGACAAATTAAAAATACAATAAATTTTAATTTTTGTTTAACAGGCTTAGTTTTTTGTTTGAGACCTTTCAAAGCAACATGTAAACACACATATCATCTTTTCAAGTATAATTCACAGACGACTCAGTGTTTGTTTCAAATTAGCAACTTAAAATTTAATAAATCATCAATAATAAATTAAGCATGATCCAAGTATACAATACAATAACAAAATGCATATCAAGATCAAACAGTAAATGCACTGAAATATAAATTTAAAGGAACACATTAATATATAAGTAGTTTATATTTTCAATGTATTGTCAACCGCAGAGAGGGGAGAATATATAGAAGACTTAAAATCAATGAATAGTTTATTGATGAGTTTTTGTGGAGCTAATCAGTTCGAAAATATCGTGTCAGTTTAAAATGTGTTACCAAGTGCAACATTATTAAAAGTTTTTTTTTTAATATACAATGCATTACGTGTATATGTATACAATTAAACAAAACGAAATATATCTAAATACTATAAATTCAGAAATTGTTGCGATTTTTGTATTATTGCTAAAAATACGAAAAGGGTTGTAATCGTAACAATTTAAACTCGCAATATGAAATTTTTTATACGTGTATGAATTAAACACGATTTTCTCAATATCGCAAAAATTAAAATCGAATTTTAGTCTAAAAGGACAAAATCGCAATAATAAATGCACGCAATAATTTCTGAATTTACAGTACTCTAAGTAAAACACCATTTTAAAAATACTTCAAAATGTTATACCATACCTGTAGCAGCCATCTTCTATTAATATATTATTGTTCTGAAAATATCAGTGCCTACGCATATTTATTAAGGCCTTCAATCCACGTGTTAACACCTGATTTAACTTATTATCATTTAAGGTTGATGAATGTTGTTTAAGCATTTGTTTTTCATCTTTGATGGTGTCTCGTGTTCCAAGAAAACACATACTAACAGTACAAAATTAAAACATTAAGTAAACAAAAAAGTTAAAACACGATATGACATATTAAAAATATTGAAAACAATAGGTAGGTTTACAGTTAGGATGGACATGAAACTTAGAACACCAATGCGGTTATATTGAATGAAGACAGACATTTAGCCTTGCAACAGAGGCCAAATACGGACCCCTAAAATAATTGGTGCAAGAGTTTTTTATTTGCAGAGATCGTTAGTTTATGAAACGGCCAATGCCACTGTATTGAGCTTAGGCATGTTCAGCTTGATTCAGTTACTGTGAGAATTTTTGAAACGGTATTGTTATTGTACTAGAGATGTTTTTGTATAATATGTTTTACTAACGCTCTCCTTGTTGGTTTAAAGGGAGTGTGTTCGCCTCGAAAGCGGAAGGTCGTTGGTTTGAACCTGATCGAGTCAAACAAAGACTCTTATATTGGTATTTTCTGTTTCAACGCTCAACACGCAGAATTTAAGAGTAAGAGCACAGACTGGTCGGCCCAGAGTCAGAAATATGTCCGGGTAGGGTGACTTTTCTTCTTGCAAACAGTTAGCTTGTGAACTTACATTTATTTGTTATCGTCCATAATATGCATCTAATTTGCCGCTTGATGTCATCCATTATCACCCCCCAAGGGTGGCTGGGGAATAGAAGTATGGTCACCATTGGTCTTCCTCCGACCGGCAGTAAAACCCTTGCTAAAGTGGGGCGTCCGTTTGGGTGTGCGGGATGTACCAATTTGCAGCTACGTCCGGTCAGAATGGGGACGTTAAATCCGATTCCTCGTTTAAAAAGAGTGCCATGCTCTTTGCATGTTAAGAACCCTTGCAACAACTCTTTGAGGGGTCCGTAGGTGACCTGTTGCAAGGCTAAATTTCTGTCCCTATCCAATATACCCTCATTTTCCTTGGTAGTCTAAATTTCTCCGACCTTAATCCCGGACGCCCCTCTTACAGAACCTACCTATTGTATTTATTGTTAACTTGTTCTCGTCCTGAATATGCATGACATATTTGCCACTGGACGTTAAGCAACCAACAATCAATCAATCAATCATCCATTATCATCATTTATTTAACCATTGCTATACAGTCTAGTGCTTTTCTTCAACTGATTTATTTCAACCCTTCTTTAATTACAATCGATCGAAATTAAAAAAAAAGGCAGGTTATATTTTTCAATCAAACAATCTGTTGGGACATCTTTTTCGATACATTCTATTTAATATAATTTGTTAAGATATAGTTGACGGAAAATAGTAGTAAAAAACTCCGCAATTTTTAGTCATTGGGCGGTTTTTAGCTTATTATTCTTTAAAGGCATTTTTCTATCTCAAAAGATTGTATGCTAACTCTTTAAGTTTAGATTTGTCTGTGTCGTTGAGTTGTTGTCGTATCAATGTAGACCTTTATATCCTTTTATTTAAACTAAAGTTTAAGATAAATACCATCTACGCACAAGATAATTGATTGAAATCTCTGACCAACAACAAAGGTCAGCGAATTCTTCAAATAGTTCACCTTACTGATTTTAACACTTTTTAGCGCCTTTTGTAAGCAGATCTGTAGATGGAAAAAAACCATTAAATAACAAATCCGATCAGTAAGATAACATTTTTAAAAAAATGACTTTAATAAATTTAATACTTTTATATAAATTGTTGTCAACAACTTTTAACCAATTTTTACTTTTATGACAACTATACCAGAAAAAAAACTTAAAAAAGCAAATTGTGTCACCTAGACGATACTCTTGTTGTTGTTCGCTTCAATTTATGACGATTTTTTGTCTTTTCTGGTCCCCTTCTTCTAGTTTATCTTGATAGATTACACTGAAACCCCTAATGTGGTCGATGTTATTTACTAATACACTAAATTAAATGGGAAGAGAAGGAAGTGCTAAAATTAACTTTCAAAAGTCAAATATAAATAAAAAAACAAATACAAAAATTTGAAAACTGTTTGAGACAATTACTAACTAAAGACTAATAATTATTCATCACTAAATAAAACTGATTTGTTTCAATTGATTAATCCAATAGAAGATATGCCATGCATATTCAAGAGGACATGCAAAGTTGAACGACCTGAAGCAAATGATAACAATTTTTAGAGAGGCAATTTATGAAAATAGTGGGTTTGCTAAACGTAA
Organism: Mytilus californianus; assembly: GCF_021869535.1. Lineage (NCBI taxonomy): Eukaryota > Metazoa > Mollusca > Bivalvia > Mytilida > Mytilidae > Mytilus > Mytilus californianus. The sequence continues at coordinate 26,084,034 of NW_026262582.1, read as the reverse complement.
AACGTATATTATGCCCTACTAGAAAAAGTTAAACTATGATCAAATCGCAAGTTAAGATATTATGCCCATTCGTTTTTTCTCAACGGTAGATGAATGCCAAAACAAAACGACCACAATAATTAAATGAGACACATGAATTGATTTATATGTAAATAACTTACCAAAGTAACCGACATTTCCCGGTTTCGGAGAGGTTTGTTTTTTCCTTTTAAAAACAGTCTGATTATCGACCGGAAACATCAAATCAATCAAAAGCACTTTAATTTACTGAAATTGTTAATTATGGTAGTTGCTGGCAGTTTTTTTCCCGATCCTATTTCGGACCCCCGGATTCTACGACGGCGTGTCTAATTATAAGTAACGCTTGACTATCTTTTAGTAAATTGAACCTCAACTTAAAGACCTGCATCCGGTGAATAAGTTCGAGGTTCAATAAGTTAACAAAAGATATTCTTTACAAAATGAGATCGTCCCAGGTATCTAAAGATAATTATTTTCCCTTTAAAAACAATGAAAAATGCACGAACAGGTTTGTAAATAATTTAAAACTTATGATAATACCATAATTATAATCATTTCTGCGACTGGTTTATACAAAAAAAAAAGCCATGTCGTTCAACCATAATAGTTCAGAGGTTAGATTAAACCCGTAGTAAATCTGAAAGTCGTCAGTTATTGTTTTCAATACAAATCTTAAGGTTTTTTTTGGATAACATTTGTTTGGTTTTTGTAATAGATAATGCATATATTAAGGTTTTTCGTGTCGTATAACAAACCATGTGGTTTCAAGATTGATTAAACGAAGGACAGAGCGTAAGGAGGTTTGTTATGTGCAATCATAACACCTCGAAGTATGTTATACAACACGAAAAACCTTAAAATATGTATTCTCTAATTTATGTGCTATTTTCACATTTCTTGATCGGTGTGAGAAAAAATATTTCTCTAATTTATGTGCTATTTTCACATTTCTTGATCGGTGTGAGAAAAATATTTCTCCTCACTAGTGAAATATCTGTTCTCGGCAAATGATTGGTCGAAATTTAATTATGACGTCAAATTTTCTTGGTTTCTTCTGAATTTCCTTTTGTGACGTCATGAAAAAAGGCGACAATGCCTGATGACGTCATATATAAAGAACACAACTTTCTGCAAATCTTTGAAAACGAAGGATAAAAATCATTAGACAAACAAATTCCACCACTATAACTCGTGTATTACGATATTTCTCCACTCTCAACAGTTAAATTTTAATTATTTAAAAAGCTCGGCAAGCCTCGCGCTCTAAATATTAAAATTTAACTGTCTCGAGTGGAGAAATATCGTAACACACTTATTGCAGTGGTGAAATCTATATTTATCTAACTTATATACATGTACCATCAACAATATTAATTTCTGCACACTATTTTACCGACCATACTAAAGTGTAATATTCTTTTATGATCTGTTATGATTTTAATATTCCCTATGACTCATTTGTAGCGTGAAATAAAACTCCCTTATTTACCTTGATATAAACTTTAGCAATCATTAAAAAACCCATTTTAAAATAGTAATAGAAATGTAACTGCATGAAGCAAGACACAAATGAATTGTTACGGTGTATGAAAAAACAAGTTACTTTGTAAATAAATTATTTTCAAATTAGTTTATGAAAGAGGGATCTATGTTGCTTTTGTTTTTTTCTTCGTGACAATTTCATCGCGGAATTTGTTGATTTAACAGAGCTGTTCAGAATAATTGTTTGAAAGGCAGGTTATATTTTTCAATCAAACAATCTGTTGGAACATCTTTTTCGATACATGCTATTTAATATAATTTGTTAAGATATTGTTGACAGAAAATAGCAGTAATAGACTCCGTAATTTTTAGTCATAGGGCGGTTTTTAGCTTATTATTCTTTAAAGGCATTTTTCTATCCCAAAAGATTGTATGTTAACTCTTAATGTTTTGATTTGTCTGTGTCGTTGAGTTGTTGTCGTATCAATGTAGACCTTTATATCCTTTTATTTAAACTAAAGTTTAAGATAAATACCATCTACGCACAAGGTAATTGATTGAAATCTATGAACAACAACAAAGGTCAGCGAATTCTTCAAATAGTTCACCTTACTGATTTTAACACTTTTTGGCGCCTTTCGTAAGCAGGCCATCGTTTCACAAAGAATCGTATGATTTACGTTTACGATTAGACTTACGTTAAGCGTAAGATTTTACCTACAAGTGTTTCACAAAGGTGATTGTAAACGTAACGTTAACTTACGATTACAATGAAAAATGAGTGCTTTCTTTCACAGCCGCGTTCATGTCTAAAAAAAGAATCGTTCTTTCAAAACCAGGAAGAAAATTCCTATCATCGTATGATAAATAGGTTTTGTGAGGTAAACATGGTAAGTATCCCGTCTAGTTTAAAGATGGTTTTTTTTCAAGCCGAGTGTCTGTTTTTGCTGTTGTTGAAGAATGATGAAGTCATAAAAAAACAGACAATTTCATTAAGACTTCGATATTTCTTGATTTCAAATCAGTATGAATTTCTAAATGGTTAACACGAAATTATACGTATCTTCAAATGTTAATAATAAATGAACTGGTATAAAATTCGTTAAGCCTTTGGATTCTGATGCATGTCTAGGCTTTTTTAAAAGAGGAACCTACTGACAAGACAACATTAAGACTTGTACGTGTAAAAGGTATCTGCATATTTTCATTTCATCTATTATAATGCTATGCATTTGCTACTGTGTCATCCAAAAATATGGTCATCAGAAAAAAAAATAAAGCGTTTGGTAAAGCATTTTTTATTTATTTTTATTATTTCCTATATTGTTCTATAAAAGAAACATTGTTCCTAAGTAATTCTGTAAAAAAATATGCATTAAAAAGTAAACGTTTTTTGAAACAGTAACAACACATTATTTATTAAAAGGATCTATTATATGTTCCTCTCTTGAACTCTGAGTAAACACAATATATAGGTTAGGCCTTATTGAAACCTCCAATGACCATGGAGTCGATAATCTTTTATAACGGATAGTTAATTCAGCTTGAACATTTCAATTACTCATTTATTGTCACCTATTTTACATATACATAATGTGTGATAGTAATCCCAAAATTTTGATTTATTAACCTAGAAAGTAAAAATTTGGAGGACATTAGAGGTATACATGGACCAATAGGGATCTTATATGAAAACAAAGAGAAACATTAGTGGTTTTTATCATCTTAGAAACCTCTCTGTTTGGATTATTTTAAAACGGAAGTAGTTGAGATGGTGAAAAATGTTTACAATAAAAAATTCAATCTTCCAGGCAAAAAATTAATGCGCTTCAAAGATCAGATGAAAATTAAAATCAAGCAGAATTAGACACTTATGAAGCTCTTGAAATGCAAGGTATAGGAGATGAGGAAATTAAATCTTCAGATGAGTCTGATTTGTTGGACTCTATAACTGTTAAGAGAAGGCTTACATAGGCTATGCCTGTTGCCCAATCCAATTAAATTTATTTGAATAAAATACTGTTTAAACTAAATAACTGTTAAGCTTTTAGGTCCTGAAGGTTATGTTAATGTGTGATCAGTCAGGGACGAATCCAGCCATTTATAAAAAGTTTGTGGGGTCCTAACCCAGGCTAAAGGGGGGTTCCAACTGTATGTCCTCATACAAATGTATTGCTCGTCAGAAAGAAAGGGCAGTTCCAACCCCCAGAACCCTCCCCTGGATGCAGCACTGTCAGTGAACTTGATTTTTTTAGTTACATATACAGAACATACATTTGTTAAATGGTGGTAAAACATATTTTCATTTGTAATGCTCTTCTTTACTTAAAATATATTTTGAACCCCCTTGAAATATGTAAACTACTTATTTATGTGCCAAAAAAATGATCCCCCCACTTTAAATTTATAAAAAAATTGAACCCCCTTTTCCACTTACAGAAAAACTTGATGCCCCCCTACATTTTGACCAGCCCGCCTCCCAGGTAAAAAAATGATAAGTCCCTAAATGTCTACGTATTTTTTATTAATTTTTTTTTGCATCTTGCGGTTGTAGTTTTCCAAGAATTTTTATTCATTCGAGTCATGTTAATTGATTTTTTTAATTTGTGTATCTATAAAAGGCGAATCTTAACTCCCGCTGATGCACACCCGTTTGCCTTAATTACTTTACGATTGTGCTATGGCCGTAATTCAATGTAACTTTAAAAAGAGATATCAGGAATATAAAAGGGTCGTCGCGGGGTTTCCTTCTCATCTGTTTTATTTTATTTTTTTTATTTTTTCTATATTCTTTTTAAATTTTGCACATTATTCTTAATTCTGTACATTATTCTCTGTCCTTATTATTTTGGCCTATTTTTCTTAATTCTTTATTTTCTTAATCCATTTTCTGTAATGTAAGCCCCTTATATTCTCTATTTTATAAACTCCATTCAGACCCTTTATAAATTTTTTTAATTACAGAACCAGTCAGAAGTTTGTTGCTCATCATTAATGTGAAATAAATAAATCGATACATTAACAAGAAAATGTGTCCATAGAACACCAATCCCCCATTCGCACTATACATATCCATGATAAATTTGCATATTTTGTTAAACAGTTCTCTGCATCATGAGTTTCATTTTTATGTGATCTCAAAGTAACTTAAACCCAAAATTTAACCTCACACACGCTTTAATTGACATTTTATTGTAAAAAAAAACTGTCAATTGAAATCTTGGTCAATCCATAAGGACAAGTGGCGATAAAGGTCTTTTATAGACCCGTCGCAATTTTCATTTAATTTTTCATGTTATAACCGTCGGGAAATCGTGACACTCTTGTATTTATTTTATATAAAAACTGAGAAAGGAAACGGTGTTCTGTTTGTAGCCAGATGTATAATGGGGGTGGGGGTGATAAAGACGAATAGGACATGTACTTTTTAAGTATTACACAAACTTAAGTGCATACTTTTTGGAAATTGTTTTTATATTCTAATTATTTTTTCGAATCAAACTCGAAGGAAAATGTCAAAGATACACAAAATCTCGTAGTATTCAAAAGAATTTTGTAACGTAATAGGGGCCTAGATGGACGAGTTGTTTATGTAGTTCAACTACAAAGTTCCCTCTTAGCCTTTTAAGACTGCTCGTGGCTGTATTTTGACCTCAATTCACCTGGATTCGCACAGAGTAATAAAAGTTGCGTTAAACATCAAATAAATCAATCTCAATATAACGTAACGAACTTCAAGAATCTCTTATGGAATACGATATATATCCTTTCAGCGGTCTAATCTATATAAAAACGAGAAACGAGAAACACTTATGAACTACATAAACAGACGACAACTACTGAAATCAGATTCCGGACTTAGGACAGGTGCAAACATTTGCAGCGGGATTAAACGTTTTAATGGTACCAAACCTTCTCCCTATTCTGAAACAATAGTATAACATCACAACATAGAAAAACACAATATAAAATATCAATTGGAAGGCTTAACTCAATCAAAAAACGTAAATTAACACACAATGAACGAATGAATTTGACCTGTGACACCTGAATGCAAATACACAGTTAATTAAAAATTACAAGGGATAAATAATTAAAGTCAAAAGTAAATAAACAGGTTTAAACAAAGTTAAAGTATGATATCACTGTGAAATTTCAAACAATTTTTAGAAAATCATCACTTTTGAAGAAACCTCATATTATACACAGGTAAATGAAAATAATTTTGTTGTTAAGTATACTTCTTCTTCTGCGTGTATAAAATCTTCCGTTTAGGAATACCAAGAAATTTCTTTAATATCAATAAAACCAATCTAACACTTAATACATATGGGGTGAATATCAACAAAAAAAATATACAATTAGTGCTAGATAAAACTTCCTGTACAGGTCCAAGAACAGCATCTAAGGAAAAATGAAATAATTTTGATGTTCATAGTACGAAGAAGTGAAAATTTGTAGTAAATTAAATACCAAATAATCAAAGCTAGTATATAGACAAGATCCATGTTAACATTAAATAACAAAAAAATCTTTGTTTGTAATTTTTGACAAAGACAACCATATTTTTATGTATAGGAACAGTGTTAAGGATAAATCGAGAGGAACATCATGTTGAATAAAGGAAAACATACAGCAATAGTGAAATGAATATTAGTTTGAGCTGTTATATAACTACTATATAATTACAAAGAGAGGGAAATTGGGGGCTGTCTTGGTAAATTATCAAGTTGCTTCATTTTGATTTGGGGCTGGTCATTTGTGACTGAAGAGTGAATAATAATAATGATAATTAGTATTGAGAACTTGATGAGGAGGGGTGGATTTTTACGTCTTTGAAAGTGGGGACTTGAATCTATTTTCTTTCATCAAGGTGGGAACTTGAAAAAATAGAGAAATTCCAATGTTTCCTTCCATCCACTTGAATGCCTGAAAATAAGAATCTCGTCACATTAACAAAAAAAACAGATTTAAGATTTACAAAAATAGGATTTTCATGCCTACAACATTCTTAATTTGAAAATAAAATTGTATAGGTATACACAAAAACAATCACATTATGGCAAAGTGAATGATCATACTTTCCAGTTAAAACTAGAATTATAAGAAGGTGTTTATTCAGAGAGAACCTAACAGGTATTGAGTACGGGGTTACAGCATACATTTTACACCTTTAAAAAAACGCGAACCTAATAGAGCGCATTGAAACTATGGATTCATACCATTACATTCATGTATTCCATTATTGTTTTCTCAATTTTTAAACTGTTATTTGTTTAAATAATCGTTATGTATTTACAAAAATTTCTATTCAATAAAGGGCACCGTCAACCGCGAAAATAGTGTATAACCACAGGACTACAATAGATAGGGAATGGTGGCAATTTTAGCTTAGCATAAATATTTATTGTTAACTTCATAAACTCCGTGTAAAACGTGAGTGATAGTATGACATAGATTTGAGAACTTGTAAATAAGCGTTTCTAATTTTCTTGTGTGAGAATATTTTGTACAAATTGTTGTACAGAGTTATGTGCATGCACGACGTATCCCTTCATGAGTTATTGAAACTGAAAGCACATACATGTATCCCTGGCTATATAGTGCTGTGCTAGCTGAATCACTTATAAGTTTTTATGGTCAATTATTTGGACTTTTGGAAGCAAGGACAAGGTGCTCGATCGTTTAATTTAAATGAAAATAAACTCAAATGTAGAAATGGTTTTACGATTATTGCAGGAATTAAACAAATTCAGTTACTTATGATTGGGACAAAATAATATGAATTCATGCATTCTGATTAACTAATGGTCCAGAAAATTTGATGTTGTTGATTTTAACCAAATGCCAACAGGTTAGATCACTACGATTTGACTTACGACTGCCTGTTAACACCCGTAAGTTTACGATCAAACTTACGATAAAATTCTATTTACGATTTTTTATGAAACAGTCAAAAACATACGATTTGAGTACGACCGACGTAAGATCTAAGATTGTCGTACGATTTTTTGTGAAACGATGGCCAGATCTGTAGATGGAAAAAAAACATTAAATAACAAATCCGATCAGTAAGATAACATTTTAAAAAAATGACTTTAATAACTTTAATACTTTTATATAAATTGTTGTCAACAACTTTTAACCAATTTTTACTTTTATGACAACTAAACCAAATTGTTTGAAAGGCAGGTTATATTTTTCAATCAAACAATCTGTTGGGACATCTTTTTCGATACATGCTATGTAATATAATTTGTTAAGATATCGTTGACAGAAAATAGTATTAATAGACTCCGTAATTTTTAGTCATAGGGCGGTTTTTAGCTTATTATTCTTTAAAGGCATTTTTCTATATCAAAAGATTGTATGTTAACTCTTAATGCTTTGATTTGTCTGTGTCGTTGAGTTGTTGTCGTATCAATGTAGACCTTTACATCCTTTTATTTAAACTAAAGTTTAAGATAAATACCATCTACGCACAAGGTAACTGATTGAAATCTCTGAACAACAACAAAGGTCAGTGAATTCTTCAAATAGTTCAACTTACTGATTTTAACACTTTTTGGCGCCTTTCGTAAGCAGATCTGTAGATGGAAAAAAAACATTAAATAACAAATCCGATCAGTAAGATAACATTTAAAAAAAAAACGACTTTAATAAATGTAATACTTTTAGATAAATTGTTGTCAACAACTTTTAACCAATTTTAACTTTTATGACAACTATACCAGAAAAAAAACTTAAAAAAGCAAATTGTGTCACCTAGACGATACTCTTGTTGTTGTTCGCTTCAATTTATGACGATTTTTTGTCTTTTCTGGTCCCCTTCTTCTAGTTTGTCTTGATAGATTACAATGAAACCCCTAATGTGGTCGATGTTATTTACTAATACACTAAATTAAATGGGAAGAGAAGGAAGTGCTAAAATTAACTTTCAAAAGTCAAATATAAATAAAAAACAAATACAAAAATTTGAAAACTGTTTGAGACAATTACTAACTAAAGACTAATGATTATACATCAGTAAATGAAACTGATTTGTTTTAATTGATAGATCCAATGGAAGATATGCCATGCATATTCAAGAGGACATGCAAAGTTGAACGACCTGAATGAAATGATAACAATTTTTAGAGTGACAATTTATGACAATAGAGGGTTTGCTAAACGTAAAACGTATATTATGCCCTACTAGAAAAAGTTAAACTATGATCAAATCGCAAGTTAAGATATTATGCCCATTCGTTCTTTCTCAACGGTAGATGAATGCCAAAAACAAAACGACCACTATATTTAATGAGACACATGAATTGATTTATCTGTAAATAACTTCCCAAAGTAACCGACATTTGCCGGTTTCGAAGAGGTTTGTTTTTTCCACTTAAAAACAGTCTGATTATTGAATGGAAACATCAAATCAATCAAAAGCACTTTCATTCACTGAAATTGTTAATTATGGTAATTCGCTGGCTGTTTTTTCCCGATCCTATTTCGGACCTCCGGATTCTACGACGGCGTGTCTAATTATAAGTAACGCTTGATTATCGTTTAGTAAATTGAACCTCAACTTAAAGACCTGCCTCCGGTGAATCAGTTCGAGGTTCAATAAGATAACGAAAGATATTTTTTTTTCAAAATGAGATCGTCCCAGGTATCTTAGATAATTATTTTGCCTTGGAAAACAATGAAAAATGCAAGAACAGGTTTAAAACTCATTATAATACCAGAATTATAATCATTTCTGCGACTTGTTTATACAAAAAAAGCCATGTCGTTCAACCATAATAGTTCAGAGGTTAGATTAAACCCGTAGTTAATCTGAAAGTCGTCAGTTATTTTTTTCAATACAAATCTTAAGGCTTTTTTGATAACATTTGTTTGGTTTCTGTAATAGATAATGCATATTTTAAGGTTTTTTGTGTCGTATAACAAACCGTGTGGTTTCAGGATTGATTAAACGAAGGACAGACCGTAAGGAGGTTTGTCATGGGCAATCATAACACCTGGAAGTATGTTATACATCACGAACAACCTTAAAATATGTAGTATCTAACTTATATACCATCAACAATATTATTTTCTGCAAACTATTTTACCGACCATACACAAGTGAAATATTCTTTTATGGTCTGTTATGGTTTTAATATTCCCTATGGCTCATTTGTAGCGTGAAATAAAAAAAAACTTATTTACCTTGATATAAGCTTTAGCAATCATTAAAAAAACCATTTTAAAATAGTAATAGAAATGTAACTGCATGAAGCAAGACACAAATAAATTGTTACGGTGTATGAAAAAACAAGTTACTTTGTAAATAAATTATTTTCAAATTAGTTTATGCAAGAGGGATCTATGTTGCTTTTGTTTTTTTTCTTCGTGACAATTTCATCGCGGAATTTGTTGATTTAACAGAGCTGTTCAGAATAATTGCTTGTCTTTACTATTGAATGGCAATACAGTATTTCAAACAGAGGACTTTGTCAGAATTAGATGGTATATCCAAACTTAACCCTTTCGTAAATTATGGAGCTGTTATTCATGTTATTCTATAGAAATTAAAATATTTGGTCATTTGACCATTTAATACAGAAAAAGGTATATGCAAATAAAAATGTAATCAACTCCGCAATAAATCAAATAGAGCACGAAATCGTGATACATGTACATGAACAAATAACACGAAACACGAATATCCATAGGTCAATGTATGATTTCCAATACAGTGTGCCTCAAGAAGATTTTCAAATCCTACAAACGAAAATGTTTAATCTTGCTTGTTATAAAAGTGGTGTGAAGATCTTGCATTATCAAATTAATCTCCATTATTGTCCCTTTATTGTAGCGATAAAAAAATAAAATTTGACTTAAAATGTGCGTCCATGACGAGTTTTTGTTATTCAGTATAACAAAATAAAATAAAAATGAAAACGGCAGATGGGATTGTTTATGCATTTATCAACAGCACACGATAACTATCAAATGAATTAAATGTTTAAGTATTGCATTTTGATTAAGGTAAATAGTGACCTTACGCATATCATTATTTTATGCCTTGAAGCAAATTTTATTGAAAATTGGTATCGTCCGGTTTGATTCGTCAAAAAAAAGACTTGTCGTTCTAAAAGAGACTAACTCGATATAGGTATATAAAACACATGCATTAAAGAAATAAAAATAACTGTCAAATTATAAATCTTTATTTATTGATATAATTATAAACCCACTTATACACCACAAAACTGTGGATGCATGTCTTCGCTCGTGTAAAATGTGTCTTCTTCATCGGCCATCACTAGTTATAAACACATAAACCAGATCATGGAAAATTCAGTGTATTACCGTTTCATTCAATATTCATATCAATTTGATTTTTAACCGTTGTACAGTGCAAGATTGTTTTTGCAAATGAATATGTGTTAAACTGTTAATATCGTGCAAAAATGGGTTAAACATAAGTTGATAACGTCTTTGGCTATATGTATTCACAGTTTTGAGGTTTCATTGAAGTGTAAATTAAGTTATAATGATAATGCTTCTTTGGTCGTAAACTTTTATTTTCAATTTGTCAATCTGTATAGCTAAAACTAAATTAAAGGTATCTTAATAAGTGCTAATTTTGTGTGTGTTAAACTTTATACGGTTATATTTGTATAAAGTTCACATCTGTGCCATTGAGTACGAAAAAATAATAATAAGACAAAATATAACGAAGTGGGTAAAACATAACAACTTAAATTGTAAACAGACAAATATTAGAACCGACAAGAAGTAGACCCAGGTGTGTCCTCAAGTTACAGCAGATTCCATTGAGTGTGTAGCCAAAGGTAATATCTTTGGTTAGCTTGCTTGTTAGCTGAACCGTGAAGTCATTATTAGGTCAAGTATACTACCCTCCTTTCGAAGTAGCATAGTCCAACAGACAGATCGATTGGTTTTCTGTCGGACTAGTCTATTCTTAAAGTAGGGTAGTTTACCTAACCTAACAATGACTTCACGGTTCAGCTAACAAGCAAGCTAACCAAAGATATTACCTTTGGCTACACACTCAATGGAATCTGTTGTAAGCATTACACACTATGCATGCATCACAAGTAGTACCATTTCAAAATAAAGCATACACATGTATAAAGTAGCAGTACCTTGACCTTACAAGTCAGAATGTCTATGATATATTTACCCTTTTTTTCCCAAATCGAGCGAAACAGAGAAAAAAACAGGTAAATTAAATTTGTAATGAATTTCACGACAACTGTGAACAGTCATAAGTATCCGACAATGTGTAATATTTTCTGATGACTGTTATTGTACTCTCACATTGAACAAATATATTAAAATAATCTCAAAAATATATTTTAAACGAACATTATAATTCAGTTCAAATTGACTTTACCTATTCCAAATTCATATTAAAAATGAACCTATATTTTACCAAGATTTAAATAATCGAGGCGATTTTGCGCAGGTTGCCATTATTCAACTTGCAAATTAACCAATCCTAAGGACCTCGGAGCCAAAGAGGTATCGATTTTGTGTATTAAAAACAAGAATTGGAACCTCTTCTGTCATCCTCAATTCGCCTCTTATGAATCTAAAAGAGTTTAAGTATTTGCATTGTTTGTACACCAAAATGAAAATAAAGCTACGTCATTTGTTAGATTTCTATTGATTAGTACTTTTTAACCAACCATAACTTTTTGATGTACGCATTTTGAAAAAAAACCACCAAGAATGCTTTAGATAAAAAAACCACCAAGAATGCTTTAGATTCTGTAACAGCGAACTCGTGTTTACAAAATTCATATACGTATTGCTAAAATCTAAGTTGATAAAACTTCCATTCTACCAACAAACAAATATAGAATGTTAGATGCTAATGAATAAATGTAAAAAAAAAATTAAATAAATGATACAAATAGCTTGATATAAGTAGGCTCAATTGGCCTGCAACCCAGTAATTTGAATCTGCTATCAATCGGGATTTTTTTCCTAAGACTCATACAAATAATACTCGACGAGCGTACTATCGATGATTATTGTTTTGAAATCAAACTCGCGCAATATTCTACAGGAATGTAACACAATATGTTAGGTCCTTGTTGATCATTCTTACGTGTTTACTTACGATGTGATTTGTTGTCTGTATTTGTGGCATTATACATCCCTGTACAGCACATTTTTAGCTTTCTTTTCATGAATATGAATACTTTATTTTAAGTAATCATATTTTCAACTGTTGATGAAGTCATGTGAAAAACACATTTTCTTGTCCGAACTTTATCTGTTTCAATACAGAAGGGACTGAAACATTGTTTTGCACTTAAAATTCGTGTCCGTTCACACAACAAATAACGTTCAGTCCCATTCTCGTTTGCCCTCTCTTATCATTTGCGCATGTTACCACCAAACACGTTCGCAACCTGGGTCTGTTTGTACCCTTTTGCACGGGTTTGTGCTGGATAAGTTTTTAGTCATGCTTAACTTTGTGTATTGCAATAAAGTAAAGAAAGATGTTTTTGTGTGTTGTGTTGTAGAAATAACAAAAGAATAGTGTCATGATGTCATTCGTTTCAAAAGAAAGACAGAAGATTCATAACGTCTATCAAACTCGTCAAAAGCAGATAAATAATAATCTTATATGTTTTGTTCATTTCAAACATGCATTGTTGTTACTTTTACCAGCTTTCCAATGTTTTTTTAATTAATCTTTTATTAATTGCTACTTGTAACAAATCCGTCCGGTGCAGCTAGATGACTTAATATTACTGCTAAAAGAGGGGCGAAAGATACCAGAAGGAATTTAAACATGTTAAACTCATAGATCAAAAATCAACGGACAACGCCATGGATACAAATGAAAAAGACAAACAGACAACAATAGTACACAAAACACAACATAGACAAATAAAGACAAAGCAATACGGACCCAACCAAAATATTGGGTGTGATCTTAGGTGCTCCGGAGGGTTAAGCAGATTCTGCTCCACATCTGACAACCGTCAGATAAGATGTAATGACATTCCACTTTTCTTATTTAATTTCAAATCTTAAGGATGTTCGCTACTCTGTTCTAAAATAACAAGCTTTTTAAAAGACTGTATATATAAAGATAGTATATAAATAAAGGAACCAAAAAAGCAGAAACAAATGAAAGGTCCGTGTAGTTGTTTTTCAGAAATAAACCATTGAAAATTTGGAGGGAAATGATTATCTCTAGATTTTTCATACTTTTAACATTATCCGCTTTTCTCTTTTAAAAACTATGAAAAATAACAAGGATTTTATAAGATTTTCAAATATGGCTTTTAAAACTATATGAAATAAGATTATGAAAAGAAAAGTAGGGGTTAGTGGACAAAATTATTTAATGGCAAAACATGGATAAAACCAGAGGATTCCGAAAATCTGGCAAAATTTCAAAAACAAGAGGAGCGAACATCCTTAACTTACAGAAAGGTTATTCGGTGTTCAAGTAATGTTGTTCGATACTATACATGCTAGATATACAATAACAATAAACAGATGAAACATATGTATCAAGGTATCACATTGATACATATGTAGGACTCTAAAGTGTGATGTTACTCTAAAGTGTGATGGTAATCTAAAGTGTAATGTTACTTTAAAGTGTGATGTTACTCTAAAGTGTGATGGTTATCTAAAGTGTAATGTTACTCTAAAGTGTGATGGTACTCTAAAGTGTGATGTTACTCTAAAGTGTGATGTTACTCTAAAGTGTGATGTTACTCTAAAGTGTGACGTTACTCGAAAGTGCAATGGTACTCTAAAGTGCGATGGGTACGCTAAAGTACAATGGTTTTTCACGCTAGAGTGCGATGGATGTTTGTTTGCCTAAGTACGATGTTGTATCACGCTAAAGTGCGATTGATCAATATAGTAAGGTTCGAGGGCTTGAATCGTTAAATAGTAATTTTGCAAGAGCTAGTATGCTTAGGTATAACATAAATGTGTGTGATAGGCTTGAACATTTACTGGTAGGCTTAAGTGATTGTTTCTAAATTTAGAAGACCAATCACGTAATTATTGCTAAAAAGGTAAATTAGGTGTCACAAAATACTGTATTTCCTTTAAAAGAATTTTTTAATAATTTTGACACATTACATATTTGGATAGTTGATGAAGCTCACACAGTCTATCACTTATGTGAACACCTCACCTCACAGTCGTCATTGTAAAATACACAATTCGTTCATTGTCGGAATAAGTAACATTGATTTGTATAAGCTTTATTAAAATGCGACAGAAGTTCTCCCCTTTTTTGATGAGAGAACATATAGATGTTCTATTTTCCTTCAATGTACAAATTTATGTTTGAGCCGACGTTTATAATTTACGCTTGAAAAAAGTACCTTTATTATTAAACAAATGTTTAATATTTGTATCTCCCGGCATGTTCATTTTTGGTTTGTATTATAAACGACTGTTAACATCATAATCCACACAAATTTACATATATTTTGTCATAATGGATATAAAAAGGAAGATGTGGATGTCTTTTTGATATATACTAATAGTCAAACCTTAACTTATTGACATCTACTCTTGGAGTTGTATGTTCTTACAAATTGTATTGAGTAAAGAAGTGATACCTACTTTTACACATGTTGGTCTTATATTTGCATTTCAAACAAGAGGAAATAAGAATTGATCTCTAATCAAATGGAAACGATTGGTTGTTTTGTGTTAATTTTGATAAAACTTTCCATGAACATGTATTGTAGTTTATAACCGAGGTCATGACGTTGACGTCATTCCTCCATGCTAAAGCCGGCATATATCTGCAACTGTTAAAAAGTGAAATCACATTTTTGAGGAAAATTTAAAAAGGAATGTCCCTAATGGCAAATTCGAAAGCTAAAATCCATCAAAAGAACGGATAACATCTGTGATATTCCTGACTTGATACATGCATTTTCTTGTGTAGAAAACAGTGGATCAAACATAATTTTATAGCTAGCTAAACCTCTCACTTATATGATAGTCGCATTAAATTAAACGACCTAATATACCAGCTGACAAAATTTACTGGTCAGACGCAAATTCTACTGGTCTCGGACCACCGGACTAGCACTCATTTCGACCCCTGAGTTCAACTGACTGAGTCTATTGTTTACACATTTCGTAAAGCAGAAACCTCAAATGTACGTAGACATGCCAAGATTCGAAAGAGTATCATGCACACAAACTTCCATATTTCATTAAACGAATTTAAGAGTCACTGAATATCGTCCTTTAAATTTTGTGGGAGAGACTTATTGATGCTTAAATTAATTTGATACATTACATCACCTTAAAGACGAGTTTGATTGAATGTAGCTAGTATGTACAACTCCGACCAATGACAATATTAACCTCGTGAACCCAAAATTCTCAGTTAATCCGGTAAGGTTGAAAAGTTTAGAACCGCACCATAAACTATCGCTGGCGTACACGTTACATTTTTGTTATCTTAAGCACATAGCCAATTTATAGTATGTAAGCTCATTTATAACCAATGATGCGAAACACTGGTATATATTATGTCAATGTAAACACTGTTTAGCAGGAATACCGTATATGTTTTTTTTTTTAAATGTTTAACAATATGTATATGACTTGTTCATTGTAGATTCTGTTTATAATACAGTTTTTTTTTACATGGCAAAATGACTTCACAATGTGTTGTCCATGTAGTTTATTTTTTTTCAAGTTCATTTTATAAGGAAAACTGTAAACTAAGAAGGGAAAACAGTCTGATAAAAAAAGCTCATCATACATACCAGGATTAAAACATTATATTTGCGCGAGACGCACGTTCCGTCAACAAAAGACTCATCAGTGACGCTCGAATCAAAATGTTAAAAAGGTACGAAGTTGAAGAGCATTTAGGACGTAAAATTCCTAAAAGTTTAGCCAAATACAGCTGAAGTAATCTATTACTGTGGTAAAAAAGCCTTAGTATTTTAAAAATTCAAAGTTTTGTAAATAGTTGATTTATAATTATGACCATATCAATGATAACTCATGTCAACACTGAAGTGCTGACTACTAGGCTTGTGATAGCCTCGGTGAATAAAAACTCCACTAACAGTGGCATCGATCCAGTGGTTGTAACTAAACTTATCATAGATACCAGGATTAAACTTTTGTATTTCATCCATACACGTGTTTCGTCTACAAAAGACTCATCATTCACGCTCGAATAAAAAAATGTTAAAAAAACAGAATAAAATACGAAGTAGAAGAGCATTTAGGACCTTAAATTCCTAAATTTAGCCAAATACAGCTAAGGTTATATATTTCTGAGGTAGAAAAACCTTAGTATTTCAAAAAATCACAGTTATGTAAAAGGTTTATTTACAATTACATGTATGAACAAATAAATGACAATTCATGTCAACACAGAAATGCTGACTACTGGGCTGATGATAGCCTCTGGGAATAAAAACTCAACCATCAGTGGCATCGTAAATAAACTTATTATAAAAGTAAAAATAAAAAAATAATAAAGTCAATGGTTCTAAATGACTGATCACTATACGTTGAAATCAGTGCAAGTAATTTGGTTAAAAACTGATATTTTATCTTTAATGATCTAGAGATATGGTAGGATTGGTAATGAGACTATCAACAAGAATATAAATAATGTGGATCTGAGTAACGATCGGCCACCGTCTGCCCTTCAGCAAAGAACAAACGCTTTATTATATTGTCAACATTAACATAACCAAATGTGAAACATATATATGTCAGCATTAAAAAGTCGACATAACCAAATGTGAAACATATATATGTCAGCATTAAAAAAAGCCGACATAACCAAGTGTGAAACATATCAAACGAGAAAATCATCGACCTTTAGCGCAATATGACAGACACCAACCGTCTACAATCACTATATTACAGACTCAAAATATCCGACAGGCATATAAAGAATGTTGCGGGGTATTTGTAAATGATCACGTTCACCCTGTGTACATAACTCATCTAATATAGCAGGGTGTAAATTCTGTACTCTAGATGCACGTTTCGTCTACAAAAGGCTCACCAGTGCCGCTAAAATAAAAAGTGAAAAAGGCAAGGAAAGTACGAAATTGAAGAGCGTTGAGGACTAAACTGCCGTAAGGACAACAAGATTCTTAAATGTAAAGAAGACATATCGTTGAGCGAGTCTTACTATGACAATTTGTTTCTTAATTTGTAGTAATTTGAATATAAACATACACATGGCGAAGGTGTAATATCATAAACTTTTGAAAGAGATGAGAAAAAAGTATATATACTTGAAACAGGTTTATGATTGATGAGTCCATGATTAGTATAACTTTAACGGCTTTAAGAATAAACAGGCAACTGAACTAAATAAAGCGCTCCGATTTCTACAGAAAGTGCACTACAATACCAAAAATAAAAATCACGAAATAATTGCACTATGCATATATAGGTGAATGATTTTGGATTCTAGGAATTATGTAATCTCGTACAATTCTGCAATGCATGCTTTAGTAGAAACGTTTTTTAGATGGGATATTCCGATCGTTTAAAGACTACTATCGATACATCCAAACGTCTAAAAAAAAGGTTTCTCTGAAATAATATTGTAAAGATTTCAAGTAATGTATTGTGTATTGTAACGGTATCCTTGAAAAATACATACACCGTTAGATTGGAAAAATGGTCAGCAATATTCAAAAAATAAAATTAATAATACTACGCGAAAACTAGTTTCTTCAAATGCAAACTTATGTGTTGCGTACCCCGTGTGAAACTGAAATTGACACATCTAGAAAATTGCAATTTTTGCTGCCTATATATTATTGTCTCAAGTAACGTTCCCAGTAGGGTAAATGTATGGTAAAATAGGATGCAACTTAAGCATTACGATGTTTTACAGTTTTTGTTTAGTGGATTACAAGATCACCACATCCGCAAATAGTTTCTAATAGAAATTACCAGTTGGTGCAGAACAATGAGAGCAATGTCTTTCAAGATGAACAGACCCCCTCCCCATATAACCTTGATAATAGTTGACAACAAGAAACAAAAATTATATTTTATTAGATAGACGTACCTGAAAGTGAATGGTGTATTACACTTTTTTGTCATAGGAACTAATTGTTTGATTAAATCTACAAAATAAAATTTAAAAAATCAATGGTTTATCTTTTGTTTATATCCGGTTTTATTCTTCTGACCTAATCTGATAAGGTTCGTCAGGAAGTTTCAAAATGTAATTAATTTGAAATAAAATTGAGAATGGAAATGGGGAATGTGTCAAAGAGACAACCCGACCATAGAGCAGACAACAGCCGAAAGCCATCATAGGGTGTTTCTAAGTCCTGCACATGAACAAATCCTCTCGGAAGGAACGGGCTATGTTGGTACTGCTAAAACGCGTTTTGCTATTATTGGTAAACCTGAGACTACGTTATAACACATTGGAGTAAGGATAAACGCATTTACGTTGTGAACATATATTATTGTTGTTAGTTTTACGATGGATATTTTAAAGGGAGGTAAAGTCAGGGAAAATATCTTAAGATTTATAAAAGCCCAACGAGTATCCGAGTACTTAACACGACCTTCCAAACGAGTACTCGTTGCCATCCCTTGTTCTAAATAATCTTCCCCGTTCAATGGGTCGAGCTCATAATTTTAATAACATTAATCCCAAATGCATTACATTGTACACTTATCACGTAACCTTTTATGTTGTCTTTGTTAAAACTTATAAATAATTGTGAAAAAAGAGTTGAACTAATGACTTCGACAAAAAAGTACATTTCGGTTAATTTATATAATTATACACAACCACAGCCTTTAAACTTTGTTCAGAATGCATTTATGATTACTAAATGGGCAGAATTCTATAACTAGCTCATGCATGTTAGATTTCACCAAACAGTATATATGATAATACTCCAATTGATTCTCAATTTCTGTTTCATTTAGTAAATATTATTTGTAATAATATTTGAATGCTTATTGTTATTATAGTGTTTGCCATCTATTCAATTGTCTGCTTTTCAAAATGTTCTTTCGGAGATATATTTAAGTTCTAATAAGCATTACATTCAATCTGACAATTATTTACCATGTTGATTTCGCAAACGAAAGTTGATTTTTCTATTGTGTTTTTGTGTGTAATGTTTTCAATGGGTATTGCAGAGCTGAATGTTGTAAAACATAACTTTGTTACTACAAAAGACAGGAGAATTGTTCCTAGCAGTACAGCACTCATAAAGCAAACAACATTGTCTCCAGTAGCGTGTGCGTTCTTGTGCTCCATTCATGAAACTTGTTGCTATGGTAGTTTTGACATGAAAACAAAACACTGCTACTTGGATGAATCTTGTTGCCCAACAATTGAGTTTGCAATCGATGCACTTATCTTAATGAAAACTCCAGGTAAATTTGTTGGTTTTACTTGATAGGGAAATAATTATCATCTTTTATTTTAATACGGGTTGATGAAAATTTAAGTATAAATATGTTAACAATCCCGTTGTTTCCTTTGAAAAGAATCAAGAAATAGAAATACATTAACTAAACCTGAATTTTTAATAACACTTTAAGCAATAGATAAATGCAATTACTCGATTTGTATGTCTATTTGTAAGTGTACATAGTAATAACAATACCAGTAAAGTCAGCAATGCTTAGCCACAGATGTACCTGGTATCAAGTCATTGTTTATTGATTGTTTTAACTTTATTTTTCAAATTGTCTTTTAAGGTTTTGTGATGTCATTCAAAAACCGCAAATAATTGTTTTAATTACGTAATGTCATATGAATATCTCTTTCTAACCGCAAATTATTTAATAATCAAATTTCAGTTCCTCTTCCATGCCCAAACGGATGGTTAAAAGACGAAAACACATGCTATTACTTCAGCAAAGAACGTATAATTTGGACGGATGCTAAGGTTGGTAATTTATTTTATATTATTAGACGTTGCTTGCACTATAAGAACATTTAGTAACATTCGATTTGAGTGTATAGAAAAGCTTAATTGTCACTTTTAATTTTTTTATTCGATTTGATAGTTAAAATTATTTATAATTTTTGGTATATCATCTGAAGCTTGCCTAACGTTTAAACATACTATTGCCAATGAGACAACTCTCCACAAGAGACCAAATGACAAAGAAACAACTATAGGTAACTGTACGGCCTTTAACAATGAACAAAACCTTTGCCGCATAATAAAATATCAAAGGCCTCGAAATGACATATGTAAAACCAACTTACGGCCTGATTTAAGTATACAAATGTTTATATAAAGTGCATACAAAATCAACCAACGATATTCGAGTAGATCTAATTCGTAACTCCCTCCCCGAGCGGGGCTAAAACCTGTTCTTTTTACGACAACATGGCCAAGCATTGCGCAGACACCTTATCCCCTCTCTAACTATAGCTTATAAAAATAAGCTTTCGTTTCGGGAGGTGTTACCTTCACGTAGGAATTAAACAAGGATATATGATACAATACACGAAGTATTCTTTTAAGTGTACAGAAATGATCATCTACTTATCTCTTCAGTATAATTACAGGATGTTTTTATATATCTTGATGTCTTAATCATTAATCATCGTAAAACTACTGTATATTCAGAAATTATTGAGAGGTTTTTATTAATGCGAATAATGCGACTGTGTGAGTATCGCAATAATAAGAACTCGCATTTTGATATCTGATACATATATCTGTATGAAGGTTTTCCTGAAATCGCAATAATTAATCTCACATTTTTGTCCATTTTCAAAAAATTGCGATAATAAATGCACGCAATAATTTCTGAATTTACAGTATTCGATAACTTATGGTATCATGCTAGTCGAGGTCTCAAATCTTTTGATTGAAAAATATCCAAAATTGTAACCCCTGCTAGCTCATGATCCCTTCAGCATCCCTTCATACTTTAAAGTTTTGTTTTTGTTTGGCATATAGTTTTTTCCTCAGTTTTAGATATTTGGTTGATATCAGATCTAAAACAAAAGTATATTTTGTTTGTTAGTTTGTTTTTAATCTTTTTTTTTTACTTTGGAGGATCTTTTGCTATTTTGTCGTGTAAGTCATGTAAGTTGTGGTACAAAATGTATAATTTCCAATTAAACAACAATTCAAAAAGATATCAATAATCACAAGTCACCGTGCTACCCTTATCAACGATCAAACCCCATAACACAAAGTAATCTAGCTTTAATATCAGTTTTACTGTATTTTCCCCCTTTGTTTAATATAAGACATAAGACATTATAATATTTATTAACCCTTAAACTTGAAAGAATGAGCAATTCGGAAATGCATACACATATTTCGATACAAAGAATATTCAAGACTGTAAGAAATGATTTTAAATTACAATTAAAAAGAAAAACAACACTTACAATTCATGAATTAAATTGACTTGAAACATTAAACATGTTAAAGTAAGTAAAAGTATGAAAACTTGTTTTATACTAGTGAGTATTGCATTGACTAATTTAAAAGTAAAAAATCAGTGACAATACTTTTTAAAAGAAAAGACAAAACATTACCAATAAAAATGTAATCGAAAAGTGACACTTTAAAACGGATTATTGTAAAAAAGAGGGGTTTAAAAAAAAACAGAGAGACAACAGATAAAATAGGGGTAATGAAACTCGAAAAAAAAAATGATATTGCTCTGGCACAAATCAAACCAAACCATGAGCTAAACGATCCAGTTGAAATCAGGTGCTTACATGTATATCGGGTTTGCAATGTTTGCATCAGATCTTCCCATTCAAGTACATGTAGTTTCATTCATTCAAGCTCACTGGGATAAACAGATGACACCCTTGCTAAACAGTAGGTAGTTTAATTGACAGGACATCTATGAAATTGACAATAAGAGCCAGGTGAAATTATTTCTGTCATATGTGACCAAAACACAATCAGACAGTTGAGATGAACAATTACTATCAATAAGAATGTAGACTGTGTTGTTATATCAACCAACAAAACTCACAAACTGTATTGTCCATTAAAAATGCTAACACTTTTGGTTATTTTGAAACTCTCTTTAAACAAGATACTAAATAGTGATATGAATCCCTTATATCATGTATATATATAACATGAAAATCGAGCAACTAGATTAAACATGCTTTTTGTGGTGTAATGCTCTTTTTATAAATAATCATATTCCTGTCCAAATATAAAACAAAGTGACGGAAGAGCTGTTAAAATTCATAAAATCATGTTATATAATATATTCATCTGTAATGTGTACATCTTTCCTTCAATCACTGATACTCTCAGTAACATCAGTTTACACGTAACATAAAATTATTGGGTTAGTTCAAAATTGACGTCGCGAGTGGTCCGTGTAAGGATCTACTATTTGTTTCATTCATATGAGTGTTTTTTTGATGAAATTTTTGTCATTGTTCCATTTAATTAGTGCGAAACTTCTCTGAAACAATATTGTCTAAAAGGTTTGATTTGTGAAGAGAACACGTGCGAAAAGACGTTGTTATTCTTACAAATTTGTGCAGTATTCGCAATATGTTTGAAGTTGTACTTTTCTCTGTTAGTGTATAATGTTTCTATCTTTCATAATTACTGATAGAAGGAATAACGAATGGAAGAGCCCTTTATCTTGCAAAGATAAATTCCATCTTTATGCATTAAATATTATATATATCATGTACTGTGTTACGACGCAAGTTAAAAACTGACGAGGAAAGGTAACACTTGACCACCAAAAGCTTTATTTCTGTAGAGCCTAGGTGGTCGAGTGGTCAAGCGTGTCGGGCTAAGTGCAAGGCGATTTGGTGCCACGATATCTCAGTAGCATGAGTTCAAATCCCGGCCAAGGAAGAAAAAAAAATCCTTCCACAAATTTACAGTTCTAATATTGTTAGGCTGTTATTAAGACGAATTATATATATATATATATATATATATATATATATATAATTCGTCTAAACATCAGCCCAACAATGTTAGATCTGAAAATTTGCTTTCGCAAATTTGTTGTTCTTCCCTTGCCGGGATTCGAACTCATGCTACTGAGATATTGTGACACTAATTCGCCTTGCACTGTATTCGACGCGCTAGACCACTCGGCCACCTAGGCTTTACAATAATAAAGCTTTCAGTGGCCGGGTGTTACCTTTCCTCGTCAGTTTTAATCTAGCGTCGTAATACAGTACATGATATATAAGGCATGGAGATGGAATTGTTATAGATATATATATATATATACCGGTATATAAACAAGTCTAAATTGAAAAAAACGTTCAAACCTATGATTGCGTTGGATAACAATCGTAATTTTTATACGTGTGCATGCAAAACAAATTTCTGATTAGAGGGGTCTAAATACAGCACAAAAAACATTTTCCGAAAGACCAAAAAAGTGAGAAAGTATATTTTAACAAAATGCATTTGTATAACATATATATATATATATATATATATATATATATATATATATATATATATATATATTATAGATTGCGTGCGTAGATGATGTAGGAATGCTTGTAGAAGTAGATTCAAAATATAAAAACGACTTTTTAAAGATGTCAATAAGCAAGGAAGGTATGTATATTCAATGCATTAAGATGAAAGCAAGTGAGCCAGGTATATTCTATGCAACTTGCTACGCATATATCCTCGTACAGTTTTAACAGGTGGAAATCTTCTAAGATTGTGATTTATCATTCATGTAAAAGTCATCCATATGAACTCGGATAATAATGCATTATTTTATTATTACAATATCAACTTACTTTACTATATTAATATTTGGACATTTTCAGAAGCTTAGATCAACGGTCGTATACGGTTTTTGACTAACAAGGATTTGAACATGTAACGTACGAAATTGTTATTTTGTCAACGAACTGAGTGTCAATACGACTGCTATAAATAAATATATGCATCAGAAACAAGATGGTGTAGATCGTATAATTAGCAACAACAGGTCTCCGTACGACATTAAACGATGAGCGGAACAGATACTGCAAAACAAGCTACAAAAAATCTTGAAATGTTATACAATATAATCGACCTTATAATTGAACTAAAACAAATATGCTATACAGCAACGAGCGACAGTCAGTGATTTACAGGCTAATGACTTTTTTTTCAGTTTGAAATCTCATTATGCCTGCAAGTTTTACTCAAAACTATGTTGCAAACGATATTGTAACTAACCAGTTTAATTGAACATACGTATTTGTAAGAGATAAATCTAACTCAAGCCTAAATCAATTGCCTGCCTTAGATATGTATCACATTACGTCATGACCCTCAATATGTGGCCCTTCGTCAGCCTCTAACATGTTTCCTTTCCAACGATCTGTGCTATGTGACGTTTAGTGAGATGACTTGACTAGATTACATAGAATGTAGAGGTTCTATATATTTAGTGTTCTAACATCGTGATCCAAGGATAATGGAGGGACTGAGTACTCGCAAACATGTCTAACACAAAACGAACTGTAAAAATCAGATGGAAAGTGCTTGGCTCATCCGATCAACAACAGGCACATAAATTAACTAAAAAAAATGCCGAAACGACAAAAAGAACTTTTTTAAGGGTACTACATGTTTTACCGTTTGTCTTATACCGTTATGTTAAACAATACTACTTTGAGCTCATTTATGATTAATTCGCCTCCAAGTTCAGAAGTCCTTACTAATCTTTGATAGTTTGAAGATACACGAATGAAGTTTTAATAATTTATTACGTCAAAACAAAGAACAGTTAATATGAGAGTTACTTGGAAGGACACAGACTTGAGGCTGGACATATATTTGAGGCTCATATATATAAAGGAAATGAAGTATTTTAATACTGGTTTGATACATTTTGTAGTACACTGGTTAGGTGGAACAGACAATCAAACAGAAAATGTTTGGATATGGTCAGAAAGTCAGAACAATATCACCTTTGAAGATTGGGACGAGGAACAACCAGACAATAAAGGCGGCAATGAACATTGCCTTGTATTGTGGTATATCCATGAAACCGATGTGTTTAAATGGCATGATGACATATGTCACCTAAATAGAAAATTTATCTGTGAAAAAAGTAAGTGAGTTTTTTTTTATTTAATAAACACATCAACCAATTTAAAGCTATATTTTGAAATTGTTAGTTCACTCTCTTAAATTGCTCCACCTATGCTTTTTGTTCGCTACATTTGGTATCTAAATTCAAATTCAAATTTGTTCGTATCTTACAAAAACTGAACTTTACTTTTCAAATATGAGATTAACCACATTGTAAAAAATGGGGTGACGTTTATGGTAAAACATCAATCTGGAAAAAATTATCAGTATACATTAGAGAATAATTACTATTCAAAATGTTTACCCATTTATTTAGTATTGATGGAAAACCGATGTTCTACGTAGGACCATAATTCCAGATTATGTTAACTTACAACTAACTGATTCGTTCTACTATTACCAAAATAATGGGAAAGTGCTTCAAAGTTTAAATGCACTATCTGTTACGTTTAAATGGCAATAAAAACAATGGTTCTATTGTTGCAAATTTTGAGTCATATTGACAATTGATGGGTTAGACTGTGTATTGACAAAAAGACAAACAAGTTATTTATTTCCTTTTTAGACTTATTCATCAAGTACCAAATATGTGTGTTTGTTCGAATCAAATTGTAAGCTTAATCATTTAAGGGAAGATAACTCAAATAGTAAATCTGATATCTTCTATTGTTGTTCTCTAGACTTTAGAGTAACAGAGTTTTTTAGAGTGATTGACAACATTTTTTACATGTTGATAAATGTAGGCAGATTATGTCTGAAAAACAAATAGGATTTTTACTATAAAAAGGGCCAATCGATCATATTGTGATTTCACTTACTCATTGCCTTCGTTTAGGTTAAGTTGAAAATATTTTCTGTTAAGAGACCCTATCGATTTCAGTTGCAGTAGAGTTGCATTTAATACAGGTGAATGTTTCACTTTAGAATAATAGCTTAATAAAATCTCATCAAATATACGTTCAAAGTAATAAAAGATTGTTTTATTTCTGGAGAATGAGCTATTTTGATATTTTAGATAGAATCTGTATTTATTATACCAAAAGGAGTAAGATCGGTAAGGTCCATATGTGGCCACTTTTAAAAAGTTCAATGTTTCAAGATACAAATGTTTAAAGTTGAAAAAAAGTAAAATCACAAAAAGACTAAACTCAAAGAAAAATTTAAAAAATTTAAAACGGAAAGTCCCTTATCTAAGGCAAATTCAAAAGCTCAAACTCATCACACGAATTGATAACTGTCATATTCCTGACTTGGTACAGACATATTCTCAAGTAGAAAATTGTGGATTTAACCTGGTTTTATAACTAGCTAAACCTTTCACTTGCATGACAGTCGCATTAAATTCAATTATATTGACAACGATGTGTGAACAAAAAGATATTCAAGAAAAGAAAAATAGAACTTATATATCTGAAATAGGTATAAAATATCGGCGACATTTTTGGGGAATTTGACAAAATCGTCTGGATTTTAACTAGATTAAGGGATGTAAAACATAGAGAGCAGGCGTAGACAAATTTACGATTAATCCAAGATATTTAAGATATCGTAACAAACATTATGTTTAAAGAATTTTTTTCGACGGATGCGCTCTTTGTCTCCTACCAAAAAAAAAATCAATGAACATAGTCATATATGTTTTAATTAATTAACGTACTGGTTCCCATATATGATCTATGCATTTCATTTCATAGAGACATAACTTGGGAATGTTACCAGTATAGATAAACACGGTAGCGCCTACAATTTTATTCTTAGGAGGTTCAAAAGTGGAGGTAGGGGTAGTATATAATTTTAGTATAAGTTTAAACTCTTAGAAGTTAAGGGCATATAAATGTTGAAAATATGCCGCACAATCCTATATTTTGACCTTCAAATGAAATAGTAGTGCATATCAACTTTCCGTTCTGGGATATAATTTTCCACAAAACATAATAAAAAAGGCACAGTTTTAGTCGAAAAAGGAGTTCCTATGGGAAACTGCATTGCATATATTTACAGAATTGCAACCTATAACATCTAAATGATTTAATTTCATTTCAATTTATTTTCAAACCACCAAATGAAAGTATAAAACATCAATAATTTATAATAGTCTCTTTAATCAATTACTGCAATGCCAACCTCATTTATCATGTTTATGTTGCACTTGTGCTAATATGGACAATGCAATTCCCAATAGGAGCACCTTTTACAGCTATAACTAAGCCACTTTTACTATGAAGTGTCGTACAAAATTATATCCTAGAATGAAAATGTACTAAACTTTTTCATGAAGGTCAAAATATAGGGCTGTGTGACAGATTTTCATCATTTATATGCCTCAAACTTTAAAGAGTTAAAACGGATACTCAACCTGGCCTCTATTCGTGTGAATTTATGCTGGATTCATTCTTAAGTGATAAATGTATGTTTCTATGAGATGCAACATAGAGTTCATAGCTAGAAATCAGTATGTAAACAAATTAAATATCAATAAATATCATATATATATTACACAAAGAGGCGTGGAATAGCTGTATTTACACAGTGCAGCCTATACTAACATTTATTCCAATGATTTAAACAATACTTATTTATCAGAATTATGGCGTAAAAAAATCACCGATATGCTCATAACTTATTTTTACAGTAAATGTTATACCCCAGGCCATCCTTATTTCCTGTTTTAAAGAATTTGAAAAGAAGACTTAAATGTATGAATTGTCAGCTTAACCGATGTGCATGTTTTCTGATATGAAAAAAAACTAGCACTTGTATGAAACTATTCTGATAACAAATTGAATAAATGTCATATTCTATAAATATAACGTGTAGTAAGTAGTTAATCATTCAAACATCCAAGATTATATAAAGTATCAAATCCAGCCTTTGGCTCCAGTCCACATCTTACTGTTTGCCTGTTTATCTATACAAATCCATAATTTCTCGTTTTTAATGAGCACTATGACAGGAGCATCTGGTTGCAAAACAATTGTTCGCGAGTGCGAGAGCTCAACTTATGTATGACATATATAGCTTTTGTTTAAGCGTGTGACTTTTTTATATTTGCTTTCTTGAATTTACATGGACATGATGTAGCTATGTCTGAAATATTATTGAAGTTTTCATATACCACATTTATTTCGTAGTGCATTTCTTTTTATAGACAATACATGCAAATTTAAAAAAATCCATCTACGCTTTTTTGGTAATATTTTTACAGTGTGTAGTACTACTTTTGGGACAAAGTATATCAAAGTTATAGACAATCTTATCATGGCGTTGTCAGTTTGTTTTCGATCTATGAGTTTGACTGTCCCTCTGGTATCTTTCGTCCCTCTTTTATCAGCTCTAACTCAAAATATTTACAATTTTATGTTGAGGGGTCTTGAAATCTTTGACAGTAACCGAAATACTAATTTTTAACCTTTTCATCAACTTGACTTTACTTTAAAATTCATGACCCAATTTGTTTACAGTGTAATTTCATCCCCCTAATTGATATTTGAGGCATAAAACATGAAGAAACCAATTTGGAAGGGTTTAAAAAAATGCAAGTAACACACTGTCCACACTAGAGACTATAATCATGGGAACGATAACTATGTTCCCAGTCCTCCTTATGGTTTTTTTTTTTTTTATATTGTGACTACTTGGCCGTTTCTATAGTGATTATTATATTACCAGACCAAATTTTTCATGATTATTTGATTATTTGACAATCTAGGACTGTAGTTTTTGTTATTTGATTGTCTTGTTTTCAAAAATGATAAATGATTATGTGATTATATTGTCATAAATTTTTGGATGATGTGATTACTTGGAAACCCACGTGAGGGGCCTTTCTAGCATTCGAATATGTCAATGTATTCACATGTGGCTAATTTAATATGACTTTTTATTAAACTTTGGACGTAGAAACATTGCTTTTCCTTTTTACAGGCGTAATACAGTGTAATTGAATCTTAAGAGAAAAACATCTAGAAGACAAAGATTGTCGTCGTTTGATGAACTCATTTGTTTTTTAACGTGCCGGCTTGTGCTGTTTTCAAGATTATAATGCAATTTTTTAAATACCATTGAGAGATAACAATTGATGTCATTTAAGGAATTACTGTAATATTTGTTTCCGTTTATTAAGGAATAACATAAAAAAAAATGTGATGCACACAACGCGGGTTTTTTAAAGTGTGCACCAAATTTTTGGTGTTATTTCGAAAAGACAGAAAAATTAGCCATTCGGCATAATTTAATAAGAAAAATGTATTTTTAAGGAGTTAATTATGAAAAAAAACGTTGATGACGTCACGGTCACATAAACAAATTATGTCTATCAGCTGAAAGATAAAAAAACTTTCAGCCAATCAGAAGACGTGTTACATCTTAAATCAAATTATTTGTATTTGTTAACCTTTTAATTTCATGATGTAATAAACAAAACAAAGTAACAACTAAGTTGTCAACTTGGAACTTTTTTATACGATTGATTATTGCATCAAACTCCGTGTGACTTCATTTTTGACAAGTCTATCATTAGAAACTTATTCGTTTAACATTAGAAAAAAATGTATAAATAGATGAGTCTATCTGTTAGTTTTTTAAACGCTTTGTTATTAGTCCGTACCTTTATTTTTATATCACTTTTGTCCTTCTGTCGGTGGTTGGGTTTTTGTCCAAAAAAGGCTGTTCACATATACCTTTTAGGGACTTATCATTTTTTACCTGGGAGGGGGGCTGGTCATTTTGAAATCAAAAATACAAAATTTCTTGATTCCCCCATAATATTCACTATTTTTATTTGATCCCCCTTGTAAAAACATTTAAAAAATGTGACCCCCCACCTATATTAAACATGCCAAAATTTTAGCATGTAAAACACTTATCATTTTATTTCACGAACATAATGAAAATGAAACATTCTCAGATGATTGAGTCTAAAAACATATTTGAGGGTAAATTGCCTTCAAATAGGGCTCTTCCATGAATATTAGAAGTTGAGCAAGCCAGTGCTTTGAGTAGCTTATTCTGACCTGTTTTCTAATTTCCTATATTGGGCTATTAACGAAAACTTGATCATAAGTAACTCTGTAAAAATCTACATTAAAAAGTTAACTTTTCGAAACAGTAACAACACATTATTTACTAAGAGGGGTCTATTAAATGTCCCTCTCTTGAACGCTGCTTAAACTTAAGGCCTTATTGAAACCTCCATTGAGTCGCTAAACTTTTTTATGGACAGTTACTTTCAGCTTGAACAATTCAATTACTCATTTATTGTCACATTTCATTCATAAATGTGTGATAGTAACCTCAAAATTTAGATTTATTAGCCTAAAAAGTACAAATTGTGAAGGAGTGTGAGGTATAAATGGAGTCAAAGGGATCTTGTAATGAAAACAAAAAGATTCATAAGGGTTGTTCATCATCTCAGAATCATCTTTTGTATCAATATTCCACTGTTTTTATGCAATATTTAATCATTTATATCGTTCAAAATATTCTTGATAAACGGGTTTTTTTCTGTAAAAATCGGAATGCTTGTACTTAGGCAACAGCAAATAGTTGATACATGGGACAATATTATACTGAGCCGAAATAAACAGACCAAATATTTCATGATTATTTGATTATTTGACAATCTAGGACTGTAGTTTTTGTTATTTGATTGTCTTGTTTTCAAAAATGATAAATGATTATGTGATTATATTGTCATAAATATTTGGATGATGTGATTACTTGGAAACCCACGTGAGGGGCCTTTCTAGCATTCGAATATGTCAATGTATTCACATGTTGCTAATTTAATATGACTTTTTATTATACTTTGGACGTAGGAACATTGCTTTTCCTTTTTACAGGCGTAATACAGTGTAATTGAATCTTAAGAGAAAAACATCTAGAAGACAAAGATTGTCGTCATTTGATGAACTCATTTGTTTTTTTAACGTGCCGACTTGTGCTGTTTTCAAGATTATAATGCAATTTTTTTAAAATACCATTGAGAGATAACAATTGATGACATTTAAGGATTTACTGTAATATTTGTTTCCGTCTATTAACGAATAAAATTTAAAACAATGTGGTACACACAACGCGGGTTTTTTAAAGTGTGCACCAAATTTTTGGTGTTATTTCGAAAAGACAGAACAAAATAGCCATTCGGCATAATTTAATAAGAAAAATGTATTTTTAAGGAGTTAATTATGAAAAAAACGTTGATGACGTCACGGTCACATAAACAAATTATTTCTATCAGCTGAAAGATAAAAAAAACTTTCAGCCAATCAGAAGACGTGTTACATCTTAAATCAAATTATATGTATGTGTTAACCTTTTAATTTCATGATGTAATAAACAAAACAAAGTAACAACTTAGTTGTCAACTTGGAACTTTTTTATACGATTGATTATAGCATCAAACTCCGTGTGACTTTATTTTTGACAAGTCTATCATTAGAAACTTATTCGTTTAACATTAGAAAAAAATGTATAAATAGATGAGTCTATCTGTTAGTTTTTTAAACGCTTTGTTATTAGTCCGTACCTTTATTTTTATATCACTTTTGTCCTTCTGTCGGTGGTTGGGTTTTGTCCAAAAAAGGCTGTTCACATATACCTTTTTAGTTAAATGTAGTATGATTTATTTAAAATGTTTTATTAATCAACAAGTGTTTCACAGAATTTCATGTAACTGTGTTTCTTTTAACCGACCAAGGCATTATAAGGATCTGAAAACGCTATATTCTACTTTCTTATTTAAAAAAAAACTTTCGGGATCCTCTGATTTTGTCGGATTGATACACACCATTAACATGTACATGTAATGGTTGAACACAAGATCTGTATTTTATTCAGATTGCATGTATGTTTTGGTAAATTGAAGAGTGTTACCGAACATAATGAATTTGTAAATGATTTTATGATATGAATGTGTTCAAAGGTTAAAGTTATCAAAACATTTCTGCAAAATAGATTATGATATTCTTGTTCAATTGTATTGCTTAAATAACTGTGAATAATTCATTTAAATGTATCTTAAATTATTTAAGAAAAAAATACTGACAAACATTTTAGTAAATGTTACATATGTGTATTGTTGTTTTTTTATTTATTTGTGCTATATACATGTAGTAGTAATCCGAATGTTTGGATTGTATGCTTATACTATACTTATATCTGATATCTTATAATATATGAGCCACTCCATGCGAAAAGGAATACAAATTGTGTTGATAAACTTTACAGGGCACGTTGTTTAAGTTCGTTAAAATATTCTTGATAAACGGGTTTTTTCTGTAAAAATCGGAATGCTTGTACTTAGGCTATAGCAAATAGTTGATACGTGGAACAATGCTATACTGAGCCGAAATAAACAACGTCTGTCACTACCTTTACCTAAAGAAAGAAACATAACAGTTAAACGTAATGAAAAACACAAAAACGATGTCATCATGTGTTTTTGAAATTTATTTTTTTTTCTAAAAGTTTTGTTATTTAATATTATACTAGAACTTAAACACACCTGCGAAATCCGCCATGGGTTCGTGACTGAATTAAAGTACAAGTCTACGTCTTATTTGAGCATGGATATTGAGTGCTCGTATTGTCATCTGATCATATGGGGATACATATCTGTGTTTTATAGATCACAAGACTTTAGTTAGTGTATAAGCAATAATTAATCACACTTTTTAGAATTTCGCAACGTTTTTGTTTCTGTACCTTGTTGAATGAACTGCCTCATATCTTATATACAAATAATCAAAACCTGTACTTTGTTCATAAAAACAAAATGTACTAAACAGGTGTACATTTTAAATATCTCTTTATCTTTCATTTAGAAAATAATTATTGTGTGAAAACAAGACTTCAGGTGTCAGATAACAAAACAAATTGAATCAAAATCAAAAGACCATGAAACAAAACAAGACAAAATGTAGATTATTTGAATAAAACATTTGAAATGAATATTTTTAAATGGTGCAATATTATGGAAACATCTATATGATAAA
Source organism: Mytilus californianus (assembly GCF_021869535.1). Lineage (NCBI taxonomy): Eukaryota > Metazoa > Mollusca > Bivalvia > Mytilida > Mytilidae > Mytilus > Mytilus californianus. The sequence continues at coordinate 26,050,481 of NW_026262582.1, read as the reverse complement.
ATTTCTGTAAACTGTAAAACCGAATTATTTTATTGAAAATAATTCATCAAGTAAAATATGTTCTCGGATAGAAACTACAAGTAACGTTATGCAGCAAATTAAAGCTTGGAACATAACTGCGCATGTTTTAACACGCTCTGAATATACACATAAATTGAAGATGTCATGCATTATGTTTTACATGTAAAATTGTGAGCATTCTAAACAAATACTTAATTTTGTAACAAAAATATTGCAGATGGAGCTGATACATTGTGTAATACACATAAGCAGAATACATGTATTTTCAAAAAAATGTTCATTAGTTCAAGTAGTTAACTTTGGTCACGTGCGTAAACAGACGATGTGACAGTAACATGCTCAGTATCTTTTTTCTCTTGTCTATTCTTGTATAGTCCATCATGTGTGACCAATCAATCATGTTATATGCTTTCTAATTATTATTCACATTTGCATTAAATATTGTGTACTGTAATTGTGTGTATTTATGTAAAAATGTCAGATATGTTGTATGCTTCCTGTCTATGCTTGATTCAACAATAAAATATTCTATTGAATTCGTTTATGTATAAGACTTTCCGATTTTTGATAATGTTTAACAAGGTGATGTCTCTCTCTGACTGTTTATGACGTCTTTACACTAAATCCATTGGCCTTTCAGTAACTGCGAATACTCTCAGATCTGAACTTATTGTCTGTTTGCTGTTGGGATGTACAAGTACCCGGCCACGTCCACTCTGAGTTTTTGTAAGATGTAATTCTATGTGTATCCATCTGATGAGTTAAGCCTTAAAAAATTCAGTTTTTCTCGTTTGAATTGTTTTCAATTTGTCTTTTCGATGCCTTTTATAGCTAACTATGCGGTATAGGCTTTGCTCATTGTTAAAGGCCGTATGGTAACTTCTAGTTTATACTTGTTGTGTTAATTGATCATTTGTGAAGATTTGTCTCATTGACAATCATATCACGTTTAATTTTGTATATTGTCAAATCCTTTTGCAATATATTGCAATACAATAAGTTTAACAATTTCTTAGATCATAACAACGAACGTCTTCACATAGGTATTACATTATAAAAGACAGGCGGAAGATACCAAAGAGATATTAAATTTCTTAAGTCAAAAACAAATTGACAGTGTCATGAGGGTGTGATTGGGGATTACAGAATAGAGAATTATGGTCAAAATGTGCAGAATAAAGGGCAAACTAATAAATACAGAAAATGAACACAAAAAAAAGATAAGAGAATAATTGGGTGTTAAGATATAAAGAAATGAAAAAAGAAAAAATGGCAAAACAATTAAAAGAATAAAACCCTAATGCGATGGCAAGGAAAGGAATCGATGAAATGACAAACAGTACACACAATACAACATAGAAATTTAAAGACTGAGCAACACGAAACCCTCCAAAAACGTTGGGTGATCTCAGGTCTTCCGGAAGAGTAAGCACCTCCTGCTCCACATGTGCCAGATATGGTGTAGTCTTCTTGTGTCAGATTATACAGTTAACTATTCTGTTTGTGCATGCAGTGTTGGAGAAGTAATTGTAAGGCGGAACGCCCCGAAAGGATATTCGAACACATGAGTCACAGACAAACTGACATCGCCATGACAAAAAATGAAAAAAAACGACAGTACACTAAACACACAATAGAAACCTAAAGACTGAGCATACGAATGAACTTGGATATATTTTTTGCCTCTGTCTTTAAGCCTGTCAATCTGTCCATCGCTCGGTCAGACTGTAATTCATATATGTGACGTTATTAAATACGTGTTATCTGACTGCAACCGAACTAAGTGCTATATCCTTATGAATTTTATTTTTAGGTCATTGCATCCTAGGTGAAGGTCATTACGTCCTAGGTGAAGGTAACAATAACTTTAAATAGACCGATATCAATACAAGAAGATGTTGTCCGATTATAACATCCAGACCCTGAAGGATGTTGAAACTTAAATAAAATGTAGTACGACAAATTTATAATGATTGAGAGATCCCTATCTTTTCTAAGGTCACTTTGTTCGACGTCAAGATCAAAGTTGCTTTCACTAGTATGATATAAGTGCAAAAAACGTGTTTCTGATCAATGAATTTCTGAATTATAAATTGAACTGTAAGGAAATATGTATATATCGGTGTTATTAGTCTAGAACATTTTCAACTGATTATTTTAGGTTATTCTATCGTTGTAATTACTCTATTACCTCATTGTACCTGATTAACGGAGTGTTTTGAGCTCTCGAGTATTTTAATAGTTACTTCACTACATTAACGAACGTGCATGTTATCATAACACAGAATCGTCTACCTTAAATTCAGTGGTTATCGTATTTAATATATATGGTTAATTGTTTAATACATGAACCGGTTCATAGTGATATCAAACTAGCTATTGGGGATAAAAGTCAATGTCTTTATTATGCCATTACACGACTGGTGTGAACACCATATGAACTTATTGGGTATTTGCATTTGAAAGTTCACCATGTGAAAGGAACTTAATAAGATATACATTTGTACATGACAATGAATTGATTGATGGATTGATTGATTGGCAAAATATAACACGCATGTTTAGGACGAGACCATGATTCAGTAAAAGCACATGATGATGTATACTGACTGGTACGTGAATTTGTATTGTTACATAATCTTCGATGACATTTTACCTGGTGTGTGATTTAAAGAGACAATATTTGTATGCCAAACACTCTTCCTGTGTATGGGTATGTTTTTAATGAACTGTTTGTTCCTACTTTTCTTGAGAAAATTGTAATCAGTTTCAGAAAGGAAAAGAACGCAAATAGTTTGTTTCCGTTGAAAATAAACATGACTTTGGGTTTCAAAAGAAATGGCTTGATCCTGTTTGTAATTTAGAATAACATTTTTTAAATTTGTTTTTTAATATAGTCGGGGAAAAAAAAGAAAGACCACAGAAAAAAATCTCTATTTCCACAAGAGAAGAATGCTTGGCGCCTTGTCCAGATATATATATAAGCATATGTATAGGTCGTGGTTTGGTGACAATTATACAATATGGTCTTCTAAGACAATAAATTTGAACTTGTACATAGTTAAAGGACTGAGCATTTGTACAGCGGCATTTATTTTACGCATGTTTAGGACGAAACCATGGAACCTGTATTTGTAATGTTACATGTTCCAAAAACAGTCTATACATTTGAAAAGGTTTATTGTTCGATGACTATTAAGCTTTATACTATACTTCATCCGGTTCAAGCCAAATGTTTTTTTTCTTTCTGTTTTTAAGCCCGATCCTAACGCCTTCACATATGACGCCCGTCGTGTTGACTCGTATTGCTATTAATCGAACTGTCATTTTTCACAATAGTTCTTTAATCAATTTAAAATGTCAAAATCTTCTTTGGGTAAAATATATAGAAAAGTACACTTACGGGATTAACCATTTAACTTTAAAGGTGTAATACCACCAAATCATAGTACGTCACATCCGGTTGCATACGAAAATAGGTCGAAAAAAAATATTCCCTTGAATTTGACAGTTGTAGGTAATTGATCCTACATTTCATTGCAGTAAAACATTTCTGGGTCATAAACATATATCTTGGGTATTTCAAAGCACCATTTTTTTTTTATTTGGGGTTTCTATAGAATATTTTGGAAACTTGAGGTTACATGGTTACTAAAGCTTGTACACAGGTTAAAAAAGGGGGAAAATTTGATTGGTTAACTTCCAGTGATGGTTATTTTCTTATATGCAATGAAATGTTATGTGAAATTTTTTCTATAGTACTGGACAGGATCAAACTTTACTTATGCCAAGTATTTCTTTATTTGAAACAAAGATAAATTCTGCACAATTTTTTGAAAAGTGCAAATTTAACAAAGACTAATAGGGGAAAATCAATGGTGGTATTACACCTAATATGGGAAGCTGTACATGCACCTTTGACCTTGTGAGTACTCTCATGTGTTAAAATTTCATGCTATTTAAGTGAAATATTACTAATAATGAAATATTCTGAGTGGATTGAGTCTCCAAAACACATTTTATGAGAAAATTTCCTTGAAATAGGACTTTACCATGAATATTAGTTGACAGAATAAGCCATACTTAGAGTTTTGGGGAGCTTTTTCTCCTTTTTTCTTATATTCTGCTATACTAGAAAATTTTTCCTAAGAAATACTTTAATAAATATATAGTTTTAAGTAAATGAAATTATTTTTAAAGCAGTAACAACAAATTATTCACCAAAAGAGAAGCTTTTTATGTCCCTCTCTGGAACGCGGCGTAAATTTAAGTTTTACGTAAGGACTTATGGAAACCTCCTTGGAGACAGTAAACTTTTATACCGATAGTTCATTCAGCTTGAATACTTCAATTAATCATTTATTATAACATTTCTATCATAAATGAGTGAAAGTTACCCCAAAATTTTTATTTATTGGCCTATAAAGTAGAAATTTTGAGGAAATGAGAGGTATAAATGGACCAAAAGAGACCTTATAAAGAAGACAAAGAGGTCCATTAGTAGTATTTATCATCCTAAAGTCATCTTTTGTATCATATTCAACTGTTTGTAGGCAGATGAGATAAATATTTGATCATTTATTGGTCCACACTATATTCTATCATGATGCGGCTTGGTTTGGATTTTTCGAAGAAATTTAGCTCGAATCGCTGTAGATGTAGTCTTACATTATACTAGATTTTTCTCAAACTATTGAACTGATTATGACAAAACTTGACAGGAATGCTTGAAATAACCAGTATTACAAAGGAAAAAAGTCACATTCAGTTTATTTAACAAAAAAGTCTTCTTTAGGTGTAATACCACCAAATCATAGTACGTCACATCCGGTTGCATACGAAAATAGGTCGAAAAAAAATATTCCCTTGAATTTGACAGTTGTAGATAATTGATCCTACATTTCATTGCAGTAAAACATTTCTGGGTCATAAACATATATCTTGGGTATTTCAAAGCACCATTTTTTTTTTATTTGGGGTTTCTATAGAATATTTTGGAAACTTGAGGTTACATGGTTACTAAAGCTTGTACACAGGTTAAAAAAGGGGGAAAATTTGATTGGTTAACTTCCAGTGATGGTTATTTTCTTATATGCAATGAAATGTTATGTGAAATATTTTCTATAGTACTGGACAGGATCAAACTTTACTTATGCCAAGTATTTCTTTATTTGAAACAAAGATAAATTCTGCACAATTTTTTGAAAAGTGCAAATTTAACAAAGACTAATAGGGGAAAATCAATGGTGGTATTACACCTAAAGGGGGTTTATGGTTTGCTTAGCATAGCATTAACATTTTTTTTTGTCATCTGCTTGACAACAATATTGTTATCGAATTAGGGGTTTCTGAAAAACTGAAAGCGGTTTCTAAAGCAATATTCTTCTAACATCATGAACATATATTTTAATTAAATTGAAATCCCAAATGTATTATAGTTAACTGTTATAACCTACTCATATATAATGCCATCGTTAAAACTAATAACTAATTATCCAAAAAAAGTTAAATTATTGACTTCAACAAAAAAAATACATTTAGGTACAATGATTATACACGACCACTTTCTAAAGACCTTTGTTATGAATGTAACTTAATTACGTAATATAGGAATACTATAACTGAATAATTCATGTAACATTTCAGCCCCACAGTATAGATATAGATGATAATAATCCAATTAATTTTCAATTTCATTTGTGTGTTTCATTTAGTAAATTAAATTTTTTTGTAATTACATTTTAAACGATTATTGCTGATTGTCATTACAGTGTTTGCTATCTATTTAAATGTATGCTCTGTTAAATTATGTTTATCGGAAATATATTTAAGTTCCAATCAACATTAGACATAATCTGAAAATTCCTTACCAATGTTGATTTTGCAGACGAAAGTTGATTTTTCTATTGTGTGTTTTTTTTTGTGTAATGTTTTCAATAGGTATTACACAGCTGAATGTTGTAAAACATAACTTCGTTATTACAAAAAAAAACCAGAATAATTCTTCCTAGCAGTACATCAGTCATAAATCAAGTAACATTGTCTACAGTAGCGTGTGTGTTATTATGCTCCATACAGGAAACTTGTTGCTACGCTAGTTATGACACGAAAACAAAGCAATGCTACTTGGATTAATCTTGTTGCTCACAAAATTAGTCGTCAGTAGATGCACTTATGTTAAAGAAAAATACAGGTACATTTGTTGTTTTTACTTGATTTGGAAATAATTATCATCCGTGTTTTTATACCGGTTGATGAAAATTTAAGTATAAATATTTCAACAACCCCAGTGTTTGCCTTTTGAAAGACTCAAGAAATAGAAATACATTCACTAAACCTGAATTTTTGTAATCAGTTTAAGCCATAAACAAATGCAATTACTCAATTTTTATTTCTATTTGTAAGTGTGCATAGTATTTGCAATACTAGTAAAGTTATCTATGTTTTAAAGTCACATATGTACCTTGTACCAAGCCGTGTATTTATAAATTGCATTAACTGTATTTTTTTAGATTTTTTTATAAGGTTTCGTGATGATACATGTTTCTAATTTCTGTCAATCGTGTGTCATGAAATCTTTATATGACAAACCTTTCATATTCGGTCTTGTTATAAGATAATTTCAATGTTTCGGTTGCTTATTAAGTTATGGAACAAAAGAGTGATTCACCTTAAGGCGAAGTGAACGTAATATAACTACTCCACAGATTTTTTTTAAATTTTACATGTGGATTCTGCTTGTAAAATTACATCAGAATATAAAATAAAAAGAGGGGGTAACCGTTTTCGTTTTTCAGATACAAGCTGTTAAAACTAACAGCATGATACGCCAGAAATACAAAGGATATATAGGGAAAATCATAAAAAACGGCAGATATTTTTACTTTATCATGATTTTCTAATTCGTTGGTCAACAGAATTTTTTTTTAAATTCGAATTGCGATTAAAAAAAAAACGACAAATCCATTGGTGCAAAGAAAGTCTTTAGCAACCGTGCTAGTTTTCAAGCTATATTCTCTTGAAGTTTGATTTTTAGCGGAAAATTATAAAATATTCGGCGACGTTATTGATGTCTGCTGTAACGTCACCACAAATTCTACTATTGTCATACAAATCATGAGTGTGTGTAACGCATTTTCCTAAGTATTGTAATGCTAGAAAAAATAAAAGCGTAATCGGTTGACATGGTTGATAATGATACAAACTGAAAAATGTTAAAGGATATTTCTGCTGCCAAAATAATGCAAATTGGCAAATAAATATACTGCAAGTGAAAGAAAGTTACTGCGTATAGACTTTAACTCCATCTTTTCTTGATTAGACAGGGTTCCACATCTTTTTTTTGAAGTATTTGTATTGTTCTAGTAATTTTAAAGAAAATATCGAGTTGTCCAGATGAGTACAGAATGATTCTATACATATTTGAAAAATTCGGTTATAATATTGGGATCGCTTCTTTTCATCCTCACCATTTACGGCACTATGCGAGGTATTGCGTACACAACCCATTCTATTTGTCAAGTTCACACGTGTACACGTGCACGTGATTCTACAATTTTACTTGAAAATTTCCTGTCTCGATAGCTTTCCCTTTTCTTTAACTACACGACAAGGCATTATACATGGTATAATGTTTGCTGGAGACTCATTAACAAAGGAAATAATTTCTTGTACCATTATTTCTTAAATTTCCACATGTGCGACTCATAAAAAATAAGAAATCTGCAAATGCAAATTATTTTGAGAATGGCTGTAATAAGGTCAAAAGAAGAACCTGTATATGAATTTCAGCAAAATAAAACAGATTCGAGTTTTTTTATATAACTTCCCGTTGCATAGATCACTGCCTGTGTTATGCCTTAGCATTGTGTATATTGTACTGCTAAAGCCATATTGTTAAGTCTAAGTCTAAAGCTTTGTGTATTATAGTTATATGCTGTAAATGTGCTGGTGCCATGATATAAATGTACTGGTGTTATGAAATAAATGTACGTATGTAATGCTATACGAATGTACCTATGTACATGTATTGATATACGAATGTACGTATGTAATGCTATACGAATGTACGTATGTAATGCTATACGAATGTACCAAGGGCGATGTTATGAGAATGTAATCATCCAGTATGATGCTAAAAAAATTTTCTAGTGTAAATTCATTAGATTGTATCCAGTATAATGTAAGGAGACCACACTTCTAAGCAAGGATCGAAGCTCATAAACTCGGCAATAAAATCAGGACATCTAGAAAGTTCGGAGAGCCGACAACCTTGCTTCGGAAGTTGGCAAGGAGACTGTTCATAATGTAATGCTATACGAGTTTACCTTGCGTATTGTGCCTGTATCTAATGCAAATAAATTGGGTTTTTTAATGTGATATAAAAATAAGGAGATGTGGTATCATTGCAAATTGGACAACTATTTGCCATCGGTAGATCTATCGGGTGTATTTTTACTGAGCGTCCTTTCTGGTCATGTTGCAAAATTACTTATTTGTTTTACAAATAGTTTACCAAGTATAATTCAATATACAACAAAATACCTACAACTTGAAATTTAAAGACTGAACTATCAATTTTTTTTCAAGAAAATTAGGCTCGTGACCCCCCTTTATATATATATATATATATATATATATATATATATATATTTCAGAAGTATTAATTAACGAAATTATCTATTATTTTAGACAATTCTATCGTTTAATGTTTCTTCAATAAGGAAAACTTAAGTTTCCCCGATATAAACAAAATAAAATACCCTAAATGTGGTTAATTTCAATGTATTGTTACGAAAAAACAAGGTCCGCGATCCCAAGTTTTTATATTGAAATTTGAAATTACTTTGACCGAAAGGTCTTTTACAGAAGCTTATGAAACATTTATCGCCGAAAATTTTGACATCCCAGCTGCCTTATTGAATGAAGCGGATATAAGCAACTATAATAGGCAACCATAAGGCCATCAACCATGAGAAAAATCCCTAACGTTTAGTCGGTTATAAAAGGCCCCGACATAGTAACATTATTTTCTTCACCTCTCCTTTCTTCCCTATACCTTATACTCTAACGTCACAGTATCCAAATTGCACCGAATACCCAAATTGCACCTATTTAGCAAAAATAGCAGCGAAAATCTTACAAGTTTTCTTAGGGACTAAACAATTTGTATTTTTTATCATTTGACATTATGCACGTCTTTCAAATAGGTAGATATATTTAAATATTCACAAAAAGTTCACAGTATATATCAACAGATCTAGATAAAGTGTTCACTAGAAAAAGTAAAATGCTTCAATATGGATTCAAAATTAAATTGGTGGGACAATATAGTAAATAAGCTATATAAGGATACATCTACGTTATAAACTTAAGATGGAAACTTTTGTCTGGTTCATAAAAACACGTAGATCAAAAAACTGTCAAAATAGGTGTAATTTGGGTACCCTCAAGTTATAATTCTATAATACTAGTAATCTTCAATATTGAGACTTGAGAGAAAAATACTTCAAAATTGTATTCTCTACTTCTGAATGATACACAAAAGAACAACACAAGAATGCAAATTTCGCTATCCTTTCGAAATTGGAATTTGATCAAGAAAAAACTGCATGTTCTATTTTTATCATACATGTGTAGTTTCAGTTTCAACCATGGTTCTAAATTTAGATTTTACTTTCCCAAAAAAATTGCGGACGGAATAGAAGACACCTTTTTATTTTCTGCTCCTTGAGAACTTGCTGAGATTTGGATGAGATAGATGATTTACTTATTCTGAGATAAATGTCACAGTGCTAAATTCTTAGTTTCTGTGTAATGTTTTGTAGACGGAATCTGATTTTTTTGTTCGTTTTTTTTTCTGTAAGCTTTGTCCTTCCACACATGTTAAAAATGTTTCACTTGTGATCGATTACCCTTTATTTATTATTATCGTTTATACTTTTCACACAAATATAAATTATCCTAAAATTTTCATTTCCTTAAAAAAACGTGACATGCCAACACCTTTCTAGTTCAACATACATATTTACATGCAATTTACCGGTAATTATTCATTACCTTTGACTCATGATTACGCTATGTACACTGACAATGTCAATTTCATTCAAATAATATTGTGGGGTCAATTCTGGATTGATTTTAACGAGTATGATACGACTAGAACCAGAATTGTCACTAGTTTATTTGTTTATGTTTAATTTCTGTTGAGATAAATACGAGCGGTATTATGTACCCGCTCCCGCGTGAGGCTAAAACAAAAAACAGTTGCAGACTAACACACAATAGGATACTAAGATCTAAGATTTCTGATTGGAGTCAGCTAACTTCCTTGAAATTTTTACATAGCACAGGAATACTTGTTTGGGTTCATGATAGACCGCACAAAGTCATTAAAATGATGATTTCTCTTTCATGTGCCCATTTCCCGTTCTTGTAGTAGGGGAGATAACTTGCGTAACTAACGACGCACGTTTTGTATCCCGAATTCCGCTAGAGGCGTGCAATTACGTATACTTCGCCTTAAACCAATTTTCCTAGATCCAAAGTATCACATGCAAGTATATAACGCATGAAAATGTTGAGAAAGAAATTTCGACAACATCGTCTTTCGAAATGTAAATCAAGGAAACACATACTCACGGATCAATAATATTTGTGTATTTGAATCTGAATATGATTTTATGCTTTTTTAGAACTTTATTACATATTTCTTTCTACATGTTCTACAGATTTATTAAATTGAATTGAAGAAGAAAAAATATGGAAGATAAAGATCGCCGAATGCAAGAAAGCCTGTGCTTCAACAATTTCCAGATTTATTTAAAATTGTTCTGTAAAAGAAAATGTTTCTGATACTGACATGTCTAAACATACTACTGCATGTTTTTTTTATGTTGTTGTGTTTGCTTGTTGAGCGTCTAGTTTCACTGTATATATTAAGATAACGTTTTACTAAATTGAACCCTTGCTGGAGATCTGTTCCTTTTTATCTCACCTGGCCCAAAAGGTCAAAGTGAGCTTTTCTCATCACTTGGCGTCCGACGTCCGTCGTCGTCTGTTAACTTTTACAAAAATATTCTCCTCTGAAACTACTTGGCCAAATAAAACCAAACTTGGCCTAAATCATCCTTAGGGTGTTAAGTTTAAAAAAGGTATCCGATGACCCTGTCCATCAACTAAGATGGCCAGCATGGCTAAAAATAGAACATGAGGGTAAAATGCAGTTTTTGGTTTATATATCTGAAACTAAAGCATTTACAGCAAATATGACATTGGAATAAAAATGTTCATCAGGTCAGGAAATTTTCAGACGAATCAGACAATCTGTTGATTGATTGTTACCACATAATTGGTAATTTCAAGAATATTTTGCAATTCTTAGTTATTATCTTGAATATTATAATAGATAGAGATAGACTGTTAACGGCAAAGTTGTGCAGCAAAGTAAGATCTACGAATAAGTCAAATGACCGAAATGTTCAAATGACCCCCTTCGAAGTGATTGCCCTCATATTCAATTTTTTACATTTTTTTGTAAAGTTTTGTAATCTTTTTCAAAAATCTTCTTCTTTAAAACAACTGAGACAAATTAAACCAAACTTGGCCACAAGCATTAGTAAGGTATGTAGTTAAACAACTGTGTCAGATGATCCCGGCTTCCAACCAACATGGCTGACATGGCTAAATAGAACATAGGGGTAAAATGCAAGTTTTGTCTATTTTTTTAACCGTTATAAATTGGGAAAATCTGAAAGAAACAAATGTGTTCAGAATAATGAGCAGTACCAATTGTCCATATATGTCATAACTGTTAGACAAATTATTATAGGAGTTATGGCCCATACATGATAAACTTTAGGCTGTTTTTTTTTTTTTTTTTTTTTTTTTTTTTTCATTTTTGCCTATTATCATGAAAGCTATGATATTTAGAAAGAAACATGCTTTTCTGTTATGCCTAATTATATGGTTTAAATTATAATAGAAAAATAAACACTTTAAATCTAAAAACATGATCAGCAAGGCAAGATCTATTAATAAGTAAAAGAAACTAAACAGACTAAAAAAATCTGTACTTCAAGATCAACAAAATAGAGATTTTTGTCATGAAGTCTATTATCGTCTACAATGTTGGAGAGTGTGCCTAATGTTTAATATGCTCATAGACCAAGGTTAGCGACACAGGCTCTTAAGAGTCTCTAGTTTCTAAAATCTGAATATTTTCTTATTGAATAAATTATCTATAGATGACAAAAAAAGAGAGCTGGACAAAAACAGAAAGATTTTGTCATGTTAAATATTTTCAATAGGACAATAATGCAGTACTCAACTAATGGACTTCTGTCAACTACTAATCCTATTTTAGTTTTTGTTGAAATCAATAAATAATGCTTTTTTATGAACACCTATAACTAAATGTAATATATTATATATCACATGTCTCTGTTTCTTAGTTATAGAAAAATAACTTTGAAAATAAACACGATATTCAAACGGAGCATTTACTATAAATTAATTTGTGAAATGAAAAAATTGATAATATGCCTAATTTCAAGTTAAATACAACACTGTTCAAAACAGTAGGCACACACAGATGTGTATCATTTCATTTTCATACTTGATTTAAGCTGGGATTGCATACATTTGATATTATGTCTGTAGGTAGTCATTGATAATGCATATGATACTTATGAAGTGAGATATTATGCAAAATAACGCTATAATCAAAGAAATGCTTCATTGATTCCTTATACAAGACTTAGCATTCTACATAAACTCAGCTAATAATGACATCTTGTCTGATACATTAACATTAAAGGGCATTTACTCCTGACAGTTTTGATGTATTTGGACAATTGGTATAGCCCATCATTTTGAACATTCTTCTACTTAAACAGTTTTAAACGTAATAATTAAACTTGCATTATACCTTTATTATTTTGAAGTTAGAATAAATTATATGACATATTCTTTCTAAATTTACATCAGAACATAAAAAAAGACAAAATCATTCGATCACGTGTGAAAACAACTGCTATATTCCCGATTTGGTACTGACATTTTCCGACAACAATTGTGGGCAAAAATAATTAACGGCTTGAAAATTTCTTTGGATTTAGACATGTTTAATCATTTATCTAATATCACCATACATTTCAGGAAACAGCCAGGTCACCATTTAAGGTTAATGTACATTAAATAGAGTATGTAATTGATTATGATAAAAATTTTAGTTATTACTTTGGCACGTTGATCTATAATTGAAAATTCTAAATTTGAACATCAAGTTCTGATTTAACGAATGAATTTTCAACTTTTATAATTTGTATATATATGCTTTATCTCTCTTTGATTGTTTAGACTCGAACAAAAATTGAAACGTCTCAATGCCTTTCATCTCAATCAAATAATCATAGTCACCAAGACGCATGCGACCCCCTAACATTTTTTTTATTTCTGGTCATTATACTTGATAACCAAAGTATGGCGGTATGGCGTGCAATTACTCAGGGGATAAGTAGAACATGCATTCATCAAATCGTACATTACATTATATCAATACAAACCACCTGATACTTTACAAATAATATAAGATTGTAAAGCCTTACCTTCTATTAGAGGTCGGATTATTTTTCTATGGCTCTGCATATCTGTTCTTCTTACTAAATAAATGCAACAGTAGTATACCGCTGTTCGAAACTCATAAATCGATAGAGATAAAAACAAATCCGGGTTACAAACTAGTACTGAGGGAAAAACATCAAATACAAGAGGAGAACAACGACACAACAAAAACACAACATTAAAATGTAACACACACAGAAACGAACCATAATATAACAATGGCCATTTTCCTGACTTGGTACAGGACATGTTAAGAATAAAATGGTGGGTTGAACCTGGTTTTGTGGCATGCCTTCCGCTTTAATGGCAACGTCAAACACAACACCAAACCGACAACATCACATAACAGGACCACAATACAAATAAATGGGAGAACATATAGAACAAAGAAACACACAAATAATAGCTAACAAAAGGTACTAGGCTTAAAATTCAATACGCCAGACGTGCGTCTTGTCCACACAAGACCATCCAGTGACGCTCAGATGAAAAAAGCTTGAAAGCCAAAACAAGTACAAAGCCGAAGAGCACCGAGGACTAAAACTTCCAAAAAGTTGCGCCTAACACTATTCATCACAGTAGATGTCCAATTTTCTAACTACAAATGTACATATTCACAATGTATCTTTCTTTTTTTAAGTGTTTTTTTTCTCGTTTTTTTTTTCAATGTTTCAAAGCCCAAAAAATAAATTGTCTTTACACTAAAAATTTCTACATCGACATTTCTAAGGTAAAACTTAGTAAATGGTGTATCTATCGACCAATCAGTCGGGTCTACAAAACTGTGCATGCCTATACCATTTAACAACGCGCAGTATGGTCCAATGGCTCTGGTGGAATTAGCATTCACTTTAAAAGTATGTCCTCCGTATGCCATTTAAGTAGTATTTGCAATCAATCTTGCAATGATTAAACAGGTTTAACCAGGGATCAAAACAGATTGCCTTCATCTTGTCCAACTTTCCTGTTGACTTTAAATAAATGGCAATTGCTCTCTTGGGATCCAATGACTTATAGTATTTAAAAAATGGAACAAATATGTTGGAACCATAATGGTTCTGTTTGTCTTGTTAAGACATTCCAGGTCTTAAAAATGTTTTTCACATAAGTTTACTTTAAACATTAACAAAACTCTCTCTAACACTTAATGCTTGAAGGTTCAAGCATCTCCGGAACGCTGCAAGAAATCAATGGGATTTACTTAACATTTTAGACATTTGACAAAAGCCGTCAGAAACTTTATTAGTAGCTGATATTAAATTTGTGTATTATAAATTTTTTGCAGCGTTCCGGAGATGCTTGTACATTCAAGCATTAAGTAATGGAAATAATGTTGTCAATGGTCAAAGTATACGAATGTGTATAACATTTTTAAGAATTGGAATGTCTTAACAAAACAGACAGAACCATTATGTTGTTCCATTTTTAAAATACAATAAGACATTAAATCCTAAAAGAGAAATTGCCGTCTATTTAAAACGGAACGGAGAAAGTTGGACAAGTTAAAATTTTTCTTTGTGAAATACCATTTACAAACACGTAACAGTCTGTGGCAGAGCACTTTACCAGTGGTAAGCCAATATATTAATAACCACATGTGCATCCAAGTCACAGGAATGGTAAGATTTTCTGTTTCATCAATCTTCTAGAGTTAGAAGCAGTACTTCACACTGTACAACATTTCTTTTTTATTAACGGTGAAAAAAAGTTCTGATCATAAGCGACAACACAACAGTAATTCAATATGTGAATATAAAAGGACACCAGGTCAATATATACAATTATGTTGCAGGACTTGGTATTTGTGGCAAATGACTGCTACAACCGAAATTTCAGAAACAAAGGCTTTTCACCAGACCTAAGAAAACTACTCAAGGCATACTAAAGATCTAGCATAAAACAAGCAATCAAAGTCAAAACCATTAATTGGTGGCGTAATAAAGGGATACAAATGACCTACATGTATACAGCAAATCTAGCAGATTGTGCAGATTTTCTTACATCTCTGTATACATCAACTTTACAATAACGTAGGTTTTCAGTAATACAGTAAACGTATCTGAAAATGCTTCATAAAGAGTCGTGCATTATTTCTATGCAATATGCTATTAAACCAAACAGAACTTCATAATGCCTTTCTGTGTTGTGCCCTGTCATTAAATTTTGTATTGATATTTTTAATTTGGTCAGTACCTCTGAAGTTGGTGACAAAATTTCCTTTTTGAAATTGAAAATAATTCATATGTAAATTATAGACTAAGCTAGGATCTATGATTATTGTTTGAATTTACAATGAACCCCATTTCCTGCACATTGACAGGTAACCAGTTGTCTAGATCTGTCGCTAGCCTTATATTCTGATTTCGCGGCAATTACTGCTTAACAATCTTTTTAATCGCCAGTGGTGCTTTGGATAGACCGCAATATTGTGCTACAAACTGATACATGTTGTCCTGTTAACAAAAGCGTAGGTATTTTCGAAACAAAATGGAAATAGGTACATGTAAATATCATGAATATACATCCTTCAAATCGAGAGAGGGGACAAAGCCCAATTTTGAGATTTTACTAAATTTTGGGATTTGTCAAAAAGTCCATTTTGAAGTGATGCTGCACTAGGTACTCGTTTTGGTTTAAGGTGGATAAGTGGTCTCAAGTCCCCTGTTTTCATTTGAACTAAAACAGCGTATTGTAATGTAGCTCATTAGTTGAAATCAGCTGCTGTTTTTATTTTTACTCTTGAACCCATTATTAAGTTTCCCTTTCTTAAAACCATCGTCACTTGAATCCGTAGAACTGGTTACTTTCTCAATAATAGAAAAAGAGCCTGGTACCTTTTCAAATTTGGTAGACACTCAGCAAGTTGTTTGTTTATTTCTGTCTATTTTCTAAGTTTCTTGTTCAATTGAGATCTAAATATACCCTCAGAATTTAAAGGTTAAGACATCACAGTATCAGGATTATCTTTCCAATCTGTATGTCCTTTGTCGTACATTGTTGCTATTCGCCTAACCATATGGTGAAAGACACCGTCCTAGACATAGGATATATGTCTCTCACATATTTCACAGCACCATCTAAATTTGGTGTATCAGACTGTAAGTTGTCCAAAAAAAATATTTTGTGTATGTTATAAGTAGTATGACGTTATCAAACCGATTAATGCAGCTAAATATTCTTGGTATGCAATTTTCTCTAAAGACTTTAACTTGTTACCGAATAAACAAGGAACATTGTTGTGAGAAGCTTTAGGTCTAAACCTTTTAACTAACAATCTCTCTACATTATTGTGAAAAGTATACCCTTCGTATTAGATTCCACAGGTAGAGTCTATAGGAAAACTTTGTCTCTAACTGTCTGGAAACTGTTACCTTCTGAGGCGTACATGGCCCATTCAAACATTGGTCTGCAACCTGCACTACATGCTTCGTCTGTGATCGTTATAATTTCTGACTTTGGTTTTGTACGTCTTTTAATTGCCCAAATGTTCACTTATTGACTTATCTTTTCATTCAAAGATGAAAACTGTTATTCTTGCTCCGCAAACCATGCACTCATACGACCTTCTAAATCATGATAATCATTTTTTTTTCTTTGATGACCTTTTCTCAGCCCTACGGTTTTGTTTCCGTGAATCTGCCATGTTTAAAGTTCCGTCATAACAGATGCGCTTTCTTCATCTATTACAACATCAGAACATCATTCTGCGACGTATTTAATCAAAAATTTAAAACAACAGAAATTATATCACGAACGTCGAAACTCTTTCATGCAGAAAATAAAAATGATTTGGTTGAGTGACGCATGCGGCGTAGTGACTATGTATATATAATTGGACGAGAGCCATCGAGACTTTTAAAAATTGTTTTCTTATATGAACAATCAAAGGGAGATAAATCATATATGTAATGCATTAAGTTCTAAGTAGAAAATGAATGAAATGAAATCGAACTATTATACAATCATCTCAATCGATTTATGATTTTTTTTATTTATTTAAGAATATTTGTTTGAAAGCCACTTTTAAAAAAATGTAGAACAATTATTTAAAACGTATTTTTTTCAATAACATCTAAGAAAATAAAAATATAACTTTAATCGTAAGTAAGCCAAAATTTATAAAGGAGTAAAAAAGAAGACTTTATTATTGTCTTACACTTACTTTTCATAAATATAAACATGGTACATATCAACACGAATGTGTCCATCGGTTCAGTCATGTATCGACTGGTATGTGTAACGCTATAGTCCGTCAAAATCTTAGCTTCTCTATAAAGCATCACAACTGAAAACTTTTGTTCAAGACGTACACAAATGTCAGACAAATCTGCTATGCTTATTGCAATATAAAAAAAGGATGATTGATATGCGTGCCAATGACACAACTTGCAGCTCCTACTCAGACTTTGTAAAACGTCATCATTGTCTGAGCAAAAAGTTGATGAACTAGGGGTATATCAAAGAACGTCTCGTCCTTTTTCTAAAAAAGTTCATCGGAAGGTACCAAGACCTTGTTGATAAATATTCCGTATCAACTTCACAAATAATACATGATGGTCTTGAAGTATAGATTTTGCGTATTGACGCTGTTTATCATCTTAATAACGTGTTAAAGTGTTCTTTTATTTGACTTTATTAATAATACTTTTACTGTTTGGTCTGTTTTTGGTGATATACATTTGACGTGGCTCTGTACTTATGCATCCCGTCATTGTGTTGTTGGTATTATTTTTCATTTTTACTTGTGTGCTTTGTCCGTGTGACTTTTTATGTTTCTATGATACATATGACGTGTCTCTGTACTTTAAACATCCCCCCATTGTGTTATTGTTCTATTATAATTTTTGCATACTTTGAACGACAAAATTATTTTATATCTCTACTTGTGTGACGTTTACATTCTGACGTCAAACACGGGATTCTACACCAGAGTTAATGTTAAAATTACGATTCGGTCCCAGTGTTTAAAATCCCTCGATCCTTTATGGTTTGATTTGGCATAAATAAATAAAATACAAAAATAAGTAAGCATTGAACGAGGTTGTTAAATGTGATATATATACTTTTTTGTGTTTCTATGTTAAATATTTGTTTGTTTTTGTTGTGATTAAGATTGTGACACCTGTGTTGACTGCTGTATCCCTATTTTGACATTTTTACCTACTATGTCTCTTTGTTTTATTCACGCATCGTTGTCAATATAATGGAATTTGATGCGACTGTCATACAAGTGAGAGGTTTAGCGCTATATAACCAGGTTCATTCCACCATTTTCTACATAAGAAAATGCCTGTACCAAGTCAGGAATATGACAGATGTTTTCCATTCGTTTGATGTGTTTGTGCTTTTGGTTTTGCCATTTAATTAGGAACTTTCCGTTTTAAATTTTCCTCGTAGTTCAGTATTTTTGTAATATAACTTTTATACGTGCTAATTAACCAAATATTACATGCATTTCACAAATATACGACCTTGTTGTATTTGGTGTCATATCTCTGCCTATGATACATTAGAAAACGATGTACCCGTCTTACATTACGTTTAAAGTACATGTTCATGTTAATCAAGAATAAGTCCATGTCATTTAATACACATTCATCAATACAGTTCGAATAAGTTCTAACCTTCTTCAAAACTATCAGAGTCGTCTCACACAGAAACTGTTCTTTATAGAATTGGATCTGGTGTAACTTCCAATGTGCCAATTATTCACCAGAGCACAAATAATGACAACCATACGTTATTCAACGATGAATAGAACCAATACCGTATAGTTAGCTATACAAGTTCCTACATAACGAAATGTCAAATTGAAAGAGCATAACAAAAAACAACGGTCTGATTTATGAAAAACAATAATCGAATAACAAATCTAACTAAAAGTAACCACCGACAACCGCGGAATTACTGACTTTTAACGTGGTATAGATACATTTATTATACTTCACGTTAAAATGCCAGATTTTGATTGGCTAATACGAGGATGACAATTTACTCTATTTTTTTGAATCTCTCGTACAGACCAATCAAAAATTGATAATTTAAAATTTCAATTGAATTTACATCAAATTATTAAAGACAATGCTCAGGTTCTAGGTTTTGGCTCAGAACTTTTTTTAAAGACTGTCAAAATAAAAAAAAAAAACCCATCTTGCTTAAATTCTGTTGATTTTTCTAATATTTGAAACGTTGTAATGTACGTGACGTCATAGCAAAATACTTTTAATTTAAAATTCAGCATTAAAATACAATAATGATAGGACATTCAGTATAATAAATTAAATCACACATAGCTGAGAGGGTGATAGAACAGATTGGTACCCCTCGACAAACCGAGGTAACAATCTGCTCTATCACCCCCTCAGCTATGTGTTTTTTATATAATATACTATGACGGAGGTGGTGATGTTAACGACTGTAAAGTCCTCACTTAATCTAAGATAGTAATGTAACAGCACAATATAAGAACAACTGAACACAAAACAGCAGGTGAAAATGCAGAAACTATTGCTTTGAGCACTCATAGTTACTGAAAGCTAGTTTAAAGCCAATACCTTATTATAATTCAATCATTTTCTCCCATACCGAATATCATTCAATACACAACAAAATTGATTAAGTGTAAAACTGATCAAATATACCAGGCTTATAATTAGCTACGCCAGACACGCATTTCGTCTACACAAGACCCATCAGTTGAGTTCGAATCGAAACAACTAGAGGGTAAAATCATATAAGAGGATGAAAAGTAGAAATCCAACAACTCTGAAATGTTTGCCAAACACGCGTATGTACGTCATATACATGAGGAATAATAAGAAGGAATGACCTTGTACAAGATCAATATACATACTATCAACAGGATACAGGTCTATACCTTTTCATGATTCTATAACAATACACATTCAGTTGTGTTCATTAATACAAAATCAATGTTAGTACCAATAAAAACTATTTCAAAGATCCTTTCACGTGGTATGTACGTCTGGGGCAGAAAAACCTTAATATTTCGATTAATTAAAAATTGTATGAACCGTAAATTAACAAATAAGTATTATATCAATGATACCTTCTATCAACAGAAAAAGCATTAAGAGTTCCAATTTTAATGCACGAAATGCGCATTTCATTGAAAAATATCTTTTCAGGCATATTCGAGGCCAACATGTTTTAAAATCCAAAACCAAAACAAACATTTATGTTCTGACTACTGAACTGGTGGTAACATTTGGAATGAAACGTCCGACGGCAGTGGCATTGATCCATTGGTTATAAAAGACTTCTCTAAAATTGTGTCACTGATGAGTCTTTTGAAGACGAAACGCACGTCTGGCGTACAAATTTAAACCTGTTACATTGTAACTATGATGACTTAATTGTTGTCTCCTGGCTATGCACGAGCTTTCAAAGAAAATAAAACGATTGAAATCTGAATTAAATCAGTATCTCGTGTTCTTTAAAAAAATCTGAAAAGGTGCAAACACTGACATAATATTGAAGTATCTGTTCAAATTCTTTTTCTTTTTTTTTTACCTTATGCATTTTCATTGGCCATACTTAACATCTTATGTAGTATCTAAAGACAAGAATTATATGAATCAATCTAGACTTTCGAATTTTGTCCTGCATAACTGACTCTTTGATTTTGGTTAATATCTTAAAGACTTCAATGGATCTTGATTGAAAAAGTTTGATTTTGTCTATTGTTATGGACTTTTTAATTGGCTTTACAGTTCGGTATGTTTGTTATACTTTTTTTCTTACTTTATAACCCCCCTTTTGAAAAGTATATCAAATCTCAACCTTTTTTTTAAAGCATGACCCTTAATCGTATTCAAAAGTCATTTGTACTAGTAATGCATGTAATGTTTGATGCGAAAATTTATACGCATGCATCAGGCGCTAGCATGGTAATTAGTTTTGTGGTCAATTTTTAAGATATTCTTTATGTTTTATACTTATCTTTAAAAAAAAAGCTACAATCTTGATTACTTGTAACGCTTATGAACTTGATTTACGAGTTCTTCATGTTTCTATACAGTCAATAATAAGAACAAATTAAATGTCTTTTAATGAATTATGGACATTGTCAGTTTTTATATGTAAGTCGAAATATGGGATAGACTTAACTATATCTGTGAAAACCTTGTTTCTTTTTGTTCATTGGAATAGACGCAGTCAACATTGTCGCCATATTTTGTTTTTTTTTAGTAAAAAAACATCATATATATATGTATAACTAAAAATGAAATTAATAAACAACGCCAGCTTATTTCCTTAATTTTCGAGAAGAATCTTTATATCAAGTATGCCTCATAACAACAAAGGTACAAGTCAGCATTCAGAAGGGCACAGCAGGTTCCCGTATCACTGCCGACTGTTTGTTCGAAAATGTATCTTCGATATTTAAGATATATGTTGTCAATAAAAAAAAACAGCAGTTTGCAGATGTCAGCTGTTTCAGTTAACTTTCTGCTGGAATCATAGTGTTGTTTTACAAAGTATGCTTTGTACTTTCATTTTGCAGACCCGGCAATATAACGTTATTTGTAAGAACACTTTAAGTTGCGTATCAAGTAGAGTGAATGAAGAACCAGATCTTCATTTGTGGTAGAAGGAAAATAAACTCATCTTTAATATTCTAGTATTTCCTCCTTTGTAAGTGTCGCAAGAATTTTTTTTTTTTATTATGAAGTAAATTGTCAACATAAATTCCTTTATCAAGCAGTAAATATAATGTGATTTACAAGCACAATCGATTATGTTTGAGTCTGTGTCAGCGAGGACGTTATATATTTGTCATAGAGTATTTTTGAATATAGATGTAACACGTGTGTTAAAACCCATACAGTCTTGTAATCCCAATTTTGATCAACAACCTAACATCCTTCACCCACTCGGAAATGATTTATGCTATATATGCAAATCATTCATTTATAGGTTTCCTTTTCCTGGTTAATAAGTTTTTCATTATTCCAACATTTTTTTTAATCAAAATTAATCTGAAAGCACATAGATGACTCAGAACATGTAATTTTACTAATCATGGCAACATTTGAATATATTTTGCAACCAATAGAAACGAATAACACAAACGTTGAAACAAAATATTTCGACCCTTTGACATTTCCATATGATTATTCCGGGACCGTGGTTGTCTTTTGCAATATCTCTGCGTTAGTGATCATTTGTGGATTTTTGTGTTGATTGCAAAGACTTTAATATTCTCATATTCTTAGTGCCATGTTTGATGTTCTCACTGAGACAAACTTTATCACGGTGGTCCCTAAATGCAAAATATTTAAAAAAAAAAAATGTTAAATTAAAATAAGTCTAACAAAATGTTCTTCAACGGCAAAGTCCGGGTTTTTAAGTCCTAATTTATACTGATAACGTCTAGAATTCCCATCAATTTTCAATTATTTACTGTGGACTCGCGAAAACAGCGATACTATTTTCAAATGTACTACACTGATTCGAAGTTTTTAAACATTTTGTATTTCCTTCAGTTTAACTTTTACTTTAAATCCCAAAATATGGATTGAGAAGTTCTTGATCTGTTGAGATTACAACGAAACGTTGTATACCAAAATTTATGATAGACATTTTGAAACTGACTGTATTTGTTAAGTGCAATGTAGGGTAAATAGTGTTGATTTAGCAACAGCATATCCAACGTTCACTTTGCTTATTAATGTATACATGTATAGTATATATTATTCATGGCAAATATGTAAAACAAGACTCTACCATAATAATCATGCCCGTAAAAAACATTGTTTGTTTGTAGCTGGTATTCCCTGAGATAGACAGTTAAACCAATCGAGCGATCGTAACATAAGCGTAAAACCTTTCCCGAGACAAACAATACAACTTTCTGCACCAGATAAATACTATAGTATGTGACTTTAGCTACTGTCCACAAATATCAAGAACTTTGATGAAAGACTGAATCGGACCCAAATGCGCAACCAGCTTTATGGAAGTCAAAATGGCGATGGGATGAGTCTAAAATGTGTATGGCCTCTAATGTTCAAATGCCAAAAAATATTTTTTTTATTCAACTGTTTATTTCCAACTCGACCGAAAGTAACGAAATGAATATAATAACATTTACTGACTATTCTGACAAAAGTGTGGGTATTGGTTTTTGTAATTATCTTTTTATTCCATGTAATTGCTCTTAAATGGTAATTGTATTGAAAGCTTTAGATTTGTGTTTGCAAGTATACAAGGTTCGTCTGTCTCTTTGCAGCAGGCTATGAGTCCAAGAGGATACCTCTCCAACAGTAGCATGTTGTAAGGAATGGACAATCTAAGATTAACAGTTTGTCCTCGTTTCAACTTCCCAGATTTTGTCACTGAAAAAAGGTTAGAGCCTCATAAGATACCCTGAGACTATGGTGGCTCTTTTGTTGAGGTCTATATGGTTTGTATACTCTAGAATATTTTATCATTTTTTATTTATAGGAAACAAACACTGTGAGCATGTTTCAGCTTGCGAACTTTCCATTTCTATGTAGCAACAATCCATATCTTGTAGTTTCTAATAAATCTGTTCACCACTTCTCAAGTCTCGAAGCGATTCAGAGCTTGACATGCTGTATAACTCCTGTCAGTATATTGACCTCTAGATGTTGTTTGTTTTAACTTCATTTTTTTTTTAGATTAGTGTCTGCTTCTTTTATTATTAAACATACCATGATACGGTAAATGAAACATTAAATCTAACAATGGCGCATGAACATGTCATTTAGTCTATCTGAGTGGGAGGAATGAATATAAAACAAAAGGGGACGAATGGAGGACTGAGTAAGGTATGATATTAACAAGACGTTCAAATTGGAAGTCTAATTATCAACGATAATTCGGAAACAGTTGAGTTTATTCAGATTAAAACAAAAGAATCCGGGCCTGTTGTCTTGTAAACCAATGATCTACATTTGGCAAAATCTTGTCCCCAAATATCAAAATGGTAATTCCAGATTTTCTTCATTACAAGCGGCAGTGGATTGAAACTACCTGCAATATCTGATAGTTCCTTATCCCATTCCCACTGGTTATCTCCGCGTATCACACGTTCGGAATCCTTCGAGATAATTCTTTTCATTTCTTCCTGATCTGGTAGTTTAGCAGAACCTTCCAATACAGCTCGTATGAATAAAGCTTGATGATCGCTTGAAGGAAAGAATCCTACTTCTCGTACGATTCCCATGAAGAAAAGCGTAGAATAGTTTGCTGGGAGAATATACTTAAATAGGTTGCAGATGAGATTACCTTTGCCAATTTTAAGTAATCCTTCTGGTAGGAAGGAAAAGTTGTATTTGTACCCAGTGGCATATATCACTGTGTCAACTGGCAGTTCTTCGCCGTTGTCAAGAACTACAGAGAATGGTGTGTATCTTTGAAAACCGGACGTCTTCTGGACAATATTTTCTGGCAAGCGTGTTTCTAACTTTGGACCTCTGTGACACAAATACACCTATGAAAGTACATTAAATCAATCATGTTAAAACATACGTATCAGATATTTTTAGACAATTTTGATATGATGTGGCCTTGTCCTTTACAACCAAAGACTCTCGTCGGTAAAGGTCCTATTACCGGAAGTGAGATGTAAAGGTAGCTAATTCCTTAGAGAAGCCTTTTTGTATTTCTATACCACCACATTTTTGTACCATATGATCATATGTAATCGCCTGGCATTACCAAAATTACTAACTACTTCATACAGGATCTGTTTTACCTACCAGAATACCTGCGTTCATCTGTTAGTTTTTAGGGGTCTTGGTGTTGCCCAATCTAATGTTTTTTTTTTTGTGGTATTGTGTGATCTATTGATTGTCATTTCGTCATTTATCTTTTTGTGTTTCATATTTTGTTCGACTTTTGGTTTTTTTACTTCAACTTGGTATCTTCTATTTTTTGTTGTTAACAATTGCAATATATAAAACGAAATTGTAGACATTATCACAGGCCCATAGCTGATTTCTTGATTCAACCGAAGGAGACAATATGTTTTTTTAACTTATTAAACATCTATATTTGTTACATTTTGCATGTAAGTCAGTTGTGTGTATCAAATTATATCCCACAAAGTGCAAGAGATCAAAACACTTGAATATATATGATATTGAGACTGCCTAAACCATTATGTATTTTTTTAACTTTTTTATAGACCTACATCCTGGTTTAGCTTTGTAAGAAACCGAAATAATGCACTAAGCTGATGCAGGTCAAAAATTCCAACGTCTTTTGGCTGTCATTTATTCGATTATAGGTCTCCATTATAATGTTTAAAGGAAGATAAGTGTGTTAACGCTGTTGCTGCAAGTGTGAAAATGTTAATGAAATGTAAGGACATATGTGTAAAAACTGTATTTTGACCACAATTCTATAGCAACGGTTTATATACAAGAACATATCCTAGAAAATATGTTTATCTGTTTTCATATTGCTATTAATATTAACTGAAAAAATAAATATAAATGTGTGAAAATGTGCCCTTTTTTTATCTGAACAACCTCAGGGGCTTACAAGAGGAATTTAAAAATTATCACTTAGGACAAAAAACAGTACTTTATTTTCATAATCAAATCACGTATGCACAAATGCAGCATATGCTATTTGGTTAATTTGCCAACATTGGTTTTTCATTGTAACGTCTGTCTACCCGGTTCTCACATGTACCTCTACTTACTACTTAAATACCATTTATATTTTACAATCTAATAAACGTTTAGACGCTAAGCCTTGCTTCTTTTTGTGGTTAGCTACGATAAAACATGTAGCTTCTTTTCTTCAAAACATCAACAATTTAATAATGCTGCATGTGGTAATCGTTTATAATAAAACGAAATTTACAAAGATTTTCTTATATAAAATACCTTTTTAGCACACTTGGAAAGATCAAAACTGATATCTATTCCAGAGTAACGTGCTCCCAAAACGGCAACTGTCTGCCCAGCAAAACATTCTGGGTGTCTGTACCGTATACTGTGAAGCACAAAGCCTTCGAAATTCTGTTCTCCATCAATGGTCGGATAACTTGGGGTTGTGCAATTTCTACAGAAAAATTTCAGCACATGTAACAAATAAGAGTGTAGCAACATAATATGTCACACATATACTAAAATTAACGATATGATGTTATCAGCAGTTAATGTTTTCATAATCATTGTAAATGTTCAATAGAAAAAAAATATGTAATATGCTGATTTATTCTAAAGGTCTTCTTTATAATGAACAAACATTTAGTTTGTCTGTAAACTGTGTTACTTAAACTTTTAATGAAATGAGAGAAAATTGGCATTTACAAAAGTGTATTTAGATCACATTTCCATAGCAATGGTTGCCATAGAAGAAAACATCAGAAAAATATGTTACCCTGTTTTTATATTGCGATTAACTGAAAGATACATAACAGATGCATAAACAAAAATGTAAACACAATTGTATACAATTTAAACCAACTGCAGGCAATCTTACCAATACCACCAACTTACCATAACATAGTCTTCGAAAACATACCCACAATCTTACTATTACCCTCAACTTAAAAAACATTGTCATAAAAACTTACCCACTGCATACAATAACATCATCAAACTGTTCCGTATGAATATCGTTCTTCTTTCTGATATCACCGTAAGTCAGCAACCATTTGGTGTCTCTTGAGTTTGGATTAACCGGTTTGACTTGTTTTATGTCCATGTTAAACTTTGAAAAAAGAATACCATATATCAGTGATCACTTGCGACTATAGAAGAACCAAGGGGAGAAAACTCTTGTTTCCACTCTACTTTAGAAAATGTTTTCGCTTTTCACATAACTCATCTAAGATTAAATGTGAAGTTGTTTCAAATGCAACTATTTGTTCGGAGACAACGCAAGATACTGGTGTCACTTACCATAGTACGCTTACACCGTTTTATTTTTTTAGTAACGTAAGAACAGATTTAGATTTTCTGGAGAACATTTGTTTACGTTTCTCTCTCTTAAGAAGGTAATTGTATAATACTTGAATTATAATGAGTTTCTTTACAGGCTTTTAGTTATGATCTCCATGTAATCATTGGGACTTTTTAAAGTGTTAAAACGTTATGATTGTTGTAAAATGAATGTCATTGTTTGCTTTTGGAACAGTTAAAAGCAACAGATGCAGCAGGTATCATGGCATTTTTACTTGTTACAAGTTTGCATTCAAGGCAAACTCTTCAGTAAACACGGAAATTAAAGAACCGACGGACACTCGGGATTTCAACGATGGAGCTGCTACTCCTATCTGTTCATCTTGCGGATCAGCTTCATTGTTAACCGGCCTTCCCATCGTCTGAATACGAATTATACAAACTGTAATTGATTTAGGCACACCCCGCGGATGTTTCGACACAAACATCACAAAAAGTCATGTAAAACATGAAATTGGTCTTACAAGTGGAGTCGTTGTTTTAATTTTCCGGAACTTAGGAAGTTTTTTGTAAGTCCTTTATTTGTATTTACGCCGGTGCGTTATGTATACTATAGTATAATAGTATTCACATGTCTCGACGTTCAAAACGTTAAAAAAGAGTCCGGGGGAACATTGGGTCCGTATTTGCGGCATGTTTGCATGTAATGCATCAACGTACATGTTGTGTGAAGGGACAATTTTTTGGACATCTATATATTTTTCTTACAAATTTCGTGACACGAGTTTCGTTTGAATTTTTATAGTGAGAAAAAGGACTGTAACAGTAAATGTACATTGTTTTGTTTTAAATACATCATACTTGCGATAATTTTCTGAATAGCAATTTTATCTTTAAATATGATATAACGTTAAATTTCACAACATTAACTGATACGGGACACACTTCATGCGTCATCTGATTCCCATATGTTTCGAATCCAGCCGTTTTTGAATGGAAAGCAAACATTGCGTTATAAAGGTGGTATGACGTCCATGAACGAGGAAACCAAATAAGAAATTTTAAAGAAAAAAGAATCCGCTACATTCGTTTTATGTCGAACAGCATCATGCAAAATGTTACGCGGGACAAAACACAAATTAAAAGTTTTCGAACTTTGGACTATTATTTCTCATTAATTCATCATCGCACTGCATGATGCTTGTAATATATAAAATGAAGAATAAGCTTTGGATTTTCAAATATTTTTGCCTGTAGCATCAATGAAGAGACATTGATTGTCGAAATGCGCGTCTGGTGCAGAAAATATGGTACCGTTTATGTTATAACATTTTTCACATTATAAAATTTTAAATTTACACTGCTTTTATTTTTAGAATTTACAATTTATTTACCTTAATGTATTTTCGAATACCGCAATGATCTACAACTTTGTTGAGATATGCTAAGATATCCGTTCGACTTGGAAAAGATGGATAGCCATCCATTGGGAAACCCTCAATTTCCATCAGTTGTTTTGGTATGTTCGTCCTGGAATAATAATGTTTAAAATAGGAACTATATGGATATGTGACAACACTACGATAGACATTCTTTATCAAAAACCTAGGGAATGTCCATTAGTTGTTTTGGTATGTTAGTCAATGTTTTAATTATAAGAACTTAAACACTCCCTGCTTTTTATCTTGACCAATGAAACGACAAAAGTTATTCAGAAAATCACAAAAAAAACACAATCTGTCTGGAGGAGTGGCAACTTATATATTATTACTTAGATTACCATGATTGATACTTTATATATGAATGCATATACTAGTATTCAGATCCGGATCGATCCCCGTCCCACGCAGAAAAAAACCCCGCAACAATGAACAAAATAATTATCAACAACTAACAGAGAGCGAAAATAGATAAAAAAAAAAACCAAATTAAACGTATAATTCCTTTTAGGAAAATGTCAAATAACTAATCAATGAAAGAGGACGGCAAGACATAGATTAAAAAATCAAAGAATTCAAATTAATTCCAGTAATAAAAAAAAACAAAAAACAAGGAAAACAAAACAAGGAATGATTTGTGTATAGAAAAAAAAATGTTACTTTAACTTACTTAAGATTGCTATACATAGCTGTATGAATTGGATTTCCATAATCATCATTTAATGTCTGGTCCGTGTAATGCCATAGCCCTCCAATGTCATAATTCCTCTCAAAGCATGTCAACTCGAAACTTTTATTTTCGGAGAGTCGTCGTAAAGCTGCCAAACCAGTCAAGCCTGCTCCAACTACGGCTATTTTCTTAACATCATTCGATGCCATTGTCTATACCTGTATAAGAAAGGTTGTTGTGAAAGAAAATAAATTGAAACAAGAAAGGTTGCTACACGATACCAAAATGTTCTACTTCTACCATGCAGAGAATATAGGGGAAAAGCCGTACGGCTGAAAACATTACTTTATAAACCAAGTTTATATCTTTTGTATTTACCCCTTTCTTGTTGATGTTTCCATGGTAATCTGGGCATTTCGAGTATTAAGAGACTGCTTAGATTGTCCTGTGAAGTTACATTCAATGGTGTCCAAACTATCAACACTTTTTTGAAGTTAGAAGCAATACAAAGGGCCCCAGAGAGTCATTATATTACAATAGGCAAAAACTGTCGGATAAAAACAATAAAAAATAAGGCCAACTACGGTTTCAGTGCAGTAGCTTTCACACGGCGACATTATGTTTTATTCTACTCGTGGCAGTTAAGTAGTCAAAGTCCTATTACTCATGCTAACATCGTCTAATCATATGGCGGTAAATCACCTATAGACAAGATGAAAAGTAATCCTACCATCTATGAGGCAGGTCCTTAATTTCTGTATTCTTGAAATTTTCAGGGCATTTTTCTTTAACTTAAGGTGGCTCGGGTGTCTTCCTGCATCCTGGATTTTGAAATAGCAGATAACAATGGGTCTAGATCATTAATGATATGTGCGAATTCCAAGATTAGTATGTAATTCATGTGTACTACTTTTCAGGTAAATATAGAAAATTATGTGTTTTTATCATATTTTATGGCTGTATTTTACAAAAATCAGAATATTTTTGTTTGATTAATTTTTTTTTCAACTTTGCCACATACGGGGAGATAACTCAGATAAAGTAACTTTTATTATAGAATGTGTTATGAATTTCCCTATTTTATTTTGCAGCAAGAAAACGATTCCGGTTACCCCATTTTTTTCTCTTTTTTTATCTGAAAGCATATTGTTAGAGCGATCTTTTCATATCTTATCTTAAAATTCTTTGGTGCAGTTTTCTTCAAATAACACAAAATTGGGTTTTCCATGCATAATCTATACAAAATCCGACAATTTTGCACAACCTGTAATGTGAAAAAAAGCCCGGTGACCCACACTTTTTATTATATTTTTGAAAAAGGCATGATATAAACTACATTTTGACAAATTATTAAAAGATTCTATGGAATTTAAAGTAGGCCCCCATCTACCTTAATCTAAAAATAGCGATTATTCTGTAAAATTCTCATGCAAATGATTTTACTGTTATTAGATGATTTCTTTATTCTGTACATCGTTCATTTCTGTAATCAGTATTTTGTTACCTAATTCTTTTATTTTCGACAGTTATTCTTTTATTATTTATGCCTCCTAATAAAATTCTCTATTCTTTATAGTTTTTGCTCTTTTGCTCTATTCATTTTTTTTCTGAGGGTTTACTATTCTCCATTATGTAAACCCTATCCAGATCCTTACCTGTGGGAGGTAAGGAAGAAACGATATATTTTAATAGTCACCTATAATCCTACCAACTACGAATTTTTTAGTGCACATGGTCTCAGGGGACAAGGTTTCGCAAGGAGTAATTATGTTAAAGTGGACTGAAAGTAGTCAAACTCTCATATATCTCATGTGAACAATTGTCAATTCAACATTGCGGTAAAGTTTGATGGATGGTTATAATGCTCCATCTGGCCACAAATAGGTCAAAAATCTCATTCAACTTTGAAACAAAATTGAAAGTGTAAACTGCTTATAATTGCTAAAATGTACCTTGGATCGAAACAGAAAAAAATAATGACCAAAGCCATTTTGTGTCATGCTAAATGCCTCCGATTTGTATAGTACCCTTCAATCAACATAAGACGAGTCCGCCGAATAAATACAATTCCTCTATCACTTTTAGTTCTCTTATAAGAACCTTATTTATCAAGAACATTGATACGTGTTTTAAATAGATATAAGAAGATAACCATAATCAATTAATATTAATTAATATTATTAATTCGTATATTTTAACTAATTTGATTCGTTCAGGGATAGTCACATGTTAAACTATATTTTCGAAGGTAGAGAGAAAACGGCGGATAGCAAAAAGCATATTGCACGGCAAAAAGCATATTGCACGGTTATTTTTAGAATATCTAAAAACCGATATACTTTGTGACGTCATGTTATGAATTTCATGATATTGTTAAAAGTTTTATAAAAAAAATATCTATGATCGATTATTTGAAGAAAAAAAATCTTCAAATACATAACATGTAAAAAAAAACATCAAAAAAGTAAATGAAATAACAACTAATCTGTTGTTATTGTCTAGAAGACAATATGATATCTATAGAATTACAACAAAATCAAATGACGATTTTGATACAAATATGGTCGGAAATTAATAATATAACAATTATAGCCTATTTATGAGGTCAATACAGGATATATCGACCCAAAGAAGTATATCGACCTCGGACTTCGTCCTCAGTCAATATACTTCTTTCAGGTCAATATATCCTTGTATCGACCTCCTACAAAGGCTATAATTGTATATCATCATCTTGACTCAAAAGATAAAGGTCGACGTGTTTAAGCAGAAATGCAGAGAATCTAAACGCCACTTGACCATAAGGGCTGACAATGTTTTGAAAAATGGTCGGCAGTAGAACCTATGCAACAGAGAGATTTCACTTGACTGTATGCTCACAAAATCCATGACAGTATAATCAGTTTGTTGATTGTGAGATTAGTTTGCTGATTGTGGCTATTATGTGGCATAAGCAGAAGTATCTGACAGGAGAAGACTGTGCGGTATTTATAAAAACGCAAACACATCTGATCGGAAGGTTCTATACAATGCTTCCTGAAGGGCGAGTACTTGGCTCGTTACACGTGAAAGAACCCGTGCAACAGTTATGTGAGTTTTCTATATATGGCAGATTGTATGGCATAATTTTGCACCTTTCTAACACACCAGCTATTCCAAGTAGCAGTCTATGTTTCCAACTCTTCGTCGCAGATGAACTTTGCAGAACATAAACACATTGTATTAATGATTTAATGCATGACATATTTGCCACTGGACGTTGAGGAGCGACAACCAAAAAATTAAAACACTTTATCAGACGACGCCATATAAAGTATGTCAAGTGAATAGATAAATTAGTAAGCCCGTCAGATAAATCAAATGTTGACGTTTAATATGCCCTCTCTCAATTTTGATTTTTAATTGTTGTTATCAAAAACACTTATTCGTATAGGTACCTGACAAAAAATATATACAAAGAGTACTTATTATACTTATAATAGTATTACCTTCAATAGGCAAACATACTTTTTAAAAGTGTAAATGTTAGAGTACTTTTAGCGTTTATAGAAATCTACCAAAATTCGAGATACAGTTAATACTTATATAAAGACTTTGAACAGGAACACATACTAATTGAGTTTAAGATTTAGCACTTTAAGCCTAACTTATTTCGAGATAAATATTAAGATATTTAATCAAAATGCATACCTTTAGTATATAAAATCAAAGTATTTCCTAGTAAATTCCTTTGCATATAAAACCTAAGTTTAACAGTAATACTTTATAGACTACTTTTTACTTGAAAACTATGTAAATGATTCTAATATATATAAATTATTCCGCCATAAAATTTGTTCCAAATGATTAATCACCAATTATCGTTCGGGAGGATATATGAAATACAACATATTATGATTGATAGTCAAAAATTTCAAATGCATAGTAATAAACATACCTACATATACACATACTATTAAATATGCTTACATAATTATGTACTAAACCGGACGTTACCATTTTATTCCTTAACAATTCATTCTATTCGTTGGATAAAAACCGCAATTTTTATACGTGTGCATGCAAAACAAATTTCTTGGTAGAGGGGTCTAAATACAGCACACACAACATTTTCCAAAAGATCAAAAAAATAATGTTACTCATGCATATTCATGGTGGTTGAAATTGATCTGTTGTTTTGATTGGTTCTTAGCGGTTACGTTGAATTTTTCCATAGATATTCTATGTTATATTGAACTATTATTAATGTTGATAATTTTGATATTTCAGAGTTTACATTCTCTGGTAATAAACCATCCCAACTCTAGAAAGTCTACTTTGTTATTTATACCCGAAGAGACCCCTTTCACACACACATATATATAGACAATAACTGTTTAGTGTCTTTAAATATCAGCTGTATTTGTACGAGGCTTAGAAACAGGTGTTATGCGAGCTTCAGCGAGCTATTACTCCTGTTTCGAGCCGAGTACAACTACAAAAATTATTGTCTTTATCCTGCAAACATTTTTTTACATTTCCCCCATCCCAATCGTTGAATTTGTTTTTGAATAAAATCGACATGTTTTAAATGCGGACCGCAATGAGGACCCCAAATTGAACTGTGATGTAAACAGTAATCTGAACGTAACCGTACGCTCGCAACAGAAGCAGGATATCAGGAGACCATGAACATCTAGTATACGTTTATCGCTTCGTTTTATCTGTACACCTGTATTTGTATAGTAGATAGGTCGATTGCAGGATATATATATATATATATATATATCTAAGGTGCTTTAACAATGAAAGGTTGATGACAATCATTGCTTTAATATAAGTATTGATCAAGAGAAAATATATCAGGGAAAGAAGGTGATTCAATGTGTTACAAGTACAACATCTAACTAAAACTTTTCCGAATAGAATCGATTAAACATGGTTAAACGCATTCCCAAAATGAAGAAATTATTTGTACTTTCTTATTTTTGGTATACGCAATTGTCAGGATACATGATGCTTCAGTATCCTCTTCGAGATCTGTGTAAATGGTCTCTAAATGTTTCCAGTTTAATCAGTCTTGCAAGGATGCATGACTTATTCCTAAAGTAAGGACATTCAAACTCATAAGTCGAAAATAAAACTGACAATGCCATGGCTAAAAAAGAAAAACGACGAAAAGACAAACAATTATAATACATAAGCCACAACATAGAAAACTAAAGACTGAGCAACACAAACTCCATCAAAACCTGGTAAAACAGGTCACCAGACCCTGGTCCACATGTGGCAAAAGAATACTTCAAAAGTTTGGCGACAATTTTACTTTTCGGAATTTTCGGTTTTAATTGCACTTTATAGTCTTATTTAATTTGACCTTCCAATAGTTTTAGTTCCAGTACCATTGATGAGTCTTATGTAGCCAAACAAATTGTCTGTCTAACCTTGTTTTTAGCTGGAAACAAATGTATATAGTTTTGATGACTGTTTACATACACGAGGGTCT
Source organism: Mytilus californianus (assembly GCF_021869535.1). Lineage (NCBI taxonomy): Eukaryota > Metazoa > Mollusca > Bivalvia > Mytilida > Mytilidae > Mytilus > Mytilus californianus. The sequence continues at coordinate 26,015,333 of NW_026262582.1, read as the reverse complement.
GAATGTGGTCTGCAAGAAAGATAATAATGGGCAAAAAAAGAAAAAAAAAAAAATAGAAAAAAAGCAAAGGGTCTGGTAACAAACGTATAAAGAATAGCGAATAATGGGATACTAAAATATAATGAATAGAGAAAAATGGGCAAACAGGATTCAGAATAGACAAAATGGATAAAAAGGATAAAGAATAGACAAAATGGCCTTAAAAATTCAAGATTGCAGAAATCAATGACATCCCCCAATTCACCCCCCCCCCCCCCCCCCCCCCACACACATCCAGACTCTCATACGTTTTTTTTCTAATAAAACATCAGATTGTTATTTGGCTTTGTTGTTGGTTGCTAATTTATATATTTCGTTCGTACAGTATAACATAACTCTAATTTCATTCGATATAATTTCGATTAATATTTTGGATACTCTATCAACATTTAATAGAAAAGAACTATCTTTAGAACTTTATGATTAATATAAAATTATCAGAACATTAAAGTAGAAACTTGAACCTTTCACGTTTTGTAAGCATGTAGATTGTAAATGTTTTTAAAAAGGATTCCGGCGAAAAATTAAACTAGTCAAAATTTAGCACAAGTCTTGCCTTTTACCTGCTTGAATAAAAGATACAATGTATTTTGTATTTTTCGTTCATCATATATTTGATAGCTTAAAAGCTTCTTAACGTTCAGTGGCAAATATTACATGAAACAACTTTGGATGATTTACAAGTTTAGTAAATATGTATGTACAGAGGCATTTTTTATACAACTGGTTTGAACTACTAATTTAAAGTAGTACGGTTAAAAACTTTAATTTGACGGGCTGTAACTTAAAAAAATCATTTAAAAATTTTTAATTGAATGTAATACTTACCATATAGCTTTTAAACTGTATGTAATGATTGATGAAAGATATTGTACTAAACTAATTTAAGGAAATGGCACATTGATATACATGACATAAATGACATAAGAACCTACATTAATTCACTTTTGATGTCTTATGTTGAGATTTGAAAGTGCACGCTATAATTGAATGTCATTTTGTGTCGGAATAATCAAGGACATGACAATGAACTTAAATGTTACACGTACTCATGACAAACGAGCCTCAATCGGCAAACCTCGGGTGACTCCGCTTCTCTTCATCTACATGTATCATGGAGGTACGGAATCGGCCGAGTTGTGACGAATGAAAAGAGCCTACTTTCTTTCACCTCCATTTTTTTTTTGTTTTGTGTAATAAAGTACATGTTGTATTTAACGATAATTTTGTGTCTAGAAAATATGTTTCAAATGACATGATAACACTTTCACGTATCTCACAAAAAACAAACCTTTATTATGTTAAAACTGTTGAATTGTTTTTTTTTACATTTATCTCACATTTTATGATATATAAAATGTGTCTTGCAACAAAAATTATATTTTTGACTTTTTTTTCCTGTTATCGTATATACTGTAAAGTGATTTATTGCGTTGGTTTTATTACATTATGTCTAGATATGAATGGAGGGCCTTGTGTACCTTAAAAAAATCGAATTTTCTGCCAACATTTTTGCAAAAACGTTGTAGCAATCCTTATGGTTCTGTTTTATTTGTATTGTTCTGAATATACATAACACACTTTCCATTGAAATTTACCACAAACAAAAGTTATCATCATTTGGAACTTAATTCTTTCAAATTTGAATATCTTTTCTATATGGAACACATACATGCTCGTGCCGTGAAAAACGCTTTTCTAAGTATCTTAAGTTTTCCAAACACACATGTATTTAGACATAAACTTGCAAATTTGCGTAATAAAAAGTAAAACAAATAGATTTTTAAACAAAGAAAATAAAAGACCTCTTTTTTTAGAGAGAGATCTGACAATATAGACTGCATTGATACATGTAATGTCCTTTTGTCTCTAGTGGAGAGTTGTCCCGATGACAAGCATGTAAACCACATCTCCATATTTTCATTTTGGCAGATGTCAAAAGGCAGAGAGCTACAAAAATGTACTTACTCCGGCAAGTTCAGAATGATCATACATTAAGTGGTTTTGATATGAAATGAACTTCATTGTATTTACAATTATGACAAACTAGCTATGAATACTTGAAATTGCAGATTGTATTATAGACAGCAATGGGGCTATACATTGGAGTTTTATTCTTAAACGAGAAAGTTGTCCTTTATTTCCAAGTTCATTTGTTGGCTTATTAGCCTCGAATATTTAATTTATGTGTAAAAAATTATTGTGCGGCCATTTTAGATTAGAATGATTAACTGTCTGATTAATTCCCCCTAGCTATTTTGTATGTTGCTTTTTCTGCCCTGATATGTAAATTCTAGATCAGCTGTATTGAGTTTCGATCCTTCTTGTAGGGAACAAAATATCTAACTTCGAATTTATACCAAATCCGAAAACGAAAGCATTCAGTGAATACCAGCCTATTATAAGATTTGCCTTATTTGTGTTTCCTTTTGCAATAAGTTTTTGTTCAAATTCATAAGATGTATTACACTTGGAAGTTCGGCGTACACCTGGCGTATTGTGCAGTTAAAATGTACCTGTTCAGATCCATGGCTTAGGGAGCAGGATACGTATTACTAAAACATAGCCGTGGAAGGCGTAAAACAGTGTTCCACATGTCGTAAATTGAAACAACAAGCCAAGCAGGCGTAAATTTTATTCAGAGCATTACATTGTTCAGTAAGCGTAAATGATAACACCCATAATGCTTTGTTACATAGGACCATGAGAATTTGTTTTTTCTCAAAATTTGACTCTCTGGTATCAGCTTGCAAGAGTTGCACATATGGCATCTCAATGCATTTGTGTGGTGTTTGCTTTTTTTTGTTCGTTGGATGAATTTAAAACTATTTGAACTAAGTCATTTAGACACGTATATATACAAGGACAGAATGGTAAGTAGTAATGATAATTAATAAGTATGTTAGTTACTTTGGAACTGTTTTTAACAATTCAATTCCAGATTTAAATCTACAACATTTTAACAGAGGAATTAGATTTGAGTTACGTCCAACTTGCCCTGTATTAATTTCATTTAAAGTCAAAATCCGTTAGAGTTTCTTAGAGCTCATGCCACGTTTTGTTATTCATGTGCCGACTCTAATTAAAACTAACTAACTCGCTATGGATTTTCATCGATTAGATAAACAAAAACCGAGGATACAAACAATATTGTTCTTCAATAATAATATCTTCGTAATAATTTAGTTCAATTATAGTGCATTGGTTTATCAAAATCGACATAACTAATTTAACAGTGAATACTATTGTTATATTCATGGAACTGTTATGGGTCCGCCTAGCAGATAGGCTTAGTATTTTACATCCACTGTTAGTTTAACCTTAAGTGTTTCACTTGTGAGCCATTTTGTTGTTGTTGGCTGTCGTGTGTTGTGTAATGTATATGTTACATAAATATCCAATATGCAATAACACGAGTTTGATTAGCAGGTGGAAGAAAGGTCCGCTGATGTAGGCCCTGAGGTATCCGGTGCCCTCAGGTATCCGGGGGGAATTTGTCATCGATTAATTCGCACGAAAATATAGTTCTCTATTTGGATCGATCTTAATACCAAATTGTTATGTGACTTAATACCAAAGAGCAAAATAGATACAATGCTAGGGTATATAATTATTCTGTAATAAATTATTTTCCTCATTTTGAAATGTAGGACTTCATGGAAGTTATATTGTTTGTGTAATGTATTTTTTAAAGTGAACTGAGTTAATTTGAGTAAAATGGGTTTTATTCGGCTTTTTTGGGGGGTGACGACCTCAGGTACCCCATGTAATGAATGAATAATAGATACTAAGCTATTGTATATAATTATGCTGTAATAAACTAATTTCTTTATTTTGAATGTAGGACTTCATGGACGTTGTATTGTTTATGTTATGTATTTGTTAAGGTGAACTGAGTTTATTGGAGATGAAGTGGTTGCATTTTTTGTGGTTTTTGGGGTGACCTCACGTAACCCCCGTAATTAAAGAATATTAAATACTATGCTATGGTATATAATTATGCTGCAATAAACTAATTTCTTCATTCTGAATGTAGGACTTCATGGACAAGATGGACATTGCATAGTTTATGTCATATATTTGTTAAGATAACTTGAGTTAAATAATAATATTTATTGTTTTTTTTTTTTTTTTGGGGGGGGGGGTTGTGACCTCAGGTACCACCTGTGATGAATGATTAATAGATACAATGCTAGGGTATATAATTATTCTGTAAAAAATTAATTTCTTCATTTTAAAATATAGGATTCATGGACGTTGTATTGTTTGTGTAATGTATTTTTTAAGGTGAACAGAGTTAATTTGAGTTCAATGGGTTATATTCGTTTTTTTGGGGTGTGACCTCAGTTACCCTCTGTAATAAAAGAAAAATAGATACAATGCTAGGGTATATAATTATGTTGTAATATTTTACAACATATTACATAAGGGCTTTTTAAACCAGTCTGTATACACAGATTACCTGAGGTCACCTTTATTAAACCAGTCTGCATACACAGATTACATGAGGTCCCCTTGATTATACCAGTCTTCATACACAATAGATTACCTGAGGTCACCTTTATAAAACAAATCTCAATACACTACAAATTACCTGAGGACTTTACAAACCAATTTTATATTCACAACATATTGCATAAGGGCTTTATTAAACTAGTCTTCATACACTACAGATTACCTGATTTCACCTTTATTAAACCACTCTCCATACTTTACAGATTACCTGAGGTCACCTTTATTAAAACCACTCTCCATACACTACATATTATCTGAGGTCACCTTTATTAAACCAGTCGTCATACACACAGATTATCTGAGGTCAGATTTATCAAACAAATCTCCATACACAACAGATTACCTGAGGTCACCTTTATTTTTTATATAAATGATAAAGTAAATGACATTGCTAATGATATTAGACTTTTTGCAGATGACACCTCTTTTTTGGTATAGTAGATGATGATCATGCTGTAGCAGCTGCTTTTTCAACTGATGACTTGAATGTTATCTCAAATTGAGCAAAATCATGGGCTGTTCAATTTAACTCAAAGAAAACTAGAAATATTGTATTTACTAGAAAGGGAAAGGGAGCATCCACCTGTATTTTTTTTTGGGGGATAAATGGCAAAGAGGTTGAGAAAATAAATATTCAATGTCATCTTGGTATAACATTTCATTCATCAGGTTCATGGAACACACATATTGATATTATTTATAAAAAAGCATGCTCTCGTCTATCTGTTCTTCGTCAGGAATAGGTTACCTTAGCTGCATTTGGCAAAACGTTAATGAATTTTATTCCTAAATGCTCTTCAACTTCGTACTGTATTTGGCCTATTTAACTTTTTTGGATTCGAGCGTCACTGATGAGTCTTTTGTTGACGAAACGCGCGTCTGGCGTAAATACAAAATTAATCATGGTATCTATGATGAGTTTATCGTCACGTTAAACATTTATTAGATAGGAGTTCACTTATAGGTATTTATTATGCTTTTATTAGACCTATATCAGAGTATGGTGATGTTTTTTTGGGCAATTGATCCCTGCATCATGAGTCTGAGCTTCTTCAAAATATCCAAATAGAAGCTGCTAGAATTATTACAAGATTACGATGTAATTCCTCAAGACAAAAACTTTATATTGAATTAGGTTTAGAAACTCTGGAGAATAGACGTAATAAACATAAGCTTATACTATTCTATAAAATATTAAATGGGATGACACCTGCATACTTATATCAGTTAGTCCAACCATATCTTCCCAGACAAACCCCTTATTCTTTGAGGAATGAAAAGAACACTTTTCACCCGCCTCTTGCTAGAACTAGCTCTTATTTTAATAGTTTCATTCCTATCCCTATAAGACTTTGGAATAGTCTTCCTTTGAGTTTACAAAAATCCCCAAGTTTAGGTATTTTTAGAAGTGGACTGGACGAGTTTTATAGGACTGAAGATATATTTAAACCTTTCAACTATGGGATAAGGAAACTTAATATAAGTCATTGTCAATTCAAATATAGTGCTAGCAACCTAAAATCTCATTTGTTTAATCAGTTCTCATCCGAGAATACTTTTTGTACAAACTGTAATCACTCTGTTGAGGATAATTAACATTTCGTATTTATTTGCCCTAAGTACAATGATGTAAGACAGATCCTACTTGATTTCATTTACTCCATTGCTAATAATGTTGACATAAATATTGAATTATTACTTTTTGGAAACAGATTATTTACATATGATATGAATATTGCTATTTTTAAATCTGTTCAGAAATATATCAGTGACACTCATCGTTTTGTTTGAAATTTACTTAATTTTTGTTTTATTTAGTTTTTTTCTCCTCCACTTCAACATTAATTAATTTATTCCACTAAGCAAGCTTAGTGTCTCTTTCAAGCCATATATATATATATATTTCTTATGACTTATAAAGGATACTTGCATGTTTCAAGGTACTTGAATAAATGATGAGTAATTGCCTATATACTTAAATATACTTTACATTTAGTAAGTAACACTGTAAACATATATTTGCTCGTGTGTGCTCATAAGTAGCATGCATGTTCCACTATATTAAATTATTTTAAATACAGTTGTTGGTAATTGAATTATACCTTGTACATGTAATATGGAGAGAGCTTTCATATCCTGTGCCTGTTGCTCAATCATTTTCATATCTTAATGAATGAAATATGTTAAATATCAAAGTCACCTTTATTAAACCATTCTTCATACATAAGTTTCGTGAGGACTTTATTAAACTAGTTTCCATACACAACAGATTACCTCAGGTAACTTTTATTAAACCAGTCTTGTGTACTGTCACAGTCTAAATAGAAAGTAGAATAATGTATTTTAAGTTTTTTTCTATTTTTAGATCATATTATTATTACGCATATGGGGCACTATTTGCAAGATACCTGAGGGCACCGATTACCTGAGGGCACCGATTACCTGAGGGCCTACATCAGCGGACCTTTCTTTGAGGTCGTATCGATGCATTTGTGGAAAAGGGCGGATTTTTTTAAGAAACGAATTTACACAATCATGTATTGCAATCCGGAAATTTTGAATTAGCAAGTCTGTGATAAATTCCATTTGTTCATGTTTAGATAATTCTTTCAATCCATAAGCTTAGCTTAATATTCACCTAGCCGAATGGGACTTATTCATTCCACCCGTGAATGTGTCCGTCTTTCCGGTAAGTTGTCCAAACTGTTAAATTGGACGCTTCAGTCTATTAATTTGATATTTGGTATATGATAATATCAAACGAACTTACATATAGATCTACGAAACTGATACTTACAGATATACCTTCAGTTTCGTTCAGGTTGAGTGTTTTTTTTTTTTTTTTTTTTTTTTTTTTTTGCGCAAGTTTGAGCTCGTAGATACAAAATTGCTTCAACATATAGTTTCCACGCTTTTTCTGTTATTGCTCAATCAATTGAAAAGATATTTGGTATAAAGTCCCACCACGAAAAGTTACAGATCGAGTTTGAGATCTGATCCATAGACATAGAAATTGCTTTGAAATAATAGATTTCATTGAACAAAAAATCTCGATGGTTCAGCGGTGGGTTAAACCTGCAGTTGTTGACAATGTCTACATCGGTAGATAAAATACAAGTATATAGACTCAACTAATGATCATATGGAAATTCCCAACTACATCAGTTACAAATAAATGTCTGTCCAATAAAATATTTCACATGCAAAATAATTGCCCACCGACCTGAAACGCTTGCCTTGGATTGGTTAACACTTACATAACACAACCAGTGTAGCAAGCTTCAGTTTGGGTTTTGCTTATTATTGAGGGCCTAACGGGCACCCATATTTGCTAACAGTTATGTCATTTGGTCCCTCTTGAATTGTAGTCTCATCTATCATACCACATTTCCTTATTTTTATTTTAATGCGAATCCATGTTAAATAATGAAGAAAAAAGACAAAATGTATGTGCATGAATATTGTTTATAGCAAACATGAACTAGTAATTTAACAGACATCTAGTTTTTCATGTTTTTTTCATGTATGTGAAGTAAGCGGGGTCTCACCGTCATTTAAGCGGTCTCAGGTAGGTTTTCGCTATATATTTTGAATATCAAACTGGCACTTTGGGCCCTCCGTAAACATAGAAGATAGTAAGTGTACTCAAATTCCTTTTAGTTGCGTTTGTTTTTACCTATTAGCTAACTATCTGCTTAATATTAGCCAGATTGAGAGATCAGGGAGCTCTCACCATTGCCCTGTGCCCTTTGTCCTGAAATTTTGACAATTTTTAGCTGAAAATGACAATCTAAGCCCTCGGTAGATATTGAAGATGACATTATTCTGGGAAATCCTTTTGATACAATCTTTATATATACAGAATCTATAAAGTCGACCAGTTTTATGGACATTAAAAGAACAGGGGGGGGGGGGGATTTCACCGTCATTTAAGCGGTCTCAGGTAGGTTTTCGTTATATATTTTGAATATCAAACTGGCACTTTGTGCCCTCCGTAAACAATGAAAACAGTAAATGTACCTAAATTCCTTTCTGTCGCGTTTGTTTCTATCTATTGATTAACTGTCTGCTTAATATTAGGCAGATTGAATGATCAGGGGGCTCTCACCATCGCCCTGTGCCCTTTGTCCTGAAATTTTAAAAATTTTTAGCTGAAAAATGACAATTTAAGCCTTCCGTAGATACCAAAGATGATATTATTCTGAGAAATCCTTTTGATACAATCTTTATATATACAGAGTCTATGAATTCGTCGAATTTTATGGACATTGAAAGAACAGTGGGGTCTCACCGTCATTTAAGCGGTCTCAGGTAGGTTTTCGCTATATATTTTGAATATCAAACTGGCACTTTGGGCCCTCTGTAAACATAGAAGACAGTAAGTGTACTCAAATTCCTTTTAGTCGCGTTTGTTTTTACTTATTAGCTAACTATCTGCATAATATTAGGCAGATTGAGAGATCAGGGAGCTCTCACCAGTGCCCTGTGCCTTTTGTCCTGAAATTTTGACAATTTTTAGCTGAAAAATGACATACTAAGCCCTCCGTAGAAATCGAAGATGACATTATTCTTAAAAATCCTTTTGATACAACCTTTATATATACAGAGTCTATGAATTCGTCGAATTTTATGGACATTGAAAGAACAGGGGGGTCTCACCGTCATTTAAGCGGTCTCAGGTAGGTTTTCGCTATATATTTTGAATGTCAAACTAGCAATTTGGGCCCTCCGTAAACATAGAAGACAGTAAGTGTACCCAAATTCCTTTAAGTCGCATTGTTTCTGCCTATTAACTAACTGTCTGCTTAATATTAGGCAGATTGAGAGATCAGGGGCTCTCACCATTGCCCTGTGCCCTTTGTCCTGAAATTTTGACAATTTTTAGCTGAAAATGACAATCTAAGCCCTCGGTAGATATCGAAGATGCCATTATTCTGGGAAATCCTTTTGATACAATCTTTATATATACAGAATCTATAAAGTCGACCAATTTTATGGACATTGAAAGAACAGTGGGGTCTCACCGTCATTTAAGCGGTCTCAGGTAGGTTTTCGCTATATATTTTGAATATCAAACTGGCACTTTGTGCCCTCCGTAAACAATGAAAACAGTAAGTGTACCTAAATTCCTTTCTGTCGCGTTTGTTTCTACCTATTGATTAACTGTCTGCTTAATATTAGGCAGATTGAATGATCAGGGGGCTATCACCATCGCCCTGTGCCCTTTGTCCTGAAATTTTGACAATTGTTAGCTAAAAAAATGACAATCTAAGCCCTCCGTAGATATCGAAGAGAACATTATTCTGAAAAATCCTTTTGATACAATCTTTTTTATATACAGAGTCTATGAATTCGTCGAATTTTATGGACATTGAAAGAACCGGTGGGTCTCACCGTCATTTAAGCGGTCTCAGGTAGGTTTTCGCTATATATTTTGAATGTCAAACTGGCACTTTGGGCCCTCCGTAAACATAGAAGACAGTAAGTGTACCCAAATTCCTTAAAGTCGCGTTTGTTTCTACCTATAAACTAACTGTCTGTTTATTATTAGGCAGATTGAGAGATCAGGGGGCTCTCACCATTGCCCTGTGCCCTTTGTCCTGAAATTTTGATAATTTTTAGCTGAAAAATGACAATTTAAGCCTTCCGTAGATATCAAAGATGACATTATTTTAGGAAATCCTTTTGATACAATCTTTATATATACAGAGTCTATAAATTCGTCGAATTTTATGGACATTGAAAGAACAGACGGGTCTCTCGTCATTTAAGCGGTCTCAGGTAGGTTTTCGCTATATATTTTGAATATCAAACTGGCACTTTGGGCCCTCCGTAAACATAAAAGACAGTAAGTGTACCCAAATGCCTTTTATTCGCGTTTGTTTTTTACCTATTAGCTAACTATCTGCTTAATATTAGGCAGATTGAGAGATCAGGGGTCTCTCACCATTGCCCTGTGCCCTTTGTCCTGAAATTTTGACAATTTTTGCTGAAAAATGACAATCTAAGCCCTCCGTAGATATCGAAGATGACATTATTCTGCGAAATCCTTTTGATACAACCTTTATATATACAGAGTCTATGAATTCGTCGAATTTTATAGCCATTAAAAGAACAGGGGGGTCTCATCGTCATTTAAGCGGTCTCAGGTAGGTTTTCGCTATATATTTTGAATATCAAACTGGCACTTTGGGCCCTCCGTAAACATAGAAGACAGCAAGTGTACCCAAATTCCTTTTAGTCGCGTTTGTTTTTACCTATTAGCTAACCATCTGCCTAATATCAGGCAGATTGAGAGATCAGGGGCTTTTCAATTTTAGCTGAAAAATGACAATCTAAGCCTTCCGTAGATATCGAAGATGACATTTTTCTGAGAAATCCTTTTGATACAATCTTTATATATACAGAGTCTATGAATTCGTCGAATTTTATGGACATTGGAAGAACAGGGGAGTATCACCGTCATTTAAGTGGTCTCAGGTTAGTTTTCGCTAAATATTTCTTTTTGGGGCTTTCCATATATATTTTTTTTATATTTCTAAATGTTTCTAGTGTGATCGTATTTTTGTTTTTGTTTTAAGAAATTTTAGATATAAAATTACAGTTTTGATGTATTTTTATTATTATTTTTTTATATTACATTAAGACAAATATGCAACTTACATAAGCATTAATAAGGGTTTATATTCGAGGACAATGCGAGTTTAAGATAACTAGAAGGGGTCATAATAAAACGATTTCCTACGTATCTTTTCACTCCTTTCAACTATGAAAATCATGCTTTTAATGTTATCAAATATTATATTTTTTTATGATTTTTAACTAAATTTGAATATCGAACCGACTGCTAGCAGCCGGTTGGATATTGAATATCGAATATCGAATAACGAACCGGCTGCTAACTTCACATCCATTGTTTTTTCTTAATTGTAAGGTTGTGGTTTCGACTTATCTTTTAATCAGAGTACAACATGCATATAAATAATAATTTTGGTGTAGGAAGGATTAAAGCTAAAAGTATTTTTTGGGTAAATAAATGTAAAGGACAACTGTATTTCGTTTGTTATTTTGTACATAAATTTGTCCGCTGTGATCTGTTTTACATTTTGTTTTACTATATGACTAAATGACTAAACAAATTATCTTTTCTCATTGGATAAAAATGTAGGGAATCTCCTTTGATAAAATGTTATATTCATCGCGTCCGTTGGTCTCGGTAAATATCATATCTCCGGTGTTGATAAATCATTGTATAAGGTTGGGGTCTTACGGTCAGCTACAATTGCTTCTACCCACGTCATTTGAACTCTGGTAAATGGTTGTCTCTTTGGCAATCTTACCTCATCCTATCATAGTTATATGGACAAGATTTCCTGTACATGAAGAACAATCAGTTTAACGTTCAAATGTTTTTTGTTTTTACTTTCTTCAAGATTTGAACCCCACACGTGGCAGGTGTGTTTGACTCATATATGAATTGATTAGGATTGTCAATTTTCCTGCCGAAGTTTGTAGTTTTCTCCGGCCACTCTGTTTTCCTTAATGAATACAAACTGACCGCCACGATATAGCCAAGAGTGCTGAAAGTAGCGTTAAGCACCACCAATCAATCAATCATTCTTTTTCAAGGCATTTAAGTCAATATTTGCCATTGACGTAACTCGTAATACCTGAGTTAATTCGTCGGACGCATGTTTGAATTATCCAAACTTAGAATTATGTAATATTGTAGTAAATTAAATTATTTATCACATTTTCCCAATTCGTCATTACGAATTAAACCCGTTACACTATTCTATTGTATTCTTAAATAATTCTAAAACTCATTATGAGAAAGTGCGCTACAGACTAATCTGCTGAGTTATCTTTTACACCAGATTTTGTTTCAATAACATATTATATTTTGTTGTTTTATATTTGTCAATTTGTGATTACGGATGACATGATTTGATAACGCATATTTTCATAATTTATGATAATGAATTCGTTATGAGGAATCAGAAAATGGCAATACAGAATTTGATATGCTACAAAATTTTATTTTATTGATCGATAATGTCAATATGTATAGGACCGAATATTGTCTGCTTCCATCGCAGATGTTTGTTGAAGTTTAACAACACAAATTCGCTGTAAACAATTTTAATTGAGACAATTTACATTTTTGTTGTTTACCACAACCATTTTTTTTTTCTTTTTCTTTGTTAAGTGTCATTATTACCATGATCTGTACCGAGTACTGTATTTAATATTATGTAACTCAACAAATAGCTTATTAATAAGTAAGACAACACAAAAAAATGACACTTAAGGAAAAACTTTTTACGTACACGTGTACATTTGCTGTTGCTTTTTAAACAGTTCAATAGTTGTAAAAATAAAAAAAATAGTTGTAAAAAAAAAAATAAACAAAACAATTCAAGGATTATAAAAAAACCAATAGTTCAAGGAGTATAGGAAAAAAAAAAAAAAAAACAGTTCAAGAATAAAAAAAAAAAAACATGCCAAGAATTGGATAAAGCTTGATCATTGTCCTGACCGATATCGGAGTATAGTATTAATGTATGGACTTTTTCATATTGGCCCTGTAACATGCCCGAGGTATTAATAATGACCAAGGATGGTTGTAATGGCCCCGAGGCAGCGCCGAGGGCCATTACAACTGTCCGAGGCCATTATTAATACCAAGGGCATGTTACAGGGCCAATATGAAAAAGTCCATATATTGATACTTTTATTAACCAACTAACAGACTAAGGCAACTTCATTCAAGAACAGTCTTCGAGTCTCGGATCCAAATACAGCTAACCACGAATCTATAACAGGACCAATACAAAAAAAAGCCAGTTCATAACACTTTTATTACCGTAAATGGTTTTAATTCTTCGATTAAACAAAAGTAAGAATCTTACCGTGAAGAAGATACAGGAATTCATAGCTGAACTTGTCTTTTCGCATTCACGATGGATTTTTGGTCAACATTGTCAGATGTAATTTCTGATTTCTCATCCAAGTACTTTATTTTATGCTATTACAATTCATTTCATCTAGCAAATATAAAGTAGCTGGGAAGAATAATTCAGACAGTTTAACTATTCTTACTCTGAGTAGTCTGCGTTCTGATAATTGATCAACGGAAATGAAACAGTGATAATAATCGAAAGTCGTACTCGAAAAAGGCTGTGTAATATTTCCGTTTCAAGTCGTTACAAAACACTGAACATCATTTAAACTATTTTTTTATGATATTAAGTTAAAAAAAAAATTGAAAAAAGTTGTCACTTATTTGAAGAAATAAACGACATTTTGATTTAATCGATGTCCCGTTTCATCTTGTTCATAATGCATGGCTGTGATTTCGTAATGCACGGGTGTGATTTCGTAATGCATGACTCAGATTTCGTAATGCATGGCTGTAGCAATTTCTCCGTTCATAATGACTAGTTGTCGAAATTTCACTTTTATAAAGCATGGGCATTTCTATACATATTGTAGTAAGTTGGTTAATAATAGATAGTTAATGTCGGCTCAAGGTACAAAACGTACTAACTTTCAAACAGTTTATATTGGTATTGGTAGTAATTGTGTGTTTTTTTACTTTTTAGACGAATAAAACAATTCTTGAATAATAATAACATTTCGGACATTTTCTACACTGCCTACTTTTCATCTACATTATTCGAAAACCACCTCTAATGGCTACAATCATGACAACGGAATACGCTTCCTGCATTTACTTAATTAAATAGAACAGAATGATTGAAAGAAAAAAAACCATTTACAAGATGTACAGTAATGCACTATACATAATTCTGCAGTTATATGTACGTATTCTGACGCATTACCAAATTATTACCATCGACAACCGATAGAACATGAAATTCAGTTTAAAGCATTATTATTTTTAAATGTCTGAGGATAACATTTTTTTAATAGATGTTTTTTGGTAATTTTACTACTGTAAACTCAGTACTTTCCAAACATTCAAAATGTTGTCAATATAATATTCTTTAGACAAGTCCACACAATTAACTATATGAGCTGCGTCTGATAGAAACGTATGCATGTACATGTATAAGACTTTGATTGATTTTGAAACATTCAAAACAGAAATAAAAGATGAATTTTGGTTTGTTTTGTAGGGTTCGTATAACAACTCAATTTTAAAACAATTACACACTTTCCCTAGAGATTTTTTAAACCCGGAAAAGGTTAACAGATGTATTGATAAACATTTGCATAAGGTCGATTTCTGTCCGTCGCAGCTCATATATTATACTCTTTTTTAAAGGAAGATAATAAACACATAACTATAGAAGATACTCATATAAAAATATAACAGAGTGGATTCATTGAGACTAAAAAAAAAAAAAAAACGATAGTAACGACGTCATATACGAAGAAGGGTGAGACACAGTGCATTTCTAATGATTTGGTGCAATAAGTAAAACTTTAGTGAAGTCACTTATCGAAACGATTGCCAAACATTCAAATCAAATAATAAATACATCTGAATCAATAGTATACCTCTAACATTTTACATTTAAATTTTTACTGTTAGAAATTAACGCATTCAAAGCATATTTTATAAAATTGGCATGACTTAGTTAAGGGATTTTTATGATTCTGTTATGTTATTTTATCAATAGCGAATTTAAGAAAAGTGTGGTATAAATCATACACCGAAGCACTGACTATACAGCTGACAAGCTTCCACTGTTGGTATCGTTGAAACACAATTACATCAATTTTATCAAATGACCAATCAGAAAAGCAGACTTGTTTTTATCGAATTAATGGGCCCAATATAGACGAGTGACATTAACCAGAAAATTTTTATTTTTAATGCACCCACCTAACATACGGCTAAATCATACACCATTCGAAAGCACATCATCTGCACTACCTTTTTTGCCCGGTCGTCAAAAATTCGTATGGTGCAGTTTCCGTCAAATCACAACGAAAGGTCAAGTAACGGACAACTTCTAATTTAACAAGAAGTCAGCATTTTTTGCATATTCAGTCTTCTGAATAATGATATTTTGTATGGACATATGGAAATCTGTTAGAACAGATGTTAATAGTAACTTATCAAAAGCACTTTGAAATATTAATGTCGGATTTTTAATAAATAGCGCTGTTTTCCAGAAATTCCATTGAAAATGACAAAAATGCTTGAAAATCAAATTTTATGTCTGTGATTCAACTGTTATTTACCATAAAACCAAATAACATATTTTAATTAGTGCTAAGAATGTTTTTGACATCATTAAATTACTGCAATTACTCTTCTTGTTAGTTAAGCAGCCAATCATAACAACCATGCAGTAGCCCAAAATATCGCCATCTGCAAGAAAATAGCTTTTTTAGCTGTTCTTTGTTAAAACAATTTGTATGTAGTCGATATTATGTTGAAAAACACAAATTTTAAAAGTGCAAAAAAGTTAAAGGATAGAATACACAAAATATTCGTGCATTTAGGTAAAAATTTGGGAGGGAAACTTTGATAATTCAATATGTGTATGTCTTCTTGGTTGATTATAGAATCATGTGCAAAACAGTGTAGCCGAGACCATTGATTGGCGCGCTAAAATATCCCATTGACTGGGTCAGATTAGGTGAACGTTCGTCTGTAACGCCCACAACTCACGACGTATTTATTATAGACATTTAAACTGTGGGGTCACCAAAGGGTCTCAACGCCTAAATAAAATAATTCGAAAAACTAATCAGGAATAACCTTTGTGTTTTGATTTATATTGAATACTTAAACGTTCTTTACTTGTGTTTTTGTTATGTTTTGATAATGAATTTTTATGATATCGGACGTTCTTTCAGCAAAAAAGGATTTAACTGGCTTTAAAAGTTACAATTTCAGGGGCGTTTCTAGGATATTTGAAAGAGGGGGGCGTAGAATACAATCTTTTTTTGGACATTTTTTTGGCTAAAAAACATAAAATAATTGTGAAATGCACTAATATGACGGTTCTTTGACTTGGAGCATGTATATTTTATAGTTAAAGTGTCAGGGTTTGATATTTTTTATGCCAAATTCTCTCCATTAATTGTCTATGGTATATTAAAATGATTGGATGGATCTTAACAGCAGTAGGCCAATAACGAGAAATTCTAAATTCTAGGGTAAAGGGCGTTACTTTACATTTCAATAGTCCTAGGCCAGGATTTTATGAACGGGAGGCGTAATTCCGGTTGCCCTGGTATAGGGTCCATAGGGAAGGTCAGAAGCTCCTGGATTTCAACAATTTAGAATCAAATTATGAAGTATTATAACAGACTCCATGATAGACAAATTGGTAAAAATAGTCTGCCATCGGATCATTCAAATTATATATTGATTAACATGTGGATATCAAATCTTTGGAAGAAGTTATGAATTCAGTTAAAAGGTTATATGAAATGGGCATGAAAAATTGAAAATAAATCTTTAACGATAGCTTTTTCTGAACTTTTAATATATATATGTATATACCCGTTTTGTTAAAACATACCTTTTCACTGTTTTGGTCTTTTGGAAAATGTTGTTTGTGCTGTATTTAGACCCCTTTACCAAGAAATTTGTTTTGCATGCACACGTATAAAAATTGCGGTTTTTATCCAACGCAATCATAGGTTTGAACGTTGTTTTCAATTTAGTAGATATAAAAAGATGTGATATGAGTGCCAATGAGACAACTCTCCATCCAAGTCACAATTTATAAAAGTAAACCATTATAGGTCAAAGTACGGTCTTCAACACGGATCTTGGCTCACACCGAACAGCAAGCTATAAAGGGCCCCGAAAATTACTAGTGTTAAACCATTCAAACGGGAAAACCAACGGTCTAATCTATATAAGAAACACTTATGAACCACATCAACAAACGACAACTACTAAACATCAGATTCCTGACTTAGGACAGGTGCAACCAGTTGCAGCGGGTTTAAACGTTTTAATGGTACCAAACATTCACCCTTATCTGAAACAATAGTGTAACATTGTATTTATAATACCCCGTTCTAGATAGTCAAATCTGACCCCTTCCAATGCAAGGCGAAAAAAACATAACCCCATTTCAGACAATTTAGCTGAAAATGCAATGTAGAATGGCCATTGGGGAAGTGTCACACAAAACAACCATTTCATGTATAGATTTACTTACCGCTTTGGTTGTTTAAAAAAGGTGTCCAAATCACCAATCGGATGGGGGAATCAGTATAAAAGAAATCAGAGTATGTGTTTAATTAATGAATATGATAAATTGCCATATTCAATACAATATAAGCAGATAACGATAGTTTTTTTTTTTTTTTAAAGGGGGGGGGGCGTACGCCCATTACGCCCTTACCTGGACCCGCCCCTGACAATGTGTTGATTATTATCTTTTTTTCGGACGTCAAAGCGATTTAACAATTGCGGTTGTCCATTTATGTCATCTTTTAACTTTTATCTAGTCAAAATTTTATTTTAGAACGAATGCATGATCAACTTTAAAAAGTGTGCAAACACAAAACATATAGACAAAATAAACTTCTTTCCTGTCTTTTTCGTACTTGCAATTTATTAGACAGTAAAAAGGCTATTTGGATCAAGCCTTGTGAAATTTGCATTTACGTTTTTTGAATAGGTAAAATGTATAGTTTGGTGATCTTTTCTGCTAACTACTATACTTGTGAAAAACCCTTGGCAACAGAAACATATTCAGCTTTTTTTTTTAATCGACCCAATTTACATAGTAATGGACGACTTCGTACATTTTATGATCGCAAATAAAATATGTATATAATATACTGTACACTGTAGTTCGTATATGTACTGAGACCCTTCGGCAACCCCACAGTTTAAATGTTTATAATAAATACGTCGTGAGTTGTGGGCGTTACAGACGAACGTTCATCTAATCTGACCCAGTCAATGGGATATTTTAGCGAGCCAATCGATGGTCTCGGCTACACTGTTTTGCACATGATTCAACTGCATCTTGCATTGAATGAGGAAGTGAAAACTATTATAAGCTAGCCACTGAAATGTTCTTCATGCCTGGCCAATATATTAAATCCTATCCAACTACATAATTTCTTGTAAATAAATTGAGACCCTCGCAATTATATTTAATTACATTAATTTTTGAATTGGGAAATCTAGCAATTCGCAATAACAATACATACATTTCCATTAATCCAATTTACTCCCTGAATAGTTTACATATAAATACATTTTAATATAAAGATGATTGATTGATTGTTGGTGTTTGACGCAATTTTCGGTTTACCACTTTTGGCTTCTGAAGTATTTTGCGGCGATCAGTTTTAAATGGTTTAGGCCCATGGAATGCCCAAGGAACCACCGACCTTCGGAAGGAAAACTGGCAATCCCCATCAACAATACATTAGTTATAGCTATTAGTATCAAGGACGAAGTTACTGTGTAGGTGTCACAACACAAATATACCAATCAGCATTGATCACCTTTTGTAAAAGTAGGCAACCTCTAACCAAACACAGCAGTGTTAATGTTGATGTTTACTTCAGCTAAATGTTACAAGTAAAGTTTATCAATAGAAACAAAAATATAAATGCATTTGAACCACTTTTATTTCAAATCTAATTGGCCATGATTTTGCATTAAAATTTCAATGTAGATTTGCCACATACTATTTTCATTTTAGGCATTTAAAAAAAAAGAGCATGATCTACTATTTAAGTAGATCATCTATTAAGCATTGGTTGATCATTGGCATATTAAAGATAGTACGTGTATATTAAGAATACATATGGTTAAAATGAAGTTATTTTATTTTAAAATATCTATACATTTGTGAGAAATGAAAAAAATGTGGTTGAATTTATCCAGTTTTTTAAATTGGTTTTATGTAATCTGATCTTAAATTATGTTCGTGGATATTTATTGTGCACTGAGCCCTCTTTTATTGATCTGACAGCGACTTTTTATTTTTCGGTTCAAGTTTCTAATGGTGCGAAGATCTCACAACAATAATAAGTGATATAAGTTGACATGAAAAAAAACGTATAAAATATTATGTATAAGTGTTAAAAACATGGGTTAAAACAATCTGACAAACATTTAGATCAATCAGGACTCGCCTGCTCGTTTATCGCATGAGAATAACGAAATCAAAGAACTACATTTTAATAAGATTAGGGTTAACTTAATGAGATAGCTTGAAAGCAGGTATTTTCTGGTAAATTTAAAGCGATTACTGTTTTTAGCGCTATTTGAATATGTTTATTATGAAACAAATCCCTTCACGTATAACCTCCATATGTGCACTTTGAACTTCCATAATTCTGCCAAGCAATGTCGAAGGAATAATGCTCATTACAATTTTGAGAATAACATATGGATATGTGAATGGAAAGAACAAAAGAAAAAAGGACGTAAGGTCAAGATGATTCCTACATTTCCGCTATATCATATAAAGATAGGTAGAGATGGAGAGAGAACTACGAGGTCTATCACAACTGTTTTCCAATCGTTTGATGTGTTTCAGCTTTTGGTTTTGATATGTGATAAGAGACTTTCTGTTTTGAAATTTCACTTGGAGTTCGGTAATTTATGTTGTTTTACTAACTTATTTTTTGCATCAATATCTGAGTTTTATGTTCTGGTGTCTTTTTTCGCTCAGCTTTGAAATTTATGGTTTTCTTTTCTTTATTGAAAGAAGGGATAAAATAATATGGAGGCAGTCTCAAACCATGGTCGAAGAAAAACAGATGACAGCATGATCATGGCGAAAAAAGTAAGACAGACAAACAAATCTTCTTAAAACACTATACCGAATTGTGTGAACAATACATAAACTAGTATGGTGATTACAGTTGTTCATGAAGGTTATTCAATCTTAATTAATCTGAATTATTAATTTTCAGTCATATTTAACTAACAAAGTATATTATAATGGGTTAACATTAAAAGGAATTCGCCGGATTTGACATTAAAAAGCGCATGGTACAGACAGTTTTCTTTCGAACATTGAACGAGCATAATCTTCATTACATGTCTTTCCATATCGGGAAACTAATTTTTACCAAATATACTTCTTTTGTTCCTTAAAGTTCTTCCATATCTTTTTTTAAATATGGTTGATCATTATCTGCCGATATAAGCAATATTATCTAGCAAAAAAAAAGCTAAATGATCCCCATTTGCAAATGGTGTTTTTTGGGGCAACTACAAAAGCTTCATTAGAAGGCTGCATCTGGACCTACATTATATTAATTGCAGTTTAAAATGATGAAAAAATTCCCTAGGTCCATAAACAATAAATCTATTCTATTTTTGACATACAAATATTCAAATTTCAGAAAATATTTAGATTTTATTGCAATTTTATCATTTTTGGAAGTTTTTTCAAGAAATGCAATTTTTTGTTAATACAGCGCAATCAACATTTAAGTTTGCACTTGATTTGAAATCATGGTAATTTGTTTTATAAGGTTTAGATCAATTTTAGGGAATAAAATGCCATACAAGTACCTGAAAATGGCATTTTGTGTAATTATAGCAAACATTTGGAATGCTCAGTTTAGACCTTTGACCTTGATTTAACGACAATTGCACCGTACGAATTATTGACGACCGGGCAAAAATGAAAGTACAGATAATAAGCTTTCGAATGATATATAATATAGCCGTATGTTAGGTGGGTGCATTAAAGTCGTTAACTAAGCGTCTTTTTGAAAATTGTCACTCACCTAATAATGAATATTACGTGATAGATAAATTACTCATAATTAGTCTTAAAGATAGAATAGCTGTCAATGTTGATATTGATACAGGCATACCTCTTTTGACAGTCATATAATGAAACTTGGTTGAATCACAGAAAGTTTTCGCATAGAATCCTTTAACTGTCTGGATATCGATTATAATAGATTTTTTTGGAAAGACATCATTTTCGTGAGTCAAATGATTTACTCGGGTAACTTTTTATACCTTCATTACTATGAATTTTAGCCTTATCAAGACTTCGGAAGGGTCCATTGATAGAAGTAACGGAAAATAAAAGATATGGCATTGATATCTTTACGCAGAATCCGTACACGCGATGTCTTTTTCTGCTGCTCTAAGCTGGTTTTAGAATAGAATAAGAGACTGTTCACATTTTTATGTCCTTTCCTTTGAACGATTTCAGTGTCCTGAACTCCAGAATCTTTTTATACGCCCACTTAAAAGAAAGGGGGTATACTGTTTTACCTCTGTCTGTCCGTGCGTCCATCCGTCGGTCCGTCCATCCGTCCGTCCATCAATCTGTCCGTCCGTTCGTCCCATGAATATTTTTCGTCGCATTTTTCTCAGGAACTACATCATAAGGATTTCTGAAATTTGGTTTCAGGGTTAATATAAGTCAGCTATATCGTGTGATGCGTTTTGAGATTCATCACTTTACAACTTCCTGTTTACCGTCAAGTATTGGGCGGGGGTATCATCAGTGAGTAGCTCGCAGTTTCATTGTTTTGTATTGACCCTTCCCTTGCACTGTGACCTATGAGCCTCTTGTCGTTATTAGGCAGTGCTTCAGTTGCCATACTTTTAATTATTTTAGGTATAGCTTTTGTACCAAGTCTTTGATCTTTGTACCACAGTAAGTAACTTTGATCCATATTTATCATCTTGAAATGTTATTGCTTGCATGTAAAAAGGGGAATCGTCATTTTTCATTGTTTTTGGTCTTTTCTGTCTAAAAAGTTTGTATGCAAAAACTGGACATCTCGTGTGGTCATTCATGTTCTCCATGGCAATGGGTCATGCTCTCCGTAAAAAATTGGAGAGATTGTAATCCTGCCTTGTTTTGTTTGTCGTTCACTGCAACACTGGAGATATCCATCTCCATTTGTGTCCACCTTCAATGTGATATCCCCCCAACATATATAATTGTAATGTTTTGTAACTCAAAATAGACCAAAGTAGTAGTTGTTATTTATATATATTGTATTTATTAGAGAGCGAGGACTTGTTGGACCCATTACATTTTTAGAGTAAAACTCGTTTATGTCATCATCTGTTGATGGGTCAGCGGCATTTGGTTTATTTCCCAATCCAAGAGACTTTAGATTTTTGAATTTTGCACTCAATGTTTGACGGCTTTTGTAAAATTCATCATTGGTCATGATATTGAATTGGTATTTGTTAACTTTCAGGATTTAAGTGATGTTGGTTTGTACTCCATTGTACCATTTGTTTGTCTTTATTTTGTTGCACTGATGAAAAGAAACCTAAATAATGGTTTAATTCCTGAGAAGTGATTTCATCCATATTTCTTGTTTCATTGTGTTTTGTTTTCATATATGATTGGAAGATATTTAGATCAGATTTGGTGTTTCTGGAGGTATTTTTGCTTTCTTGTTCCTTTATGAATGATTCTAAATCAGCGTCTGTCACATCTCTAAAACTTTCATGTTCTGCTGATGTTTTGTTTGTTTTTTTTTAGTTAAAATTATTGCCATATCTTCAACTTGATTGTCCGAGTGAACATTATCATCTTGTGGTTTTTGTGTAATTTGATTGGAAGTTTACAGGGAGATTTTTATACCGGTCGCTAGATCTTGGTTTTGAAAAGTCCAAGTAATTACAACAAGGGCTATCCATTTCACTTAGGAGGAGTTTATTTGTGTCAGAATTATCTTCTGATTCCCATAGTGCCTCATCATTAGTTTGACTTAAGCTTTCGTTTGCTGAATTCCCCTCGAATAAAAGTAAAAAATGTCTGTTTGATTGTTCTTCAAAAGCATTATCTTTGTCAGTAGCCATTTTGTATGTTTGTTTTGTTTTGTTTTGTTTACTGTTTTGTTTTAGCAGACGAAATAAGTACTTTAGACTTGTCAGAAAAAAGGGTTGTTGTATTGTGGTAGACAAATTTTTCTTATTGCGCATTTTACTAAAATGGAATGAAAAAAAGAGAAAATGCACATCATATAAGTATATTTGCACATCATATAAGGATCTTTGCACATCATATAAATACATTTGCACATCATATAAGTATATTTGCACATCATATAAGTACATTTGCATTTCATATAAATATTTTTGCATATCATATAAGTATATTTGCACATCATATATTAAGTACATTTGCATATCATATAAGTATATTTGCACATGATATAAGTATATTTGAACATCATATAAGTATATTTGCACATCGTATAAATACATTTGCACATCATATAAGTACATTTGCACATCATATAATGATATTTGCACACCATATAAGTATATTTGCACATCATATAAGAATATTTGCACATCATATAAGTATATTTGCACATCATATAAATACATTTGCACATCATATATTAAAGTACATTTGCACATCATATAAGTCAGTTGCACATCATAAAAGTACATTTGCACATCATATGAGGATATTTGCACATCATATAAGTACATTTGCACATCATAAAAGTACATTTTGCACATCATATAAGTATGTTTGCATATCATATAAGGATATTTGCACATCATATTATGTCAACTGGACATCATATACAGGTGTTTGCACATCATATAATGACAATTGCACATCATATAAAGGTAAATCCACATCATACAATGAAAATGGGCATAATAAGACAGTTTTGGCGTTCCATACATAACAGTCTCAGAATGTTTTTGCCTGTATGTGCCTCAATTGTAGTCTCTAATAAAAAATAATAATGCTCATGTGAAACTATCATTCAATTATAGATATATCCATCAAACTATTTATTCCATTTCATTTTTGCTATAACTAAAGCTGACTTTCAACTGATTCCTCGTCTATGCTTTGAAAATTGGTAGAATTTTTGTCTTTCTTGTTCTCGTTGTCATCTAGCACAGACACCCATTCTCGTGTCTACAGATATAAAACAAAATACAAAACGTGAATAGTGGATTACTAAAGGAATGACTGTACTATTTTTTTCTGTCAATGAAGAAATAACATCAAAAATGTGGTGCACACTAAATAACTCGCGTAGCGGGTTATTTAAAAGTATGCACTACATTTTTTAGGTTACTTCGAATAGATAGAAAAAATATTACAGTCATTCCATATAATTTTATTCTAAAAAGGAGTAAATCATGATAAAAAGTTGATGACATCACGATCACATGACAAAATTAAGTGTATGAGCTGATAGGCAAAACTCTTTCAGCCAATCATAAGACGTGTTACATCCATGATTAAATTATCAAAAAAGGCGGAATATATCAATACTGATAAGCCGTTGACAAACAACAACAAACGACACAAAGACAAACAAAAGAATGAAAGACAATATCTAAAACTATATGCTGAACAACACACACCCCGTCTGAAAGGGTATGTAGATGCTGCTCCACATGTGACACCCGTTCTTAAATTATCAAAACGATATTTTATTTATAAATTGTATCGTACAATTTGGATTTGTTATGTTGAAAGCAAAAGTCATTTCGTTAACTAGATGAGTGATCACTCGGAAAACTTTTGAGATATATGATAGAGAAATAAAGGCAACAGTAGTATACCGCTGTTCAATAGTCTTAATTCGATTAAGCAAAAACAAATCCTGGTAACACTAAACCGAGGGAAACACATCAACTATAACAACGGAACAACAGAAACACTGAACTGTAACAAAAACAAATGCCAACATACATAGAAACGGACTCTAGATAACAACTGCAATATTCCTGACTGGATACAGGACATTTTAAGAAAAAATGGGGGGAGTTTTCGCTTACTGTTTCAAATGTTGAGGTATTTTTTAGTCACAGAGATTTATCCATAGTTGTACTTCATGAAATAGAGAGCGCACAACAGGCAAATATATTCTAAAAACGCCGAAGGAGAGCAATATACAAAAAGAAATTTAATTTTTTAAGTAAAACAAGAAAACACAACTTTTACTCTGCTTTTTCGCTTACTGTTTCGAATTTTTGATGTTTTTCTTCACATAGATTTATCTATAGTTGTATCTCATGAAATAGTGATTAAAAACCTGATATTTCTATGATTATATTTTATATAGATACATTTTGCTACCAATGTAAACAAATGTCTGTATGTATATATTTCATTTGATATCATTTGATTTTTAAAGTTACTTGAAATTAGTATGATTTATTGAAGAAGATGAACAAAACCGGAAAACAAACAGTAGGAAAAAAAAGTAAGTAGTGTGTCAATTATTTGGTTGGCTTTGATTTAAAATACATCATGATCTTATGAAAATGCGTTTAACTTATGCAAATCAAAACGGTATTTATTCAATTTTTAGATCAAGGCTTGCACATTTGTTACGAAAATAACAAAAGTTACATTATCTGTTAAATTGATAAATCGCACTTAATGTTTAAAGTGTTAATTTCTTTGATCTTAATAGTCTGTTATATTTCATAAAAACTACAGAAAATAACGTTAGTTTTCGTCCTGACATCCTTATTCCATTTAGATTTGATTCGAGCGTCGCTGATGAGTCTTCTGTTGAAGAAACGCGCGTCTCGTGTGCAAAGTTTTAATCCTGGTAGTTATGATTAGTTTATTCCCTTTAATAAGATTTTAGATAGTGGAATGAAATTTCCAAGTTTTGATTCGACTTTTACGGGCGATGCATACATAATAGGAGATGCCAAACCCGTAGACACAACCGGTCTTGATCTGTTTTGAATGTATGTGTCGACCTTATTTCTATCATAATGTTCAAGTTCACTAAAAATGAACGTACGGGTTTTGAAATTGGTTTAATAGACCTTTCAAAATAAACACATTACATTTGGCTAACCGGACAGGGAGGTGGACATACCTATTTACACTATAAAGTGTCCCTTAAAAGCATTTAGTGATAAAAATATTGAATATTATAATATCTAATGTTAACAAATGATATAGTGAAACGAGGTGCACGATTAAAGAACAGAGCCTGTAAAGTATAATGAAAAGAAGATAAGTACTACAAGATCACACTGCCAAATAAATGGTGTACGAAAATAGTGAATACAGAAAAGAGATATTGTGCACTGTAAATTCTTGCTGTAAAACATCATTTAAATGCTAGTTAACGCTTCTTTCGCCAAAACTTGCACTCAAAGTTACCATCATTTGTAGGAACACTTTTGGTTTGTTTAAGCAGAAAAACATATCCTCTCCCAATATTTAAACTCTTAACATAGTAATATTAGTAACTTGTTGTGCTTTATTTTGATCGCACGCTGTAAATTATCAAATGACCGTTTCCATGGGTATAAAAATAATTCATTATCCTCATGCAACAAAGTAATTAGTAGCACTTTACAAGTTTATAGGTATACATTCCGTCCTACTGACTGTTTTCATGGTTATAGACGAATTAAGAAAAGACCTGGACATTCATTTAAACATCAACTAATTAATATGATTGACAAACTCAAACGGTAACTATTTAATTTAATCATAACAACACATAAACAAACACATCCTTAAATCAAACTCGAACGGGCACTGTGGCGAAAGAGAGGCGAAAGATACCAAAGGATTATTCAAACTCATAAGTCGAAAACAAACAAACAATGCCATGGCAAAAAAAAACGAAAAAGAAAAGAAAAGAAACAGAAACGACGAAAAGACTATTAACAATACACAAAACACAACATAGCAAAATAAAGACTGAGCAACACGAACGCGACAAAAACCGGGGTGATCTCAGGTGCTCCGGAAGGGTAAGCAGATCCTACTCCACATGGGACAATCGTCGTGTTGCTCAAATGTTTAATAGTAATAAAGATATTTTACTTACATCAGTAACGTATGAAGAAATCCATGTTAAGTTAAAATTGTCAGCTGGAATCTTTCTAACAATGTAGAAACTTGCCAAACATATCATGAAACATGCACATACCAACATTGTTATAAGCACATGTAAATGTAGATCAGATTCGACTCGTGATCCAACCACATGACTTGTTTTAACACTTGTGAAGTTTTGTTCTAGGATTGAAGTGTCAGTAGTATCTGAAAAGATATATTAAATTAACGTCTTGCACTATGGATTTGAAATTCATATGTACTTTTTGTTTTTCAAATGATTACAAATTGGTTACGAAAACTGATGAAAATAAGAAGTCCCCAGACCACCAGTTCATATTATACATGTGGCACCCGTATTCAAGGAAACCATTGCCTCGAATATTATATCACAACGCTTTTATTTCAAACACCACGTGCACTCATAAGTCATTTGTATAGATCATGCAGATACTTAAGTTTGACGAGATTTGTTCCAATTTTTGTCAAAATTTTGAAGTCTCTTTTTATAAATAAAAGGTAAATAAAATTGAGAATGGAAATGGGGAATGTGTCAAAGAGACAACAACCCGACCATAGAGCAGACAACAGCCGAAGGCCAACAATGGGTCTTCAATGCAGCGATGCAGCGAGAAACTCCCGCACCCGGAGGCGTCCTTCAGCTGGCCCCATAACAAATATGTATACTAGTTCAGTGATAATGGACGTCATACTAAGCTCCAAATTATACACAAGAAACTAAAATCAAAAATGATACAAGACTAACAAAGGCCAGAGGCTCCTGACTTGGGACAGGCGCAAAAATGCGTCGGGGTTAAACATGTTTTTTGAGATCTCAACCCTCCCCCTATACCTCTAGCCAATGTAGAAAAAACAAACATACAACAGTACGCACAGTAAAACTCAGTTTAAGAGAAAAGAAAGTATTTATATAACAATAAAACACATATTCATTTCGTATTTCTTTTCTGCTTGAAACATGTTAAAACATGCTTTTTGAGACGCGTTATACTCATTGTAAATTTGATAACGACAAGCATGGTTCTCAATGG
The DNA here is from genome assembly GCF_021869535.1 of Mytilus californianus. Lineage (NCBI taxonomy): Eukaryota > Metazoa > Mollusca > Bivalvia > Mytilida > Mytilidae > Mytilus > Mytilus californianus. The sequence goes on along the minus strand of NW_026262582.1, from coordinate 25,986,961 downwards.
TGTACGCGTTTGTGTGTATCTAATACAATGATACTTTTCTCGCAAAATTACAAATTATTAATCGTAGTTAACGGACTGCAATAAATATTGCGAAACTGCAATTTTCATTCTCAAAATGGTTTGTTTTAAATCTTTGCAAAATGGCTGTTTTCAATCTAATGAGACGTTCAACCCTTCCAAAAACAAAATCGCATACGAAGAGCTAATACAACGTACTGACTTTAAAAAAAATCTAAACCAACATTCACCACACAGTATATAAATTTAAGGAACTGACAATATTTCAAAGGTCCTCGTCAGTTGCAAAGCCTACGATGTTTTTAGCATTTCCATATGAATCCAAGAAAAGTTATGTTAGGCTTAGACAATTTGACAAAAATGACATTTTTGAAATATAAACACATATCAGCAATTATAATTTGAAAAGGAACAATAAGAAAACATTTCCTGATATCAATGCAGGAATAACAACACAAGGGAAAATACTAAAGTATATACCATACCTAAAGCCGCCATAGTACAGTGATCCGTTAATCGTTCTGAATGCCAGACACATGCGTTGATGTATTTAAGGCATTAAGACGAGCTATAACACCTGAATTATCAGATTATGCAAGATGTTTGGATTTTTCCTATGTGTTTATTTTTCCAATTATGACCTTTGTCTATCACATTTTAACAAGACTTTGATCTATAACATTAATAAAACAAAATCAATCTGAAAAAAATAACAACAACAGTAAATAAAAAACAACTTAGATAAAAGGTAATATGTTTTTTATGAATCTAGGTTTTGTGTGCATCTTTAGCGTCCGTCAGCAATAACGTTTTGTTTCAATAATACATTATTAATAAATATACTTCTTTTTTTTCACTAGTAGAGGAGGTTGGACCGACGGGTTTTTTTTTCAGACATACATTGGAGAATTGAACAATTATGTGATTTCTGGATAAATTGTACAAAAATCATTCTGGACGCTATAACAATCAGATGAACATTCAGATGTCAAGGACAGCAATTTTTTGCCGACAAAACAATTGGTAAAACATAACACCATATTATGTAAGAGTCAAATCTATGCCCAACCTCATTTCTGTGTTTTATAATTACACTCCAGTCTGTGGCCCGTTTTGTTGCCTTAAATATGTTCCCGTTTCACTAAAATGTGTCCTGAAACGTCATGAAACTCAGATCTGACAGTGGACATTTTTTTCATTTAAATTCTTGTCCTTTTTATAAAGTAAAATTTTAGTAATGTGAGGTGACTTGGGATATGAACATATAGTTACGACATGGTTTAAGCGATCTGCCTTCCCTTATCCAGGCACCTTTGTGTAACACATAAAATGTAGAACAGTCCTTAAAATTCTGTTTGGAAGGACATGACTCATCAGCTCGGTACAAATCCGAAAAAAAAAAATAGGTAAAAAAGTAATAGTCAAAAATCAAGTCTTTTTGTCAGTAAAACATACTTAATAACCACACTTAAATCTAAAAATTAGACTCAAGATTTTATCAATATGTAGTTGTAATGATTTGTAACACCTGTATCATCCTAAACACAACTGCTACAGTGGAAGTAATTGTATTAATTTGTCTGAATTTCTTTCAATAATAGGTCACTTGCTGAAATACACAAACATGCCTATATAATGCAAGGACAGTTTTGGCGTTCAATACATAACAGTCTCAGAATGTTTTTGCATGTATGTGCCTCAATTGTAGTCTCTAATAAATTGGTTATACTTGATTTTTGACTTTTACTTTTTTACCTATTTTTTTTCGGATTTGTACCGAGCTGCTGAGTCATGTTCTTCCAAACAGAATTTTAAGGACTGTTCTACATTTTATATGTTACACAAAGGTGCCTGGATAAGGGAAGGCAGATCGCTTAAAACCATGTCGCAACTATATGTGCATATCCCAAGTCACCTCACATTACTAAAATTTTACTTTATAAAAAGGACAAGAATTTAAATGAAAAAAATGTCCACTGTCAGATCTGAGTTTCATGACGTTTCAGGACACATTTTAGTGAAACGGAAACATATTTAAGGCAACAAAACGGGCCACAGACTGGAGTGTAATTATAAAACACAGAAATGAGGTTGGGCATAGATTTGACTCTTACATAATATGGTGTTATGTTTTACCAATTTTTTTGTCGGCATAAAATTGCTGTCCTTGACATCTGAATGTTAATCTGATTGTAATAGCGTCCAGAATGATTTTTGTACATTTTATCCAGAAATCACATAATTGTTCAATTCTCCAATGTATGTCTGAAAAAAAAGCCCGTCGGTCCAACCTCCTCTTCTAGTGAAAAAAAAAGAAAAATATTTATTAATAATGTATTATTGAAACAAAACGTTATTGCTGACGGACGCTAAAGATGCACACAAAACCTAGATTCATAAAAAACATATTACCTTTTATCTTAGTTGTTTTTTTATTTACTGTTGTTGTTATTTTTTTCAGATTGATTTTGTTTTATTAATGTTATAGATCAAAGTCTTGTTAAAATGTGATAGACAAAGGTCATAATTGGAAAAATAAACACATAGGAAAAATCCAAACATCTTGCATAATCTGATAATTCAGGTGTTATAGCTCGTCTTAATGCCTTAAATACATCAACGTATGTGTCTTGCATTCAGAACGATTAATGGATCACTGTACTATGGCGGCTTTAGGTATGGTATATACTTCAGTATTTTCCCTTGTGTTGTTATTCCTGCATTGATATCAGGAAATGTTTTCTTATTGTTCCTTTTCATATTATAATTTCTGTCATGTGTTTGTATTTCAAAAATGTCATTTTTTTTCAAATTGTCTAAGCCTAACATAACTTTTCTTTGATTCATATGGAAATGCTAAAAACATCGTAGGCTTTGCAACTGGCGAGGACCTTTGAAATATTGTCAGTTCCTTAATTTTTTATAATGTGTGGTGAATGTTGGTTTTGATTTTTTTTTTAAGTCAGTTCGTTGTTTTAACTCTTCGTATGCGATTTTGTTTTGAGAAGGGTTGAACGTCTCATTAGATTGACAACAGCTATTTTGCAAAGATTTAAAACAAACCATTTTGAGAATGAAAATTGCAGTTTCGCAATATTTATTGCAGTCCGTTAACTACAATTAATAATTTGTAATTTTGCGAGAAAAGTATCATTGTATTAGATACACACAAACGCGTACACCATTGAGAACCATGCTTGTCGTTATCAAATTTACAATGAGTATAACGTGTCTCAAAAAGCATGTTTTAACATGTTTCAAGCAGAAAAGAAATACGAAATGAATATGTGTTTTATTGTTATATAAATACTTTCTTTTCTCTTAAACTGAGTTTTACTGTGCGTACTGTTGTACGTTTGTTTTTTCTACATTGGCTAGAGGTATAAGGGAGGGTTGAGATCTCAAAAAACATGTTTAACCCCGCCGCATTTTTGCGCCTGTCCCAAGTCAGGAGCCTATGGCCTTTGTTAGTCTTCTATCATTTTTGATTTCTTGTGTATAATTTGGAGTTTAGTATGACGTCCATTATCACTGAACTAGTATACATATTTGTTATGGGGCCAGCTGAAGGACGCCTCCGGGTGCGGGAGTTTCTCGCTGCATTGAAGACCCATTGGTGGCCTTCGGCTGTTGTCTGCTCTATGGTCGGGTTGTTGTCTCTTTGACACATTCCCCATTTCCATTCTCAATTTTATTTACCTTTTATTTATAAAAAGAGACTTCAAAATTTTGACAAAAATTGGAACAAATTCCGTCAAACTTAAGTATCTGCATGATCTATACAAATGACTTATGAGTGCACGTGGTGTTTGAAATAAAAGCGTCGTGATATAATATTCGAGGCAATGGGTTCCTTGAATACGGGTGCCACATGTATAATATGAACTGGTGGTCTATGGACTTCTTATTTTCATCAGTTTTCGTAACCAATTTGTTATCATTTGAAAAACAAAAAAGTACATATAAATTTAGTGCAAGACGTTAATTTAATATATCTTTTCAGATACTACTGACACTTCAATCCTAAAACAAAACTTCACAAGTGTTATAACAAGTCATGTGGTTGGATCACGAGTCGAATCTGATCTACATTTACATGTGCTTATAACAATGTTGGTATGTGCATGTTTTATGATATGTTTGGCACGTTTCCACATTGTTAGAAAGATTCCAGCTGACAATTTTAACTTAACATGGATTTCTTCATACGTTACTGATGTAAGTAAAATATCTTTATTACTATTATACATTTGAGCAACACGACGATTGTCCCATGTGGAGTAGGATCTGCTTACCCTTCCGGAGCACCTGAGATCACCCCGGTTTTTGTAGCGTTCGTGTTGCGCAGTCTTAATTTTGCTATGTTGTGTTTTATGTATTGTTAATAGTCTTTTCGTCGTTTCTGTTTCTTTTCTTTTCTTTTTCGTTTTTTTTTTTGCTATGGCATTGTTTGTTTGTTTTCGACTTATGAGTTTGAATTATCCTTTGGTATCTTTCGCCTCTCTTTAACCACGGTGCCCGTTCGAGTTTGATTTAAGGGTTTGTTTGTTTATGTGTTGTTTTGATTAAATTAAATGGTTACAGTTTGAGTTTGTAAATCATATTAATTAGTTGATATTTAAATGAATGTCCAGGTCTTTTCTGAATTCATCTATAACCATGAAAACAGTCAGTAGGACGGAATGTATACCTATAAACTTGTATAGTGCTACTAATTACTTTGTTGCATGAGGATAATGTATTATTTTTATACCCATGGAAACGGTCATTTGATAATTTACAGCGTGCGATCAAAATAAAGCACAACAAATTACTAATATTACTATGTTAAGAGTTAAAATATTAGGAGAAGATATGTTTTTCTGCTTTAACAAACCAAAGGTGTTCCTTCAAATGATGGTAACTTTGAGTGCAAGTTTTGGTGAAAGAAGCGTTAACTAGCATTTAAATGATGTTTTACAGCAAGAATTTACAGTGCACAATATCCCTTTTCTGTATTCACTATTTTCGTACACCATTTATTTGGCAGTGTGATCTTGTAGTACTTATCTTCTTTTCATTATACTTTACAGGCTCTGTTCTTTAATCGTGCACCTCGTTTCACTATATCATTTGTTAACATTAGATATTATAATATTCAATTTTTTTATCAGTAAATGCTTTTAAGGGATCACTTTATAGTGTAAATAGGTATGTCCACCTCCCTGTCCGGTTAGCAAAATGTAATGTGTTTATTTTGAAAGGTCTATGATATAAAAACAAGAGGCAAAAGCAGTAAACCAATGTCAAAACCCGTACGTTCATTTTTAGTGAACTTGAACATCATGATAGAAAAAAGGTCGACACATACATTCAAAACAGAGCAAGACCGGTTACGTCTACGGGTTAAGCATCTCCTTTTATGCATGCATCGCCCGTAAAAGTCGAATCAAAACTTGGAAATTTCAGTGCACTATCTAAAATCTTATTAAAGGGAATACACAAATCATAGCTACCAGGATTAAAACTTTGGAGACGTGCGTTTCTTCAACAAAAGACTCGTCAGTGACGCTCGAATCAAATCTAAATGGAATAAGGATGTCAGGACGAAAACTAAAGCTATTTTTTGTAGTTTTTATGAAATGTAACAGACTATTAAGATCAAAGAAATTAACACTTTAAACATTAAGTGCGATTTATCAATTTAACAGATAATATAACTTTTGTGATTTTCGTAACAAATGTGGCAGCCTTGATCTAAAAATTGAATAAATACTGTTTGATTTGCATAAGTTAAACGCATTTTCATAAGATCATGATGTATTTTAAATCAAAGCCAACCAAATAATTGACACACTACTTACTTTTTTTTCCTACTGTTTGTTTTCCGGTTTTGTTCATCTTCTTCAATAAATCAAACTAATTTCAAGTAACTTTAAAAATCAAATGATATCAAATGAAATATACATACAGACATTTGTTTACATTGGTAGCAAAATGTATCTATATAATATATAATCATAGAAATATCAGGTTTTTAATCACTATATATTTCTTGAGGTACAACTATAGATAAATCTATGTGAAGAAAAATATCAAAAATTCGAAACAGTAAGCGAAAAAGCAGAGTAAAAGTTGTTTTTTCTTGTTTTACTTCAAAAATTAAATTTCTTTTTGTATATTGCTCTCCTTCGTCGTTTTTAGAATATATTTGCCTGTTGTGCGCTCTCTATTTCATGAAGTACAACTATGGATAAATCTCTGTGACGAAAAAATACCTCAACATTTGAAACAGTAAGCGAAAAATTCCCCAAATTTTTTCTTAAAATGTCCTGTATCCAGTCAGGAATATTGCAGTTGTTATCTAGAGTCCGTTTCTATATATATGTTGGCATTTGTTTTTGTTACAATTCAGTGTTTCTGTTGTTCCGTTGTTATAGTTGATGTGTTTCCCTCAGTTTAGTTTGTTACCAGGATTTGTTTTTGCTTAATCGAATTATGACTATTGAACAGCGGTATACTACTGTTGCCTTTATTTCTCTATCATATGTCTCAAAAGTTTTCCGAGTGATCACTCATCTAGTTAACTGAGTGACTTTTGCTTTCAACATAACAAATCCAAATTGTACGATACAATTTATAAATAAATATCGTTTTGATAATTTAAGAACGGGTGTCACATGTGGAGCAGGATCTACATACCCTTTCAGACGGGGTGTGTGTTGCTCAGCGTATAGTTTAAGATATTGTCTTTCATTCTTTTGTTTGTCTTTGTGTCGTTTGTTGTTTTTTGTCAACGGCTTATGAGTATTGATATATTCCGCCTTTTTTGATAATTTAATCATGGATGTAAGACGTCTTCTGATTTGCTGAAAGAGTTTTGCCTATCAGCTCATTCACTTAATTTTGTCATGTGACCGTGATGTCATCAACTTTTTATCATGATTTACTCCTTTTTAGAATTAAATTATAAGGAATGACTGTAATATTTTTTTCTGTCTATTCGAAGTAACCTAAAAAATGTAGTGCACACTTTTAAATAACCCGCTACGCGAGTTATTTAGTGTGCACCACATTTTTGATGTTATTTCTTCATAGAAAGAAACAAATATTACAGTCATTCCTTTAGTAGTCCACTATTTACGTTTTGTATTTTGTTTTATATCTGTAGGCACGAGAATGGGTGTCTGTGCTAGATGACAACGAGAACAAGAAAGACAAAAATTCTACCAATTTTCAAAGCATAGACGAGGAATCAGTTGAAAGTCAGCTTTAGTTATAGCAAAAATGAAATGGAATAAATAGTTTGATGGATATATCTATAAATGAATAATAGTTTCACATGAGCATTATTATTTTTATTAGAGACTACAATTGAGGCACATACAGGCAAAAACATTCTGAGACTGTTATGTATGGAACGCCAAAACTGTCTTACTATGCCCATTTCCATTGTTTGATGTGGATTTCCCTTTATATGATGTGCAAACACCTGTATATGATGTCCAGTTGACATGATATGATGTGCAAATATCCTTATATGATATGCAAACATACTTATATGATGTGCAAAATGTACTTTTATGATGTGCAAATGTACTTATATGATGTGCAAATATCCTCATATGATGTGCAATTGTACTTATATGATATGCAAATGTACTTTTATGATGTGCAAATGTACTTTAATATATGATATGCAAATGTATTTATATGATGTGCAAATATACTTATATGATGTGCAAACATACTTATATGGTGTGCAAATATCATTATATGATGTGCAAATGTACTTATATGATGTGCAAATGTATTTATATGATGTGCAAATATACTTATAAGATGTTCAAATATACTTATATCATGTGCAAATATACTTATATGATATGGAAATGTACTTAATATATGATGTGCAAATATACTTATATGATATGCAAAAATATTTATATGAAATGCAAATGTACTTTTATGATGTGCAAATATACTTATATGATGTGCAAAGATCCTTATATGATGTGCAAATTTACTTATATGATGTGCATTTTCTTTTCTTTTCATTCCATGTTAGTAAAATGCGCAATAAGAAAAATTTGTCTACCACAATACAACAACCCTTTTTTCTGACATGTCTAAAGTACTTATTTCGTCTGCTAAAACAAAACATAAAACAAAACAAAACAAAGCAAACATACAAAATGGCTACTGACAAAGATAATGCTTTTGAAGAACAATCAAACAGACATTTTTTACTTTTATTCGAGGGGAATTCAGCAAACGAAAGCTTAAGTCAAACTAATGATGAGGCACTATGGGAATCAGAAGATAATTATGACACAAATAAACTCCTAAGTGAATTGGATAGCCCTTGTTGTGTTTACTGGGACTTTTCAAAACCAAGATCTAGCGACCGGTATAAAAATCTCCCTATAAACTTCCAATCAAATTACACAAAAAACACAAGATGATAATGTACACTCGGACAATCAAGTTGAAGATATGGCAATAATTTTAACTAAAAAAAAACAACCAAAACATCAACAGAACATGAAAGATTTAGAGATGTGACAGACGCTGATTTAAAATCATTCATAAAGGAACAAGAAAGCAAAAATACCTTCAGAAAAACCAAATCTGATCAAAATATCTTCCAATCATATATGAAAACAAAACACAATGAAACAAGAAATATGGATGAAATCACTTCTCAGGAATTAAACCGTTATTTAGGTTTCTTTTCATCAGTGCAACAAAATAAAGACAAACAAATGGTACAATGGAGTACAAACCAACATCACTTAAATCCTGAAAGATAACAACTACCAATTCAATATCATGACCGATGATGAATTTTACAAAAGCCGTCAAACATTGAGTGCAAAATTTAAAAATCTAAAGTCTCTTGGATTGGGAAATAAACCAAATACCGCTGACCCATCAACAGATGATGACATAAACGAGTTTTACTCCAAAAATGTAATGGGTCCAACAAGTCCTCGCTCTCTAATGAATACAATATATATAAATAACAACTACCACTTTGGTCTATGTTGAGTTACAAAACATTACAATTATATATGTTGAGGGATATCACATTGAAGGTGGACACAAATGGAGATGAATATCTCCAGTATTGCAGTGAACGACAAACAAAAGCAAGGCAGGGTTACAATCTCTCCAATTTTTTACGGAGAGCATGACCCATTGCCATGGAGAACATGAATGACCACACGAGATGTCCAGTTTTTGCATACAAACTTTTTAGACAGAAAAGACCAAAAACAATGAAAAATGACGATTCCCCTTTTTACATTCAAGCAATAACATTTCAAGATGATAAATATGGATCAAAGTTACTTACTGTGGTACAAAGGTCAAAGACTTGGTACAAAATCTATACCTAAAATAATTAAAAGTATGGCAACTGAAGCACTGCCTAATAACGACAAGAGGCTCATAGGTCACAGTGCAAGGGAAGGGTCAATACAAAAACAATGAAACTGCGAGCTACTCACTGATGATACCCCCGCCTAATACTTGACGGTCAACAGGAAGTTGTGGAGTGATGAATCTGAAAACGCATCACAAGATATAGCTGACTTATATTAACCCTGAAACCAAATTTCAGATATCCTTATAATGTAGTTCCTGAGAAAAATGCAGCAAAAAATATTCATGGGACGAACGGACGGACAGATTGATGGACGGACGGTTGACGGACGGACGGATGGACGCACGGACAGACAGAGGTAAAACAGTATACACCCTTTCTTTTAAGTGGGCGTATAAAAAGATGCAGGAGTTCAGGACACTGAAATCGTTCAAAGGAAAGGACATAAAAATGTGAACAGTCTCTTATCCTATTCTAAAACCAGCTTAGAGCAGCAGAAAAAGACATCGCGTGTACGGATTCTGCGTAAAGATATCAATGCCATATATTTTGTTTTCCGTTACTTCTATCAATGGACCCTTCCGAAGTCTTGATAAGGCTAAAATTCATAGTAATGTAGGTATAAAAAGTTACCAGAGTAAATCATTTGACTCACGAAAATTATGTCTTTCCAAAAAAATCTATTATAACCGATATCCAGACAGTTAAAGGATTCTATGCGAAAACTTTCTGTGATTTAACCAAGTTTCATTATATGACTGTCAAAAGAGGTATGCCTGTATCAATATCAACATTGACAGCTATTCTATCTTTAAGACTAATTATGAGTAATTTATCTATCACGTAATATTCACTAATTGGGCCCATTAATTCGATAAAAAAAGGCTGCTTTTCTGATTGGTCATTTGATAAAATTGATGTAATTGTGTTTCAACGATACCAACTGTGGAAGCTCGTCAGCTGTATAGTCAGTGCTTCGGTGTATGATTTATACCACACTTTTCTTAAATTCGCTATTGATAAAATAACATAACAGAATCATAAAAATCCCTTAACTAAGTCATGCCAATTTTATAAAGTATGCCCTGAATGCGTTAATTTCTAACAGTAAAAATTTAAATGTAAAAAGTTAGAGGTATACTATTGATTCAGATGTATTATTTGATTTGAATGTGTGGCAATCGTTTCGATAAGTGACTTTACTAAAGTTTTACTAATTGCACCAAATCATTAGAAATGCACTGTGTCTTACCCTTCTTCGTATATGACGTCGTTACTATCGTTTTTTTTTTTTTAGTCTCAATGAATCCATTCTGTTATATTTTTATATGAGTATCTTCTATTGTTATGTGTTTATTATCTTCCTTTAAAAAAGAGTATAATATATGATCTGCGACGGACAGAAATCGACCTTATGCAAATGTTTATCTTTACATCTGTTAACCTTTTCCGGGTTGAAAAAACTCTAGGGAAAGTCTGTAATTGTTTTAAAATTGAGTTGTTATACGAACCCTACAAAACAAACCAAAATTAATCTTTTATTTCTGTTTTGAATGTTTCAAAATCAATCAAAGTCTTATACATGTAAATGCATACGTTTCTATCAGACGCAGCTCATATAGTTAATTATCTGGACTTGTCTAAAGAATATTATATGGACAACTTTTTGATTGTTTGGAAAGTACTGAGTTTAACGTAGTAAAATTACACTTGCTTTTGATTAGTGTTATTACGTTTTGCGCATTATTTATGATTCTTTTAATATGTTTCTGTATGGTAAGAAAACTACTACCATACGACAGTAATGCCTTAACATTGATTTCTTCTTATGTTACCAATGTAAATTAAATATTTTGTCTGTCTTTGTATATTTTAACCTCTTCTGTTAAGTCCGTTTTAGGCAATATATTTTAAGCGTGGCTCCGTATTTAACATGCAATTTATTTGAATTTGTCGCTCACAAATTTCCCATGCTTATAAGTGTAACGATAATTTCAAGTCATTTTCATATGTCGTTTTCGCATAAACTAATGACAGCTGTAGCAAAATGTAATAAATGTGTCAGTGCTTATACATGTATAACAGAAATCAGATGAATTTGACAATCTAATGTATTCTGGGTAATACTTTTAAAATCTTACACCAAAATGTCATAAACAATGGACATTCAACCAATGACGTGATGTTATATTCATTTTGGTGAAATTATCCACATTTTTTAGGAATCTAAATTGTTATTTGGTTTGTCAAGTCTACTCTCTAGAAAACTATAGTATTGCTAAAGTGAAAGTCTTGTGATGTAGATAAACAGATATTCTAAATTACTTGAAAATGGGGCAGTACCCCGTCAACATATTTAAAAAAAAACAAAGACAGCTAGCCAGAAATTTAAGAACGGTCAGAAAGTAATTAATGTCGTTCCTATATACAAAACCACTAAGAAATTATACAACTTAAAATCTATTTTTCTACAAGCACAATACAACGTGTCGACGCGTTAATAGATTGTTAGTATTCTTTTTGTTTCAATGCGCGATAATCCCACTCAACTCTTTTTTGTCTACAATTTGTGTCAGACTCCTAACGTCATAAAGGTGTGAAATTAAACTTTTATAGAAACTGTTTGAACTTTAAAAATTAACACGTATCCTGAAAATATCATGATTCACCTAAACCGATGAAAATAAAAACAAAATACGCAATAAGAAGTCGCAAAAATGAAAGACATAGTCTAACATAGAACATATATATCCTTCCATCTGAAGACATATTTCACTTAGTACGATTATTGTTTTCGTTAAGTTTATATTTGCTCTTGTCCTGAATATGCATGAACTATTTGACTCTGAACGGCAGGCAAGCAATTCTCTTATATTATTATGTACAACTTAGAAACATTTAAAAGAAAATTACTTTTGGTCCTGAAATCCATAAAATATGTGGAACTGGACAGTAGTCTAGGCAACAACCTAAACTAAAATGAAAAACACTTAATCAAAAATGCAAATGTATTCTTGTATTTCGCTATATAGCTCGCTTCCTATTTTTGAGTGTAATTCTCGTTCGCACGTTGTCTTAAATTATGATGTTATGCTTGCATGGGTAACGTTTTTTTCAAGAAAATTGGAAGCGAAGCTATATAGCAAAATACAAGAATACATTGGCTAGAGGTATAGGGGGAGGGTTGGGATCTCATAAACATGTTTAACCCCGCCGCATTTTTGCGCCTGTCCCAAGTCAGGAGCCTCTAGCCTTTGTTAGTCTTGTATTATTTTTAATTTTAGTTTCTTGTGTACAATTTGGAGTTTAGTATGGCGTTCATTATCACTGAACTAGTATATATATTTGTTTAGGGGCCAGCTGAAGGACGCCTCCGGGAGCGGGAATTTCTCGCTGCATTAAAGACCTGTTGGTGACCTTCTGCTGTTGTCTGTTCTATGGTCGGGTTGTTGTCTCTTTGACACATTCCCCATTTCCGTTCTCAATTTTATTTGCATTTTTGATTAAGTGTTCTTCATTTTAATTTAAGTTGTTGCCTAGATTTCTGTGCAGTTCCACATATTTTATGGATTTCAGGACCAAAAGTAATTTTCTTTTAAATGTTTCTAAGTTGTACATAATAATATAAGAGTATTGCTTGCCTGCCGTTCAGAGTCAAATAGTTCATGCATATTCAGGACAAGAGCAAATATAAACTTAACGAAAACAATAATCGTACTAAGTGAAATATGTCTTCAGATTTCAGATGGAAGGATAAATATGTTCTATGTTAGACTATGTCTTTCATTTTTGCGACTTCTTATTGCGTATTTTGTATTTATTTTCATCGGTTTAGGTGAAACATGATATTTTCAGGATACGTGTTAATTTTTAAAGTTCAAACAGTTTCTATAAAAGTTTAATTTCACACCTTTATGACGTTAGGAGTCTGACACAAATTGTAGACAAAAAAGAGTTGAGTGGGATTATCGCGCATTGAAACAAAAAGAATACTAACAATCTATTAACGCGTCGACACGTTGTATTGTGCCTGTAGAAAAATAGATATAAGTTGTATAATTTCTTAGTGGTTTTATATATATAAACGACATTAATTATTTTCTGACCGTTCTTAAATTTCTGGATAGCTGTCTTTGTTTTATTTAAACATGTTGACGGGGTACTGCCCCATTTTCAAGTAATTAAGAATATCTTATTATCTGCATCACAAGACTTTCACTTTAGCAATACTATAGTTTTCTAGAGGGTAGACTTGACAAACCAAATAACAATGTAGATTCCTAAAAAATGTGGATAATTTCACCAAAATGAATATAACATCACGTCATTGGTTGAATGTCCATTGTTTATGACATTTTGGTGTAAGATTTTAAAAATATTACCCAGAATACATTAGATTTTCATATTCATCTGACTTCTATTATACATGTATAAGCACTGACACATTTATTACATTTTATTACATTTATTACATTTATTACATTTTGCTACAGCTGTCATTAGTTTATGCGAAAACGACATATTTTAAAAATATTACCCAGAATACATTAGATTTTCATATTCATCTGACTTCTGTTATACATGTATAAGCACTGACACATTTATTACATTTTATTACATTTATTACATTTATTACATTTTGCTACAGCTGTCATTAGTTTATGCGAAAACGACATATGAAAATGACTTGAAATTATCGTTACACTTATGAGCATGGGAAAGTGAGCGACAAATTCAAATAAATTGCATGTTAAATATGGAGCCACGCTAAAAAGATATTGCCAAAAACGGACTTAACAGAAGAGGTTAAAATATACAAAGACAGACAAAATATATTACTTACATTGGTAACATAAGAAGAAATCAATGTTAAGGCATTACTGTTGTCTGGTAGTAGTTTTCTATTCTAACCATACAGAAACATATAAAAAGAATCATAAATAATGCGCAAAACGTAATAACACTAATCAAAAGCAAGTGTAGATCAGATACCATGTATGAACTATCAACATGAATATCTTCAATTCCAGATGAATTACGTTTCAATAATGGAGTGTGAGAAGACTATGGAAAAAAACATTTTTACAGTTAACAGAATGTACTTTCACACCATCACCAGAAGCAATTTGTCTACATTTTTTTTTTCACAAAATGTAATAATATGATTTTTTCCTGATAAATAACTTATAGGCATGTTTTTTTTATAATATAAAGCATAAATAAATAATTGAAATTGGAAGAAAACAAACAATATTCAGACAAACTTTTCATGACTCCTAATGGGCCATTTTACGGATTGTCAACTGCATATTTCACAATAAAAAAGATTTTAAAAAAATTTGCCATTTTCCCCCCTTTTTCCAAGATTCCATTTTTCTCCCTTAATACCCTACATCCAACTTGTTTACTCCTATATCTCAAATTCCCACTTTTTCTACCACGTATATCCATCTTCCCAAAAGTATGTCTTTAGGTTCAATCGCAGGTCCCTTTGATTTCTCCACATATCCATCAAATATTATAAAAGGAAAAATGTCTGTCCAAGAAATGCAGCACAATAATTGGCTAAACATACACTAGTACATTCATTTAAGTCTTAAATATAAATAAACGTTTATTTTGATCTTAACATAAAAAAAAAGAATCACTCAAGTTTAGTCTTTCAGTCAATTTCCCGAATAATTGAGTACTGTTCAGTAGCTTTTCCAAACATTCTGTATGATGTTGATGTGAACAGGTAAATACCAACTACTGAACAGTTTGAACATGGACTAAAAGAATTTAATTGACTGCGAGCGAATTGTCTGAACAGTATTGCATTTACCACCGTGAATTAAAGATGGGAAATAAAGTGGTAATGGTGTATTACTGGTTGTTTCTCTGAATGAGTATTGTACTATTATTTGTCTGTTTGTCATTTTATTTTTGGTCATGGCGTTGTCAGTTTGTTTTCGATCTATGAGTTTGACTGTCCCTCTGGTATCTTTCGTCCCTTTTTTTTTAACGAAGGGCTAAAGTCGGCCCAAAGATTTTAATGTTTTTAAATCAGGCCAAAATGTTTCAATGTCAGATAGACATAGGTGTAATATTAGCACTACATCAAAATAACTACATTTTGTCTCCTCGCACTATTAGTGACGAAGCTGCAAACCGTTCTCATAATCTGTGTTTTAGCTCCAAAATTTATAACAGTTTTTAGCATAATTTACTATTGCTGCCATTCTTGGTCCATATTGATATCTAAGGATTCAATATTTACCTTGGCGAAATGTGGTGACAAAACATTTTGGATCGTACGTTCCCGGACAATGTTTTCCGAAGGCTTTAATGTCCAAAACATGAACAAAATCATAAAATATTGACGATATATCAAAAATTTAATATTTTGGAGACTATATTGTACTATTACTATGTACTAATACGAAGATATTTGTTTTACCTAGCATTTTTAAAATTATAGATCAATGTAAGATCATACAGATTTTGGCCAGCTTGGTATTGTACGATAAAGTTGAAATAAAACATGTTAAAGGCCATTTTTTGCAAAAAGTGAACGTTGGGTAATCAAATAAATAAAATAATAACTGAATGAAATTCGGTTCAAACTAGTTCAAAGTGCTGGTATCTTTTCCAAGTGAAAATTAAACTATCATTATAAGAATTTGTTTTTGTTTATGTTGATATTTTCGAAAAATTCAACATTTAACGGGTTATATACACCTAGGTAATGATAGGCGCACTATGATTTACAATTTTTTTTTATTTATGATATTCTATTAGAGATGCCGAAACCTTTATCATAATCATTATCACTATTCATACTTATGTTCTTATATTGGCACACCTTTTGTAAAAGGGGTGATATATTGTTATTCTACGATTTTTTCTTCCACACTGTTTTGTCGAGCTTAGTTCTCAGAGATGACTTGACAAACATTGATAAAACAGCAGCATAAATACCCAATCACGTCCGGTCTGTGTTTTTTTTAGATTTTTTTCTGCTTTGTATGGACCTGATGGATTCAACCCTTTTCAACTGATGTTTATAGATTATTATGTTATACACCACTGTTCAAGGTTTAGGGAGGGTTGGCGCCTTCAACCATGTTAAACCCCGCCACATGTTGTATGTGCCAGTCCCAAGTCAGGTGCCTGTAGTTCAGTGGTTGTCGTTGGTGACAAAACATTTTGGATCGTACGTTACCGGCCAATGTTTTCCGAAGGCTTCAATGTCCAAAACATGAACAAAATCATGAAATATTGACGATATATCAAAAATTTAATTATTTGGAGCCTATATTGTACTATTGCTATGTATTAATACGAAGATATTTGTTTTACCTAGCATTTTTAAAATTATTGATCTATGTAAGATCACACAGATTTTGGCCTTTTTTGTATTGTACGATAAAGTTGAAATTAAACATGTTAAAGGCCATATTTTTCAAAAAGTGAACGTTTGGTAATCAAATAAATAAAATAATAACTGGATGAAATTCGGTTCAAACTAGTTCAAAGTGCTGGTATCTTTTCCAAGTGAAAATTAAACTATCACTATAACATTTTGTTTATGTTGATATTTTCGAAAAATTCAACATTTAACGGGTTATATACACCTAGGTAATGATAGGCGCACTATGATTTACATTTTTTTTTTATTTATCATATTTTATTAGAGATGCCGAAACCTTTATCATAATTATTATCACTATTCATACTTATGTTCTTATAATGGCACACCTTTTGTAAAAGGGGTGATATATTGTTATTCTACGTTTTTTTTTCTTCCACACTGTTTTGTCTAGCTTAGTTCTCAGAGATGACTTGACAAACATTGATAAAACAGCAGCATAAAGAAAATCCCAATGTGCAAACGTGCATTTAAGGTTTGGAATTTTGAAGGTAGCCGCCGTTACCATGGAAACGGCATACATGTGAAAATCGGAAAGTGTTCAAAATTTAATGAAACTTTCTTTATACATTGTATATAACTCGTAATTCGAAGAAATGCCTTCCATCCTTAGAACTTCCAAAATCGCTATCGATGCCATGGGAACAGTCCAAATGTAAAAAAAAAATTAAAATAATGTTATACACATATGAACATTCACGGAACTACAATCTGTCGATACTTACATTTTGGCATTGTCATGTTGTTCTCTGACTGTGAATGACGCCTTTACACTAAATCCATAGGATGTTGAATGTGTACTGACTGATATTTTAGTCTTAGATACATGATCTTTTATTTGTTGTTATTGGCTTTGAACTAGCTCTGTAACTGCGAGTACTTTCAGATCTGTACTTTGTGTTTTTTGTTGTTGTGATGAATACCCAATCACGTCCGGTCTATGTTTTTGTTAGATTTTTTTCTGCTTTGAATCGACCTGATGTATTAAACCCTTTTCAACTGATGTTTATAGATTATTATGTTATACACCACTGTCCAAGGTTAAGGGAGGGTTGGTGCCTTCAACCATGTTTCACCCCGCCACATTTTGTATGTACCAGTCCCAAGTCAGGTGCCTGTAGTTCAGTGGTTGTCGTTGGTGACAAAACATTTTGGATCGTACGTTCCCTGCCAATGTTTTCCGAATGCTTCAATGTCCAAAACATGAACAAAATCATGGAATATTGACGATATATCAAAAATTGATTATTTTGGAGCCTATATTGTACTATTACTATGTACTAATACGAAGATATTTGTTTTACCTAGCATTTTTAAAATTATAGATCAATGTAAGATCACACAGATTTTGGCCTTTTTTGTATTGTACGATAAAGTTGAAATTAAACATGTTAAAGGCCATATTTTTCAAAAAGTGAACGTTTGGTAATCAAATAAATAAAATAATAACTGAATGAAATTCGGTTCAAACTAGTTCAAAGGGCTGGTATCTTTTCCAAGTGAAAATTAAACTATCATTATAAGAATTTGTTTTTGTTTATGTTGATATTTTCGTAAAATCCAACATTTAACGGGTTATATACACCTAGGTAATGATAGGCGCACTATGATTCACACTTTTTTTTTTTATTTACCCTATTTTATTAGAGATGCCGAAACCTTTATCATAATTATTATCACTATTCATACTTATGTTCTTATAATGGCACACCTTTTGTAAAAGGGGTGATATATTGTTATTCTACGTTTTTTTCTCCCACACTGTTTTGTCTAGCTTAGTTCTCAGAGATGACTTAACAAACATTGATAAAACAGCAGCATAAAGAAAATCCCAATGTGCAAACGTGCACTTTAGGTTTGGAATTTTGAAGGTAGTCGCCGTTACCATGGAAACGGCATACATGTGAAAATCGGAAAGTGTTCAAAATTTAATGAAACTTTCTTTATACAATGTATATAACTCGTCATTCGCAGGGATGCCTTCCATCCTAAGAACTTTCAAAATCGCTATTGGTGCCATGGGAACAGTCCAAATGTGAAAAAAAAAAAAATAATGTACACATATACACATATGAACATTCACGGAACTACAATCTATCGATACTTACATTTTGGCATTGTCATGTTGTTCTCTGACTGTTAATGACGCCTTTACACTAAATCCATAGGATGTTGAATGTGTACTGACTGATATTTTAGTCTTAGATACATGATCTTTTATTAGTTGTTATTGGCTTAGAACTAGCTCTGTAACTGCGAGTACTTTCAGATTTGTACTTTGTGTTTTTTGTTGTTGTGATGAATGTATAAATACCCAACCACGTCCGGTATGTGTTTTTGTTAGTAATTTTTCTGCTTTGTATCGATCTGGTGGATTAAACCCTTTCCAACTGATTTTTATAGATTATTATGTTATACACCACTGTCCAAGGTTAAGGGAGGGTTGGCGCCTTCAACCATGTTTAACCCAGCCACATGCTGTACGTGCCAGTCCCATGTCAGATGCCTGTAGTTCAGTGGTTGTCGTTGGTTCATGTCTGTCATATTTGTTTTTCGTAAATTGTTTTGTTATAAACTAGACCGTTATTTTTCTCAACTGAATTGTTGCATATTGTTCATGCCGGGGCATTTAAAACCCGACTCATTGGTAATCATACCACATCTCCCTATTTGGTATATTTATACGTTAATTATCGGCTAACAAGCACGTTAAGTCGAGTAACTACGTAATTTCCAGGTCTTTTTTTTTATTTCATGTCATAGATTTAAAAAATGTGAATCCTTGTTTTAACTGTATATGTCAAATCAGTCATCGAAATGTTTCTTTTTCTGATGCCTCCCTTGTTTCAATGTTCAATGAGGTATACACCTTTTATTTTACCAATATGCTCTTAGTGATAAGTATTTTACATTCAGTTAAGTTCTCATGCTAACACGGATAATTAAAGTTCAAAACCAAGTCCTTTATTTTAGCGCAGAGAAAAAACGTAAAAAGAAGCTATGTTAAGTATTTGACGTAATCTTTAGGAGCTTGAAAAGTCTTTAATTTATTATTTCACATTGAAAAAGGTGAATAGTGATTTGTTTTCATCTAATTAGCATCACGTTCTAATTTTAACTAACTGTCCTGAATAGTGCGTGTATTGAATGTCATTCATTTTATCACCGTTTCAGTTACATTTATGAAAAAATCATAAAAGATACATGGCGTATAATCCAGACGTGCGTCCAACCGAATATTTGATTTTTAATTATATTGTAGTAAGTAAACTTGTTGTGTATTTATAACTGCATTTTGGGTTCTTGTATATATAACACAACTACTAAATAAACGTGACTGCCTCTATAACTACATTTTATTAAACTGAACTATTTTATAGATACATACATAGAAAGGTATGTAAGATAGAAAATAGATGAGAATTTTCCTAGGATATTTAATTGCTTTATTGTTAACAATGACAGAGTCTCTGCTTTAGGTTAAAAACTGCGTAGTATTTATAATCCGGTGATTTATAATAGAAGATAAAATAAACACAAAATGTCAAAACACTATAGTTCCTCCTTGCTAATTCCAGACGTATGTGCGTGATAAGAATTATAAATGAAAATTGACCTAGCTAATTGACAACAAAAATAAGAGTAGATAGAAAGATAGGGCATGCAGTTAACAATATTTTCTCAATATCATGCAAGATAAGACCTTGGTCTGATTATGATTACACGAGGGTTATTATGCCTCATAACGTGTAACCATAAAAGTCCTATTCATGCACACTGACTATTCCATTTCGGCGATTCATCTTTTTGGTGGATTTCGTTTTCTTATTGGATTTCGTCGCGGCATTGTCATTTCATTGCTTTTGCTTTGCTCCGGAGATTTTTCGGCCACATGTTGTTGTGTGCGTGTCTCCGTATTGTCAACTATAATGTTATCATTGTCGATGGATTGTTCATACGATTTTGGCATTTAAGTAGACTTTAATTGGTCAGTATGTCTTCTCCCCGTGTGTCCGTTGTCGGTTGAAACTTTATACATGAGTGGTCCTTCACGCTCGCTAATAATTCCTGCTACCCACGGATCTTTTACTCTATAGTCCTTTGCAATAACTCTTTCGCCGACTTCAAATTGTCTGTCTTTCTTATTCATTCTAATTTCGCAAGATTTTTGCCTGGCTCTGTCTAACGATGTTTTGTAAGTTTAGTTTTAACAAATGAAGTCTAGATCTTAAGTCCCTTCCTAGAAATAGTTATGATGGTGTTTCATGGGCGCTAGTGTATAGTGTCTGGCGATACATCAATAAGAATGTTGCGATCTTTTTGTTTACATCACCAAATTCCCATTTCATTGCTTTCATTGACTGTTTAAACGTTTGAATAAATCTCTCAACAAGCCCATTTGTTGCTGGATGATAAAGTGCTGACTTCGTGTGTTTTATTCCATTTTGTCTCATATCGTCAATTTTTCTGTTGTTGCTGTAATCGATTTCATTTCGAAAACCTCAGGCCATTTGCTATGCGCGTCTACCATTACAAAAAAAAAAAACATTCTGTTGATAAACGGTCCAGCGTAGTCTATATGGACTCGTTGTCAAGGGGTCTCAGGCCACTCCCATGGGTGTTAGGGTGTTAGTGCTGGTGCGTGCTGATTTGTCTGGCATCCAGAGTAGCTTTAGATTAAATGTTCAATGCCACTGTCTACACCGGGCCCGGCCAACGCCTTCATTTTCACCACTCCCGAATGACTACTATGAAATAATTCTAGAATTCGGTTCCTGAATTTAATCGGAATTATGACTCTTATTACCCACAAAAGGCAACCATGACTAAAGGTTGATTCATTTCTGCGGGTGAAATAAGGTTTAATTAACGAATCGTCCATTATTTCTTATCCGTTCATTGCTTGGAACAATACTGATGCTAATACCTTTTCTTTTCGAGTTTCACGTTGAATTTCGTCGCTTGTAATTCGGAGGTCCTCAATTTGTTACACGTGAAAAAGATACTCTGCGTCTTCACTGTTCATTTTCGTGTCACTTTGCATCGGTAGTCGCGATAATACGTCTGCATTATTCTGTTTCTTTGTATTTTTGTATTCGATGTTGTATGTAAATCCAGAGAGAAAAATAGCATAACGCTGTAACCTAGCTGCAGTTGTTTCTGGAATTGATTTTTCAGGATTAAAAATTGCTGTTAAAGGTTTATGATCAGTAATTAAAGAAAATGTCTCCTACCGTATAGAAAAGTGTTAAATTCCTTCACTCCCCGCACTATTCCAAGCGCCTCCTTTTGGATTTGTGCATAGTACTTATCGGATTTTGTAAGACTCCTCTATGCGAAAGAAATTGGTCTTTTCAATCCATCCGGTATAATGTGAAATAACACTGTTCCAAGTCCGAATGGCGAAGCATCACACGCTTAACGGACTGGTAATTCGGGGTTGTAGGGTGTTAACACTTGGTCTGACGTAATAAGCTCCTTTGCCTTTTTGAAGGCCTTTTCACAATTGTCTGTCCAGCGGCATATTCGCTCTTTTTCTAATAATTGATTCAATGGTGTAAGTATAGTTGCTGAATTAGTCATAAATCTGTAATAATAGTTTATCAGTCCTAAGAATGCACATGCATCAGTGACATTTTTCGGCTTAGGAGTTTCCATTACAGTCTGCACTTTATCTGAAGTTTTCCTCAGTCCATCTGCACTAATTTCAAAAATGTCCGCAGTATATGACTTTGTCCTTGAGAAAAGATTATTTCTGCAAGTTTGCTATTAAACCATAGTTCTGAAGTCTCTGTAACACATTTTTCAGGTTTTGCAGGTGTGTTTCGTCATCAGGGCCAGTTATTATCATGTCGTCCAACATGCAGTGTACACTATCAAGTCCATTTAATACCTGATCCATTGTTCTTTGCCATAAAGCTGGGCCTGACGCAATTCCGAATAACATCCTATTATAACGATACAGTCCTTTGTGTGTATTGATTGCCATCAATGGTTTTGACTCATCGTCTACCTCAATATGTAAATATGCATCTCGGAGATCAAGTTTCGAGACTCCTGCGAGAGTAGCGAATATCTCGTCGCGGAAGCGGATACTGATCCACATTAAGCATAGGATTCTCGGTGGTTTTGAAATCTTCACATAGTCGAATTGTACCTTTTGATTTCATAACGGGAACAATTGGTGATGCCCATTCACTTGTGTCAACCTTTGAAATTATTCCTTTCTTTTCAAGCCTTATGAGCGCTCGCTCCACTTGCGGTTTGACCAAAAATGGCACCGGTCTAACGAATTTCGGTGAAGCATTTTCTCTTAACGTGAGATGTGCTTCAATATCTGCAATACACCCTATTCCCTCACGACACACATTTGAATACTCCTTCAGTAATAAATCCAGCTTTTCATTTGAACTTCTTGACACTGAAATTTTATTAATCCACTTGAGATTTTTCCAATCTAGATTGATTTTTCTTAACCAATCACACCCAAACAATGCAGGGCCACCTTTTTGCACTACATACAATTTAAGATTTTCACATTGACCATTATATTTAACTTGCACATTCATATATCAAGTTCGAATTAACAACTCTCCTGAATACTTTTTCAGGGTGACATTTGCGCTTTCAAGCTTTTCATTTTGAAAATACTTTTCTTAATCTAGAGCAGAAATTACTGTCACGGCTGAACTTGTATCCAGTTCCATTTTAACTTCATTTCCATTCACATTTGGAGTAATCCAAATTGAATCCTGATTGGAATTTTCAGCACTGTAAATTCTTAAGTAATTATCCTCATCACTTGTGTATTCCCGTGATTGATTATCCAGAGAATTAATTTTTTTTTAAACAAAACGGTCTTTGTTTCGGTTTACCGGATGATCTACACGCTTTACGAATGTGTTCTTTCTTATTACAGCTGTGACACACTGCGTTTTTAAATCTACATGTATATGCCTTGTGATTCTATCTACTACTTCGGTAGCGTACGAACGATTTCTGCCTATCTGTTGTACTTAGTGGCGGTCTCCGTTGCTGTCGTTGTATCCTGTTTACAGAACTTTCCGTATTGAATTTCCCTCTTAACTCAATTGCATCTTTGTTTGCAGTCTCTACGGCTATAGCAACTCCGATAGCTTTCACAAAAGTTAAGTCCGGTACATTTAAGAGTTTATTTTGTGTCTGTTTATCCTAGTCCAACCACAAACTGGTCTCTTAAAGATTCATTTAAGTTCCCAAATTCACAATATTCCTCAAACTTTCTAAGTTCTGCTACATATCTATTCACAGTTTCTCCCTGTATTTGATAACGTTTATAAAACCGGAATGGCTCTGCGACAATCAATATGGTTTCGGGTTTAAATGGTCTTTCAATAACTTTACAATGTCGTCATACGATTTAGTTGCGGGTTAATCCGGTAAAGTCAAATTTCTTAGAAGTCCATAGGTTTTTCCTCCTAACAATGTCAATAAAGCTAGAACCTTCTTTTCATTTTCAAATGCGTTCACTGCCAAGTATTGTTCCAGTCTTTCAACGTACGAACTCCACGTTTCCGTACCATTCTCAAACGGCTCTATTTTTCCTATATATCCTGCCATTTTCTAATTAACCAAGCTTAAGGTAATTTCACAGAAAATAATTTTCGGAAATGTCCTTTGAATTAAAGACAATAAATGGCCATCCTCGTCGCCAAACTGTTGTGTATTTATAACTGCATTTTGGGTTCTTGTATATATAACACAACTACTAAATAAAAGTGACTGCTTCTATAACTACATTTTATTAAACTGAACTATTTCATAGATACATACATAGAAAGGTATGAAAGATGGAAGACAAATGAGAATTTCCCAGGATATTTAATTGACTTATTGTTTACAATGTCAGAGTCTCTGCTGTAGGTTGAAAACTGCGTAGTATTTATAATCCGGCGATTTATAATAATAGAAGATAAAATAAACACATAAAATGTCAAAACACTATAAATCTTGTTATCCGTTTTCTTTACTAAAAAAAAACCAAAAACATCTATTACGCGTAAACGTTAAATGTTAAGTATATATATATATATATTAATAAGAAGAATCCTTGATAGTAAAAAAAAAAAACAAAAAACAGCACACAATCAGTCTAGTAAGTTGCTAAAGCCTGCAAGTTTTGAAACAGATTGGCCATTAATGTGTAAGACTGTTTACTGCAATAAAGAAAAAATCGTGTGTTATTGCATTATTTAGACTGTTTTAACAAACACCAAATATATTTGTCGTTCGATTCAATTTGTCAACTTAGCCATGTAAGGGGATATAAATATTTTAGTAAAATTTGTATAAAGTCGTGTTATTGAAATTATTTTGTTCATTTGTTTCAGGAAAACAAGCTTGGAAAATAGCACGGAGATCCTTACTTGTTTATTATATTTTTGAAAAAAAGCATGGTAAAATCTGCATTTTGGCAAAGTGTAACAAAATACTATCTTGGGAAATATACAGTGATGATCCATCTTAACTTTATTGTTTGATGTTTCTGCATGTTTATTGAAATTTCTAATGTTTGCATGAAATACGGCGATACGAATGAGCATTGAAAATTTTTAATACCATCTAATATCTATTATTATAGTAAAGGTGCAAGTGTTATGGATGTATGCTAGGAGAGTCGGTTCAAGTTGTGAAAAGGACTTTTTGAAGAAGACAGCAACTACATATAACAAATGTATGTATATTGCATAGTATGAAAACACCAAAGATAAATATTTCTGAAACTACTATTTCAAATAGATTCAAATCTTTGAATATCTTGAAAGGTTAGGTTTATCAAAAATCACAAAAGAACGTAGCTTTATTCATATTATTATATATAAATATAGTCAAATAAAATGAAACCATTCACGATGGAGTAAGTATGCATGAAACATATTTCTTCTTTCAGGGTTGAGTAAAAGAATTGAACAAGAAGAGCTCTAGCAGTAAAATATTAGAATTGTTTAGACGCTATTGAATTAGTTGTAATGTCATGACGAATGTAATTCATATTTGATAAAAAGCATTCAATATTCTTTGTTGTCGATCTTGTTTGCCTTTAGTCTAGTGTAAAAAT
Organism: Mytilus californianus; assembly: GCF_021869535.1. Taxonomy (NCBI): domain Eukaryota; kingdom Metazoa; phylum Mollusca; class Bivalvia; order Mytilida; family Mytilidae; genus Mytilus; species Mytilus californianus. The sequence continues at coordinate 25,961,068 of NW_026262582.1, read as the reverse complement.
TAATAATGAAATATCATCATAACCATAATGAAATCCGACCATCATTTTCACGAAAAGATTGAATAATATTCTATTCCTATGATTGATGTATGTCAGCCCTGTAAGATTGAATGGTTCGTTAAAAACAGATATAAGAACCTCGTTCAAATTTACCGTTTGAAAAATTGTTACAAATCACAATCATATACATAACCTTGGCTGTTACCAAGAACGGTTTTTAAATGATGGTTTGTTCATTTAGATGTTTTTTTTACTCTTTTATTTTTGTTTTAGGGAAGGGAGTACTTTTGTTGTGTGTCTTTTGCCATTTTTACTTATTCCTGAATACCATGGTGTACGTAGAGATTTAATGAAAGAAATGTTACGTTTTGTTCAACATAACATTTAGATCAATTTGTTACCCATAAAATTGTTAACAAAGGACAAATTTGTTTTAGTCAATGGATATGTTTTTATTTTATTATTTCGTGAAAAATAGGTTAGACACACAGTGAGAATGTCTTAAGTAATTTACATTCACCGTTTGAAAGTTTCTTTAAAATGTGTTAAGTAAAACAGATTATATTGCTTACGCTTTCGTTGGTCATAAACTTTTATTTTCTTTTTAATTTGCACCTAATCCATCTGTATGTGTACTAGCAAAATATAATTAACGTTACCCGAATAAGTGCGAATGATATTCATGTCCAACTTTATTGCGATTATATTTATGAAAAAGTTGACATCTTTGCCTTTAAGTACGAAATTTCTATTTGATGATAAAACAAAATATAACGAGGTCGGTAAAAACACAACTGCAAACAAACAAATGTTAAAACCGACTATAACAACGTATAATTACAGCCAGGTGTGTCCAGGTGTGTCCACAAGTTTAACAATACCCACTATGCATGCATCACCTATTGTACAATTTCAAAGTTATACATATATGTATTTACATGTAACTTAATCAGAAAAAGGAAAAAAAAACATAACGTCTATAAGATATGTACTCTTTGTTCAAGTTGAACAACAACAACTGTGAAAAGTCATTAGTATCTGTGTAACCTTTTCTGTTGACTGTATTTTGACATTGAAAAAATATTCAAAAAATCATAAAATATATATTTTAAAGGGAAATTGAAATTCACTCAAAAAGGACTAAGTCTAGTACAATTTTATTTTACAAATGTACCTATTTTTTTAATACTCGGGGCGGCTTTGAGAAAGTTGGCGTTATCCAACTTGCAAATTTAATAATCCTAAGGACCTCGGAGACAAAGAGGTATGTATTTTGTGTATTATGAAAAAGAATTGGAACCTCTTCTGTCACACTTAATTCGTTTTACAAAATTCATAAACTTACTGCTCAGATTAGAGTTAATAACAGGTTTATTCTGCCAACAAATAAATATAGAATATTAAATGCTAGTGAATAATCTAATAAAACAGTTATAGAATGAGCTTGATACAAATATGCGTTTTTGACCTGCAACACAGTAATTTGTATCTACGATAAAAGCTGATTTATTAACAGAGACTAATGTACATAATACTTGACGAGCATATTATCGACTATTAGTGTTTTTGATACAAAATCTCTCGGATTTCTACACGAATGTGACAATATAAGCTAGGTTCGTGTTGCTCAGTCTTAAGTGTTCTATGTTATGTTGTGTTGACTGTTGTCTGTCTTTTGAATATCCCTTTGGAATTTTACACCCCTGTTCATCACCTTTGTTACTTTCTTTTTATGAATATGAATACTGTATTAATTTTTTGTTTCTTGTGTATAATTTGGAGTTTAGTATGACGTCGTTATCACTGAACTAGTATACATATTTGTTTAGGGGCCAGCTGAAGGACGCCTCATGGTGCGGGAGTTTCTCGCTGCATGAAGACCCATTGGTGGCCTTCGGCTGTTGTCTGCTCTATGGTCGTGTTGTTGTCTCTTTTACACATTCCCCATTTCCATTCTCAATTTTATATGTTAAGTAATCATATTTATAACTGCTGATGCAAGCGTTAGAAAGACACAGCATATTTCGAACCATATTTGTTTGAATCATTCGTTGAATACAGACAAACTAAAGCATTGTTTTTCGTTTATTGCATCAAACATGTCAAAATTATTACCAACGTATTTGAATTAATCTGTGTTAGTTGCTATATTTAACAAATCCGTTGTAGCGATATAAATTGATATTACTGCTAAGATGTGATGATATTCCAATTCTCTTATTTAAAAAAAATGCAACATTAAGATAAGAATCATACTGCCGCACTCTATCAACTTTGCACTATAGAAATGAGAGGTTCCTAGGTGTTCAAGTAATATTGTTCGATACTAAATATACAATCAATAAATACGTTGGTCATCTCAACGAGATTGATTTTTGTCACTTGAGCCGGTAAGGCGAAAGTGAGAAAAGCAATCGAGTTGAGGTGACCTTTGATAATCTGTTTATCGCTTTTTTGCCTATGACGACGTTGTTGTTTACATAGACAACGTCAGCTCTTAGTTTCTAGCGATAATTTATTATATCACTCTACTGTGCTGAGAAAGGAAATTATCAGTCAGTGCGATCAAAGGAAAATCTCGTAAAATAGCGATAAATATATTTACATATATTTTGTCATAATGAATGTCTTTTCAATATGTACGGGTAGTCAACCTGTTAATATCTACTCTTGGTGTTGTCTGTTCTTAGGAGATACTAATTTAGGAAGGGGATACATATCGTTGAGACTTGCTGCTCTTATATTTGCACTTTAAACAAGAGGATATAGGAATTGATCGCTAAAAAATATGAAAATGATGCGCTGTTATGTATAAATGTTGACAAAACTTCATATGTATTGTTGTTCATTACCGAATCATCACGTTGATGTCAACACTTTGCTAGCCGACATCTCACTGCAAATATTATACAGCCTTTGATACCAGTGTTAGCTAAACTTACTTAAATAATTAGTAATAAATAGTGATAGTTTCCACATTCAATTTGTTATTTATAAGAATGTATTGCATGGTTGATGACATTATCATCTTTACTAACTAGCCAAGGATTATGATACGGTCTTCTCCTATTCACCCATGACAGATTAAGACAGCAGGTGCTTGTGCAGCGTTATGTCATCAAGATATAAATCACACCCACTCCGACTACATCATTCTTGACCAATGACAGTACCTAATTGGGAGGAGTACAAATGTTTGTGTATAGGATGCACAAATTTCGTAAAGCAGAAGCCGAAAATATACGTTATCATTTCAAGATTTACAAGAGTGTCTTGAACAACAAACTTCAATAAGTTGATTGAACGATTAAAAAGGTCACTAAATATCGTCCTGTGTTTGTAGGGGTAAAAACTTATGGATATTTAATTCCTTTTCGACATTACATCACCTTAAAGGCCATTTTTGATTGAAAGTAGCCATGGACAACTACAACCAATGGAAATAATTACCTCGTGAATCCGAAATTCTGACTTAATCTGGTAAGGGTGAAGAGAAGACAACCGCATCGTAACCCATGGCTAGCGTACGTGTGACATATTTGTTATCTAAAGCACATTGCAAACTTATAGTAGGCCTGATCATTAATTATAAATGCTTCAATACACTGGTCTTATGTCAATGTAAAAACGTTTTAGCAAGAATACTACATATGTTCAAAATTTTTAAATAATATGTTTATAATTGTTTATTGTAGATTCTGTTTATAATACAGGATTTACCACATGCAATCATGACTTTCAGATGTGTTGTACATGTATGCACACTGGATTTGATACTGAAATGGTATATAAATATATTCTTTTCCATTCCATTTACTAAGGAAAATTTATAAACAAGAAAGGAAGAACCGTTTAATATGAAAGTTAAAATGAGAAATTATAAAATCAAGAGTTAAGAATTAAAGATCACTATATATGTTGAATCCAGTACAAAAGACTTGGCTAAAAACCTATTTGATATATAAAAATAAGGAGATGTGGTAAGATTGGTAATGAGACAACTATCAACCAGAATCGAAATGATGTGGATGTGACTAACGATAAGTTCCTACTGGCCTTCAACACTGACTATATAGTTAGCATTTAAAAGGCCGACATAACTAAATGTGAAACATATCAAACGAGAAAATCGAAATATGACAGAGAGCAACCGTCCACAACCACTATATTACAGGCTCCTAATGTCCGACATGCACATGCAGAATGTTGCGTGGTTTAACATATTTGTAAATGAGTATCCCTCTTTATCTGCTAATACAATGATGTAATTGCACAATATGTAAAAAAAATTTAAATGGCTTGACTCGTCGCATAGGCACGAAGCACCCCCCCCCGCCCACCGCCCCCCCCCCCCCCCACACCCCCCCCACCCCCCCCCCTCCCCAAAAAAAAAAATACCTACCATAAATTCGTAATACGAAGAATGCCGATATACAAGTTTTCGAGATAACTGGAAGCTGTTACAAAGCTAATGTCAACTAATAAATAAATCATGTTCCTGTAGACTACAGTTTCAGTACGGATTCAACAGATTAAGTAAAAAGGCGTCATAAACAGTTTTTGACAAGCAGTGTGGTCTTTGCTATCTCAAGGTATAGATATAATATCGACAGTGTGTAGATAAATTCATCATACATACCAGGATTTAAATTTTGTACGCCAGATGCACGTTCGGTCTACAAAAGACTCATCAGCGACGCTTGAATTAAAAACTGAAAAAGGCCAATAAAGTACGAAGATGAAGAGCATTGGGGACAGATTAATGATCATCAAAGGTGTAAGTTGGGTCATGAACATGTCATTTGAAGAAAAGAGTTATAAGAAAATATGCTACAAATGTACTATGAATTATTCTTATTAAATGAAAAAGCAAACCCAATAACCATTTTAAAAAAACTTTGTAGAGAATTATGAGGAAATAAAATTAACACTCCATCATTGCATACCATTAATTGGAAGTCTGACTTTCATCGATCAAAACTATTTTTCATGAGAATCAAAAGGCTAAAAGTCGTGCAGTTTATGATTTTTTAAAGAATGAATGGATAAATTCTAGTCTGAAGTTGTATTTTTAGTTTATAGTGCGTTTGCTGATATTCGATGTATTCTCTAGATTATATGACCGTATCCATGTTGTCAAACCTACCTGGGGATTTTTCCAAGCCTTGATTGAACAACAGTTGTTATATTTCGCTGGACACTTCAAATTCGTGGATAAAGCCATCAACGAAAATCACGCAAATTGGTACCCCACGAATAAAAGTTCTTTCACAATTTATTGAATGTAACATGTATAAAGCTGAAAGTGCAATATCATATATATTGGTCTGAGTTTATAGAGTAACTTCACCATGTTCACTTGTACATTGAATAAACATGCATCTCAACTAAATAAAGCACTCCCATTTCTAAAATTTGTAAAATACCAAAAATAAAATTCTAGAAATTATTTTTCTATGCTTCTGTTGGTGAATGATCATGAATTTGGGAATTATGTATTATCTTCCAAATCTACAATGCATGATATACTAAGAATTACTCAAAGATGAAGTTCAAATAATGCAAACAATGTAAACATGGTAAGCATGGTAAGCACAGTATTAATGGAATATTTTCAGAACATTTTTTAGATGGGATATTCCTTTCGTATAAAGACCATTATGGGTATATATTAACGTCCAAACAAAACAGTATCTATAAAAAAAAAGTAATGTGTCGTAACGATATCCCTGAAATATAAATACCTCGTTAGAATGGACCAAAGGATCATTCAAATAATAAAATTAACAAAAGCATTAATAGAGAACGAAATCTCGTTTCTTCTGTTGCAAACTTATGTGTTGAGTATCCCGTGTCAAAATGAAATATACACATCTAGAAAATTAAAGTATTGCTGTTTATTCAATATTGTCTCTAGTAATTTCCCTAGTAGGGTAATTTTAAGAACACATGTAAACTTACAATGGTTTACAGTAGTGCGTAGTTAGTGGATGAAAGGACCACCACATTTCACAACAAGTCTCACAGACAGAAATTACCATTTGGTGAACACAATAAGGGCAGTGTCTGTGACAGTGACAAGACGAACAGACCCCATGAAAATAGCCTTAGTATCAGTCGAAAACAGTAAATAAGTAATAAATATCATCAAATAGGCATAACCCAAAATGATAGGTGTATAACATGATTTGTTATTTGACATATTTGTTACCCTTGATAATATCCGTTTTCATTCTTCTAACTAAATATTTTGAGGTCCGTCAGGAAGTTTTAAAATGTAATTATTTTGAAATATTTGCATTAGCTTAATATATTCTTCCACGTTAAATGAGTCCAGCACAATATGTTAATTAAAGTGAAATCCAAAATGTATTACATTGTACTCTTATCACCCACTCATATATTTTGTCACAGTTAAAAACTAATTAATAATTATCAAATGCAAGATTTGAATTGATAACTTCAACAAATATCTTGATTTTTAAAATTGTACGTTTAGGTCAAATTATTATACACACCTGAAGCTTAAAGACCTTTGTTATAAATGTTTCCATGGTTGCTAAATGGAAGGAATATTACGAATATTATTCTGGTTACGTTTTAGCCGCCACAGTATTGATGATAAGATTCCAATTGATTCTCAATGTGTCTTTAACTAAGCAAAAAATACCATTTTGTAATTAGATTTTAAATAGTTAATGCTTTTTGTTATAGCGTTTGCTATATATTTAGTGTATGTTTTGACAAAATGTTATTTCGGATAAATAGTTAAGTTCTAATTAACATTAGACACAATCTGACAATTCATAACCATGTTGATTTCGCAAACAAGAGTTGATTTTTCTATAGTGCTTTTGTGTGTTATATTTTCAATAGGTATCGCACAGCTAAATGTTGTAAAACATTACTTTGTTATAAAAATAGAAAGAAGAATTCGTCCTAACAGTACATCAGTCATGACGCAAATAACCCAGTCTCCAACAGCTTGTGCGTCATTGTGCTCCATACAGGAAACATGTTGCTACGCTAGTTATGATAGGAAAACAAAGCACTGCTATTTGGATGAATCTTGTTGCCCACAAAGTGAGCCTTCAGTAGATGCACTTATGTTGAAAAAAATAACAGGTAAATGTTCTTGTTTTTTACTTTAATTGAAAATAATTATCATCTCTTTTTTAATATGGGGTTGATGAAAGTTCAAGTATAAATATTTAGTTTCCTTAATTAATTTTGTGAAATGAAAGAAAACACTGAAATTCTCAGTATGACAAACAGGTATTGGATTGGATTATTTTGTAAGTTGATAGTGACGGGTACGCGAAGCATATTTAACTATGGTCGTAAAATTATATATTTGCAAGTACAGATTGATGTTGGTTTTTAAATTTTTCTATAATCCTTGTGTTCGCCTTTTAAAAAAAGGAATCAAGAAATAAAATTCAATTTATTAAACCTGTATTTTTATAAACAGTTCAAGCCATTCACAAATGCAATTACTCGATTTTTATTTTTTATTTGTAAGTAAACATTGTATTTGTAATGCTAGTAAAGTAAGCAATAGTAAGTGACAGATGTACCTGTAACCAAGCCGTTTCTTTGAGGATTGCTTTAACTTTTGTTTTCAGATTGTCTTTTAAGGTTTTGTGATGTTGTTATTTCTAATTTCTGTCTATCATGTGTCATGGAAAGCTTTATATTACAAACTTTCACATTCGGTCGTGTTATAAGGGTAAGATAATTTCAATGTTTTGATTATTTATTAATTTATGGAACAAAAGAGTCATTCACTTAAAACCATCTTATATATGAAACCCGTTCACTGATGTCTACTTAATAACAAATCTTAACATAGGAAAGTCGGTAAGTGGTGAACTTTGTTTTCGGAAGCATGTTACTCCCAGGCTGTCGATGGGTTTCATTGCACATGATATAAAGTATTCTGTTTAGTATACTGTAAATTCAGAAATTATTGCGAGGTTTTTATTAATGCGAAAATGCGAGTGGATGAAGGTCGCAATAATAAGAACTCGCATTCTGATATCTGATACTTATATCTGTATGCAGATTTTCCTGAAATCGCAATAATTAATCTCGCATTTTAGTCCATTCTTAAAAAATCGCATTAATAAATGCACGCAATAATTTCTGAATTTACAGTAAAAAGGAGCGTTCTTTGTGTTTGCGTCTTTTTCCTTTCTTCATAACAAACTGCTTTTGTTTTATAAAGTAATGTTTTTATCCTACCTTATCTGAATGCTTAAGTGCTTTTTTTCTCATCGCTATGTGTCCGTAGTCCGTTGTTGTCCGTCGTCGTCAACTTTAACAAAAATATTCTCCTATGAATGAAATTATTGAGCCAATTGTAACTAAACTTTGCCACAATCATCTTTGGGGAGTAAAGTTAAAAAAGAGAGTCCATTGATCCACCTGTCAACCAACATATCCAACATAGCTAAAAATAAACATGGGAGTAAAATACAAGTTTTGTCTATAATCATGAAAACCATTATAGAGACAGGCCAGGAATGTCAGAATGATGAGATCTACCTACTGTGGAATTATGTCAAAACAATCAGACGACTTTTTATAGGGGATATTGTTCTTAAAAGACTTATTGGACCATTTATTTTTTTCATTTTTGACCTTTTACCTTAAAATAATAGATAGAGATACACTTTATATAGATAGAAAATGATAAACAAGACGAGATCTACAAATAAGCCATTTGTCCGAAATCATAAGTCGACTTTTTATTTGAGTTTCTGCCAAATAATTATATAACTATAAAAACGGGTATCATAAATAGATAAATATAGGATTCATAGCGAGTGAGAATGAGATATCGCTGGATATCAACTCGAGTTATTTAATTTCAATATAATAATAAAAAAAAACCTGTGCGAGTTTATCATTACTATCTAAATTAAATAACGAGAGTTGAAATCAACCGATAACCAATTCTCATAAGTTGTTTGACCTATTTCTCTTACGGTAAACATTCGCATTATGTTAAATTAGAAATTAATTGAATCATTGATCTAGTGTTTTGCACTAAAATACCAATATGACGACATATGTCTTGTTCCGGCTTCAAACATTTACATCAGACATTTCAAACTTCTTTGTACGCTTCAAAATGTAATAAAATTTGGCAAAAAAAAACATTTTCAGAAGAAAAGTGTGAGTGTTTTGTTTATTATTTAAGAAATCACATACATGTGCATCTAAATTGCCATTGGTGAAATTCACATCGTTTTGAACTTTGAAAGTCATCAATGGCCTATGTAATAACCAATGGAAATGTCGCAATGTCGTCTCTGGATGCTGGATAAGCCAATCAAATTCATGCATTTTTCGTATCAATTTTTCTTATTACACGAGAATTATCTCTTCATGCGCGAAATAGATAACAGGCCACAACCATGAATTGTTCAAATAAGGCCTTCGAAAATAGTGGAATTAATTACTTTTGGAGTGTCAAGAACTCGTTGGAAGTACTTGATAAATTGCATGCATATATTAGTGATTTTGAATCTGTTCAAAGTTTTGATTTTTCTTCCCTATATACCACATTGCCTCACATTCTCATTAAGAAAAAATTCACACACCTAATTAAATGGGCATTTAAAAAGTCAGAATGTGAATATATATGTTCAAACTCTTTTAGGTCATTTTTTAGTAGCAATAAACAAAAAAACTATGTCAATTGGACATGCTTTGCTACTATATATGCCCTTAAATTTTTACTAGATAACATTTTTGTTCGCTTTGGAGATTCCGTATATCGTCAGGTTATCGGAATTTCAATGGGGACTAACTGTGCACCACTTATTGCGGACCTTTTTTTGTATTGCTATGAGTTACAATTTATGACAAAAATCAGCAAAGACCCATCGAAACAACATCTGATACACAAATTTAATAATACTTTTAGATATTTGGATGATATTTTGGCTCTCAATAATGACGACTTCAGTATGTATACTAAAGAAATTTATCCTGTTGAACTTACTTTAAATAAAGCTAATACTAACAATGACCACTGCCCTTTCCTCGATCTTGATATCTATATCATTAACGGAAAGCTTAATACTAAAATATATGATAAAAGAGATGATTTTTCATTTCCTATCGTTAATTATCCATTTTTAGATGGTGACGTTCCCTTGTCACCATCTTACGGTGTTTATATATCTCAACTTGTACGATTCGCTCGTGTATGTAACAATGTTTTAGATTTTAACGAGAGAAATTTATGTATTACTGAAAAATTATTACACCAGGGTTTTCGATATCACAAACTAGTCAAAACATTTATTAATTTTATCATCGGTATAAGGACATCATTCGTAAATATAGCTCAACATGCAGACTTCTTATACGTTCAGGTATTTCACATCCAATTTTTTATGGAAATATTCTTTATAAAGCACAAAAATGTCAGTATTCACCTCTGAAGCTAACAAAAACCTTTAAATAGACTTATTAAGAAGGAGTATAGTTACGATACTGTTGTCAGGTCATTAAAGATTGCATATTTTGGCGTTAATATTGATTCACTTATAGGGTCTTTGCATCGGCACTAAACACATTTATTTAAAAACCAGATGTTGGCATGACACGGGTTATGTTCTTCTCATATATGTTATGATGGTATGATACTAAACCCCTAACGGGAAGGATTGTGCCTGATATTCATATGATGAAGACATAATCTTTCAATCAGTTTAATTGAAGTCTAGAGCTGGCATGTCAGTTAACTGCTAGTAGTCTGTTGTTATTTATGTATTATTGTCATTTTGTTTATTTTCTTTGGTTACATCTTCTGACATCAGACTCGAACTTCTCTTGAACTGAATTTTAATGTGCGTATTGTTATGCGTTCACTTTTCTATATTGGCTAGAGGTATAGGGGGAGGGTTGAGATCTCATAAACATGTTTAACCCCGCCGCATTGTTGCGCCTGTCCCAAGTCAGGAGCCTCTAGCCTTTGTCAGTCTTGTATTATTTTTAATTTTAGTTTCTTGTGCACAATTTGTAGTTTAGTATGGCGTTCATTATCACTGAAGTAGTATATATATTTGTTTAGGGGCCAGCTGAAGGACGCCTCCGGGTGCGGGAATTTCTCGCTGCATTGAAGACCTGTTGGTGACCTTCTGCTGTTGTCTGTTCTATGGTCGGGTTGTTGTCTCTTTGACACATTCCCCATTTCCATTTTCAATTTTATCATAATAAAATGTATGATGAGCATTGTACTTTCTCTTTAAACTATATGTCATTTTGTCATTATAAACCAGTAGTTTAGGTTTCGAATGACTATTAGTTTCCACGTACCCAAATTGCTACTATTTGCTGAATGCTTAGCGTCCAATGGCAGACATTTCATTAATATTCAGAGCAATGAAAAGTTAGCTTTTGTACAATCTAGGTGGTCAGTTCATACAAGTGTGCATTCATAAATTGGATTATATTTGTTGTTGACAATTGTGTATGAATAAGTGAGTTTTATTTCTCAGGAAATGGGGAGTGTATAGTTTATAAATTGTATTTCTATATATGATTCACTTATTTTAAGTTAGCTAAATACACTGCGCATTACTGTTCGTGAGGTGGGATTGAAAATATAGAGATGTATGTACTTCCAATTATGTATTCGTTAACACTATATATTAATTGCACAAATCTTTTTAAAATGATTTGAAAAAAATCTTTTCTAAATTCAATGAACAATACTTCAATTTGTAACTAGATCAAATTACCATGCTAATGGTTGACAATATAATGCTATATCTCAAAGAATTGACAGTGAATGCTCCAAATCAGTTTACGTGACTAAGAATATGATTTCATCGGAAATATGTCGGCCATAAAGCGGAATTACACGAATGAACTGTGTTTCAATATGAATCAACTAATACCGTGACATACATATATAACGAACAAATATGTCCGGTCAAAACAACTAATGTGGAAATAAAATCTGGCTATGTTTCCTGCTGGTACATATCTGTGAGCGTATGTGTACTAAATGATGACTGATTTATAATCATTGATAGATTTCTAAAGATGTTGTGCAGATACTGCTATAAACAATATTTATCCACCTTACAAACTACGTTTAAATCTAAATTGAAATTTGTATTTATTAATCTTGATACATTAATGGCTCCCGAAAAGTTTTATATATAAAAGAAGGAGATTTGGTATAATTTCCAATGAGACAACTCTCCACCCAACACCAAATGACATAGAAGTTAAAAACCAATACCGCATAATCAGCTATAGAAGCCTCGAAATGACGAATGTTTTCGAGGCAAATAGAAAAGCCATAATATTATAAAATTTCATAATTGTAGGAAAATATTGTAACAAAGGTGGGTTGTCTTACTTAGACGCTTCTTGTCAAGTTATTATTGTTATGAGAGTTAAGTGTTTTTATTGTTTCTGTCAGTTTTTTTGGTCGACAAAAATATATCGAAATTGATTTAATTTTTTTCACTTGCGAAAACACTACTATTCGAGTTTTGAAACAATATCTTGAGTTATTCAATTTATATTTGTATTTTAAGTTCAACATTGATTTTCATGAATCGATGATATTTGCATATCTTTACATAGAAATGGGGCTTTCCCGTCGCTCAGACATCTTTAGATTACCATGATTATAACGAACATGTATAATAATTTGTCAAGAAGTATTTATACCAAGGCAATTCAATGTTTCTCTTTAGTTTGAAGCTAGTCTTAAAACAAATCCTCAACCTGAATACTAGCCATTGCACATTGAGAAATAAATAAGCATCAATCTTTGAATAATTGTGTTTTTACATGTTTTAGTAACTTTAGGAAGAACATATATGAGATGAATGCCTGAGCTGAACTTTGAAATTGTAAACAAAAACAAAAATTCGTTATTTCTACAAGCGATGTTCTATGTTTTGTAGATATCTAATTCCATTTTTGAAAAAATCAAGAAATTCATATTAGGCAGGAGATTGCATTGCATAAAGAAGTTCAGTGTGAGAAATCAGCAAGAAATGATGTGTATGCCTACATGAATATAGTTGGCTGATTGCAGGATAAATGTATTTATGAAAAAATATTTTTATGAGTTAAAGTAAACATTCTGTTTAAGAGATTTAATATATCCGTGTACATTCTGTTTCTTTCATTCAGACGTGTGTAATCAAATGTTTTTTCTTCCGGTCGTTTTACATTCTAAAGCGATAAATTTAAATTAAAAGGTCTCAAAAGCAAACAATGATTATACCCGTCTAATGGCGTATGGTCCGTTTCCCACAGATATAACTAATTATAATTAGACAATGTTAGAGCTATATTCACCACATTATGAAACGAACCCTACATGGGTTTACAAAAAAGTATAGATATTTTGTTTGAAAATGTCATAATAGAAGAAAAGTTATGATACTGACGACAATTAACCCCCCTCCTTTTTATAATATACACAGCATCTGGAACCAGTTTTATATATTAGGAAAACATTAATAACATGTTGGTACGATTTTGTTGTAAAACATTCGTGACTTATTCAAATAATAATGATTGATTGGTTGTTGTTTGTTTAACGTCCAGTTGCAAATATTTTATGCATGTGTAGGACGAGATTATTTTTGCAATTAAAACAGTTGGTATGGTCTGTATTAATGGCCGTACGGGATGAACGTTGGGGGAAATTAGGACTCCTACTGGAAAATGAGGGCGAATTGAATAGTGACAGAAGTGCAAGAGAACGCCTACGGACACCTCAAAGAGTTGCTGCAAGTCTTCTTAACGTGCAGTGAGTAAGGCATTACTTCTACACGAGACATCGGATTAAACGTTCTAAGTTTTTATGGCCGAAGATTTGGAACATTGGAAGCAAGGTGCCAGTTTTAGTTCAATTACAATACACTTAAATGTAGGAATAGTAAATTTACGATTGTTTTAGGAATTTAAAATTTCAGTTATTTATAATTGGGACCAAATAACATAGATACATGTCTTCTGTTCATCCCATGAAACTTAATTGTTTTGTACGATAATGTAATGTTGTTGTTTTTTTTAAAAATGCCAACAGGTTAAACCACTACAATTTGACATACGACTACGTGTTACAACACGTAATTTTACGATCGAATCTACGAAAATATCTTTATTACGATTTTTTTTAATAAAACGGTCAAAATCTTACGATTAAACAAATGACCGACGTTAGATCATAGATTATCGTGCGAATTTTTGTGAAACGTTGCCCTGTTATTGACCAATATACTCTAAACATTTATTTCTTTACTTTCAGTTTCATTCTCATGTCAAAACAGATGGTTAAAGTGCGAAAATAAATGGTACTACTTTAGCGACGTTGAAAAAACGTGGGACGAAGCTAGGGTTAGTATTACGCTTTTAATGGACATGATCTTTTGCAACTGAAATTGTTACATCCTATATTATTATTTTATTTTGAAAGAGGTGAACAATGATGTTTGCTTTCATCTAATAAGCATCATATTTTGATTTTAATGTGACTGCAACTCAAATCCTAAATACTGTTGGTCTTGCAGCCATTATCAATTAAACATGTTAAACGAAGCACATTTAGTTAATGACAGATTTACTTACAATTATAAAAAAAAAAACATTAAAAATACGAGACTTATATACGTCAGACGTGCGTACAACCGATTATTAAATTTCTAGTTAATATTGTAGTAAGTAAACGTGAAACCCATTAATCGTATACGTTAAATGTTTAATATGTATGCATGGTAGTTAATGAGTTTCACGATATAGCTTACCAGCCATTCCCAGTAATGAAATAATGAAAAAAATAAGCAAAATAAAAAAAAAAAGTAAAAAAATTGCTGACCTCAACATTTTCTCTACAACTTTGGTATCTATGCTTTGTCGATTAAGATTTAAATCACCAAAAGAACATTTGAATCATAGTTATCACGGGAGGCGAAAGATACAAAGGGACATTCAAACTTATAATTCGGAACAAAACTGACAAAGCCATGGCTAAAAAAGAAAAAGACAAACAGACAAACAATAGTATACAAAACACAACATAGAAAACTAAAGATTTAGCAACACGAACCCCACCAAAAACTGGGGGTGATCTCAGGTGCTGTGGAAGGGTAAGCAGATCCTGTTCCACATGTGACACCCGTCGTGTTGCTCATGTTAGTACAAACCGAGTAATATGTATAATTCGGTAGGTCACATTCGGGAAAAGGAGACGGGATTGTAGTTACGACATTAGGAACATATCCGTTATCTTCTGTCAAACGGATATTCCGTAACGGTTAACCAACTTGTGATGGCGTCCGTAAAATTTACGAAGGTATGATTTCAACTTCACCACTTGGAACTCTTCATTTAGTAGCTTCCTTGTGAGCAGCAATATCAATTTGTACCAAATGATTTGATCCAATGATTTGATTTCATTCTCAACCCTCGAATACCTTGGAAAGGTTCAAATACTTAAAGACAAAAGTCCTGCATAACACCAAATCATTATCAATAAAAGACAAAATCATAACTTCAAACAGATTATATTTGTTCTCGAATTGAAATGCCTATAAACACGATGTAATCAATACATTTGCGACTAGCAATTAACAAGATTAATGTTTTAGATAACTTTATTAAAAACTGATCAAATGAACGAAGGTTGTATATGCAGATATGTACTGATTATATCGTAGTTTTGAGAGTAAGCTTGAAGATAATAACAAAGTGCATTCACCTTTTCACTTTCGCATACGGTCCGTTTTTGCAATTCTCATTAACTGTAATATCATTAAATAGTGTAGGAAAATATAGAATTTATCTGACGAGCTTAAGAAACTAAGAGAAAAGCGATTTTTATTCATACTTTACGCATGCAATGCATTTAACTATATTGTTTTATGTTTCATAGATTTGCATGTTCATGGAAAACATGTAAATTCTAATTTTTACATGAAATAAGGCGATACGAATGACCAGTAAAAAATCGTAATACCATTTGATGTCTTTTATTATAGCTAATGTGCAAAGGTTATGAAAGTATGCTAGCAGAAGTCGGTTCTAGTGATGAAAACGACTTTTTGAAGAATATAGCAACTGTTTGTGACAAATGTATGTATATTAAATGCAATGGAAATACCACACATGAACATTTCTGAAATAATTATTTCAAAAAGATTTAAATCTTTAAATATTGTTACATCTTGCAAGGTCATGTTTATACAAAATCACAAAAGAAAGCAACTGTCAACTATTTTTATGTACAGTAAGTTTCATTCGCGATCTGTTAAGTTTGCATAAATCTTATTAAGTTTTCAACCCAACTTACATATTTACTTTTTTTATTTTTCAAAAGCTTAAAACATTTTGGTATAACAAACATTGATTGACACGAATAAATCGTGCACATGGTGCATACCATAAAGTTTGTTCCCTACAAATGGTGTAAAAATATTAAGAATACCATTCAAAGCGTGTCCGTGATTGTTCTTTACCATGTTTACCATATTTAAGTTGCATTAGGCTAGTCCTCTCCCTTGTAACATACGGGTATCTCTTAAAGCCAAACAGATGAAGGACAGGGAAACAGTTTAAAGTTTCATCTGTAATAATCTACATAATTTTAATAATGTGAAGATTGTTAATTGTTTTATATCACTAGTAGCAAGATTTCAGTCTGAAACGGTCATTTTGGTCTGATCAAGTCTGAATCAACTGAATTTACCGCTAGGGAAAAACGTTAAGACTTTTTAAGACTTTCAGACGCTGTTCAGATATGTCGTGTTCAGTCCGTTCATTCATGTCAAGATAAACAAGACAGAAGGCTCTAGCTGTTAAACAAGATATGTTAAGACGGTTTTAGACGAATTCAGACCAAACATAAAAAGTAATGTTCAAAATTTTCAGATCGGGTTAAGATCCGTTTAGTGTGTCAGAATGATATTAGGAGTTACGCCCCTTCATGTGGATGATACATTTTAATTATAAAAAAATTACAATATAAATGCTAGAATGAAAAACGTATATTTTTAATAATTAAACATAAAATCATTGGTTGACTTTTTATTTCTGTTGGTCTTTTTTTAAGAGATTAGTGATTTTGTTTTGTTGAGGAAATAACTTATTCGCCTATAACTGTTTATGATTTTATTTTATTTTTTATTTTCTGATGTTAATTTATGTATTTATCTACTTATTCTTTGAAAAGAAGTAATTGCAAATTTTAAACATAACATTATCAAAAGAGTGAAAACACCTTATAAATTTCATGCGTCTGAAGCACTTTTCTGGATTTAACTTCATCGGGAACGATCAACGTAAATACAAATATGTTTTATGTCAGATAATTTATATCGTTAATTTCGTTATCTTTCGATACTTTCCTCTAAAACTTAATAATTACTTTGTGGCATTTAGTAAATGCGTTAATCCTTTCTTTAATTTTAATAATAATTTTATTTAATATAAAATAATTATGTATTTATTTGTTTATTCAAGTTGCACTATAGCAAATAATTCTTCTTCGTCTTTTTCTTCCTATAATAGTAATAAATGTATTCGTTATTTAATATTTTCTGTCAATAAAGATTGAATTCGATGGCACGTGCCACTAATCAAAAATGATCCTTAAACTATCAAAAACTTGGCAATTACAATGGCTATTTCACAATTACATCATATGTACACCTGTCATGGTATCATAGCTCCGTTCATGTATGTGTAATTTAAGGTTCTGACACATTTTATAATAGCTTCTTTCTGAACACTTTTGACGACATTGTTAAAACTGCACAAACATATCACAAAACCGCAAATTTAGTGGTTAAAAAATAAACGATAATGACAAAAAAATAATTAAAAACTAAAAACAAAACAAAATTCTGTTGGAAGTAGCATATATTTACATGTATAAATTGTCTAGTGCTTTTATTACAGCGGTATACTTGTTTTATACACAGACCATATTCTGATCATATTCTATGCTAAGATATTGACAAGACAGAAGTAAATATGTTAAAAGTCGTTTTAAATCAATTCATTTCACAGCTGAGGCAAATGTTCCTTCCCATTGTTGAATGAAGGTTAAATAAATGTGAACAATAAAAAAGATGTATATTTCTTAGGCATGGAGCTAGGCATTTCTGAAGTATCTTTGATAGCATTTTTTTCCTATCAAAAATGTATGCTGGTATATATGTAACTTTATAGGTGTTTACCTAAAATGTTATGTATATGTAAAAGTTTAAGATTTTTTTTTTAATATTTGCCAAAAAAAAAAAAAATTATCCGGAAAACCATATAATGGCGTTTTGTCCTTTAATTCTTTTTTTGTGATTTTCTAACCTACCTTCTAATTGATACGTTAATCCAAACAGTGCAAGTGTGTAATGCAAACATACAAAATTCGGCTTTGGTGTATCATGTTAAAACAATACCCATAAATTATGATAATTTTCAATAATTTTAGATAAGATTATGCAAGGAAATGTGTTATTGTTTTCTATTTATCTAGCAAAATTGTATCTTTTTTTACACAAAGATGTCGATAAATAAATTTGATACCCTGCATTTATCATGCATTTCAATAGCATATTGTCAAATTGTTAAAAGATCTCCTCCTTAACAGGGAATCCGTTAGTATTGAAAGTCCCTGTCCTAAATTATTGAATTTGTCATTCTGCATTGACAATATTCAATATATCTTGGTGTAAGTAATACGCACTCATTCGGGCTAACGCCCTTAATGTGTATCTAATACATATTATTGTCTCCCTCGTTTCACCCCTCCGATAATAAAGCTTTTTCTTAACTAGATATCGTAGAAAAACCAAACATAGTATAGGGTTGTGCGTTCGCTACAAGATCGCCTTGAATTTAACATGTTCAACATAAATATATACAATCAGCCATGCAAAAAGGCATAACATTTGTGTCAACTAATTCTGCCTCTTTAAAGGTCAAATGAAAGTTAGTCATTTCACTCTACTATGGAATGAAATGAACGAGAGAACTTTTGACGTGGTATAGTTATAATATAACTGTTCTTTATACTTATACTTAGTTTGTACTGCAAGCCGAAAAGTCCACTTTGCTCTCTGGATGTCGCTTGGTTTTTGTTTTTGTTTTTGGTTTGTTTGCTATATTATTGACGTAAATAAAACCGACAACTCCTTTTATTCAGATATATAATTTGAGTTCTGTAAATTTCTAGACGTACGTAAGAATGAAAGACGAAAATGCAGGTTTCATAAATGGTCATCAAAAAGCGACACAATTAAAAACAAATAAAAATATAGTTATTACAGCTACAGTCATTTTTTTTTTCTCTATCAAAACATATTTGATACTTTTTGCGCTATTGTCATATATCAAAAAAAATCTAACATTTCCATAAGCTTTCTGTGATTTCCCCGATTCACCATTATGATGTCATGCCACTTGCTATATGGATTCAGAAAACAAATTTACGAAATCTATGACCACACAATTGTAACTGTTCCTATCTTTATTAACAAAATTTAGCGTAAATATTTACAACTATAAAAATTAGTAACAGTAGTGGTCTATTCTGCCCGGAAAACAATGCGGACTAAATCTGTGTACAGTGCACGTGGCGGATCCAGTCTTTTTAAATGGGGGTTCCCAACCAAGGATAAAGGGAGGGGATCCAACCGTATGTCCTTATTAACAAAAGGGGGTCCAAAATCCGCCCCCCCCCCCCCCCCCCCCCCCCCCCCCCCCCATCCGCCACTGTGTGTACCACTGACATTAAATTTTACAAATATGCAAATCGATACTTGTTCTGTTAGGACAGTTTTCAATTTTATATAATAGAAGTAGGTGAATTATACAGCAGACATATTGGTTTTCTTGGTTTAGATAGAGGAATTGTCTACCCCCGATCAAGAATCTCATTAAATTGTACATTGTACTTTGACACATGCATTCCCCATTTCCATTCTCAATTTTGAATAGTATAAAAAGTTGTTTTATTTAAAAGAGACTTTGAATAATAACTTTAAAACACAGTTATGTTATAATTGAACGAGTTCATAAAAACTAGAAATAAAGGACTATATATATACTGGAGTAAAATCAAAAGTTTGTTCCGACACTAGACTTGTAGGCAACGGCTCAGATGTACTTATTTATACTGGATAACCTATATGTGTGGTCATAAAAATTACAGACTAATTTCCTCTATGTAAACGGACAGAAAGTCACAGGACAAAAAGTCACAGGACATAAAGTCACAAATTTGATAGGACAAAAAGTCACAGGACAAAAAGTCACAAATAATTTGTTGACAATTGTTTGAATATATAAGAGAAAGATCTTGAAATATTTTCTTTTTATCACATATATTCATTTTTAAGTTAAGGAAATTGTTCATAAGCCTTGATAAATGAAAGTTTATTAAATTTTAATCATGCAAAGGATATATTTCTTGGCACAATGAAGCCATTTAAGTACCAAGCCACTTTGACATTTTGTTTTCATAACAACTATTTGATCATTATTGATATTTATTGAATACATTTTAATTACAAAGTTGCTTCATATATAAAAGTTCAAGAAAAAACAAAAACTTTATTTTTTAAATTAGTGTTTTCTTGTTTAAAGAAAAATAATCTCAAAACTGAATTGTGACTTTTTGTCCTGTGACATTTTGTCCGTGACTTTTTGTCTGTGACTTTTTGTCCTGTGACTTTCTGTCCTACATTCTATGTAAACACAAGGAGATGTGGTATAATAAGAATTGCTTATGAAACAACTATCCGTAAAGTTCAAATGAGGTGGACGAAAGCAACCAGAGACAACCGTACGGCCTTCTAAAAACCATTCCGTTAAGTTGGCTAAAAACGGTCCCAACATGAAAAATATGAAATAATCAAACTCTGAGAAAACTAACGGATTTTACTCAGATCCATCCATCTTGACACCTCAAACATGCGAACACTATATAATTTTAAACCTAACTGACTCGCAATTTTATAATAAACAATAATTATGAACTTTTTAAAATAAGTTATCCATGGGGAATACTTAAAAAATCATCTTATTCACGATGTAAAAATGAATATTTAAAACTTTTCCGTTATATGTTACCTGTGAAATGGCGTAGTTTTATTTTTTTGGCGTAAATGAAAGATTGATTTTTTTTTCAAAATTGGCGCAAATGCAATGCACCCCTCTTTGGAATCATTTAAAAAGGTAAAATTCACCTGTATTGGTATTGCTGGTGTATATTTGTCACACGTTCCATCTACAATATACGGAAATGACACGGCTGGGTATTGTAAAGTTACTGAAGGACGTTTAATGTCAAATTCATATCCCCGGGCGAAAACATGATTATTTACCGGTTTGTCAAAACGCCGTTTGTACACTTACCAAAGTGTATTGATCTTTCACGCTGTCTAGTCTAAGATTAAAAGTTTAGGCAATTTTTGTAGGTTTTTAAAGTGAACGGAAAATGAGCTTTGCAACAGTGTCTCTAACGATAAAAAAAAAATAATGTGGTCCGTCAATATGACATATTACAGAGGCAGGTATAAATATTTGTAAAAGTGGCTTAAATATTTCATTTAACAGCAATTTGTAGAACTGATTATTTTGATCCCTCGAATACGTGTAAAATAATGAGTATTTATATTATTTAGATTCTTTCATATAATTGTTTTTGTTTATTGTATTCACGAATTTTATATAAACTCATGACGTTTAGACCTTGACATTTCGTGTAGACACCTGGGGCGTGTTTTATTGGTCTATTCTGCACATCTCCAGAATGTCTTCTGGTGAAGAGTCCAAAAAAAATGAATCTGGAGATAACCTGGAGATATTCTACGGAAGATCAATAAAACAAAAATTCAATTTGCCGTCGAATATAGCAGATTTTTGTTATGTTGGATGACATATTAAATGAAGTTTACGATGATTTTATAGAAAATTAAGATACGTCCGGTAGACATGACTGTAAAAGTGTGCTCTGTTCGTGACATGTTTCTTTGTTCTTTCCTCTAACTCAATTTTGCTAGACAAATCAGGAGTAAACCCCCACTATTTGATTTTTAAGAATAATCTTAAACTGCACAAAAATTCGTCAATGTTTGTCTCGAATATGATCAAAAAGGACATCTTGTCTATTCAATTTTTTTAAAGTAACCAAACTGGATTATTTTTGTACAAAAGCAAAGATATCGGAAAGTTCTCAAAATCATTTTTTTCTGGTGGTCCTTGAAGAAAATATTCTGGTCCTAACTATTATTATTTTTATTGCATAATTTCGATGGTCAAAACCTTCGGACCACCACTTTTCAAAAATTTTCATTGTATATGGATCTATATGCAAGTATATATATACAATGTATACCAGACATTTCTCAGACTGTTTTTTCTTCTTTTTTTTTTTAATAAATCCGTTGGTTGTGTACTGATTGATACTTCAGTCTTGGAGAACAAGATTTATTTCAGTACTATAGTTGTAATTAGCTTTGAGCAAACTTCCAGTAATTGCAAATACCCTTATTTCGGTGCTTTGTGTCTATTGTCTTAATGTAAGTTTTTTTTGTGTGTCTCGTTCCGATCTTTTGAGTTAATCTAATTGCAATTGATTTGTGCAGGTTGTTCTAATATTGTTCTGTTACACCACTGTCCCAGCCTCGGGGAGGGTTAAGCGCTCACAAACATGTTATTGTACTGTTACACCACTGTCCCAGGTTAGGGGGCTGGTTGGGCCGGATCCCGCTAACATGTTTAACCCCGCCACATTCTGTATGTATGCTCTGTCCAAAGTCAAAGTCAAATGTAATTCAGTGGTTGTCGTTTTTTGCTGTGTTAAATATTTGTTTTTCGTTCATTTTTTTTTTTTGTACATTAATTAGACCGTTAGTTTTCTCGTTTGAATTGTTTTACATTTGTGATTTCGGGGCCTTTTATAGCTGACTATGCGGTATGGGCTTTGCTTATTGTTGAATGCCGTACGGTGACCTATAGCTGTTAATTGCTGTGTCATTTGGTCTCTTGTGAAGAGTTGTCTCATTGGCAATCTTCGTTTTTATATCAACCCTGCCATATTCTGTGTGTGTCTATCCCAAGTCAGGAGCCTGTAGTTTAGTTGTTGTCGTTGGTTCATGTCTCGACTCATATTTGATATTTTGTAAATTATTTTGTTATGTACAATTAGGCCGTAAGTTTTCTCGTTTGAATTGTTTCGCACACTTTTCACGTCTGGCCTTTTGACAGTATCGGGTTTTGTTATTGTTGAAGGCCTTAATTACGGTTGTCTATAATTGCTTACATCCACTTCATATTTGAACTCCGGTGGATAGTTGCCTCATTAGCAATCATACATTTCTTCGTTTTTATTTATTTACCTGACTTTTAAACTCGTGTTTTGAACCGAGTCCTGAACATGCATGACATATTTGTCACTGGGCGTTAATAATTAGCAACAAACAATCAACCAATTAAACTTGTGTTAAATAAGAAGAAAAACCATTTGATATTCATTCATTTAGTGGGGTGGGCTGGTAATTAAGAGCTGAAAAATATGCATAATAAGCGACAGATTAAAAATGTTAATAATGCCCTCTATAAATTTAAACTGACAACCACGGAATAGCCCAACTTAGTGTTGAAAGTAGCGTTAAACACCAATCAATCAAAATCCCTTCCCTAGAATATCAAATAGTCGTCCCTTAACTTTTATTGTCCGTGTAGTTCTTATATTTATCCAGCTTATCGTCATACAGGGATGTCCTTATTAAGACTGTCATACCATAAAAACGTTTATAACACAGCTCACATTCCAATATATCTGCATTCATAAATTTATTAATGTCATTTAGACTAAACGACGCCATGTTTGTTATGTGCCTCTGCCTTCTAAACTACCTATCAAAAACGAAGAGGTGGAAGAGGGCCAGAAGATCTTCCCTATGCAAAAAAACAGAAATGGACCTCTTCTGGCTCACTACCGAAGAACAAAAAAACACGCCCCTGTTTCTTGTTGAAGACTGATTTACCCGGTACGTCTAAACACCACCTAGGCCGCCTTGGTGCACTAAGCTCTGAAAACTGCACTAAGCCCATGATGGAACAGTCATATAAGTACCAAGGTCATTCAGAATGATAATGTTGTAAATAAAGAGCATATATTTAAATTTTGGTGTAAATGTATTTAGAAATGAAAGAGTTATAAACATTTTACATGGCACGCGCCGTCTTTTGTATAATGTGTCCAGTTATCATAGTGTTGATTGAATCCACCGAAGCTTGACGAGTTCATATAAACCAATACCAATATCTTTATTCCCATAACCATTGCAGATACATAGGTACAGAGAGAGTGCAAAATATGTACATGAATATGCATCTATTTACAAAACATATATACAATACAGTGGTTTCCAAATAATATACATTTTAGCTAGGAGGACCCACATGTTTATTTATACACTTTATAAACTTACATAATCTTTTTAGCTCTGAATTTTTGTTTAATTTGCTCATCAATTTTCTAAACTTTAGTGTATTAACATAAGCCAAATAGTACTTATCAAGGTATAATTTTCTACTGTCGTTAAAAAATGTACATTCTAGCAGATAATGAAATTCGTCTCCAATGCTACCAATATTACAAAGATGACATTTTCTATCATTTCTATTAACATTATTCCACCTCCCTGTCTCTATTGAGAGTCTGTAGTTTGTGGTTCTATATCTACATAAAATAATACTTTCGTGCATATCCAACATATCAAAATATTTTTTTTCAAAATTTAATTCTAACTTAAAAATTCTATAATTTACTGATTATGTAGACTCTTGAAATTGTGTATTCCACAACTGTTTGTATTGGTCTTGTAATCGCAACTTTAGTGCATTTTTTAATCATATATCATTACCAAAACATTGAGAAATCCAAATGTTTGAAAAACCACATTCATCCAATATATTTTTAACTTCACTCACAAAAAATGTACATACATTATTAACAGTAAATAGTGTTTTTATGGTGTATATGCGATAGAAGATAACTTAGTCTCTTTAGCAGATACTAATTTACACCAATAAGATACTATTTTTAATTTAAAGGATATCTACCAAGTTCTCCGTATACCATATAGCTAGGTGTGGAATTTTCAGTTTCAAAAGAAGTTTACAGAATTTCTGATGGATTCTTTCTATAATTTCAACATCACCATGCCCCCAAATTTCACATCCATACAAAAGTATGGGTTTCACAACTTTATAGAAAAGATCTAAGTGACACTGAGTGGAAAGATTATGTATGCGGCCTGATTTCAACACCTTAAACATAGCTTGTGTGGTTTTTTTCTGCTAGGTGTTTCTGTGCTATTTTAGTATTACCAGTTCTAGATAATAATATGCCCAAATAGTTAAATTCTTTTAATATTTTCAATGTCAGTGCCGTCTATAGCTATATAAAAATGTAAATTTGACGGCATTCTGCCTCTAGAAAAAATCATCACTTTAGTTAACTTTAAGCTTCCAAATATTACAGTGTCGTTTGGTTGCTGTCAAATTGAAGTTTATTCCACATCTCCTATAGTTTGAGTTCTGTTTGATTACTTTTTATTACCGTCTCCTCGGAGACGGTATTAAGAGTTGAACGATGGACAGTCTGCGGGCTGAAGGCTTTCTTACTACCTAATTGGAAGATATTACTGACGCTGTCATAATTAAATTTCGTTCATTGGTTGGGACAATTCAAACCTAGTAAATGTCTTTTAATCCCGTAGAGTGTCGGATCTGAACTCTTTATTTTAGTAAATAGATTTGCCTGGTTACCAATCATGCATATCGGTACACAGGTAACACTTATCTATAAATAGCCAAATCTCCTGAAGATTTGTAAACACACACGTGATTATTTCATGTTACGTACATTTTATACGTGAAAACATAAGAAAACTTTTAGGAAAATGCCTTTTTCTTAAGTTATATTTATTTATACTCAGTAAGATTTGATTTGATTTGATTTTTGGTGTTTTAACGCCACTTTTAAGCACCGCTTTTGGGCTATTTCGTGGCGGCCAGTTTTTATTGGTGGAGGAAGCCGGAGCGCCCGGAGAAAACCACCGACCTTCGATAGGAAAACTGACAATCCTAGTCAATTAAGATTGGAGTCGAGTGCACCCGCACGAGCGGGGTTCGAACTCACAACCTCAGTGTTGACTGGCTAGTGATTACAGTAGTAACTACTTAGACCACTCGGCCACCGAGGCCCCCTACTCAGTAAGATAATCTAAAGGCAACACAAACATTTTAAAACGGAGATATCAAATAATTTCTGTTCGATTAATATTAATTTACACAAGAATTTTTATCTCAGGGGGCGGGGGCGGCGGCGGCGGCACTTCGACCTTTCTATGGCAGAGTTGAGCAGCTGAGACATCCAATACCCCACCCTTTATATATATATATATATATATATATTAACAAGTCTAAATTGAAAACAACGTTCAAACCTATGATTGCGTTGGATAAAAACCGCAATTTTTATACGTGTGCATGCAAAACAAATTTCTTGGTAGATAGGTCTAAATACAGCACAAACAACATTTTCCAAAAGACCAAATGAGTGAAAAAGTATATTTTAACAAAACGCATTTGACTATCAGGTCGAACAACTGATGTTCTTAAACCCTGCTGACTGCCATTGGCGATTGACAAATAAACGGATCACAAGATGTAACAATAAGTTCTTATCATTAATTTATTACCAAACAGAAAACATTAAACTTGCGGAAAAGATGGTATACCGCAAACATGAGGTGCAAACATTTGTACACCATATCCGGATTTCGACAATTAATGTCTCTTCAGTGATGTTAGGAATCGAAACGGTATTTGGAAGGCCATATAATTTACCTCAATTTAGGATAGACTCTTGAATTTTGAAAGAGTCAAAATAGGATGAACGGATCATATAAGTCCGAAGGCAAATATAATACAAGCCCAAACGAAAAAATATAAACAAGTCTAAATTGAAAACAACGTTCAAACCTATGATTGCGTTGGATAAAAACCGCAATTTTTATACGTGTGCATGCAAAACAAATTTCTTGGTAGAGGGGTCTAAATACAGCACAAACAACATTTTCCAAAAGACCAAATGAGTGAAAAAGTATATTTTAACAAAACGCATTTGACTATATATATTGAATGATAAAAGAACATACATGCAGTTACCCTAGCTATCATATATATTTTTTACAATAAGTATATATACCTGCACATAGCTATCATTGTTACGCTATTTCATGGGGAGATACTAGTAAATAGATTTGACAAATATCTTAAACATTTACGAAAGTGATTTTAGAGACATATATACACAATCTCTGGTGATTTTAATTGCATCTGTAAAAAAATATCGACATCTGATTAGTTTCAGATTCAATCATCATCCTTGTCTTATATTTCACCTAAATTTCTCGACCTCATGCAATTTCATGAAGCTTCAAACAGTGACCTATCCCAGCGACTCATCCTTTCCACTCATTACATAATAAGTGCCCCCAAACACACCCCAAGATCGTTTGGCTGAGTTGGATGTTGTCTAGATCTACCTAGCTAGCTCTTCCTAGCAAGATATAGCAGAGGTTGAAGAACAGAAGACTAAAAATATATCTAAAAGGGAATATAAGAAGAGCAAAAAACTACTCTCAGACGATGTATGCTAACATATTTTAAGCAATGTTTAATTTCTATGAATGATTTTAAAGGAGATGTGAAGTATACATAATTAATTTAGACAGCAACCCAATTAAGCAACAAACAAAACGTGACAATTTACTTCTAAAGTTCAATCTACGGTCTTCTTCAATGGACATGTCATTACAACATTTTAAAGTTTTTTATCCTCCCAAGTCTAACTATAATATATAGAATAGTTGTGAATATGTGAGCCAAAATTAGTTCCTGTGAAAAAAGTTCCAGTGGAACAAATATCACAGGAAATATATTCTGGGAGAACTTTTTTCACAGATAATTTCTATATGATTTGTTCCATCTCTATAAAATAAGTTCCACAATTTACCTGGTGAAATAAGTTCTGGGTTTGTGAAATTTGTTCCTTACCTAGTGAAATAAGTTCCAGGTTTGTGAGATTTGTTCCTTACCTGGTGAAATAAGTTCCTTGTCTGTGAAATATGTTCCACTGGTTATACAAGTTATCTTTTATACTGAGCATTGTTATCAGTGAGCTTAAAGTTATAATTCAAGTACATTATAAAAACATGTATTATATTGATAATGTAATAAATAAAAGGTGTAAACATCCAATATGGATTCTGTGGAGTATAGCAAAATGTTTAATTACATTATCCATACAAAAATATCCAAATGACAATAATTTAATGAGGCAGATAAGCGAAGAATAAGAAAAATCCGTCAGAATTTTTGTATAGATCAATCATTTATTTATGAATATTGCAATTCAACATATGTTACTTCATATCAGAATTTGTAGATAAACTGTTATCACAGAAATATGTCTCATCCTTTTGTAATTTTGATTATGCAAATGTTGAAATTAAAATAGCAATACTTTAACATGTTTCATAAGTTATGCAAATATTCAAAGTCAATTAACCATGACTGAGGTACATGGCTAAACAATTTCCATGTAAATGAGATGTGCCAAAGCTAATACAACTGCATACCAAATACCATTGAATTATTATAAGTCGTTCCCTTTAAACAAACCTAAACACAAACATTAACTTATAAACTATGTAAAAGTTTCAAAGTCAATGAACCATGAAGAGGGGGTGAGGCTATATAATATCCATGGAAACGATATTTGCAAATGCCAATAAATTTGCATACCAAATATCGTTTACTTAACATTAGCAGTTCATCTTAAACTGATCTAATCACAAACTAATACATGTAAACTAAGCAAAAGTTTCTAAGTCGATAGACAATGACTGAGGGGGCGGGGCCAAATATTCTCCATGGTAATGAGATGTGCTAATGCTTATACAACTGAATACCAATTAACATTTGCCTACCCTAAATGGTTCCCCTTGAACTGACCTAATCACAAACTAATACATGTTAACTTAGCAAAATTCTCAAAGTCAATAGACCATGACTAAGGGAGCCAAATAATCTCCATGGAAATAAGATATGCCAATGCTTATACAACTGCATACCAAATATCATTGACCTACCACTAGTGGTTCCACATAAACTGACCTAATCACAAACTAATACATGTAAAATAAGCAAAAGTTTCAAAGTCAAAAGACCATGACTGAGGGGGCAGGGCCAAATAATCTCCATGGAAATGAGATGTGTCAATGCTAATACAACTGCATACCAAATATGATTGACCTACCACTTGTGGTTCGCCATAAACTAGACCTAATCACAAACTAATACATTGTTGACGACGCCACCGCCGCCGACGCCGGAAACAGCATACCTATGTCTCGCTTTTTGACTCCGTCAAGGCGAGACAAAAGATGAAATAGTGTGTTTTAAATATTTATCGCAGTTGTTAATCATAGTTGTGCATTTGTTTTTTAATCATATTATCTACGTACAATATATATGCTGACTTAATTTGAATTTCTCAAAGATTTACCTTATTTTGAACGTTGTCGTGTTGTTTAAAGACTTCAATGTTGAATATTAAACTTGTCAGGTACAACTATAGAATGTTTTGCTTGATATAAAGTTAATGCATCATGTTAATCTATAACACCCGGAACTTATTTAACATTTAGTAAAAAAATTAGTTCCGGAACAAATTTTACAGTGCTGGAACATATTTTCTTAAAATATATATTCCGGGTAAAAATTTTCTGTGATATAAATTCCGGTGGAACATATTTCCTATGAAATAAGTTCCAGCGGAACAAATGTCACGACGGAACATTTTTTTTTTGTTACAAAAAATAATCTTAATAGCAAAAAATAATTCAGATATTACTTGGAACTATGAGCAGGGTCAGGAACAAACTTCTAATGATTGTTTTGAGGTTTATTGACTATTTATACTAGACATGCTAAATGAGAGAAAGAGAAATAAAAGAAAATTATAAATTTAAAAGACGAAAATACTGTTGGCACTTTAAAAGATTATTCTTAATTGTATGTTTTCTACAAGAATTGTAAAAACAAGTATAAACATGCATATACTATGATCATAAAACAAAAAGACATTTATATGTCAACATACGAACGGTCTCCCACAAAAGATTATGTCAATCCAGTATGTCAAGCTTTTAAGGGTAAGTATGATAAGGGCCTTATTCGTCATCCAACATTAAATGGTATAGTAAATAAATATGAAGATATGTACAAGTAAAACAATAACAAAAGATACAGTATCAAGCTGTATGCTTGATTAAGTTTTGGTCAAATTTGTTGATTCTCTTATGTTGATGGCCTCATAGTGAACTTAGAGTAGCTTTGCAGAACTTATCACCTTCTTTATAACCAACGACGTCTATTATGATTTGAAAAAAAAATGGCGGCGAAACTACTTTGTTTTCAGGCGCTTACAATAGGTCTTATATAACAAATTACCCGTCTCACGACTCTGAGTATTTTTCATCAAAAAATAAAATCAAGAAGTCCAATAAAACCAAATAATCTGAAAAAAGAAACATTTAATTGTTAAGGATACTCATTATTCAAATATAGAAAAAGAGGCGTGGGGCATTCCACATTGCAGTCCAACTACAATGAATAGACAAAATCTTCATCGACAACAAAAATAACCATATATATATGTGAAGCTTTACATTTTAAGGATCATTTTTGAAAAGATGTGAGATACCGTTGGAAATATATTAATTGTGTTCTTATATGTTTAAATTTTACTACGTTTCACTCTCTACCAGGCATGGGGCGAATTACATTGCAATGTAATGCATTATATTACAATTACTTTGACAAACCATGCATTATATTACAATTACAATTACATGCATTTATCAAAGTAATGCATTATATTACAATTACTTTTGCAAAGTAATGCCTTGAATTACACATTACATTTGAAAATTTTATTAGTGAATAGAAAAATTAAACATTTTGAAAAACAACTACAAGTCACAAAAGATTCTAGCTTATGCAGTAACTGTTCCATGAATTGAATATAAGTATACATGTAAAAAGTCTATTTAATTTGACTTTTACAATTTTTAATTATTTTAACTTAATGTTGACTTTACTTTTATAAATATATTTTTTGTTGTTTTTCTTTAAATTTTAAACGAAATATTTAATTACTGTGAATTACTTCCCTAATTATAAAATAAACATAGACCTTAATTAAAATTAACATATTCTTAATTAATCAAGAAATCTTAAATTTGGTTTAGTTAAAACTCCAACAATATGTTAAAGATGTAGTATGTGAAAAAAGTAATGACATGTAATGCCATGTAATGCATGAAATTACACAACTTTTTGCTGAAGTAATGCATTATATTACAATTACATGTAATGCACAAATTGCTGCATTACACATTACATGCAATTACTTGGAAAAATGTAATGCATTACCATGCATTACAATTACAAATTTGCCTTACCCCATGCCTGCTCTCTACACTTTTCGATGCCTATTATGAACGAAAAACTTTCAGGTGGAAGCGGCCATACTTTTCTAACACAAATAAACAAATAAACAAGCAAACAACCAAAGAAAAAGACAACGAACAACTCCGATCTGTTTGAAAAAAAATAATCGATAAAAAGACATTACCCCCAATTTCCAGTTTTAATACTTTCCCCCAAAAAAAATTGGTAAATCTAAAAAAAGGTATAAGCCTTTTATAATTTTTGTTATCTACTACAATTTACATACAATTTTGAACGAATTGAACTACAAAGAGGAAAAACATTTTCCACTTTCATCAGCTATGAGACGGCTAGCTTTTTAGAAAAGCTATTACTTGTTCAGTTTATAAGAATTCATAATTGAAAGGGTTATTTGCATGAGTATAGATCAATTGCTTTTCTTTCACCCAAGCCATGCATATACTCAGAGGACAAAAAGGATAAAAAACTTGAAAACAAGTACAGTATAAGTAAACTTTTTGAAAATAAAATAGTTCCCTACTTTATCATCTTACTATTTTATGACGTATTAGGACCTAAATTAAATAAAAAATTTTTGCAAAGTTTTAAAATATCCAGTAACCTTTAAAGAATAATGATAAGATCCGAAATAAGGTAACTGTAAACTGTGAAGGAAAACATGTATATATGATGAATCGTTCTAAACCCCAACCCTTTTACATAAGTCTTATAAAATAACCTTCTCATTATAAATTCTGATGTACGTATAGCACCTTTAACTAACAATTATAAGAAAGTTTAATTTAAGACCACTTAAATTCTAAATTCTTATTTGTAAATATATCCAGTTCTTACTTAACTTATTCTTACACTTCAGCACATTATGAATATTATTTTTAAAATTTTATGATGACAATCCTATGAATAAGTTATAATATTAACTATTTAGTAATTATTATTGCCTTAATTCAGTCATCTGTACATAATTAAATGTTTCCTTATGTTCTAAGGTGTATATAGTTGCTACAATTATACCCTATGGGTAGTGCTCCACAATTAGTGGAGGAATATACAAGAAACTGAACTGAACTGAACTGATTAATCGTAGAGAGATGTACCTAAATTTATGGTACATAGTTAACAGAAAAAAGTTTCATTCTCAGTCTTATTTCAACTGTATTAATTTTAAAGACATGTCACATCCAAACGAAGTCTACGTATATGTACATGTATACGTCTTGTCTTGTCTATAGTCGGGAAATTTTCAATTCAATTCATTTCATTTGAAAACGTTAAAAATAATATAGATCTTATTCATTGCAAAACGTGACGTCCTTTTGGGATAAAACCCCTGTTTCATCTACGAGGAAAGTCCTATAAAAAAGAATGCATATATAGGTGTGGTTGAACATTGATAGTAAAAAAAAGGAAAATCTGGCATCAATAGAGCGCATAATAAATTAAAAAATAATTCCCGAAATAAATGTATATAAAATATATGTGTGACTATTGAAAGTGTATCCACATAATTACAAGACACTGTCGCTTTTTTCACTCGTTCTTGTCCAGTAACACCGTGTATCATCGGTACAGCGGATATAGGTACTAACCAAGCGGACGTGATCGATTTTTCTTCTGACACGGTAAGAAAGTCTTTGTTTTGTTTACATAATATCAATGTGTACCTCAATCTTAACATAATTGTTGTTTTAAGAAATGATTTGGTCGTAGGTTGATGATTAGAGAAGTCTCATTATTTTCCTAAAACAAGAACGCTTACTAAAACATGTGCAAATACTTGTCAAAGAAGTTGGCGCTCGTCTCATCCGATATGATTCTATATTCAATATTGCAACTCTTTTTCTGATAGAAGGCCATGCACTGTGTGTACGTAATAAGTATAGCTGTTTCAATAATTGGCATTGAAATCTTTCATACATATGTTATTTTTCGATATTTTATTCCGAAAAGAAGCGTTGTGTACAGTGTATAGCTGACCACATAAATCCTTCTGTACGGTGCATAGTTAAATGAATTAGGGTATATAGCTTTTCACCCTTCGAAGTACCTATTAAGCTGTATCCGCTGTACCGATGAGTGAGTAATAATTCCTCAAACGAGTTTGAATAGGGAAATAAAATCTGAAGAAGGAATTTGTCATCAACATTTTAATAAGGCAATATTTGGTTTTAAATGAAGCCCGTTCTTATCTGTATTTGTTGCCGTACTTATCAAAATACGATTTTCAAATAATCAAACTCAAACAGTAAAGTTTTGTTTCTCCTTAAAATCGTTCTTCTCCAGTATTACCATGATTACAAGCCTGAACGAATTTCAATGAGAAAATAAATTCTGAATAATGAATTTGACTCCACTTTTCTGTCAGTTTTCTGTCCCAATCAAGACCGACCCCCCTTTCACAAACGGGCTAAAATAATGCGTACATTGAACTCCCGTCATTTATCATATTTGGTTTTTTTTCTTAACATTTTCAGGTAGTAAGATTTGGTTTTAAATCGAGCTCATGAGAAATTATGAACTTTTTGGTCTTACAGAAAACATGTTATTTCATATCAATTTAATGTTGTTTTTGCAAGACTCATAATCAAGAACAGCGAGAAAGACTATTTCGCAGACTGTTGAAAGATACTCAGTCCGTTCTTACAACGAATAAGTCCTTATGCACAGATGTTAAATAAAAATAAAACAAAAACTCGCCCATAAGCCAAACCAAAGAAAGAAACCAATAAAAGCACGTACTCTACCAAGATATTAGACTTATCAAAACAAAACAAAAAACACATTGTATG
Organism: Mytilus californianus; assembly: GCF_021869535.1. NCBI lineage: Eukaryota > Metazoa > Mollusca > Bivalvia > Mytilida > Mytilidae > Mytilus > Mytilus californianus. Next base: position 25,926,668 of record NW_026262582.1, on the reverse strand, counting down.
TTTATATTAAATAAAATATGATATTCGTTTATTTAATTGATGTTGGAAAGGAGAAAAAATTCACGAAGAAAAACAAAAACGAACTGATAATAGACAAACTATAAAACAATATCAATTGTTATTTCTTTTACTTTAGAACTGCAGAACGTATAATAACAAAATAAATTTAGCTGACTCATTACACATAAACTGTATAAAAATACATTAAATGGGACTTTTGAGGTTTTTTTCTCCATTATCGTAAAAGTCAATACACAAAGTATTTAATTACATAAATCAATTTCGAAAAAACTTTAAAATTTCGCATTATTAAATTTTTATAAAAAACACTGTTTTAATAACATAATATTCATAAGATAGATTAATAAAATATTGAATCTGAATATTCATAAGCAATAAGGATAATCCAATCAATTTTGTTGATTGGATTATTCACGGCTGAGTAGTTGTGAATCAGTGACACGTGCCCTCATTATTTTATAAAAATATTGAATATCTATTTAAGTTCGTTTTCAAAATATTCCAAAAGTTTCCACTAAAATAGACAACGTGAAAAGAATGTAAACATTTTTCCTGTGTGCATATACGATGACTTTAAAAGAGTCCTGGGTGCACTTTGTATGTCCTGAGTGCACTCAGGAGGTCCTGGGCAGTGTTTAGACGTACCCGTTGATTTGCAACTGTATTTTTTCTGTTTTGGCACATACTTATATATGAACCTCATTAAATTCGATCTCAAAATAGCGAATATAAAGGAACAGATATTTTAAAGTCTTAATAAATTCCATTGAGCACAAAACTAATCCAAATTCGATTTCAATTATTTCGTGATTCTAAAATACGTTTTTTTTGTGGCAAAAATTGCAATTATTTTTTTTATCTGATATGACTTTGAAACACTGATTTAAGATTTATATTGTCCACAAAATATCATAAAATATAAGGGATAAAAAAGACGCTTTTCTATTATTTTTTTTACAAGGTTGTTAATTGTTTAATTATGTCGTAATTTGCTTGGTCAGTGGCGGATTCAGGAGCCGACATATCGCTTCCCCTTTGATTGGATAATATATCATTTTTAGCATAATTAAAATCATCATTTTTTTTTATCCTGGCTACACGTGGCGTTATTTCTCCGTCTGTATAACACAGCTAGTGAATTAGTCTAAATATCCATCCAATGCATAGTAATATTTCTTTTTCATCACTTTTTTTATTCTTAAATATAAGCGTTGTCTATTTCTATCTGACAAGCACACACATGGACTTTTTCATTAGTATAGAAAGTCCCTGGCCAACAATAGCAACAACGTCCTTTTGATGATCAATTCATTATAAAAAAAACAACTAAACTCTCTAAACTAAACTATGTGGACAGTGGGTCATCGCACACAGGTTTGTTTAACAAGACAGCTGATTGGATAAATGTGATAGATTGTCACGCCTACATTAAACTGTTGTCCAATCAAATGTCAGCAGAAACCTGTCAATAAAAAGGTTATTGCAAGCGTGGATAAGTTAGAGATTTGATTGTGTATTCGATATTTGAACAAAAAGTTAGATAATCACTATTCGTTTAGAATTAAATTGCGAAGAAAGTGTTCGTGTAACAACCCTCCCCTTTTCCCGTTTTCGCCTTCTTAATTTTACACTTTCTTTTTTAACAGAAAAGTATTAAATATGAGCGTACTGCAAGTTTCTGATTTTTACAAGCATTCTATATAGCGACTTGTGATTTCCGGGAACGTCATATTTTCAAAATTTCACAGACCTCTGAAAAAGTTAGAACATACAAGTTTCATCTACCATTTGCAGAAAAAACAATACCAAATTATATTTGTAAATTGGAAGAGATTAAGAATTATAGTTTAATATCCGTACTAAAAATCGTCTGAAATATAACAAAACATATTTCTCTCTGCCTGAATGCAATCGAAAGCAAATTTTCATTTTATTCTTCATCTATTTGCAAAAGACGAAGAATTCTCCTTTAAACTGTAAATTATTAAACAGGCATACTAACTTTAAAGGATAAAATACAAGTTTGTACTACCATCCAAGGAAATGAGTGTTCCATAAAGTAACTAATCCTTAATTCACAACCGTCAAAACTCAGGACTCATTTTTGATATTTACCTGAGAGATCATAAAGGACATACATCTACCAAGAACTTATTATAACCAAAATGGCAAAAATGAAACAATATCTATTTTTTTTTTTTTGGTAGACGAGTAGCAAATTGAATAAGGAAATGTTATTGAAAGAGAATTAAGATATATGATAATTTTTCCAAGCAAAGTGGCAAAAACATGCATACATAGAGTTACGTAGGTGCAAAACAAAACTATATATTAATAGTCAATTTCGACTATTTAATAAAGGATTATAGGTCGAACACGACACACGATTCTTGATTTCCAATGTACATGATTTAAAACCGTGTTTTTTCTTCTACAGATTGCATTTTGAAGAACACATGCTTGGCCATGATCGTTGAATGTTCAGCGTACAATATTACATAATATTCAGGATGATTTCAACGAAAAGCAAACGAAAAAGATTTATTTTTTTAAATCCGAGCATTCCTTAAATTCAACATTTAAAACCGTTTTGTTTTACGCAAAACATATAAAATTGAGACTGACTGATGTACTTTTTATTCTCTCTAACACTTAGGATTGGTAGTCCCGACAGCTTTCTCTCCATTAGTAAGGGAGGTCCTGGGTAAGGGAGGTCCTATTCTTAACAGTAAGCGAACACTGAAAAGTCACAGGACAAAAAGTCACAGGACAGGAAGTGACAATTGTTTAAGTATGTAAGAGAAATATCTTGAAAAATTACTTTGTATTACATATATTCTTTTTACAGTTTATGAAATTGTTCATTAGCCTTGGTAAATGCAGATTTATTAAATTTTAATCATGCAAATGATATAATATTTCTTAGCACCATGAAGCTGTTTAGGTACCAATCCACTTTGATAGTTTGTTTACTAAACAATTATTTGTTCATTTAATACATTTGTTTACAGAGTTGGTTTATATATACAAAAGTTCAAGATACATACAAAATATATTTTTTTAAATAAGTATTTTCTCTTTTTCAAAGAAAATAGTCTCAGGAACTGAATTGTGACCTTTCGTCTGTGACCTTTTGTCCACAAGCACGCATTATTTATGAGTAAAGTTGGAACAAAGGTCAATTTGGCTCTGATTCACAACAATTGTTCTCTTGTTAACATGACCTTTTTTGTCGACACGCGCTCGCCGTATCAGGCTAGAACAAACCAATGCATATCAATGTCACATGTGTCTTTTCCTCGACTGAATGTTATTAGCAATATTAATATTGGATACAATTGTAACGTAATGAATTGCATTTGATCCTAGTCCTAAGTTTAATTTTTGGTTGAATCAGTTGAACATCTAAGTGATCATCGATGTGTAATATTTGACACTGGACATTATTTTAGGAGCGATGCAATACAAATAATGTATTTCTATCAATCATTTACTTCAGTTAAAAACTTTTGAATGTAACAATATGGTACAAATCGATTTGATTTACTGAATTGCATATTTCTTTTTATCGAAATGAAAATATTATAAACTGCTCCCGGTTAATATAAATAAGAAGATGTGGTATGTGTGCCAAATAATCATCTCCATCCAAGTTACAAAGTATAAAACAATTATAGATTAAAAATACGGCCTCAACACGGAGCTTTGGCTCACACCGAACAGCAAGCTATAAGGGTCCCCAAAATGACTAGTGTAAAACAATTCAAAATGGAAAAACAAAGGTATAATCTATAAGTACAGTCATTTCGCTACGTTATTCTATAGCTTTTTGGTCAATTTCGAAAAAGCAAGTAAGCATCTCACTGTTTTTTAAATGAGAAGTAACGCTGGTGTTATAAAAAAAATCTGATACGAAACAGAAATATAAACCGTACACAAGATTTTATCAATCGTTGTTTGATATTTTTCTATATGATTTATTCTTGTATTAGTTCTTGCTAAAAAAAACTTGATGATAAAAAAAAATCAAGAGAGGTACCGAAATCGGTCTTTATAGGTACCTAATGGTAAATATAAACTGTCAACTAAATTCTTAAAATATTCTTTATTCTTGTTGCATTTTTTTTTGAAAAAATAATGTTTTATTTGTCAATGTAATAATTTTACCCGGTAAATCCTTATATAAGATAAAACATGGAACTTTATTCATTTTACGTCCATAGATAAAACATCATAAGCGTTGCATGGGTAATTATTTAGATAGTTTATGACAACCCGTTTCGGTTGACTGCTTAGATAATCCGTTTATTGAAATGTAAATAACTTTCACCAAGCAACTGTCATCTGTATAAAATTTAAAAATTTAAAGTAAATTAGATACTTAGAATATATTTTTCTTGACAAATTTTATATGGATCAGAACTATTATTTTACATTAGAAACAAAAAATGTTTAAGAAAATTTCAGAACATCTTTGGGATATATTACTTATCATTATATCTTTACGGGCGGAATGAATAAATACAGGACTACTTTATGTCAGAAAGCACGACTGCAAAATTTTAATGACTAACACATTTCCCGGTTAAGACAATTAATCTTTTTTTATATAACCAATTAAATGTTAAAAATTCTATCGGGAAAAAATGAATTGTACGTTTGCATACGTTATTTAATGAAATAGATATACAGTATTACATTAAAAGACCACAAAAGAATATCCTCCTAGCTATGCCGATTTTATTCATAAAGGGGAGTAACCCCTGATAAACACAGATAAAGTGTCGCTCGTTTTATTTAAAATATTTAAAATCTTAACACGACTGAACACGATCTTACAGCAACTAAACAGATTTTTTACCTTTGGTCTTATTTTATCTGAACGTGATCTAATCAAGTCTTATTTGAACGCTAGAAGAATCTGTCTTGTTTATCTTGACCCGACTGATCTGACTGAACACGATATATCGGAACAGAGTCTGAAAGTCTAAACCGGTCTTAACGTTTTTCCCTAGCAGTAAATCAAGGCGATTAAGACTTGATCAGACCAAAATGACCGTTTCAGACTTAAATCTTGCTACTAGTGTATGCATTTAACAAATGTTTAACTTTGAATAATTATTGAAGCTTACTGGCTAGGTGGGGATGACAAACTAAGTGAAGGTACTTGGATTTGGGCCAGTAGTCGGACCAAATTTTTATTTACTGATTGGGATGATAGAGAACCAAATAACTATAATGATGGTGAAGATTGCATTCGCATCGCGAGGAAATTTGACTTCAAATGGGGGGATGCTGAATGTAGCAAAAAATACAGATTCATATGTGAAAAAAGTAAGTTTTAATTTATTTTGTAGTCAATAAAACATTTAGCATGAAACATGCAAAGCTTTATAGAATGTGTGTAAAAAGTATACGTAGGTAAACAATTTCAAGCAGACATTAGATAAAGACACGTTGATCTCTTAAGAACTGTGCTCGATGCTCAATCAATGTTTGATAATAAAAAATACAAAAGATATTTTTTTAATAACTTATAAAGAGGATCTGCTTACCCTTCCGTAGTACCTGAGATAACCCCCGAATTTTGGTGGGGTTCGTGTTGCTCAATCTTTAGGTGTCGGTGTTGTGATTTGTGTACTGTTGTTTGTCTTTTGATCTTTTTCATATTTTTGCCATGTCGTTGTCAGTTCATTTTCGACTTATTAGTTTGAATGTCACTTTGGTATCGTTCGCCTTTGATGTATTAGCCAATGTGCGTCTGTTTGTTGTAAATTTTAAGATTACTAAAACTGAACTCATATCTTAGTTGTTAATGGTGTGAATAAGCTGTTTACTGTTGTGTGTCTTCGTTAGCTATGCTTTTAAATACCAACATTGAACAGTCTCCGGGACAAGTTTGCACTTCCGCTGAGTGCAAAAGTTGTCACCTTAATTTTTGGAGTTAAGTCAAAATGAAGTTGATAACTTGGTTGGTATTGGTTCCCTGATATTTGTCCTAAAATATTTTGGCTCTAGCACCACTGTTGAAAAAGTTATGCCCCTTTTTTCAACAATTTCCTCGGAGGAAAAGTAGTTTTCCTCAAGGGAACTCAAATTTCCCTAAAGGAAAAATATTTTTCCTCAAGGGAAAAAGATTTCCCTTAGGGAATTTGCTGCATTAATATTTCCTTTGAGGAAATTCTATTTCCTGTGAGGAAATTTGTGGCTTCAAATTTTCCTTTGAGGAAATTCTATTTCCTGTGAGGAAATTTGAGGCTTCAAATTTTCCTTTCAGGAAATACTTTTTCCTGTGAGGAAATTTGAGGCTTCAAATTTTCCTTCGAGGAAATACTTTTTCCTGTGAGGAAATTTTTGACAAACACTTTTCCTTGAGGGAAAATTCAAGACCACAAATTTCCTCTAAGGAAAACATTGTTCTCCAAATTTCCTCTATGGAAATTTTTGTTATTCAATTTTCCTCTATGAAAATTTCATAACAGTAAAAACAGTATGAATATAATTTTTCCTGATACTGAATAATTGATACAAAAGATAATTAAAACTTTAATAAAATGTTCACTGATGAGTAACATGACATACAAAAACAATAGGCTAGCTGTTTGAGACAATACAATAATAAGCAAAACGCTATGAATATCATACTATTTGTGATGTTATTAATATTGTGCTCATATTTGCAGATTAAATAAAATAACCACTTTTCATGTTAATTTAACTTTTCTTCTGTTTAAACTGCTGCGTACAATTATTCAATCCCCTACATAACAGTTCAGTGCATAAATAATTCCATCCACCGGACATCTTCCTTCAATTGGTAGAGAATACATTTTTGCAATTTGTTCTTCAAACATCTTCCATGTCTTCCTCTGTATCAGGCGCGTAGCAACCCGTACGCAAAAATGCAGTTGCGTACACATCGAAAATTTTACAAAAATAAAATTATGGTAAATCTAGTAAGAATAAAACTAAAGTAATAAATTAAATTAAAAACTATCTTACAAACATGTTAATAATCACTTTGTAGCTATATTCCGTTCCTGAAATTACGTTTTATTGACGGAACCAGCATCATGATTATGTTGCTGATGCAAACAATATAAATGGTCCTCGAGGTGTCAGAAAACAATTCTATGCCTCCTTACCAAGTCCTGACATCTTTTCTGAAGATTTCAAAATAACTGACGAAATAAAATATGTCGTTCTAAAGAGACCATGGACAACGGTTCATTCCCATGATTTTCATGTGAGGTATGTATAGTCTTAATTACATACGTCGTCATAACAGATTTTTTTAAACAGTCCAGTCTGACTTAAGTTTAACGGGGTTGATAAAGGGTAAATTTCGTGCATAGTGCTTGCCGTTTTTTTTTTGTTTTTTGTTTTTTATTTTTATTTAAATTGACGATCATCGTGTTTTGACTTTTTTTTTTATTTTTTACGTTCGGTTGTGCAAGACGGGTGTCTCGTTCAAAGTGTTTCCCCAACTTAATTATACGTGCTTCGAGATTAAAAGTGCTTATTTTCCATGCTTCGAGATTTAAAGTGCTTGTATTCCATGCTTGGTAAAATTAAAAGACTATCGTTTAGGGAGTTAATAAAAAGAAATCTGAAATAATTTGATGATTTTCCTTATAGATTTGATTCATATGTCGGGACTTAAAACGTATATATTATATACTTGCCAGTTAGAGGTTTCCAACCTATGATATACGTTCATTATAGTACTTTTTTATCAACGTTCATGGACGAAATTATTTCACGTTCACCGTGAAATTGTTATTCCTTCTTTGTATTTAAAGTTTTTTCCGTGCAAGTACCACCCTTTACCACCCCTTTTAACCTAAACTAACTAGCAACGAATATTCTTTTAATTTAATTTAATTAAGCTCAACCCACTACACATTAGAAAATCCAAATTCATAAGCCAACAGTACTTGTTTGTTTTTCTCTAATTAATATTTTGTTTTTTTTTCAATTTTTTTTTCAAAAGTTGACTTGTTACTCATGAAAATAAGATTTCGGCGAGGTCATTTTAATTCCCAGGAAATTGTGAGAATGCCGGTGCAGGATTTTGCACCTTTTACCCAGAACTTGCCCCAAACCCCTGCCGTTTGACTTCCTCCTTCGGCATTGAGTACACATCATATTGGCCTAGCTACGCCCCTGTGTATATTTTATGTGACAGAGATAATGTACATGAATGGATAAAGCAGGTGTTTATTTCGACAACAAAATACTATTTTTTCTACATTTCTCCATAATCCTTCAGTGAATATGTAGGTTGTTGCAATTACACAATTGTGTTCTTGTGCATCTATGATTGTACTCCATTTTGTTTACAACCATTTTGTAGAAATTTCCTATTTTCTTTTTCCAGGTAAGCACACATTTCATTTCACATTAATCCAATTAGCACACAATGTAGAAAAGCATTAACCTTAAGTTTCCTCTTCTGTATTGATCTGTTGATGATCATGAAAACCAAGAAGTCTCACCTATAAATACACAAAATATAAATTGAGAAAAAAAAACAGCAATATGAAGTAAGCTTATTTTATCATGTTTAATATGAACATTTTGAGAAACTTAAATTTGATATTCTTACTAATCATGATTATGAGTTCTGTTATTTCAGTGCTTTGTGTCCACGACCTAATATCAGTCATTTTAGTGCCTTGTAGTGATAATGAGTTGAGCCACTTGCAACAGTTTTTACAGTTTGTTCATATGTTGTGCTATTTGAACCGCTGTCCTAGATTATGGTTAGGTGGAGTGCTCACAGACATGATTTTTTTATTAATTGTTATTGGCTTTGAACTAATTTGGATTGTTTAATTTTTTCATGTTGGGATCTTTATTGGCTGACTTATAAGGTATGGGTTTTCTCATTATCGAAGGCCGTCATTGGTCTTTAATTGCTTGCATCCACTTCATTGAACTCTGGTGGATAGATAACTCATTTACCATACCACATCTTCTTATTTTTATAATAGCCATCATTCAAGGGCAATCACTTTTATTATATAGAAGTGGTCTTACCATTTAGGCCTTGTTGTCTTCTGTTAATAAATCTTGTTTTGCCAATCATTTCTACTGTACAGTTGTAATTGTTTATATTTTTCTTTATCTTCTATATTTCTTGCCCTAAACTTAAAAAAGGTAAAAACTATAATTTAATGACTATAACTATTATTGTACATCAGTATGTGTTTTTCTATATACCATGATATAAAAAAGGAATGAAATATTTGTGCTATTTCATTTCACAAACTATTTGCCAGTCAACAGTTTCAAAGACATAACCATGGTCAATAGTTTAACAAACAAACATTCCCATACTTTTTCATCGTGTTCATACTAATTTTTCAATGGACAACAATGACGTGATTAACTATTCTTCTATGATTTGTGTGCTTGACAACATTAAACTCTGAAATATTGTTAACGGTATAATCTGTATGTGTCTGTCGTCAAAATTTCAAATTAATATATTACTTACAGAAACAATTAAAACAAGAGGCTCACAAAATGAATGTGGTCTAAGAACTTAAAAATTTCTAATTTACCTATTCAAACCATATCATTATTATTTGCTTTTATATATAAATCAGAAATAACCAATTTTAAATGGAAAATTTTAAAGAAAACAAAAGAAAAAAAAGGAAAAAAAATCCCCCCCAATTTGTTGAACCCCCTTATGATTCATCACCCCCAAACTCAATCCCAGCCTTCCCTATGTGGTATGGTACCTTGCAGTAAAATTTCAGAGAAATCCATACACTTGAACACAAGTTATTGTCTGGAAACTAGAAAAATGCTTGTTTTTTGGCCCCGTTTTGGCCCCAAATTCCTAAACATTTAAGGCAAGTACCCCCAAACTCAATCCCAGCTTTCCCTTTGTGATATGGAACCTTGTAGTACAATTTCATAAAGATCCATACACCTACACACAAGTTATTGTCCTAAAACTAGAAAAATGCTTGTTTTTTGCCCCTTTTTTGCCCCTAATTCCTAAAATTTTGAGGCAATTACCCCCAAAATCAATCCCAGCCTTCCCTTTGTGGATTGGTACCTTGCAGTACAATTTCAGAGAGATCCATACATTTGAACACAAGTTATTGTCTGGAAACTAGAAAAAAGCTTATTTTTGTCCCCTTTTTGGCCCCTTATTCCTACACATTTTGGGCAATTACAGCCAAAATCAATTCCAGCTTTCCCTTTGTTATATTGAACCCTTTAGTACAATTTCAGAAAGATCCATACACTTTCACACAAGTTATTGTCATGAAACTAGAAAAATGCTTGTTTTTTGCCCCTTTTTTGGCCCCTAATTCCTAAAATTTTGAGGCAATTACCCCCAAAATAAATCCAAGCATTCCCTTTGTGATATGGAACCTTGTGGTACAATGTCGGAGAGATCCATACACTAACACACAAGTTATGTCTGGAAGTTACAAAACTGCTTATTTTTGGCCCTTTTTTGGCCCCTCATTCCTTAACCAGTGATATTGTTGTCTTTTTTCAAAACTACCTCTACCGTTTTTTATTGGGAAAAATGCATATTTTTTATGGAAATTGGGAAATTTGGAAATTTTATTCTAAGCACATCTCCGATTTTTTGCTGACCTTTGCTGTCTTTTTTGCACTGTTGTTTTCATGTATATTTTGGTTGTCAGACATTTTCAACCTGAAAGGTACTTTTCGGAGAGGGGAAAGAAACAGAAGCAATGATGGTACCTAATGCATTGAAAACCACATGTGTTACAAACACCATGATGATTCTGATCAGAAAACCGGATCTCAAAAGTGCTTTCTAATATCAAAATAATAACATGAGTACGATATTTCCAAACATTACTACCAATGCCATCACTGTTTGGGGAAAATGTAAAACTTTTTTGGGAGGAATTTTAAGCCATTTTTTTTAGTAATTGGGAATTTTCTATAGGGGAAAAGGCCGAATTTCGGCTGTAATCTGAGGCAAACAATATCACTGTTAACGGTTGATACCATAACCCCCAAAATCAATCCCAACCTTCCTTTTGTGGTATTGAACCTTAAGATTAAATTTCATAGAGATCCATTCACTTAAACTAAAGTTAGAGTGCGAAAACCAATGTGTCTTTGGACGACGACGACGATGCCAACGACATACCAATATTTTGACAGCAAAATTGCAAAGTTTCCTTAAAAATATAAAAACTTTCTCAAATGGCAGGGGGTCAGGATGACCCCTGGGGACTAACCCTGTATATCATTCAAACCATCTTAGCATGACAAACCAAAATATATATGGTTTAGGGGTGGGGATCTCTACCATTTACAAGGTATTAGAACTTTCTCAAATGGCAGGGGGTCGGGATGACCCCTGGGGACTAACCCTGTATATCATTCAAACCATCTTAGCATGACCAGCAAAAATATATATGGTTTAGGGGTGGGGAGCTTGACCACTTACAAGATATTAGAACTTTTTTAAATGGCAGGGGGTGGGGGTGACCCCTGGGGACTAACCCTGTATTTCATTTGATGTGCTTTATCATGACAAACCAGAATATATATGGTTTAGGGGTGGGGATCTCGACCATTTACAAGATATTAGAACTTTCTCAAATGGCAGGGGGTCGGGATGACCCCTGGGGACTAACCCTGTATATCATTCAAACCATCTTAGCATGACAAACGAAAATATATATGGTTTAGGGGTGGGGATCTTGACCACTTACAAGATATTAGAACTTTTTTAAATGGCAGGTGGTGGGGGTGACCCCTGGGGACTAACCCTGTATTTCATTTGATGTGCTTTATCATGACAAACCAGAATATATATGGTTTAAGGGTGGGGATCTCAACCATTTACAAGATATTAGAACTTTCTCAAATGGCAGGGGGTCGGGATGACCCCTGGGGACTAACCCTGTATATCATTCAAACCATCTTAGCATGACAAACGAAAATATATATGGTTTAGGGGTGGGGATCTTGACCATTTACAAGGTATTAGAACTTTCTTAAATGGCAGGGGGTGGGGGTGACCCCTTGGGACTAACCCTGTATTTCATTTAATGGGCTTATTCATTTAGAACATTTTCAATTAAAAAGATTGTGTCTATCACAAACAGTTTTCAATTTATAATCATTTGAAAATTTTTAAAAATAAAATCCCATAGGGTTCTATAGTAAAACCCTCTTTTCTTTTTGCCCCTCAAAGTACCCCTTTATAAACCCTATTGCACAAACAAAACCCTGATTGCACCACAAGACATGTTAGTCTAACATATTGTGAAACCCTAAGTTAATCCGACAAGCGGTTTTGGAGAACGGGTGCGGACAAGTTCAAATTTAAAAGCGGCGGAAGAAGAAGAAGAACTGAGCAAAAACAATAAGTCTTCCCAAACTTCGTTTGGGAGACTTAATTACCAATCTAGTGGTAGCAACCCAACAATGGATTTTTAGATTCATCTGAAAATTTAATGGCTGATAGAACTTGACATAATGAACAATTTTACCTCACATATATATATAAGATTTGCTCTAAATGCTTTAGTGTTTGAGATTTAAGCCAAAAACTGCATTGTACCCCTATGTTCTATTTTTAGACATGGCAGCCATGTTTATTGATGAAACAGAAAATAAAACACAAGCTTTATTCTAAATACCCTAAGGATCATTCAGTCTAAGTTTGGTTGGAATTGGTTCAGTAGTTTCAGAGGAGAAGATTTTTTAAAGTTAGAAAACATGATAAACAAATTGTGTAAAATTGTCGTTAAAGTGCAACTACTGCTTAAGGTGTCCATTGACAATTTTGGTTATAGAAACTTATTTGTAGATCTTACTTTGCTGAACATTTTTGCTGTTTACAGTTTATCGTTATCATTAATAATATTCAAGATAATAACCAAAAACTGCAAATTTTCCTGGAAATTACCAATTTAGTGACAGCAACCCAACAATCATGACAATGGGTTATTAGATTCATCGGAAAATTTCAGGGCTGATAGAACTTTGAACACCTAATGAACAATTTACTCTGTGTCAGATTTGCTCTAAAAAAGCCAAAAACTGCATTTACCCCTATGTTCTTATTTAGCCATGACAACCATGTTTTTTGATGAAACAAAAAACAAAACACAAACTTTATTGTAGATACCCTAAAGATCATTCAGCTTAAGTTTGGTAGGAATTGGTTCAGTAGAGGAGAATATGTATGAAATAGTTTACACCCGACGGACGCCAATGGTTGACAACAGACAACGACAGACGACGACGGACGCCAAGTGATGGCAAAATCTCACTGTTCCTTCGGAACGATGAGCTAAAAAGGCCAATTTAAAAAATTGCGCTGGCTCTATCCAAAAAAGATTTTTACAGTGTAGTGTACTACTTTTGGGACAGGACATATTAACATAATAGAAAAATCTATTAGCTATAACTCAAAATATGGACAATTTTATGTTTAAAGGGTCTATAATTTAGTTTGACAACTTCAGACATACTAATATTTGACCTTTTCAAACTATATTAAATCATCACTACTTAAGGATGTTCGCTACTCTGTTTCAAAATAACAAGCTTTTTAAAAGACGGTTATAAATTGAAAGTATATGAATAAAGGAACTAAAAAAACAGAAAAAATGAAGGGTCCGTGTGCTTGTTTTTAAGATATAAGCCATTAAAAATTTGACGGGAAGTGATTCTCTCTAGATTTTGCATACACTTAACACTGGCACCTTTTTCTTTCAAAAGCTATGGAAAAATAACAAGAATTTTATAAGATTTTCAAATATGGCTTTTTAAACTACGTAATAAAAATATGAAAAGAAAAGTAGGGGTTTGCGGCCAAAATTCTTTAATGGCACTGCATGGATAAAACCAGAGGATTCCCAATATCTGGTAAAAATTCAAAATCAAGAGGAGCGAACATCCTTAACCTAAAAAAAATTGCCACATTTTTTCCAATGTAATTTCATCCGTAATATTTACAGCAATAAATTTGGAAGGAGTATGAAAATAATTTGCAAGTTATACACTATCCACACTAGAGACCTAATAGAGTAGAAATACTAATTTTAATCAAACTTGGCATGAACTAAGATTAGGGAATTATAAGACAGTTTACCTAGTTTCATGGCAATAGCATATATACATTAAAGACTAGAAGTTCATTCTCATGTTTGAACTTTGGGTGTTAATTTTTTGCCGTTTAAAGTTTAACGTTTAACTATCAAGATTTGGGCCTACATAATTTGCAAAAAATTGCCTTTTAAATGTCTTTATAACTATTTATATATAATCAGTGATAATTGTGTATGTCACATGTATGTACATGATGTATTTTAATGTATAGCAGCTGAATACTCATTTGCTGTCTCAGATTTATTTCAATTCTTTAAAAGTCGAATTTATATGAGCCTATGTCTGAAAATAGAGATTTCAAATTAAGGGGGGGGGGGGGGGGGGGGGAGGAGGCTAATATAAAAATTCTTCGTGTATATTTAAAAAGTTATTTGTATTTCAAAAGGAAAGAAAGTGACTTATCTGCTTATAGCATACCACATGAGTAGAACAAGGTCCCATTAGGCCATGCAAGACTGAATAACATTTAAGGTCAATATATTATAGGCAGCAACACATTTTTACATGTATATGAAAAGGCATACACATAAGCTAGAGGAAATAAAAATGTGTTTCTTTTTGGTAATTTGTAGGCTAAGCTAGGAGACATCATACAAGAAGTATGAGTGATTCTCAAACTAAAATAAAATAATTTCATCCCCCTACTTGACGGTACTTCATTGTACTTACTTTTTATGCATAAACAATATAAATAAATAAATTTTGAAGTAATACATGGTCCACACTAGGGAATCTTTTTGTAAAAAATGAAAATCATTGGATGATAACTGTGTACTTGGACAAACAATTAAGATTTCACATGCTGAAATGTCTCGTCAGCCCAATCTCAGTGAAATAAATTATTGTTTGTTTTTTTTAAAGTCATATGGAAGTAGTCCAAATAATCTGACGCCGTAGCAAGGAGAAGTGAGTTGTATGTTATCATGCAAAATCAACAGTAATTATGAGTTACTGTATACCTATGATTGTCATCGTCACTGCAAATGGATCATTAATACTAGGGGGAATGGAACCAATAAATTGATCGGATCCGATATGAAGTTCCCAGTAACGGAGAACCTCTAACTTTGAGGTAATATTATTAGTGTCGGTGGTCTCACAAATGAATCAGGGTGAATTGCAGGTACATTAATTAGCAGAGAATACTAGACAATTATCAACTTGTTATTCATTATCTCGCAGTTATTTACGGTTAATTAGCTGTATATATCCCAAAACAGGTGCTCGGAGCTAGTACTACTACTAGTGAGGGGGGCACTAATCTATGACTTTTAAGTAACAATTATATTTATATTCACAATCAGTGGCGGATCGAAAAGGGGTGGGATCCGGGGTTTTGACTCCCCTTTTTGTGAACGATCAATGCATTTAATGGAGACATATATTTGGACCCCCTTTATCCTGGCTGGAATCGCCCCTGATATTACATGTAAATCAAGTCCTGGGTTACTGTTAGCATAATAGCATAACAGTAATCACAAAGAGTGTGGTAATTTTAAAAAGGACGAGGATTTATAAATATACAATTCTTGAAGAGGGGGAGAGTGCACTTCACGATGATCGAAAAAAAAAGTGCCTTGCACGTTATTTTCATCATCTTGTCTGAAACAGTCTGAATAATGAGCTTCAAGGCGAAGCGCGAAAACAATAAGTCATGTGAAATACTAATGACAAACACGTTGTACGGACAAACCCTTAAATTCCTCAATGTTATGTCAAATGAATTATAGCGAGGAAAGGTAAATTCTAAATTTTAATTTAATATAAAAACTAAATATTTGTTATATTTCGCTCCTGATTTCTCAAGAAATCATAGAATCAATAAATGTATAACAGGACAGAAAGTCACAGGACAAAAAGTCACAGACAAAAAGTCACAATTCAGTTTTGAGATTATTTTTCTTTAAACAAGAAAACACTAATTTAGAAAATATTTGTTTTTGGTTTTTTCTTGAACTATAATATATGAAGCAACTTTTTAATTAAAATTTATTCAATAAATATCAATAATGATCAAATAATTGTTATGAAAACAAAATGTCAAAGTGGCTTGGTACTTAAATGGCTTCAATGTGCCAAGAAATATATCCTTTGCATGATTCAAATTCAATGAATTTTCATTTATCAAGGCTTATGAACAATTTCCTAAACTTAAAAATGAATATATGTAATAAAAAGAAAATAGTTCAAGATCTTTCTCTTATAAATTCAAACAATTGTCAACAACTTATTTGTGACTTTTTGTCCTGTGACTTTTTGTCCTATCAAATTTGTGACTTTATGTCCTGTGACTTTTTGTCCTGTGACTTTCTGTCCGTTTTACATGTCTGTGTGAGATCCATTTCATGAGACCAAGGATTTCTATAAAATCCTTGATGGGACCCTTTATATATGCAGTTTTCTATTTTCCCCGGAAAAATTTAAAAAAAATATAATCTTTTGGGAAATAATCCGATTTTGTTGAATTATTTCCCTTCATAATTATGATAAATCCTTTTAGTTCTTCAATTTTAAATTAAAATAAACATTTCATTTTGATCGAACGACAAACTTTTTAAATTGTAGTGGCATGGTCAGTCAACTAATTAGTTGCATGGCTGATTACCAGTTTACTGGTGACCCAGTAATTTTCCATATGACAGTGGCGTGTACCCTTGGGGTGTGTATAACTTATTTTGAATACCTTAATTTTCTTGGAACATCCTGTCCACGTGTAATACTTAGTATATATTGCAACAGATGACATTAAACAAATTGTCTTTGTAGCGTCGGTGTCCATATATGTTCAACCACTCAAAATTTTCACAAAAAAGATAATATAATAAAATCATTAAAAAAAAAGATTAAAAAAACTCTAGCAAATAAACTTCGCAATGAGTAAACGGGGATTTGTGTTTTAAAGGGCTTATTTCCAGTGGATATATTTCATACTAGATAACTAGACCTGAGATAACTTTTTTGGTAATATATATTTTATTATTTTCATATTATTCTCAAATCTCGATCATCTTAAATAAAGATGTACAAAAAATAATTTTGTTATAACTCATAAATATATGGTTAATCATAATTGTTACAAATTATAAAATGGTAAGTCAATGCCCGATGTGCCGCCGTCTGTTGCAAAACTACGATTTAATCTTTTAAATGAAAGACGTGCACTGCCTTCATCGGAACAGAGAAAAGTCCACCTAGTGTGCATTAAAGAGAATCCGTTTGTTATGCTGAAAAAAAAAGAGATCATCATAAACTATTTAGCAGACCTTCTCGTGTAAAAAAAAACCAAACTTTTAACTGAATTAAACAAAAAATTATCAAACAAAACTCATTAGAACACTCATAGTAAACATTTTGGTTTAGACCTGAGATAACTTATAGTAAGATAGTAAGATTATGTATATGACTCTGCTATGATGTACAAAATTTTGAACAGCTTCAAATATATGGCGTTATCATTGGTAATATATCATATTTGTATCAGTTATTGCTGAACGTGTAACCAAATTAAAATGAAGAAATAGGGCCAAAAAAGCATATTTTAAAGATATTTTTTTCAATCCCAAAATAGATAATAGATATGCAGATTAAAAAAGTCCAGATGAGAAGATTAACCTTCTTTTCTACCGAAGTAAATATATTAACAAGGATTTAGGATATCAATAAATATTAAATACATCATACGGGAAATTGACTATACCTTTTAGGTATTAGCCATGCAGCCATGTATGTACCAGCCATTTTAACTTATTGTTTTCTTAACCTTTAAAGAATACATTTTAAAATGAACTACTTTATTTATAGTAGTTGAATGTTCAAGAAATATATATATATATATATATATATATATAAGATAACTCTTTCCTTTATATTCAATGAAACAAGAAGCGAATTCGTTAGCGAACTAGAGTAACTATAGCAATAGCGTCGTTACATGTCTTCTTCTGACCGGCAATAAATCCTTAGCAGTAATGATAGTGGAACGTCCATTCGGCTGTGCTCAGCCACGTCCGAATGGGGACGTGAATCCTTTTAACAACTCTTCGAGTTGACAGTAAGTAGCCTTATATAAGGCCAATTTTCTGTCCCTCCTTTTTCATTGGCAGTCGAAATTTCCGACCGTATCACGGGCGGTCTCAATTACAAGACCTACATGTACCTATCATATATAATTCGGTACGTCAGACACACCCGATATTAATCAACCAAAAACTCAATATTTTACAGTAGGGATTGAATATCTCCCACGTTCACTTGTCCCTTGAAGGATCAATATTGAATTTCTTCCATCGCCCCCGCCCCCGCCCCCCCCCCCGCCCCCACCCCCCCCCCTTTTATAAGATTACACTATGACGTAAAGTATAACAAAACGTAACGATTGAAAACTCACAGTTCAGTTTTTAAGATATTTTTTTTCTTTGGAAACTAACAGACTAATTTTCAAAAAACAAATTTCTTGAACCATTATTTATTAAAACGAATTAATTTTGTAAACAAAAGTTATTCTTAAATATTAATTATGATCAATGATTGTAAAGAAAAAAATCCATCATAGTAGTTTGTTAATTTACTGGCTCCATGGTGTTAAACATGTCACCTTTCTTTTACAAATAACTGATTAAAAATATGAAGCCTTTACTGTAAAATAAATCATTCTAATAAAAATAGATTCATCCAGATTTTTCTCTCATAACCTTTCAACAGTTATTGTAAACTAATTTATTCGAACTATAATAGTCCTATGACTTGCTGTCCGTTTACCAATGTTTATACTTTATAAAGTGTTTTCATATTCATTGATCATTAACT
The DNA here is from genome assembly GCF_021869535.1 of Mytilus californianus. Taxonomy (NCBI): domain Eukaryota; kingdom Metazoa; phylum Mollusca; class Bivalvia; order Mytilida; family Mytilidae; genus Mytilus; species Mytilus californianus. Next base: position 25,907,702 of record NW_026262582.1, on the reverse strand, counting down.
TCATGTTTTGCGAATACTTATAAGGGGGGTAATTATTAAAAAAAAAATCTCAACAACAAAATTCTACACTTTCATTTATCTGGGTCTTCAGTTTTTGTCTCCGTTTCGAAGCCGCCATACCGTACCAAACATATCTATTCGTTTGGCAATATACAATCATGTAAGCAATATACAACAGGCAGTAGATCTGAATTTGTAAATTGTTATTTTGGATTTTACCTGATTAGGACGTGTCTCGTTGAATTTTCTACACATAATCTGACTTTTAATCGTAATGTTAGCGAGATCTATAAGAACATAGAGCTACTGTATAGGCCTAGTTGCATGCAAGTCTTTACAAATTATATATTTTGGTATGCTAAAGTTTGTTTTTATAGACTATTTGTCATTTGGTCGGTTTTTTTTGGGTTTTTTTTTTTAGTTTTTGACATGGCGTTGACTCGAGTTTGATATATTATGCATCTTTTGTGCCGTATTTTAACAATAATTTACAAACATGCTGCATGTTTACACATTCATCACTATACCGCATCTAAATATAGCTTTATTGTAAAAAAAAATAAGGAGATGTAGTATGATTGGTGATGAGACAACTATCAACCAGAATTTTAAATACCTGATATAAGCAATTGTGACTTACTTTCTTTACTCGGAGTGATCGTAAATTAATCAGACAAGCTGGAGGAGGGGTGGGGACATCATATTAAAAGAAAAGAAATTAGCATTAGTTTTTTGTGATAAATATATAATAAACTCACAGTAACAGAAATAGCTCTTGAAAGCTCTGTCAGATCCCGGCACTTTTAACTGTTTTTTGACGCGTGCTAGAAAATGCAGCACCTGGTTACAGGGGCTCATTTGACAAATTATCATCTTTCGTAATGTAAGTTATAAAATCTAAATTTTAAGCGATCTAAAATGTTCATGACTAACGAGTATTTTCACTTGTACGATTTTTCAGTGAAATGAGTCTAAGAGTATATACATGTATATCGGGATACTTACTGCATAGTAAAATATTTATGTACCTATTAGTTGCGGCTCATTTTGGTCTTTTAAGTAAATATTTTGTGACATGTGTTTATAAAAGTAAAGAAGTACATTTGATCTTTGTTAGAGAAATGTTTCATTGACAATCATACCATGTATTCTTATTTCTATAAACCAAAAAAATTACATATATATATATATATATATATACAATAATTTGTGACATGTGTAATAACAGCTAACAGAATACAAATATATAACTTAAAAATAAACCGACCCATTTGGTCTATAAGTCACATCATATATAATACATTTCTTTATATGATAGATCTATTATAATTATACCTTAACTGTATACGAAAACCCGTCACTGCTGACTAGCTTCTTGGCTCTTTTCATCGTACCGTTCTCCACTACCTCGAAGGTTACTGGTCTGTCTTCTACAAATGAGTCTGAAAGCTCTGGATCTTCAATATCACTGAAAATAATGAACAAAACTTAGTTACAAATTAGAGATATTATCTTAATGGCTTTAACAGATTCAATATTTTATTATAGTCTCACCACAGACAAACATAAAAAGAGATTCACTTAAATAAATTTAAAACATTAAAAATATTGCATTGTATGCACCAATCTTAAAAAGATTTATGAGAGACTTTTAAGATATAACATATACATATAAACATATTTTTACACCTTTATATTTAAAATTTACAATATACACCAGTTTGACTTAAAATTATTAAAAACTTCTTTTGCCTGAAAATAACATTATTAATTTTAAAATAATTTATTAATAATTATTACATTAAATTAATTTGAAATAGTAATAAAAAATTAAGAGACTATAATAAAAAATATGATTAATTAAACCAAATACCTCTCAACAACTGGATTTTCTTCTGCTACTTCAAGTGTGATATCAAATGAATGGTCTGGTAGCGTATCGTCAAGTGGTTGTGGGGATGCTGGTGGGGGTGATGGTGGTGCTGGTTGTGGAGAAGCTGGTGCTGGTGGGGGTGATGCTGTTGCTGGTGGGGGTGATGCTGGTGCTGGTGATGGTGGTGCTTCTAATACTGCCTAAACGAAAAACATATGTATAAAAGTCGTGAAACAAAATATAATTGTGTATTTTTGCACAAAAAAAGTATAAAAAAAACCGTCAAATATAATATAATATTATATGTCAAAATATAATTCAAAATATATAAATTCACATTAATATTTGTAACATTGTTTGATAATTGGCAATCACGTAAACTAATTAAAGGATTAACACCTCCGAAATGTGTATACTTTGTATTTAACAGAGACACGCGCCCAATGATTGGATTAATATGATTTATGATCGGTCTTTTTTTTATAGGTCATCATACATAATCATAAATAACGGTTTGAGACCTTTTGCATAACAGGACTTATTCGGAATAATAGTCAACCACAAAAAATGAAAAATTTAGGTTGAATACAATTGTTTCTCAAAATAATAAAGGAACGATAAGAAATTAAAACAATTCTGTCGAACACACAACATTTAAAGAAATAATACAATAACGTATATGTACCTCAACCTCCATATCTTGTGGTATGCGGACACATTCTGCACAGTGGAAAATAATGTCGACTTCTTCATTTACCATCAGGCGGTAATCAGTAATTGATATACCTGAAATAACAAGAAATTAAAATATGACATATATTTCTTTACAGTCAAGTAATATTAATACACTGATAATAATGTTTAAGGCCGTAGTAAGGTGACCTATAGTTGTTAATTTCTGTATCATTTGGTCTCTGATGGAGAGTTGTCTCATTGGGAATCATACCGCAATCATACCACATCTTCTTTTTATATCTATTAATTGATACCTATGGTCCATTTATTGGACAAATGTGTAATGCAAATAACACTTAAATATAGATTTAATTCTTATCAGGAAAGCGTCTTAACCAAAATTAAAGTAAAAAAAAAAATGTATCTAAAATATGACCGAAAGTACGAAATATGATTCAAAGGAAAAACTAAATTAATATTAAATTTGTAAATACCTGTATTGCAAAGCCTGTGTTGCCATTTATCACAATCCTCACATTGGAGAGCATGTTGTCTTGGTCGGACTTGCTGGTCACATAGCACACAAGGGTACGACATGATGAACAGCAATTTTCCAAATGGGTGCCACCGACATTTCTGGTTACTTTTATAAAGCAAGGTCGGTACATCAAAAAGACTGCTCAAACAGCTTGTATTTTTACAAGAATTTCACTACCAAATGTATGTTTGCACTCCGCTTGAACTCAGCTTGGGTGTTGTGTTTTTATAGTGATCTTGAATTGTATTTCCATTACAATTTCTTGACAAAAGCATAATTAATACTTGTGTTCATCAAAGAAGTAATAATAAGCAATCAACAATCTTCTTAAATTTCAAACTTAATCATTACTTGATTATACCTTGTTTTATATTTCAAAACTGAACTTATTGTTTTAATTTTGACAGAAATTAGTCTCCCATTCGGATATAGTCATTCATATTTGTTCATTTTGTTCTGTTTGTTATACGCAAGATATCAAAAAACCATTTAGAAAACAATATGATATTTAATATTTTATTAGATTAAACACATTCATTTACGATATATATATAATGATTAAACAAATGATATAACAAAATTAAACATGATAAATAATATAAAAACAGTAAAGTTTATCTAAAAGTTATAATAACCATCTATAAGTATCAACATAATTCATAAATAACATCTATATAAAAAAAAAAAAAACCATGGACGATACGTCTTCACAAAGTATGGCCGTTTTTGTCATATGGCCGTTTCATCTTTTCGGGGTATGGCCGTTTCATCCTATGGACGTCATGGCAGTATGGCCGTCACGTCCTGCATTGGTTTCCTTCCCCCGCATTACTTGATCGCTTTTGTAAAAAAAAAACAGCACAACAACAACAGCACTCGACGTCAGTATTGTACCAAAAAATGAAAAAAAATATTCAGAAAGAAGGCTCATAAAATTCAAATATTGGTAAGCACACACACTAAATTGTCACTACATACATGATCTTTTTTTGCGCCAAACTCGTTTCTTCCACAGGACGATGTCGATGGTGGGGAAAACATAGTCCAAATAATTATGACGTCTTGCAAGGCTATTTAGGCGTCCCAGACAAAAATTAAAATAGCCTTGCCAGACGTCATAATTATTTGGACTAGGGAAAACCCAACAAATCATTAGTTCCCCAAATTAGTATCCTAGTTTAAAGGTTTTTTTAATATATACATGATCTGGGAACAGTATATCTAACCTGACATGATATAGCTATTTCATATTGGAATGGCACATATTCATGAAAAATCAACAAATGATCCGAAAGTCGGAAAGATGAATATAGTCCTCTGACTTCACAAACTTGGAAACAGTTGTGATGTTGCTTCGCTAAGTTGATAGTAAACATGCATATTAAGAGAAAAATATGGTATATTAGTATATATATATATGGTACAAATAAGTGATATATATTGAAAAATCTAAGATTTATGATAATAAGGGGGAGGGACTGGGGGGCTCAAAACAGGATCCTGGCCTCAAGCACCTATGCATATAGAAAGCTGTAAATATAATAAAAGGCCTCGAAATGACAAATGTAAAATAAATCAACAAGAAGCCTAACATTTATAATAGAATTTAAAATAAAATTGAAAATAGAAATGGGGAATGTGTCAGAGAGACAACAACCCGCCCAACGAGCAAATAACAGTCGAAGGTCACCAATGTGACTTCAATGCAGCAAGAAAATCTCACAACCTGAGGCGTGCTTCAGCTGGCTCCTAAACTAAAATGTATACTAGTTCAGTGATAATGGACGTCATACTAAACTCTGAAATATATAAAAGAAACTAAAATTAAAAATCATACTAAACTGACAAATGCTATAGGCTCCTGACTTGGGACAGGTGCAAAAATATGGTGGGGTTAAAAGCCTATATACTGTAAATTTCAGAAATTATTGCATGCATTTATTAATATTGCCAATTACATGTAACATGATTAACATTAATCATGATAATTTCCCTTTCAATTTTTAAAAAATTCTGATTTAAGTTTTTGTTGTATATTGGGACTTTTGATAGTCTCAAGAATGCTTTCACCAATTTTTATGAAACTTTGCTGAATTGATTTTTATATATTGACATAAACTCCCTTTTCATTTTTATGACCCATAGTGGGTCAACCCATGACCGTCTGTCCCTCTGTCCCAAAGTCATTGGTTTTTGTTCTCTAATTTAGTTTGCCTCAACCAAATGTTATAAAACTTTACAAAAGCTTATTACCACAATACTCAGATCAAGTGTGAATTTTGGTGGTGTCAGTGTTACCGTTCTAGAGTTATGCCCCTTTACAAATGGAAAAATTGCTGAATTTTTGGTTTCCCGCTCTCGAACTTTAATTTAGTTTGCCTCAACCAAATGTTATGAAATTTGCACACAATGCTTATTACCACAAAAAACAGTTTGAATTTTGGTGGTGTCACTTTTACTGTTCTAGAGTTATGTCCTTTACAAATGGAAAAAATGATGAATTTTTCATTTTTGTCCTCCAAATTAAGTTTGCCTCAACCAAATTTTATTAAACTTTAACGCAATACTTTTTACCACAAAATCAGATCAAGTTCAAATTTTAGTAGTATAAATTTTACCGTTCTTCAGTTATCTTCCTTTATAACTTTATATGATATGCAAGCCGGAGTATCATCCCCTATTTATTTTTATATAAGATGCAGAGTTATGGAATTTTAGTTGTTGGAAAATTGTTTAAAATTTTCCATTTTCACACTTTGGAAGGTTTTAGAATTGTATTTGTTCAAAAATCACGGCCTTAAACTTATATACACTTGCGATATCCCTAAATGGAGCCAGATTATTTTCATGTTTTGTTTCAATGAATACCACTCTGTGTGCATGTCCTTTTTTTAGCTCACCTGGCTAGAAAGGCCAAGTGAGCTTTTCTCATCACTTGTTGTCCGTCGTCGTCCGTCGCCTTTGTTAACTTTTTACATTTTGAACTTCTTCTAGAGAACCACTGAATGGAATGGAATTAAACATGGCATGAATGTTCCTTATGAGGTGCTGACCAAGAGTTGTTACTTTGTTGCCGATCTATCATCCAAGATGGCCGGCAGCGGGGATCTTAGTTTAAGATAGGACTTTATAGGAAATACATACAAATGTCTTCTTTTAGAGAACCACTTAATGGAATGAAACCAAACATAGCATGAATGTTCCTTATGAGGTGTTGACCAAGTGTTGTTACTCTGTAGCTGATCCATCATCCAAGATGGCCGCCAGCGAAGTAGGACAATATTAAACCAAATATGGCCTCAATCATTATTAAAGTATCTGTTATGATTTTTATCTTTCTTATATGATTTCAAAAACCCAAAAAGAGTCAGGTGAGCGACACAGGCTCTTTAGAGCCTGTAGTTTTGTTTTTTTTAGTTACGCAGTGCTCACAGTTTTTCTATAATGTAGTTGATCATTAAAATTCATTTAAAGCATAAACCCAAGCTAAAAGGGCAACAAGCTTATCAAGCACTCATGGTACTGCTTTTTATTAAACACGCATTGATATATACATTAAACAGCAAAATAATTATTGATGCAAGATGTCATTTTTATGTGTAGGACAAGAACTATAGAAGATACAGAGAAATTATAAACAGCAGAAATGATAGGCAATTTAAAATTTGCAGAAGTCAACAAAACCTAAATGGTAAGTAAACTCATCATAGATACCAGGATTAAATTTTGTATTTACGCCAGACACGCGTTTCGTCTACAAAACATTCATCAGTGATGCTCGATAAGACTCAGAAGGCCACTTTTATAAAAGTTATTGCCCTTGAAAGATGATTATCATGATTATTATAAAAATAAAAAGATGTGGTATATTAAATATGAAAACTATTGATCATGGCTCTAACAAAGCAATTATAGGCCAGTGACAGCCTTCAATAATGAGAAAATCCATGCCCTATTGTCAAAGTAGTCAGCTATAAAAGGCCCTCAGATGAAAAATTGAAATAATCCCAACTGTAGAACTAATTGCCTAGTTTATAACAAAACAAATTAAAAAAAATAAATATGACAGATATGAAACAACAACAACCACTAAATTTTAGTGTCAGAATAAACTACAGGCGCCGAACTTGGGACAGGCACAATCAGAATATGGCAAGGTTATATAAAAATAAGATGTGACATGATTGCCAATAAGACAACTCTTCACCAGACAACAAATGACATACCGGTAGATTTCCTGCAAAAAAATAATCAGTCTGGACTAAGCAGAAAATTTATACCTTTCCCTTTATCGAAAAGACACAAAGATCTGTTAGTACTCACAGTTACTGACAGCTAGTTAAAAATCAATAAAAACTAATACATGTAATAAAAAAATCAGTTTTGTGAGCACTCTACCCTACCTTAACTTTGGACAGTGGTTTAACAGCTCAACATATAAAGAACAAACTGTAAAATAACCGTTGCAATTGCCTCAACTCGAAAGATTGATAAAATGCACAAAATCACCTAATATAAAAACCCATAGACAAAAAGCACGGAATTAAGAGAACTCACAAGTAAGAAAGGAAATATTCTTAAAATGTTCATAAACATGACAAAATAAGCTTTTTTATTGCTGTTTCTCTCTCCATTTATAACATTTTATTTGTTTATTTTGTGTCTTTATAGGTGATCAGACATCTTGGTTTTCATGATCAATAGGTCAATACTGAAGAGGAAACTGAAAGTTGATATCTATCTACATGGTGCGCTAATTGGATTAATGTGAAATGGAATGTGTGCTTTCCTGCAAAAAAGAAATAGAAAATTTCATCATAATCACACGATAATGGCTATAAACAAAATGGAGTTCTATCATAGATGCAGAAAAACACAATTGTATAAATGCAACAACATATTATATATATTTGTCGAAAGAAGGGAGAAATGAAGAAAAAAATAGTATTTTGTTGTTGAAAGGAACACTAGCTTTATCTACTCATTTACATCGCTCCCTCATATCAAATATACTGAAGAAGATCTTCGAAGAACAAATTGCAAAAATGTTTTCTCTAAGATTTGAAGGAAATTGTTTAGTGAATGGAATAATTTATGCATTAAACTTTTACGTAGTGGATTGAATAACTGTACACAGCAGCTGAAACAGAGAAAAATTAAAATAATAAGAAAAGTGTTTATTTTATTATTTAATTTGCAAATATGAACGAATTCTTAAGAACACCACAAATGGTATGACATTCAAATTGGTTGCTTATTAATGTATACAATTGAAACAATAACAAAGAAAACAGAATACTGTGCTACAAAAAATATTTTATAAATCAAAGTTAAAGTCATATAAAGTATGTACAATACCTTGACCTAAACAGTCAGACTCACTGTATTGTTTTTGTATGTCATGGTAATTTTGAGTCAAAAATTTATTAAAGTTTTAAATATCATTTGTATCATTTATTAAGTCTTGTAAACATTATGTTCATACTGTTTGTATAGTGAAGAAATTTACAATGAGTAAAAATAGGGGAAAACAGTTCCTACAGGGAAAGTTGATGTACAGAAATTTCCTTTGAGGAAATTTTGAGAACAATGTTTTCCTTAGAGGAAATTTGTGGTATTGAATTTTCCCTCAAGGAAAAGTGTTTGTTAAAAATTTCCTCAAAGGAAATTGCAGTTGACAAAATTTCCTCACAGGAAAAAGTTTTCCTCAAAGGAAAATTTGAAGCTGCAAATTTCCTCACAGGAAAATTTGAAGCCCCACATTTCCTCAGAGGAAATAGAATTTCCTCAAAGGAAAATTTGAAGCCGCAAATTTCCTCACAGGAAATAGAATTTCCTCAAAGGAAATATTAATGCAGCAAATTCCCTAAGGGAAATCTTTTTCCCTTGAGGAAAATACAATTTCCCTTGAGGAAAAATATTTTTCCTTTAGGGAAATTTGATTTCCCTTGAGGAAAACTACTTTTCCTCCGAGGAAATTGTTGAAAAAAGGGGCATAACTTTTTCAACAGTGGTGCTAGAGCCAAAATATTTTAGGACAAATATCAGGGAACCAATACCAACCAAGTTATCAACTTCATTTTGACTTAACTCCAAAAATTAAGGTGACAACTTTTGCACTCAGCGGAAGTGCAAACTTGTCCCGGAGACTGTTATTGCTTTGAATTTATTTTTCTTCTTTCAGGGTTGAGCAATTGAATTGAAAAGAAAAGATCTAGCAGCAAACGATTAGTATTGTTTGAATGTCATTGAATTAGTTGTGATGTCATGACGAATGTGATGCATATTTTGTGATGAAATTACGATTCAATAGTTGATGTTATTTGTGTTTCTTTGCTCTTAGTGAAGAGTCATAAATCATGTTGAAATATCATCATAACCATAATGAAATCCGACCATTGTTTTTACGTAAAGATTGAACAATTTTATATTTTTACGATTGATATATGTAGTTCTGTCAAGCCTTGTGAATTACAGTATAATGGTTGGTTTAAATCCTGACATTAGAACCTCGTTTACTTTAACAACTGGAAATGATTTTTAAATCATAGCCATGTACAAATGAAGGAGGATATTTTTTTGTTTTGTGTCTTAAATTACGTTTCCAACCATTTTTATTCTTTTCTGAATACCATATTGTAGATCGATATTTTACGTAATAAATGGTTCGTAAAGTCCAGCCTAATCCATTTGATATTTACCCTTAACAAAGCTCAAAATTGTTTTTGTCAATGGATAAGTTTAATTTGTTAATATGGTGCAAACTATGTGCTTGAAGTAAAATAACAATGTCATAAGTAATTTATGTTAACCGTCTGAAAGTGTCTTTCACTGTTTAAGTAAATGAAAATATACTGCTTTAGTTTATGTTGCTCATTAAACTAGAATTGTCGGGTTTTTTTTCAATTTTTACCTTATTCATCTGTTTATGTTCTAGCATAAAGATAATTAAAGTTATCTGAATAAGAAATGCTTATGATGTTCTTGTTTTATTTTATTGCCATTATATTTCTAAGTACGAAATTTCTAGGTTTAACAATAAAATCTTATATAACTTTATTTTTTTATTATTTTTTATTATTCTTTTTTATGAGGGATTACGAGGAGATATTTCTACCAAGAATGGAAAAGCCGTCAAGTTTATCATCAGTCTTTGTTATGACCGTTATAATTAGAAGTTTTATACAAAGGGTTAAAAGGGACACCAATCGCTCTATACATTGGATGTAGAACCATTAAATTGTGTTTGATGAATTATCATGTAAAAAAATAGGAGCAATGGTAGGATTACCAATAAGAGAAATGTCAATACGAGTCCAAATAACGTGGACGTAAGTAACGATAGGTCTCCTCACGGCATTCAAAAATGAGCAAATTATATACCGTATAGTCAGCTATAAGAAGCCAGATGAGATGATTTGTCATAAAGCAACAGACGAAAAAAAATAAAATAGAACAGTCAGCAACGATTGATAACCATTTATTGTATGCGGACAAGCACATACAGACTGTCATGACTGTGGCGGGGTAAACATTTTTGTTAGCGCTAATCCTATTATTTACCTTCAGCAGTTGTGTAATAGCACAACATGAGAACAAACTGTAACAATCAAGTTAAAAATGACGTGCTTCAACACATAGGAACGCAATTACATATAAGACAAAGGACACAATTCAGATTTAAGAGTTTTTACATTTACTGAGAGTTATTTCAAAGCCAAATACAATTTTTAAAGAATACATGCTAACTCGAACTACAGTATCAATCAGTTCGCATCAAACGGGTTAATTGAAAATCCGTATTAAACAGTCTTAGAAAATCATGAGCATGTCATGTTGTGTCACCTCAAAATATACCATACTTTTTCATATTTGTATATCAAGATATATTTAGTTATGTTTTTATTTATCCAAAATAATAATATCAATAAAAATTATTATTACAAAATATTACTAAAGTGTAAAGTTGAAAAACTATAAGAATACGTTTACGTTATTCCAAGAATATATTAGTTATCGTATCCAAATAAACCGTACCCATTTATAAAATTACCATAAAAATTAGGATAAGATATCCCGTTTATAATAGGACATAACCAGATGCATTCAAGCTTCCAAAAATAAATATTAGTAAAGATTTTTAGTAATGTATTGTAACGGAATGCACGACGTAATAGTTAACTAGTTATACATAGACTACATTCATTGCAATATAAAACGCCACAAAAGTAACAGACAGAGAAAATCGGTTCGGAAATATATACAACGAAAGAGGGGAACAAAAGATCATCACCATTCAAAAATGAAAATTAACAAAATTAAAACTCGTCTTTAAAGTCGCAATATTTGTTTTGATTTTCTCGTGTGACACTGACATATCCGAATCTAGATAACGACAAATAAATCAGACATATCATTCGGAGTATAATTTGGTAAGCAAGACACGAGTTTAGTGAGGCTCGAACCAAAATCAAATCAAATCAAAATTAAGCAGAATATTTGAAATACTATATTCCGGTAGACAAAATATCAGTAATTTTAATAATTCAGCAATTTTTTAACAGTAAATGTAAGTGTTGACTTTTGTGCAGGTGACACCCTCGGGAAAAAAAAGGTTAACCAGGCTTACAATTTGGTACGTCAGACGTGCGTTTCGTCTAGATAAAACTCATGAGTTACACTCAAATCAAAAGAGCTTAAAAGCAAAATGGAGTACGAAGTTGAAGTGTAATATATTCCGAAAATTCCGGGAAAACTGTACAAATGCAATTGGGAATGGGAAACATTAGTGTTTTGAATAATTCAGCATTTCATAAACAGTAATTTAGCTTCCACAGAGTTTGTTTACATTCCGACAATAATCAATACCATGTCTTATGATTTATAACCCCGTGAAAATCCCCGTGTTAGTGAATATTTACAAATTGTAATAGAATATATATAAGAATCATCAAGTAAATTATATAAAGACTTTCTTCTGTCCAATAAGGGCATTGCATATAAAGGTTTATTACTCAAACAGGAATTCTCATTACCACAACATATATACGCAAACCCAGATTTATTGGGAAAATGTGTTATTATATACCCCAAAAAATGTTTGATCAAATTATGGTTTAGTGTACTGTTTTAATTCTATTAACCAACTTATTTTCGCGAGTAGAAAAATATCCCAAATTAAAATCCTCGTGAACAAGTGAGACTTGAATCTTGTCTTATATGAATGTATGGAGAAAATGACATGATAGCGAAAAAAAATCGTCGCGAAGTTGGCTCGAAAGAACTTCTATTCAACATTTATTGAGGCGGGATATACATATCGTTATTTACACACCAGATTGTACTGGTTACCGGAATTTTGGATACAACAAACCAGGTACTACATATCTGAGATACAGGCAATATATGACCTCAATTTTAGAATTCATTTATACCTTTTTATATTATTAAAAAATATCAGTAACGTATGTGTTTTACAAGGATCACCAGTCCTTCAACTTTCATCAAAATATGCTCTACAAGGATCACCAGTCCTTTAGCTTTTATTTGATACCTAAACTACCAAATATATTCTGCATAGTTTGAAAGTTACACGTATGCGTATTTTAAAAGTTATGGTGTATTTATTCTCGATATAACTTCTATTATGTGTGCCACATCATTCTCTCAATTTGAAGCCAGTTTGTTTACCAAAATTTTAATAAGACGCACACCACGTATTCTTGGTTCTCATTCCTTTCCACGTTACATTTTTCATTTCATAACATTTTATGGAAGCGGGATCAATATAACTGTATTTATACATCAGAACGTACTGCACTGGTTACCGGAATTTTGGATACACCAAACCAGGCACTTCATATATGAGAAACAGGCAATATTTGCCCTCATTTTTAGAATTCATTCATACATTTTTGTATTATTCAAAATTACCAGTAACGTATGTGTTTTACAAAGATCACCAGTCCTTCACCTTTCATCTGATACATGTACCTTAATTATTTAAATATAAGCTACATAGTTTAAGATTTACATCTATGCGTAGGGACTATTTTGTTTTAAATATTTACATACTTTCCAGTATGTTCTTTCTTGACCGGCCCCGATTTGGTGGTTTTCCATCTTACAAAGTCTATCTAATTTTGTATGCAAAGAATTCCACTCAAGCCGGTGCTTGAATTTGCAGTGAGGTGAGAGATTTTTAAGCTCCGTGTTGAAGGCCTCACTACGACTTTGAGATACATAACAGCAACAGCAATAAAAGCACTGTTCCTTTGCTTTTTGTGCATTTTTTTCTGTTCATGTACTAATTTCACTACAAACCAGTAAAAGTCTGAAATGGCCTATATCTGTACTCGACTGTACTGATTTTTACTCGACCAGTCTGAATTGGTCTGAATTTTACTCGACATTACTCGACCCCAGTCTTAACCATACTCGACTGTACTGATTTGTACTTGACCCTTATCTTTGCCATTGAAAATAGTCTGAACTATTACTCGACCAGTCTGAAACAGTCTTAACCCATTCTCGACCTGTACTCGACCTATTTTTTTCAGTCTAAACCATACTCGACCAAAGGTCTGAACAATACTCGACCAGTCTGAATCATACTTGACCAAATAACCTCTACTTTTTCTAAATTTTAACTGTTAAAATAAATTTCTTTTTAACTGACATGACAACAGCCACAATAAAATAAAGATATATTATAAAAACAGATTTTTACATTCTTACATGATTCTCAGATTTATCGAATAGAGATAGTTAAATAAAATTATCTTATATAATAATTTAATTATATTAATTTTAAAGTTTTAGAGTTTTGTTAAAAAAAGATTTTCTTTTACCTAAAAACCACACCTATACTGAGGGTAATTAAACCTTATTAAGGTGCTTCTTGTTTGGCATGTGTTTTTTTGTTTAGATTAATTTTCCTAAATTCCTAAATAAAAACTACATAGGTTTCATGGTTACATACAAAAAATGTACAATAGTTATATAATTATCTTTTTAATGAGGTAACAAAATCACTGAAATTGTTTAACCTTATGATTAAAATATATCTATTATTATAATTTGGGAAATATTCATGATATTATATAGAATATATATCAAAAAGGGATAAAAATTAAAGAAATTAATAAAATTGTTCTTCTGATTAGTGGTGAAGTATAAAGTAATACCTCCTGCTTCGGGCAAACTCATGAAAAAGATCACACCTGGTCAGAGAGTATTAAATTCTAAATAACATTCATTCAAAATAGCAACATCCTTGTCAAAATTAATTAAATTTAATTGAAATAAATTTTTACTGTAACTTTGGAACACAATTCCTTTTTTAAGTTTATCACAGGATTACTATGGAAGTTCTATTATCATGATTATATTAAATTCTTGGTTTAACAAAACAAAGGTGTCATTTTTTTAAATTTATTAAGTTGCTTTATATGCTATTTTATATATATTTTAATAAAAAAAATGTTCACTGCATTATTAACTAAACTCAACTGACACCATAAATCTATACGAGGCTTAAGTAAATGGTGAAAATTTTCCAGTAACCATAAAATATATCTGAAACATTCAAAAATTTTTAAATACCATTGAAAACATTAGTCACAATTCAGTTTTGAGATTATTTGATCAGCTTGTTTTATTTTTATTTTAAAGGTGATATATATGTATGTATATAAGTGTTGATGAATATGGTGATGAAGTTATATTATGTTTATTGTGAAATTTTGGTTTCAATGCTATATTGAATACATTTTTAATTTCAAATTGTTGTTCAAATTTCTAGCCAGGGGAAATAGCTGTTGTTAAAAACAGTTCCTAAATTGATGAAATACAATAGATAGATACAAAAAATAGGTCTAGGTTGGTTAAGACTTGGTCGAGTATGGTTCAGACTAGGTCGAGTATGGTTCAGACTAGGTCGAGTATGGTTCAGACTAGGTCGAGCATGGTTCAGACGCGTATAAAATGGTTAAGTACTGGTCGAGTACAAGTTCAGATTGTTAAGTATGGTTCAGACTACAGTCGAGTATTATCAAGTAAATTTCAGACCAATTCAGACTGGTCGAGTAAAAATCAGTACAGTCGAGTACAGATATAGGCCATTTCAGACTTTTACTGGTTTGTAGTGTTTGTTTCATGGATAGATATCCTATATCGTTTTTTTTTCTATGAATACGAAATAAAATATGCGCAAAAGTAAATTGGTTTTCAGTATACAGCTGGATAGAGAAATCTTAGCTTTTACCTACACAAACATACATTGTACTTTCAAAGGAGCATAGCTGCTTATTTAGCACTTCGGATACAATTATTATCGTTGTTAAGTTTTGTTGCAATTTTTAATAACAAATGGCACCATGGTAGTTAAGATCACTTATCAGATGACCGGCAAGATGTGTAACTTAACTTTTACTGGATTCACATATAAATTGAAAATTAAATGGTTTCGCGTGTAAATTGGGATCTTTTCTTGAATTACATTAAAAGTTCATTGATTATATGAATAAGTACAATTTAAAAATGGGTCAAATTATTATATTAACATAGATATATTTAAACAAATCTCCGTTTTTTTATTCTAAACAGAAATGTGTGATATTCCTTATTGAAAATTGTGTGCTATCCGAAATAATTGTTTGGTTCATAAATTAAAATAATCTACAAAACAGCCCATCTTCCTGGTGTTACCAAACTGTTCGACTTCTGATTGTTTAATATCTTTCAAGAAGTTTCAAAATGAAATTAATTTTAACTATTAATTCTCGCTGTTAATCATCTTTGACTTGAAATAAGTCGTCGACGTAGACATTGTAATGAAATTTAAATATCTATGTCTAATAAATTTTGATATATTGCAGTATGTTGGCAATACACAGTAAGTTCTCCTTCGCTACGCTCATCCGAACATAAAGCTTACATACATGGAATTAATGAATAAACCTCAAAGACAAAACTTTACTTGATTACTACACCAAACAACTTTATTTCCTCTGTTAGAATATCAATATTGTATGATAAAATGAATTTGACAAAGAAGAGAAATTATGCGTATATCATTTGATAAATTGCTTTAAAAAATGAAAATAATTGTTGAACATGTCAAGTGTGAAATTGTGTGGTATCGCATGCCCTGTTATCAGCAATTATATGTTGTCATGAAATATAATGGCTACGGTCATAATCATTTAATTTAGTGTTTATATAATTTATAAGAAATACTTAGGATTTTCTATCCCAGACATAGACCTAAAAAGCAAATTTGACACAACCTATTTGATTGTTTTATTTTGTATATGGTCTTCAACTTTGTACTTAGTTTTGTCATTTCTATTCCAACGTCGCTGCTAAAGTGTTGTACCAAGTCAGGAAAATGGCCATTGTTATATTATAGTTCGTTTCTGTGTGTGTTACATTTTAATGTTGTGTTTCTGTTGTGTCGTAGTTGTCCTCTTATATATTTAATGTGTTTCCCTCAGTTTTAGTTTGTAACCCGGATTTGTTTTTTCTCAATCGATTTATGAATTTCGAACAGCGGTATACTACTGTTGCCTTTATTTTTTAGACAAAATGCGCGTGTTGCAGACCACATTATTGGCCTATTTTTATTAGGTTTTTTTTTAAAGAACCAGGTGCTGAATGTCAATTTCTTAATAACATTCACATAGCTCGTTAGCAATGCATAGTAGAACCAACGATATATCCATACACATAATCAGAAAATACATTTATGTCTCCTTCTTTAACTTCTCAAATATCAACCATATGGATATTGTTTGTAATAGATAAAACCAGTACCACACCAACTACTAGACAAAATAAGGTACTTGATGTCGGGTGTAAATATGTTATATGATACTCATAGGTTGTTTGATAAATCTTATTTAATATAACCCTAGTTGTCCCTGACCTGTTTTACCACTCTTAATCATTTCAAAAAAACTTTTGGGAATTAAATAAACTCGTTTTCCTAAACTTGGTTCTCTGACTTGCTTACACATATATGAAAATTAGCGTTTTGCATTGTTTTTAACCTATAGATTACTATTATCAATGATATATACAACGTGTGCATTGTGTTTTATTATACGAGTTTGTAATTTATCCAGAAAACCGCTTAATTTATAAAGTGCCATTTTACTATAACTGAAACATTAGCTGCTTTCAAACATTTAGATAAGTGACAATATGTTTTACGTATCTGGAAATTCACATTAAAGTTGAAACTAGTAAACAACTTGAACAGAATTCAAAGAAGTGCATTCCATTGGTCGCGTCTGGAACTTTCGATACAAACTTTTTAATGGTACATTATATAATCAAATTTATCAAAGATACCAGGCTTATAATTCGAACGCTAAACGCACGTTTCGTAAACAATAGATTCATAAGTGACGCTCAAATGAAAAAATTTAAAAGGCCAAATCAAGTATGTAGTTAAAGAACATTAAGGACTTAAATACCGCAAGGTAATCTGTTCATCATGTTGAAAATCTTATGTATTTCGAACAATTTACATTTTGTAAATTGTTTGTCGTTGTGATGTTATCTGAAACAAAAGTCACGTGATTTACAGAATAAAGCAAAACAAATACATATGAATTTAAAAGAGGTTTGGAATTATTTGTGTTCCCAAATAATATTACTTTCGCAATCAAATTCTACGATCAATTTTAGTTGGAAACATGTAAATCACATCGACCACAACAAGTGAGGAAGGCATTTATTTGACATGAAATTCAAATACCTGCAATCTCCTAAAAAGTTTTCAAATTTTTGTTTTCTATGTTTCATGAAACAATGGCTATCACATGTATTTTTCGAGTTTTTTCTATAACAGCTGAATAACCTAATCACGTTAGGCAAACTGTTACAGTATTAATTTTTGAATGTTTAACTCATTTCTTAAAGATTAAGAGAGAAAAACTAAAAATGTCGAAGTCAAAGCAAAACAAATGAAAAAAAACAGCGACTCTTTTCAAAAATAAAGTCACGAACCTTTCAGTATAACTTCAGATGAATTATAATCGTAGATTCTTTTGGGAAAAGGGTCACTGATCATTTAACTATTCTAAGGTTTGATTTTGTCAGCTGAGGACATTGGAATCGATCGCTAAACTAATGAAAAAGAAGAGATATGGTGTATAATTTCTAGGCACAAAATCATAACAAAAAATCGAGATTAAAAACAAAAGCAAAAAACTTTACTTTTATTTATCATGTTGATATTCATTTACTCGGTAATAACCTTGCCGTCAACATCGACTAACACATCAACATATATCAAAACGTCAACATCGAGCAAAACGTCAACATCGAGCAAAACGTCAACATCGAGCAAAACGTCAACTCGCTTCAACTTAAATACGGCCTCCAGTTCAGGTTAAAATTATTTTACATAGCTTGTAATAGTTTATACATTGAAGTGTATTGTGAAGTATTGATTGGTTGCAGATATTTGTTTTGTAAATGAATACAAGCTTTACCAATCATTAATTTTAGATGTGTTGTATGTCCCATGGATTTGACAATAAAATCTTATATAACTCTATTCTCTACTATTGTTTTTTATGAGAGGATATTAATAGAGGGAAAGGAAAAGCCGTCAAGTTTATCATCAGTTTTTGTTATGACAGTTAAAATTAGAAGTCTTTTATCAATGGTTAAATATGACACCGATCCCTGTTTACATTGGATGTATTTGATTGTGAGTGATGAATTATTACAAAAAATTAAGGAGCAATGGTAGGGTTGCCAATAAGAGAAATGTCAATCCATGTCCAAATTACGTGGACGTAAGTTACAATAGGTCTCCTTACGGCCTTCAAAAATGAACAAAAGACATACCTTATAGTCAGCTACAAAAATGCCGAAGAGCTGATTTGTAATAAAACAATAAACGAAAAAAAAAATTTAAATATATTAAAATGACGTGCTTCATCACATAGGAATGCAATTAACACATAAAACAAAAGACACAAAAGAGATTTCAGAGTTTTTACATTAACTGGATTTCTTTATAAGTTTCGTTAGTGAGGCTCGAACCAAAAAGCAAATTAAATCAAAGTTAAGGAGAATATTTGAAATAATATATTCCGAAAAAGTGTTCAACATGCTTGGGAAATTGTTTTTTTTTTTGTCTTTTTTTGCTCTATGTCCAGTTGCAAATATTTCCTGATATACATGACGGAAACAAATAAAAATTTGATACAAAATTAAAAACGGCAATACGGGTCGACCAAGCCGAGAGGCGGAAAATTTGGAAAGGAATTGGAAAATGAAGGGTAATCTAGATAGGGACAGACTGTAAGCCTTACAACAGGTCCCTTATGGACCTATTTAAGAGTCACAGCAAGGGCTCATAACGTTCAATAAGCGATGCATTCTGTCCACACGAGGATTGAACGTCTGAAGTCTAACCAGACGTTGCTGCGTATTTACACATTCCAAAACGCCGACAGATTCCCCAATTCGGCAAAATGTTCACTACCGATCTTAGGAAAAACAAGGAAAGACCATATTTGTATACCCCAGTCAACCCTTGAGCGTGCATGGGGTAGAAAAATAATAGTGTTTTTAATTATTCAACAGTTTATTAAAAGTAAATAAAAATGTTGACTTCTGTGCTGGTGACACCCTCGGGAATAAAATGTTCACCAGCAGTGGTTGTAAAATATCTTCCAAAAAGTAAAATCACAAAAATACTGAACTCCGAGGAAAATTCAATCGGAAAGTCCCTAATCACATGGCAAAATCAAATGACAAAACACATCAAACGAATGGACAACAACTGTCATATTCCTGACTTGGTACAGGTATTTTCAAATGTAGAAAATGGTGGATTGAACCTGGTTTTATAGCGCTAAACCTCTCACTTGTACGACAGTCTTATCAAATTCCTGGATATAATTACCTGGCTTATAATTAATTTGGTACGCTATACGCGTGTTTGCTCTAAATAAGACTCAACAGTGACGCTCAAATAAAAACAGTAGGAAGGCAAAATCAAGTACAAAGTTGAAGTGTATTTTTTTCAAAAAATTAAGTTGTACAAATACGTGGGGATAGAAAACATTAGTGTTTCGAATAAATTAACGTTTGATAAAACAGTAAAATTTTAAAGCATCCACAGAGTTTGTTTACATTTTAACAATTAGCTATTCCATGTCTTAAGTAAATACCCCTTATTAGTACATATTTATTGAAGTGTGTAATAGAATATATATAAGCATCATCAAGCAAAATATATAATGACTTTCATCTGTCAAATAAGTGTATTTCATATAAAGGTTTATTAGTCAAACAGGAATTCTAATAACCACAACATGTATAAGTAAACACCGATTTATCGGGAAAATATGTTATTCTATACAGAAGAAATATTTGATCAAATTATGGTATAGTGTACTTTTTTAATACTGTTAACCAACTTATTTTCGCGAGTAGAAAAATAACCCAAATTTAAATTGTTGTGAATAAGTGAGCCTTGGATCTTGCCTTATATGAATATATAAAGAAAATGAGACGATCGCGAAAACAAAATCGACTCAGTAAGGTGAGAGATTTTTAAGCTCCATGTTGAAGGCCTCACAGTGAGTTTGAGATAAAGAACAGCAATACAAGCACTGTTCCTTTCCTTTTTGCGTATATTTTGCTGATCATGTACTGATTTTATGTCATGGATGGATACCCTATATCGTTTGTTTTTCACACATTCCACAAACAGTGAATCATTTCGGCCAGAAAAAGCCACACGGTGCAAAAAAGAATGAAGACAATATCTTAGGAAAGTCGAACAGACCCCATAGCAAAATATCTCAACACCAGGCGTAAATAAGAAATTGAAATATTCATTATTGAAAATTGTGTGAAATCGGAAATAATTGTTGGGTTCATAAAATAATCAACAAAACAACCCATCTCCCAGGTGGATTCACTCTGTTCGATCCCCGATTGTTTGATGTCTTTCAGAAAGTTACATAATGTAATTTTTTTTTTTTTATATTTTTTCTTGCTTTAAATTATATTCGTCGTGAAATAAGTCGAGAAAGATATTTTAATTACATTTAAATCTCAATATCTTTTAAACTTTAATTTTCTAATTCGTTGCACTCATCTGATCATTAAGCATATCATATTCGAAACTAATAAATCAACATCAAAGACAAAAGTTGGATTGATTAGTACACCTAACAGCTTTATGTATAATGTTACATTATGAATATTTCATGATAAAATTAGTTTAACAAAAACAAAAGAATTTCTGTATATGAATATCATTTGATAAATAGCTATAAACAATGAAAATAGTTGTCAGGTGTGAAATTTTGTAGTAGCATAGTAGAACGCACTTGTGTTTACCTGAAATATCATTGCTATGATCATTATTCTTAAATTTGTTTAAGTTGTTTAAAGACTATATTAGAAACGCTAAGGATTTTCTACCAAAGGCATAGATGGCCTAAGCAAATTTGACACAACCTTCTTAATTTTTTTGATTTTTAATATGTCTTCAACTTCGTACTTAATTTAGTTTTTCAACTGTTTGGATTCGAACTAACTGATAACATCGTATTTAAACAAAATGCCCGCCTAGCTTACCAAATTAACAGCCTTTTATCTTCGATGAGCTATTTTGAAAGAATAAAAGATGTTGAATACATGTTTGATATTCAAATAACATACACAACTCAATTGCAAAACCATTTTGGAACCAACAAAATATATCCATATACGTAATTAAAAAATAAATGTATGTTCTCCTTCGCTCACTTACATTGTAATAATATACAAATATCAAGCAAATGTGAATTGTTAGTAATGAATAAAATTACAGACTACAATTTGGTTGAGTACAACACCCAAACGCTCGACAAAATAAGGGACTTGATGTAGTGTGTAAATATGTTATATGATGGTCATACATGTGGCTTGTACGAAACAAAATCTTATTTGATATAACCCTAGATGACTTTGTCCAATTTTCACCACTCTTAATCATTTCAAAAAGCTTTTGGAATTTTAAACTCCATTTCCTAACCTTGGTTATTTGACAAGCTGATGCGTATATGAGATAAAGCGTTTCGCATTGTTTTAACCTATAGATAATGGTAAACAATTATAAATTTTATAAATAACGTGCTCAGTAGTACATTCATGCTATGATAAGAATGTTTTGATAATTAGAATTTAAGCTTTGAACGCACTTAGTTTATAACGTGCCATTTTATAATAACTGAAATATATGCTGCTTTCACACATTTAGATAAGTTATGATATTTTTACGTATCTGGAAAGCCATGTAAAAATTTAGACGACTAAAACATTTGAATTCACATATAGGCAACATGTTCCTGTTCTTTCGGTGGTGTCCGAAACTTTTGACAAATAAAGACTCAGCAGTGACGCTTGAATGAAAAGAATTTCAAGGGCAAACCATTAACATAGTTGAAGAGCATTTATGACCTACAATTCCAAAATATAATCTGTTCATTGAGAAGAAAATCCTTAGTATTTCAGGGAAATCAAATTTTGTAAATTGTATGCCTTTGTAATATTATCTGAGACAATAGTCACGCGAATTCCGGAAAGTGATACAAATACCAATGAATTTAAAAAGAGGTATGTAATACTTTGTGTTCCCACATACATTTAATATCATTTAAGCCAGCAAAATTGATGTTAGATTTATGTTGGAAATATGTAAATTGCCTTGACCACAAAAACAGAGGAAGACATATACTTTGACAAGAAATACTTATGCCTGTAAGTTTCTAAAAAGGGTTTTCCAACGGTTTCTTCTCTTGATACAATGGCCAAGACTAGTAGTTTACGAACTTTGTTATAGCAGCTGAAGTGCTTAATCACTGGGCTATCGTGGACAAACTGTTACAGTTTCAAAATATAAATATTTAATCATTCCCTCAAGATTACGAGAGAGAAAGTCAAAGAAAACGAATGAAATACAGAGCATTAAAGCTATTTCTGAGTCTGAATTTGTCAGTTAGGGGCACATACATGTATGGAAGGTCATAATGCAGAATATAAATTATTTTGTCATTGATAGCTAGTCTTTTATAAGCTAACTTGAAAATATAGTTCGTTAAACTGTAAACAACGGTAGGAAAAAATTAATATTGTTAAGTTTTTTTTTAAATTTGATTACAATTGTTACGATATTTTTCGCCAAATTTCTTGAGAACAATGAAAACTTTGAGATGTGTTTCAAGTTCCTTATCTGAATAGTGCTTTGTGCTATAAATATAACACATATTTACAAAATGAAATCAACAATTTATTCATTGTACGTCCGACCACTAATAAAATTTACATCATAATCTTCCAAACTTGAAATATCTGGGAAAGTAGTATTTTGAGTAAATATTTTCCTTTAAAATTTACAAAAACTAATAGAGATCTTATTGTAATGATGCAGAAATTCACTCAAAACAGTGACCGACAATTAATCGGGACTACTTTGACCTACTTTTACAACGTTAGATAGAGGCTTTTAGAATATTTATATTTCGAATTCCAAAAATGAAAAATAAACATAGACCATTTTGAAATAAATCAGTCATCCAATTACTAGGTTTACTGGTTTCTCCAAATATATATAATACTCGAACTGGTATGTTGTAAAACTAAGCAAGTATCAGGATTCAATCAAAATCTTTTGTGTGTAAAAAAACTTGTATTTCCTCATTCTTTACAAAGCTAACCTATTTGTCTAAAAGCAGAATGTGTTCCATAAAAATTGCATGTAACTGTCGTATATTGTAAGCGTGATTGTTATTAGTTGAAATTGTGTTTTGAACTAACATTAAGTAACTGCGAGTACTTTAAGATCTGTAAGTTGTGTCTGTTTTTTTTTTTTTTTTTTTGTTTTTTTTTTTTTTTTTGTTTTGGTTTCATGTATTTGTCTTCGTGCTATATTTCCTTTCCTACTTATTTTTTATGCAGCGTATACAGTAAACTCGTCATAGATACCATAAATGAAATTGTGTATGACAGATCTGTGTTTCGTCTACAAAACACTCATCAGTGATGCTCGAATAAAAAAAGTTCAAATCCCAAATAAAGTACGAATTTGAAGAGAATTGAGGACCCAACATTTTGCCATATACAGTATTACAGAACTTTGGTATTTAAATTTTGGGTTTTTCTTTTTCTTTTTTCCGATTAGACACTCTGTGATCTCCTCTAATATTGAGACATTCTTTTCAATTTTCTAATGCCATAGGATATATCACAGAGACATTTACCCAGTTTTTGTTGGCGGTTCGTGTTGCTCGGTCTTTAGTTTTATATGTTGTGTTTTGCATACTATTGTTTGCCTGTTGGTCTTTTTTTTTTAGCCATGGCGTTGTCAGTTTATGTTCGACTTATGAGTTTGAATTTCCCTCTGGTATCTTTCGCCTCTCTTTTACTTGTGCTTTGATTACTAGATATTCTTCCTATATATAAAATTATTCTGTATGTTCAGTTTCTAGTTTGTGAAGTATACAAAAACGAACAGTAACTGTACCAATGGGCACTGCTTAGCCCTGTATTCCATACGCGGGCATTTAATATTGATTGTCAACAATAAACTATAGACCCCTAAACTAAGAGTCATAAATCACCCGAATTGAAGATTTTACACTATTGACGCCCATCGTGTATTGGTTTATGGCAATCGTTGGAGATGGGACACTCATGCAGACCATCCGTTGGGATGTTTGCGCATGTTTGAATTGTGAAACCGGAACATCCTAGATAATATATTGACGTAAAGGAAAACAAGACATTTTACTGTGAATACAGAATACTCTTGGATAATGAATGCAAATGTTAAATAAACCTGTATGATTTATTTTTGAGATACAAATGTTAAAAAACTTGAAAATGTTACTGTGGTAAATGCGTTTTAACATTTGGGTATTCGGACAATTTTAGAGAGGTTTGTTATAACATGTTTAAATCGTGTCAGTACAGAAGTACGGACTACTGAACTGATGATACCCTAAGGGACTGATAGTCCACCTGCAGAGGTATCGACCCAGTGATGTAACAAATTAAAACAACACGTTATAAACTGATAAATGTCATGCGTCCGGAGCGCTTTTCAGTATTTACATTGTACCTTCATTAGGAATGTTCCAAGCCAATAATTTGAAAGCTAAGGATGTATAAGAACCAAAACAGTTGAAAAACAATATGATCAAAAGGACTTAAAAACAATTAGACAGATCCATCTTAGTACCGACTACTTAGCTGATGATACCCTTGACCTTTATTGATACTTAATATTTGCAGTTGTATATTACCAATTGACATTCAGTAGGACAACCGGAAGCATGTGAGTAAGGATTTCGGTGCTCAGTGATACTGTTCACAAGACGACGTTGTGAACACATAATGGTGGCCATTGTTTGACGTTGGTTTTGGCATTCCACGCTGTAAAGTTGCATTTATGACATTCTTGGATGCTTTGTCTTTATGCTACACAACATACAAGGTAAAGGCTCATTTCAGATATTCAGCTAACTATTTTCAAATAAGTGTGCTTTCAGGAAATGATTAAAACGGCAAAAATAAAGTGTAAAATTATTTGAAATATGAAACACCATTCATCAGGAGGATACTTTAAATAAATGACCTGCCCTGGTAAGATCTAGAACTGAAAATAAATAACTTGACACACGGCAGGCTAACAATGAATATTCTGCATCTCAAAATGAAGGATAGACATGATAGATTAGGATACAAATGTATACAAAAGTGCAAATAAATTCAGACATAATAAGCATATATAGCAATAGATGCAAATAAATAGTCAATCCAGAAAAGAATCCAACTGCAACCCTCCCATCACCTAGAATATCAAATGGTTGTTCCCCTAAGATACTGCACATAAAACAAAACAAACAACCATAAAAAACTAAGAAAATAATGAAAAAAAACGAAAGATGTTCTTTGACATATTCATAGTAGATGTTCATTAAAAACACAGCAGCCAGTAAAAATTCACGATATAAATATGGATCCACGAAGTACGATGTCATAGATGTATATTAATCAACAAATCATTCCCATGTAGGCTTATAGCTGTAATTTTACCAAGCTTGGCCTGTGTTGGTCAAATATTGATATGGATCCAACATATCGCACGACTTCCTTGTCATCTAGATAAAAAAAGAAAAGGATCCAACATTTAATGACATTTTACGGAAATTTCAACGTTGATCTATATACTGATACAATTTCGGTTTAGTTGGATTCCGGCAATTCTGCTTCAAAATGTCACTAGCAATTAACACTTGTTAATGCCTTTGAATGTATTTGTTATGTTCTTTTTATTTTTAGCTGATAATTATTTTCGAAAGATGAATAGCTATCGTATACTTCGGAAACAAGGTTGTGGGAGGACCACGCCACCTTGTGTGGACACACAAAATAAAGATGACCGTTCTCCATTTCTACTCAATAGAATTGCCTAATGCTTTCAAAACATATTCATTATGTACCACATGTATTACTATATGAAAGTAAAACAGCTAAAAATTAAAGCAGACCTATAGACGTAATAGAAAAAAAAGACAAAAATAGTGCCTACTTCAATTTCGAAAAAAAAAAATCTACAATTCTAAAATTTATTGACCCATATTGTAATTTATAAAGGGCTAAATAACTAAGGATTCACCTTTTTGTGAAATTTGAATAAATATTCACCATTTAAACAGAAACTCTTCCAATTTCTAAATCAAGGGCACATGCAAAGATCAATCTATTAAAAAAATGAGACCCCTTCTTTAAAGTGTGATCAAATTTTTGCCGTGGCTTGAACACCCTGTTCTTTGTGAACTTCGGTGCCAAATACTAGCAAGAACAGTATGTATACATTTGTAAAAAATCGAAGGACAAATAGTTTTTTTGTACACATTTTGAATATCTCCATTTAATTTTACAGTGTAGAAAATCAAAATCCTTAATTCTATGTTTACCTATAATTGTTTACTTTTTACACATTTTTTCGAATGGATGATTTCAACTTTACCACTTGGAACGCTTTGTTTAATAGCTTCCTTGTCAGCAGCAACAATCTGTCAAGGGAATTATGATAGGGAACGCAAGCTCTTGATTATTATATCAACTGAGAGATATCTATCTCATATGCAGGGTCTGCTGGAATGTTGTTTTTCGAAATCGAGATATATCGAGATGTAAGTCACAACATGAAGCAGACTTAATTGTATCTGTGATATTCTTTATTTCAAGATTTATGGGATAGATGTTTATTTCATAGTCACCAAACTTTGAATTATAAGAGTATATAGCGGGAGCTGAAGCTGTTTGATAATGCTAGCTTCATTTCATTCTTTATGAGAAAGTCCTGTAAACATGATGAATACAGGAACTAGACAGCAACAAGCGAAGCACAGTTTCTTACAATCGGAAGGTCGATTGTGTGTTGAAGAAAAAAGTAATCCAAACGTAACAATATGAGATCAATCAAGAACTTAATTATATTGACAATTTCAATTTCAGAAAATATATTGTTTGAATAAGAGTAGCTTTTTTCAAACTATGATGTATCCCTCTCTAACACAAGATATTTGTATCATGTTGGCAATTCACCTTGATGCAACACATTTGGACCAATTCTTTTAAACTGTTTTTTGAGTTTATAATTCGAATACTTTTGTACAGAGAAGAACAGTCGAACAATTTTTTTATACTCTAAGACTAACATAACTAGCAATTATGACATATGTGGGTGTCAGCACAATTGTACAATAGGTCACTTGGAACAGATTAGGCAATTTATTTTGGTATATCTATGTTTATTCGTGATTTGTGTATAGTTTCGGGTCGTTAAATGTGTGGTTTTCTTTGGATTTTTTCTTGTCTAAATTTAGTTGTGTTTTTGTTTCTTACTTTGTTTTGTATGTTTGAAAAGGATGGGGGTTACTACTTATACTGTTTGAAATTAATACCAGACACGACTTTCGCCGGATAATTACTAAATACTGTAACAAGTCGTCCAATCTAATTACTTATGCAACTTTGCATCCTAATTACATTTGTTAAGAATGCCTTCATTGTACTGGATAACTGAAATTTTTATACGGAATTCTTCTTGTTATATATAAGCAAAACAGCTAAGATAATAATATTCCAATTGATTCATGTTTCTCCAATTAACAAATTCTTTCATTGTGTAATTAGTTCACTCTACCAACTTTGATTTAATCTCCAGATAACAATGTCTAATGCTTTGTTCTTACTTAATGTTTTCAGTGACGTATATGACTTACATAAACGTAATTTTAATAGTGAATAGTGTTACAATAGGGTAACCATATATATATTTTTTAACATTGCCATATAAGCGGGAGGTTTGGATAGCCATAAAACTAGGTTCAACCCAGGTTCAACCCACCATTTTTTCTTAAAATGTCCTGTACTTAGTCAGGAATATGGCAGTTGTTTTCAAATAGTTCGTTTCTATGTATGCTGGCGTTTCAGTGTTTCTGTTGTTCCGTTGTTTTCCTCTTATAGTTCATGTGTTTCCCTCGGTTTTAGTTTGTAACCAGGATTGATTTATGATTTTTGAACAACATTATACTACTGTTGCCTTTATTTATTCATGGTATATCTGAAATGCTATTCTGCGATTAATCTGAAGATGTTTATTTGGGGCTAGATGTTCATAAATGCATAATTATATATGTTTTTCAATACTTAAAGTTTTGAAAATTAAGATGTGAGTATGATGATGCTGATCATTGAAATAATATTAAAAGACATTAAAAATGCCCCTGACGTGGAATAAATTCGGGGTAAATTGGCCCTACTTCTTAATTTCCCAATTTCAATTCAGAGTTTTATGTATTGTATAGATAGCAGTCTATTGTTGTCGACTGTATGACTCCATTGTTGTACGGTTATCTTTGTCATTGGGTTGCTGTCTCATTGACGCATATCCACATCTAAATACTTATGCAACTTTGCATCCTAGTTACATTTGTTAAGAATGCCTTCATTGTACTGGATAATTGAAATTTTTATACGGAATTCTTCTGGTTATATATAAGCAAAAAAGCTAAGATAATAATATTCCAATTGATTCATGTTTCTCCAATTAACAAATTCTTTCATTGTGTAATTAGTTCACTCTACCAAGTTTGATTTAATCCCCAGATAAAAATGTCTAATGCTTTGTTCTTAATTATTGTTTTCAGTGACGTATATGACTTACATAAACGTAATTTTAATAGTGAATAGTGTTACAACAGTGTAACCAAAAACAACGCAACTACAAGTAACAAAGGAATAATATTTGTTACTGCGCACTTCTTTGATATTGATGAATGGCCGAACAAAAATTTGGTCACCTTAACACATAGGCGCTTGGCTAGCTTTTAATTAGATATACTCTAAAACAAAAGAAACTTGCCACTCGTTATTATGTCTCTTAATGGAAAACTATTGTTTTTACTGTGAGTTCTTCTCGATGTGTTATTGGCGTTCTTGTTGTTCTAAAATACAAGCTTGTCTTGTTGCAATAGTCTTGGGGTTTCAGTTATTTTTGCTAACAATATTTTACCATATCCCATGTTAGGATCATCGTCAGAAGTTGTAAAAATTTTTATCTGAATATTTTTCGATATTTGGAAAATTTACTTTTGATGGTAGATCTTGATTGTTTCTGTTAAAGACGTGGGACTTCTTTCTCCTGTACATGTTTCTCTGACAAATTGCTGTTCCATACCCTTTTAAAATAATATTGCAAATTTCATATGTTTTAGTAAAATTTATTTTGAATGACATCGCTGACCAACATAAATTTGTTTCCAAAATACAATACATAGTTTACTTCTGACGGAATTTGTGTTCTTCTTGAAAAATACTGGGTCATATTTATTATAAATATATATATTTTTTAACATTGCCATATAAGCGGGAGGTATGGCTAGCTATAAAACTAGGTTCAACCCAGGGTTCAACCCACCATTTTTTCTTTAAATGTCCTGTACTTAGTCAGGAATATGGCAGTTGTTTTCAAATAGTTCGTTTCTATGTATGCTGGCGTTTCAGTGTTTCTGTTGTTCCGTTGCTTTCCTCTTATAGTTCATGTGTTTCCCTCGGTTTTAGTTTGTAACCAGGATTGATTTATGACTTTTGAACAACATTATACTACTGTTGCCTTTATTTATTCATGGTATATCTGAATTGCTATTCTGCGATTAATCTGAAGATGTTTATTTGGGGCTAGATGTTCATAAATGCATAATTATATATGTTTTTCAATACTTAAAGTATAAACAAATTAAGATGTGAGTATGCTGATGCTGATCATTGAAATAATATTAAAAGACATTAAAAATGCCCCTGACGTGGAATAAATTCGGGGTAAATTGGCCCTACTTCTTAATTTAGTAATTTCAATTCAGAGTTTTATGTATTGTGTAGATAGCAGTTTATTGTTGTCGACTGTATGACTCCATTGTTGTACGGTATCTTGTCGTTGGGTTGCTGTCTCATTGGCGCATATCCACATCTCCTTTTTTCAAATGAATATGAACGGAATGAGACATAGGATGTAGATTGAGTGGATCAACGTGTTTCATGAACCAAAAAATTACTATCCAGGTGAAGAATCTGCTCTCGGGGGTTGACCTGTTGTCATTTATCCATGTTCGTTTTTGTTTTTGTTTTAGTTGAGTCTTTGCGACGGGATGCTTTATCCTTTGTTTTTCCTTTAAAAAGGTCATTATGAGATGTACAAAATATCTTAAAAAAACAACTAGTATATATGAACAGATTTATGCAAAAATAAAAGATCACTTCAGAGAAAATAAAAAAAAGATCAAAGTGGAAACAAATGATCAAATCATATGAGACATCAAAAAGATGAGACTCCAAATAATAGTTTTGGTGTACAGTCATGAAACCACATTGGACGTCGATTATATATATAGAGGGTTAAAATAAAAGACCTTGACTTAAAGAACGGACCTCGATTATAGGTTCCCGGTCGATCTGAGTCTTATTTATTAATGAAATATGGCACTGAATATTGCCTAAATTGGCATATAGCTTTTAGTTGTTAAATGAGAAACAATCTTGATGGATATAGTATACCAATGCTATTCAATGTTTCATTATTAATATTCATTATTTTTACTTACATTATGCCATGCGTTTTTCTGAAGACGCATAGAACTACAATTAATGCATTCAACTTTTAGTTTCATCAATTACTAGGAATGAACTACCCCTAAATGGATAAAATAATGTGTGTCTAATTTACAGACAATAGCAGGTGTTATTTTGTTGCTGATAAAGGTTTCAACCGAATTGCCTATATTACATGATTTCAATAATTGTTTTATTTTGTTTGCCTTATCAATTATGAAAAGATTCGACAATTTACGATAAAAATTGCGAAGTTTGCCGAATTTAAACCACCATCATCACTATCATCAATTGTCATCATCACTTTAACTGATCATCACCTTCATCAACAAAACACG
Organism: Mytilus californianus; assembly: GCF_021869535.1. Classification (NCBI taxonomy): domain Eukaryota; kingdom Metazoa; phylum Mollusca; class Bivalvia; order Mytilida; family Mytilidae; genus Mytilus; species Mytilus californianus. The sequence goes on along the minus strand of NW_026262582.1, from coordinate 25,876,078 downwards.
GATAATGTCATGAATGTTGTGACCACTGTATATAATGTTCCGACGATTGCATATAATGTTTTCACGACTGCATATAATGTTGTTACCACTGCATATAATGTTGTAACCACTGTATATAATGTTCCGACAACAACATATAATGTTGTCACGACTGCATATAATGTTCCAACAACTGCATGTAATGTTTTCACGACTGCATATAATGTTGTGACCACTGCATAATGTTGTAACCACTGTATATAATGTTGTCACGACTGCATATAATTTTGTGACCACTGCATATTATGCTGCAATGACTGCATATAATGCTGTGACCACTGCGTATAATGATGATCATCAACATAAGATAGTCATGGCATTCCATACTTTATATCTGCATCGTAACGTCTATATAAAGGGGACAAAATTTGAGTAAATCGTAAGAACTTCAAAAGGAGCAAAACTGGGTATCTTGTTGGAGTGAACGTTTCCGTTTTACTTATATAAACGCCATGTGAATCCTGGCTCTGTCAAAACAATCGGGGAAAAGAATAAATCGGTAAATATACAGATCAGATGACCACTCTGGTAACTAAGCATTTAAAGTTGCGAAAACATATTGCTAATAAATACGTAAGCTGATACACCGACACATTGTATCGTGCAATAAGATACAGTGAAAAAATGAAACCTAGGAAATATCAATTTCGATCGTTCTTCCTCATGACTCTGTTGGACCAGGATTTGTGTAAGAACCAAATCTCTGTTCTTCTGACAATTAAGTTTACCAAACTCTGTACACCCATCTACAAAAATTGTGTCTGCAACAGTGTGTTATATTTTTTTCTATTATTTTTTTTATAACAATGGAAAAAAAATAAAGCTGCATTACAGGATTTTTATTGCTAATATTAATCGCTCAATTCGAAAACATTAGCACACCAAACTATAAAAGATCGGTTAAAAATGTTTTTGTTGGGACATTAGGGTTTCTGTATATTCAGTATAGATCAAAAGGTTACGATGTCCCTATACCCTATAATGTCTGCGAAACCAATGAAATACGTTATGGTGTATCAAACCTCATCTCTTTATTTTTATTTTGAATATTGTATTTGTCACTGAATAGTAGGTCCGAGTACACAGTTATTTCGTAGTGCATTTCTTTTAGACAATAAATGAAAATTAAAAAAATCCCACCTGTGCTTTCTCAATAATATTTTTACAGTGTGTTGTACTACTTTTGGGACAAATTATATCACAATTTTGGAAAACTTCATCGGCTCTAACTCAAAATATGGACAATTCTATGTTAAGGGGGTCTTGAAATCTTTTGACAGCTTCCGAAGTGCTAATTTTTAACCTTTTTCAACTGGACCAAATCACTACTTTACTTTACAATTCATGACCCAATTTTTTTTACAGTGACGCTTGAATCAAAAATGATTTAAAGTCCAAAGTACGAAGTTGAAGAGCATTTAAGACCTAATATTCCGAAAGTTTATGCCCAATACATGTATGTATTCTCAAGCTAAAACATATACAACTTTTTACAAATGTGTATAGAATACATGTAGATTAGATTTTTCAATATTATTCCAATGTTTTACATTAAATTTGTATGAGTAATCAAAAAAGTTGTTCTTGCAAGTTGCTGCATAAGAATTATTTTTCTTGACCCTAGTCGTATTCAACAAGGTTAACTTCATTACCAAATATCAATAATTGACAGAAAATGTAATTAATAACTTTTAATGATATCAATATTTGGTTAATAATTGTTTTTAGACGTGTGCTCTTCCTTAACAATTATAGTTGAGGACTTTTATCAAACATGACCGCCATCATTACTGGACTATTAATAATGACAAAACAATCATTACTATTTTTGTCCTAAATCCCAAACCAATTATTAATGAATTAATGCATTTCGGTTTACTTGAAAGATTTGTTGTCATTTTAATTCAAAATAATAAATACCAAACAATTCAATTCAATCATTATATCAAACGTTTCATGAATAGTAACCCTTAATTAATTTACTCCTTTTTTGCCAAGATAAATGTTTCTTAACATAAAGATGCTTAAGGTTCGAGAGTGTCTACAGTTAACAGTGGATATGCATCCAGATGAGGCTTTTTATAATAATTAGTTCTAAAAAAAAACAAAAAAAACAGTATATTTTGCTTTTATACCTTTGTCATTAGCACACGTCAACAGAATTGTAATTCTGAAAAAAAAAATGTTTTTTTTTTCATCTGTAGAAACATCCGAGCAGTTATCTGCATTGTGAAATTCTTAATATATATACGACATCCTTGAACGTGTGATTTCTATCGGGATTCCTTTGAGTTATAGCTTACAGAAAGCTTCAAAATCGATGGTTTTCAATGGTATATATAAAGGTATTGATTATTATTCGGAATAACCCGATTTCACTTCCTTGTGTGTGCGTGTGTGTGTGTGTGTGTGATATAAGGTATATCTGTGATGTTTTGAATTTGTTAGTTCTCTCTCGTCTCCCTACTTTACCTATTCTTTTTTATCGCTATCTTGGTATCTTAATTTAAATTTGTTAGTATCTTACAATATATAAACCTTACTTTTTATTATTGGATTAAACATTGTTCAAAATATTTTTAGAAATGATTGATTTTCTAAACTTGGACGATTAACTCATAAATTAAAATAAAGTGCGAGGGACAGTTTACACAACAGTAACCTCTAAAACAAATGTATTTAGTCCTTATAATTCTTAACCCAAACATTTTCAACTTTTGAAAAATATTTTATTTTCATGGACATCTATTTATCCACGCTCTTATGCATTATTTCTATTTGTGATGTATTAGAACAGGAATAACAGTTGTGTAGTGTTTTTGTTTCAATATTTCAATTTTCTTAGATCCCCAGGATCCCATGCATGTATATCATGTATATAGCGCATGAACATGACGTTTGGCTAGCCATAAAACAAGGTTCAATCCACCATTTTTTCTTAGAATTTCCTGTACCAAGTCAGGAATATGACAGTTGTTATCAAATAGTCCATTTCTATGTATGTTGGCGTTTGTTTTTGTTGCAGTTGAGTGTTTCTGTTGTTTCGTTGTTTTTCTCGTATAGCTGTTCTGATGTATTTCCCTCGGTTTTAGTTTGTAATCCGGATTTGTTTTCGCTTAATCGATATATGACTATTGAACAGCGGTATACTACTGTTGCCTTTATATATCATTGCAAGTTTCTGATTTTGTTGTGGTTGCTTGTTTAGCGCCTAGTTTCATTATATTTATTAAGATAACGTAAGTACTAAATTGAACTCTTGGTGGATAGGAGACAGTCTACATAAATCTGTTCCTTTTTTAAACCTATTTCTTCCCTTTTTGAATAAATTATCTATCAATGTTTAACAATTATTTTACGAAATAAACCAGTCCATCGATATGGTGTCAACAGCTTCGAACTTTAGAGTCAAGAAATAAGGGCAATGGTCATCCGCTTGTTGAATGATATGTGTGATGGTTAATATGACAAAAAATGTGAGCTGGACCAACATGTAAGTATTTTGTCATATCAAATGTTTTCAATAGGATGAATATGCAATACTCAACTGATGGATTGCGGTCAACCGTTATTATAATTTATTATAATTTTTGTTGAAATCAATAAATTATGTTGTTCTGCTAAAGCTTTCTTCGGTCATACATATTTAAATTTGCATTTTTCAAGTTATGAACAAACACAGTTTCAGATTTTATGAGGGCGCAAAGCGCCCGAAATGAAAAATTGATTATATGATAAGATTAGAGTGAGATATAATAATGCATTGACCTTCAATTCTAATCAAATAACAGCTCTTTAAAGTACACCCCTGAATAAAAAATGTTACAATCCAGGTTATACCTTACTGCGCATGCCCATAGGTAACATCGTATACCTCGGGCTACAATAGATTGACTTTCAATGAAGCCAAACCTAAAACTTAAAACAATTATGTTTGATATAAAACAACCAAAACCAAGATCTGAACCGATAAAATATCATGTTCTTGTTCAAATGATGTAGATCTGCTACGAAAGTAACCGATTCAGTAAACAATGGATATAGTTTTACCATAGACATATTTCTACGCATCTGGATAATGAATAAACAAATTGACACCCAAAATACCAATTATCAATTCACTAAGCAAAAAGCAAAATCCAACATCTAAAGTCTTTTTCCTGGTGTCCAAGACCAAGTATTACCACCTGTGAAGTCTGACCAAACATCTGAAGACTGAACTGTTTGGACTGAATAAATATAATAAGGCAGTTACTTAAAAAAAATAACTACAGAAATAATCATTTGTATTATCAAATGTACATCAAAATATTTCACAGAGTATACACGGTAAAGTCAGTAATTTCTTTATACTAGTAGTCCACGAAAAAACTGCATATAAATGTTCTTTATCATATTCCGCCACACTGCCACAATACTGCAATTATTGTTTGGAATACCAGTCATATACATGTCCATCCAACGCTATCAGTTCTGAAAAATATAATGATATAGATGTATATTTCAAGTTTGCATTCGAGAATAAACATTCTGTGTAATATTTCATATTTTATTAAATACTGGTTAGAAATACTTAGATCAAGAGTCGTCTTATTGTTATCATACCACATCTATTTGCAATGTATTTAATTTCTCTATAATAATGCATTTGGGTGGGATGGGTGGGAAATGCATTATTATATCTCACTCTTATCTTATCATATAATCAATATTTCATTTCGGGCGCTTTGCGCCCTCATAAAATCTGAAATTATATTTCTAAGATTTTCGTGAGATATAATAATGCACGTTTAAAGCAAGCTTACCATTTCTAAAACTTTATCTGCAAAACCCGCTTTTTCATTAGTCCTAAAATAAAATTTATTAAACGTTCTAGTGTTGGACCAATCTGCCATGGACAAAATATCATCAATACTGATGCCACTCATAGCTGCCTTGCTAGTTGAGACCATGCGACAAGAATGTGCTTGAAACAATGAGATGTCGATTCCTGCCTCCTTCATAACCCATTTAATCCAATTTCAACTGCCTGTGAAGATAGACCTTTAAAAGGTTTCTTAGTTGACCTTAATAAAGGATCAGGTTCATTTTTACTTACAGGCCTTAAATGTTCAGTTCTCAATTCATATTCATGTATACAAGAAATAACACATAATTTTTTCTTTGAAAATTTGCAGTATTTCACTGATCTGTTATTGCAATCTTTTTGTGTTTTAGACAGACCCGGTAAGTGAAAAATTATACTACTTTTGTCTCTGGACATGAATCTTCTGTCTAACCTTGCAATTTCAGATATCCTTTTAGGCGCTGCCAAAGCCAATAAAATTGATAACTTTTTACCTAAAACTGAAAAATCAAGTTTTTTGTTTATTGGTAAAGCGGATAAATATTTGAGAACAATATCCAAATCCCATGAAAATTGGTATTTTGGTAAAGGTGGGTTATTTTGTAGAACACCTTTCATTAACTGTTTTACTATAGGTAATTGACCAATTGGGACGCCATCGATATATGGCAAGACTGAAGATATAGCCGAACGGTGAACATTTAAAGTTCTGTATTGATACCCCTCTTTATACATCCAAGTCGAAAAATCTAAGATAGCGGCCAAAGGTGCTGAAAAGGGATCAATTTCCCGTGAGTTACACCAGCTAGACCACTTATTCCAGGCACTGTCGTAAGAAGATCTTGTTCCTGATTTTCAAGACCCAAGGAGTAATTCTTTAGTTTCCTCTGAAATTCCAATTGAGTTAAATGATCTCCGGAGACCGTCCACCCTGCTAATTTTAATGTTTTGTTCAGAATCAGTGGGTGTGGCTCTTTCATGGGAGACAATAAAGTGTTGTGACTCATGGGAAGTAACACTGGGTAATCTACTGACATTTGAAGTAACAGAGGGTACCAAGCCTGGGATTGCCAAACTGGAGTTATCAGAATTATCTGACTGTTCTCCTCCCGAACTTTCGCCAGACACGTACTTATTAGACAGAACGGGGGAAAAGCATAACCCTTTATCTCTCTCCAGGATTGGAGAAGGGCATCTACCGCTTTCGCTTGGGGATCTGGCTTCCAGCTGAAAAAATGATTCAGATGAGTATTTGACCTGTCTGCAAACAGATCTACATTGCATGGGCCTATGCGTTTCATGAGACTTTTGAAAAGTATCGGACTTAACCGCCAATTGCTGAAATCCGCATAATGCGTGCTTTCCCAGTCTGCTATAACATTGCTTTTTCCTGGGATATAGTCCGCAGTGATTGTTAATTGCCTTTGAAGACACCAATCCCAAAACTGATTTGCAAGGGAATTTAGTTTTTTTGACACCGTTCCCCCCATTTTGTTTACATATACAATTGCTGTCGTGTTGTCCATTTGTATAAGAATATGCTTGTTTTGTAGATTTTTGGCATAAGGTTGTACTGCGAACATAGCTGCTTTTAGCTCGAGCTGATTTATATGGAGGGATTTTTCCTCGTCTAACCAAAGCCCACCTATACTTATCTGTTGACATGTTGCTCCCCATCCCGACATACTTGCATCCGACTGAATGGTTAAATGGGGTTCTGGTCTTAGTAACGCTTTCCCGTTCCAAGACCTCAGTTTGGTTACCCACCAATTCAACTCGTTCTGAACTTCCTCGTGTAACTGGATTTGGTGATCGTAATGGCCCCCCAAATGCAGGGCTTTTGTTTTCAATATTTGTAAACTGCGATAATGCAGAGGACCTGGAAGGACAGCTTGATTGGTTGCTGTTAACTGACCAATCAACTGAGCTAAATCTCTTGCTGACACTTTCTTGTGTTCTAGCATTAATTTTGAACTGTTCTTTATTTTCTCTACCTTCTCCTTCGGGAGAGACAAAGTCAACAACTTTGAGTTTACTGTATAACCCAGAAACTCCATTGTTTGTGAAGGTTCCATTACGGACTTGTTTGTATTGATCAGAAAACATAAGCCCCTTAATATTGACAAAACTGTTGAGAGATCTGACAAAATTTTCTGATTTGACTGATTCATTATTAGAATATCGTCTAGGTAAACTATCAGACGTACACCCAAACGTCTCAATAAAGTCATGGGAACCTTCATCAGTTTTGTGAATATTCTTGGGGCTACTGCAATCCCAAACGGGAGGGACCTGAATTCCATTATTTTTCCCTGCCAAAAAAATCTGAGGTATTTTCTGTGTTCTTTTGCTATTTGCAATGTCAAATATGCATCCGTTAGGTCTATTTTTACCATCCAATCGTTCTTCAAAAGAAGATCTTTCAACAAATGAATTCCCTCCATTTTGAAATGTTCGTAACGTAAAAAATCATTTAGGCCTTTTAGATTTATAACAGGTCTTTGACCCCCTCCCTTCTTTGGTACCAGAAAAATGTTGCTTATAAACGAATCCTTTGTCAGGAAAGACTGTGTTATGGCCTTCTTGTTCAAAAGTCCTGTTATTTCTTTGTTTATCAATTCCTGATTCTCTTGATTGAAAAAGGCTTGATTTGGTATTTGATTTTGGTAAGGTGTTGCTAAAAAATCTAATTTTATTCCTTTTACACACTGGAGAACCCAAGGATCTTTTGTTACTGAGTTCCAATCCTGTAGGAAAAGACTTACCCTTCCCCCTACAGGAATAGAATTTTGATTGATAATGCAATTCATTGGTAATTGGAAATAGTTTTGTATATAACTTAAAGTTTTCTCTTGACCTACCCGTTCTATCGGTTTGCAGGTTTCTTGAACACTTGGTTGTTCTGAGGTTGGGTCTGGATTTAGTTCTGGGTCTGGTTCTGGCGCTGATTCTGGCGCTGACCATGACTGTTCCCCTGTCTGTTCTGTGACTGGTTTCCATGCCAAGGTCTCTTCCCTGAAACTTGTGGATGGAGAGCTTGTCTGCCGCCCACAGACTGCAGGTTGTTTGTGGGCCACTGCTGAAAACACTGATCATTTTTCCTATTAAAATGAGGTTTACCAGCATGTTTTTTCTTGTTAGAAAACAACAACATTTCTCTAAGTTCTTTGTTATCCTTGTTTTCTTTAGCCAAAGATTTTAGAAATTTATTACCAAAAAGTTGACCCTTAGATTTTGCCAAAGCTTTCTTGCCTTTCTTCTCATTTAAAAAATCTAGACTATCTGGCATTGTTTTAACTAACATTGCTTTTCTCCTGTCAGTGTTATAAACATAGTGAGCATTACCTGCTAGCACAATAGCCCTCTGTATTTTTTGAATTACATCAGCAGGGTCCATACCTTGATTATCTTTCTTAATCCTATGTGCTTCAGACCATAAACGGGACAGAGGACCCATAACATCTAGAATGCGTAGCTGTGTGTTAATTTTACTTCTCTCTAGTCTAGCATTCCACTTTCTACCTTGAAAATATTTTTTCTTAAAAAATCTATCTGTTTCAAGAGCCTTTAATCCTTTAGAAGAAGGAATAGGCCAATTCAAAGACATATCTTGTCTCGTCTTTTTACTTATACCCTTTAGAGCATACTTCTCTATATATTTGGTAGTATGAGATGGTACTTTTTCTTTTTTATCCTTAGACAAAGAAGGTTCTGGGTCAAACGCTTCATTGTCTTCTGAACTCTCTGACTCAGAGTTACTAGAAGATGATTCACTGCTACTAGTATTTTCAGAGGAACTGCTAGAATGATTAACAACTTTCCTGTGTTTAACCTTACCTTTTCTGTTAGGTACGGAATCGTCCCGTTTCCGTTTAGGGTTTTTGGTATCTAGGTCAGACCAGCTCTGTCTGACATCTTCTTCTGTCCCGTCGACCAACGACATTTCATCATCTTGACGAGAAGAGATATTTCTCCTCGCCTTGTGAGAAGAGCACAAAGACTCGACTACCTTATCAGTTTCTACCGCCACTGCGGTAAAACTTTCATTTTCTTCAATGACCCTATGGTCTTCCGAATCAAGTGCACCGCTCTCTCGAGACGGTGTAGGCATTCCTAACGGAATGTCATTGAGTTGGGCGTTAGCCATGCTAACTAAAATAATAAACCCACTAACCTTTAAATAATTTGGAAAAAAATGTCTTTACTCAAAGAGAGCTAAATTGAAAGTCAATCTTTTGTAGCCCGAGGTATACGATGTTACCTATGGGCATGCGCAGTAAGGTATTACCTGGATTGTAACATTTTTTATTCAGGGGTGTACTTTAAAGAGCTGTTATTTTATTAGAATTGAAGGTCAATGCATTATTATATCTCACGAAAATCTTAGAAATATAATTAATGATTTTATCCATTACAGTGTGGTGTTTAAAGCTTAAAATTAATCAAAACACATATCTGCATAAAAAGGTTATATGTTTCGTGTTCATTATTTTGGCAAATAACTTTAATTGATCTCATAAATGGTTAATTGGTAATTTAGATATACATTTGCTGATATCTCGTATATACACCTTTATCAACACCTATAGTTTTTAATGTTGTCTAAGTATCTAAATGTGACATTTCTCTATATCTTAGCACATAATAATTTGTAAAATGAAACATTTAAACTTAGTATTTACTATACAATTCATTTGTGAGATGAACATTATGATAATATACCTAATTTTAAATTACATACAATACTGTTCAAAGAGGCATTTACAGATCTCTACTTGTACAATGGGAGGTAACTTTACTTTTCTTTAACGTCTTATAGATATATGTAGGTGACCAGCTAGAGTTCTCCACATAATTTCCATTTAGGCATAGATAACGATTTATCAATTCGAATAGAAATTTATCTCTAGTTGGTCTTGCTTAAATTGGAAATTATGTATGTAGGTTGGTCATTGATGATGCATACACAAGTGCGATATCATGCAAAATTACGCTATTATCAAAGAAATACTTTATTCCTTCCAAGAATTTACGTTCTAAATTACTTCAGTTAACAATTTTATCTTGTCCGATACATGAAGTAAGAATAAAATAGTTTAACAAAATGTACATCAGTACATAACAAGACAAAATGATTTGATGACGTGTGAAAACAGTTCATGTGACAATGACAATTCCATATTGTTTTCTTTCGTTTACTCTTTGATAAAGGCCACTAATAAAACTACATACCAAGTATAGGTCATCATTATTAACCTTCTTTTTTTTCTATCTATATTAATATTACATTCTGAATAATTGTTTTGTGTATTTGTGTGCATGCCGCAAATATATCATGTATATTCCACCGAATTAATGTGTGTATCATTCACTGTATAAGTATTTATTCATGTACAACTAATTGTGATCGTCAACTATGTTGTATCCTTCTTGTTTGCCTTTTATTGCAAAGTAAAATATTGTATTCATTCAATTGTAAATAATGTTCTCGAAAACATTGCATTGTAGAGCACATTAAAACGGAACTGTTAGTTCAATGGATTTTCGTTTGCATGAATTAAATACGACGGTGGAGAATTGCACGATTTTTCAACAAAATACGATCAAATACGAGTTGGTCTCGGTATGTTATGTTAAACTCTTCTATCGCTTTTGGATAAACAATGGAAGACGGAGACCGCGAAAATAAGAGATCGATTGGTTGTTCTCCGTTTAGGTATAAGTTTGCTAAGCTATGAATGACGATAGCAGTAAGAAAATGTGGAAATAGAATCGACATTAATTTTTCTGTTTCATGTTATCTTGTATTGTTAAACTCAATGATCAATGTATCGTACCTCTGATTTGCTGCAGTGTTCATAGAACTCGATGTGCGTCTCCAATCATTCTGATGTGTAAGCTTTTCACAATGTTGAAAGTTTCATTATAAACGCAGGTATAAACAACAGTATTAATTTAAAGCGCTGTTCTAATACCTTTTTTGTTAAAGGATGAGATACTTTATTATAAATTCCACATCTCGTTTCTCAAAAGCCAACAGCATAGTTTTGCATATGCAAAATCTGCATTATAATTAACCTATTTAATTCAAATGATTACTCTATTGGTTAACGTACTACGACTGTCGGTTTCAACACCCCCCCCCCCCATTAAAAAAAATTAAAAAAAAAATCACGCTATTTTGACTATGTCGTGCCTATAACCAGTATCATAGAATACAGAATGGAAACAGGCCATGTGTCAAAGAGACAACAACCCAACCAAAGAACAGAAAACAACCCAAGAACATCAATTAGTTTTCGATCAGCGAGAATATCCCGCACCTTTAGGCGGGATTCAGCTGGCCCTTAACAATATTGTATTTATCACATTTCGGAAAAACAGCATATTCCATGAGAGAGCTTCGGATACTACATTCATTTTGCCTGCATCTAACATGTCTAACTGGTAAAATTTACTATATATGTAAATGAAAATCTGTTGACATGCCTTCTTAACGTGAAACACCAATCTTGCTTTTAAAATTAATAGAAGCATGGCTAAACAGAATATAAAATCGGGATGCATTCACCAGTGTAGAAATGTTGGCTTACTATATCCATATTCTCCAGAGGCCTTAAATTACATATTTCTTAAAGACAAATTTATGTTTTATAGTTTAGGGAATATATTTATGTCATGTGTATGAAAATATAGAGTGCCAAGTCGTGAGTTATTAATTTGATTCGGAGATAGGAATACTATCGCAAAGGAAGATATATTATACTTTAAACGGAACAAATAGATAAAAATTAATTGCATTTTTGATGCAATGTTTCCATCACTCAGTGGAAAATACTCTTGAAATCAGGTTTTATTAAACTTATTGTGTTCACATAACGTGTCGTCAACAAATAAAATTTATCAATGATATATTGTATATTGGTTTCCAAGCTACATCTACCAGTTTACTTTTTTCAAATTGTTGACAAAGTTTTTTTATGTTACGGACATTTTCAAAAATCGCTGTGAGATTTAGGCATTTCATAAAATGCCTGGAAAAATTTAAAGGCATTTTACAAAATGCCTCATATAATGCCATATTCACAAAACCTTAACCTATTAAAGTATAAAACAACAGATCAGTTTATTCTTTGATAATAAGCATGCATTGTGAGAGATTTTACAATCTGAAAATTACTTCTTTTGAATTATTTATGATTCCCACATACACTGACAATTATAATATTTCATTCAATGTTTAAATGACAGAATCTGTAACAAATTTGTCCCATTTTTGCAAAAGCATCGTGTTAAATGATCTGATATTCCCACTAGCACTACAACACATTTGCTCATGAAATATTTTGTTTTTAGAAGAAATCATAGAATGATACAACCTTGTGTTAGCTTGCATATTGTTTCGGAAGATGATTATGTACTAAATACAAATCAATATAAAATTCTTCTATTTTTATATATTTTTTTGCATACAGGGAATTGGTCCATTACGATCAAACATATTTTTATATGTGTACTTACTTATTTTTGTTTCAAACATGTTAAACTGAATACTGTGATATATTATTTACAAACTATTTATTCAAATGTATTGACTTCAAACGACCACAAATGTATCTCGTCATTACTTGGTCCTGATCATTGATTTCAAATGTTTGTCAGTTAAATTCAATATTTCATTGAAGAATGAACTTAGGTCAGGTTAAGAATTATTTGTTATAATTCGGACTCCTAAGTTTTTTTTCTACGATACAGGGTAACATATTTTGCCCCATAACACCCATTTACGTTTTCTAAAAGTCCGAGGCAGCCTTTTCCCGCCGTTTTTTTAAAACTTAAATATTTCGAAAAGAAGCTCCGTAACCTATCAATATTTTTAGCTTATTGTGTTTCTTACCTAATGCTCTTCTGACTTATAGTATCAATTTTAAATTCTAGATATTTTTTATTTCACCTAAGTACATCATTAAGTCTTATCTCTCGATGATATATAATACAACATTGCATTAAGTGCAAACTGTACAGAATTATAACAGACTACATATACCATTAAAACATTATAGAAATTTTGCCTATTATTAAACATATCTAGGTACATATTTTATAGTATAAAACATTTCTACGTCTATTAATCATAAGAGAACAGGATTCGGCAAAGCTACCAATCATATTAATATCTGTGAATAGAAATGCTAATTTCTGTTTATCTTAAATAGACATAAAATCACTATCAAAATGTTGCTTTATAATAAAAGATATCCTAAAATCGTCCCAAATTCGAGACGATGAAATAAATTTATCAACTAAAAAGACTCAATTTTAAAATTTTCCTGATGTAATTCTTAATGGTAATACTCCACATCGAAATTTGGCAAAGACATTCCTTTGTGTAAATGGCATTCATTGATTGTAAATCTTGGTTTTTAGTTTTCTCTTTTATGATTGGTAGACTTCTTGTTTGTCTTTCTGTTTTTTGTCATGGCGTTGTCAGCTGGTCAATTGAATTTGAAAATACCTTTTGGTCCTTCCACCTGTCTTTTTCGTGTAGGAAGCCTCGGTGGCGGACTGGTATAAGTTGTTCATACACTATATCATGGCGTTGTCAGATTGTTTATTGAATTTGAATATAACTTTCATCTGTCTTTTTCATGTAGGAGGCCTCGGTAGCGGACTGGTATAAGTTGTTCATTTACTATATCACTAGCTATCAACACTGAAGTTGTGAATTTGAAGCCCACACATGGCACTGGTGTTCGTTTAATCCTAATTGACTAGGATGGTCAGTTTTCCAGCCGCAGGTTAGTGGTTCTATCCGGGCACAACGTTACTCAAACAAAAAAAATATTAGCCGCCATGATATAGCCAATAGTGCTAAAAGGGCGTAAAACACCAAATGTCAATCATTAATCAATTTTTTTCATTTAAATTAATAGATTCACTACTGAAATTGTATTCCTTGCAAGCATGAGCAAAGGAAGGAGACGCCAAATTTTGTTTTAATTGTTACGATATTTAGTGGGATATCTTTTCTTTTGTGCAAAACTACTTGAGAAATGCTTCAATTATTTAAATGTGTTTCCAGTTCCTTATTAGAATTTTATTTTGTCATAATAATAAAAGACATACATGTATTTACCAGTTTCAAATGCAACGTTGTTATCGACCTTCAGTAGCTGTGAGTAATCTTAGATCGATACTTTTATCTTTTGTCTTCACGTTAGTTGTATTCGTGTTTCGTGCAGATCTAAAGTGTCAGGTCAATTCATGATTGTTACTGCGGTTTCTTATGTTGTGCTGTTACACCACTGTCTGAAATTCAACCCGACTTAATCTGTATGTGCCAGTTCTATGTCTGGTGTCTGTAGTTTAATTGTTGTCGTTGGTTGCTGTCTGTCATATTTATTTCTCGTTTATTATTTCATCATAAATCAGGCCGTTTGTCTTTTGTTTGAATTGATTAATGTTTTGTCATGTTGATGCCTTTTATAACTGAATATACGGTTTGGCTTTTGCTCATTGTTGAAAGCAGTACAGTGACCTTAAGTTTCTCAAGTCCTTTTGGATATTTGTTTCATTTGTATTTATACCACATCTCCTTATCATATACCTGTATCTTTGATAAGTGTTCACATCGAAAACTGTAAACTAAAATTCAGGACAAAAGGCACAATTTTCTTTTCCTGTTGTAATTTTTTTTCGAACGGTGATTTTTCTTTGGCTTTGTTGATGTTTCCCAATTATTTCTATATCTACTTGTACATGGTGTATGCTGTGGTATTTAAGATGTCTTTACCTGTTGTTCTAACATTGAATTTATTTCTAAAAGTGTTATATATATATATCTGAACCTTTCTATTTATCATCGTTTAAACATGTATTATACCACATCCTTTTGATATTCATGGTGTTGCATTGTACATGGTCATGGTTTTCGCAGACTGCTGACGTCAAGTGGATAGGTGTCTTATTGGCGAATATACCTATTTTGATATTAATCCACCGTATTCTGAGTGTGTCTGTCTAATGCCGAGAACCTTTAATACTGTAGTATTCTTGGTTAAAGTCTGACATATTTGTTGTGTATTTTTCGTTGTATAAATCAGGCCGGTTTTTTTTTCGATTTTATTGTTTTGAATTATTTCAAATTAATGAGACTGTAGTTTTCCGATTTTCAAACCGTAGCATTTGATAGGGGTTTTTCTTTCCCATTAACAATTGGCAATCCCATGGGAACTATCTGTTTTTCTTCTTGTGGACTTCCTTGTTGATTTATTCATATGAGGCAGACTTTGTTCCTAGAAAGAACGAAAAAAGCTAGCATTATCCTTTAGCTTCAATGTTAATGTCCTCTCACTATATAATTCAAAGTCTGGTGAATATATTTATCTTTTCAATCAAGCTTAATATAAAGGATACAACATATATATATAGTTAAGCCTGCCTCATATCTTGACTTACATATAGACATTGACAATGAAAGTCGCTACAGAACAATTCTTTACGACGAAAAAGAAGATTTCAGCTTTCGAATTTTGAGGATGTTCCGCATATATGTAGCAAAATTCAAGCAGCTCATGCATATAGAGTGTATATCTCTAAGTTGATACGATATTTTAGAGCTAACATTAACTTAAATGACTCATAACTTCAAACCGTATAAAATATTACCATAATACTAACAAAATGTAATTGAAAATCACTCTCAAGACAACCAGATGCCACACATGAGCTGAGGGTCTTGATGTTATTGGTATTGTGTGTGCATACAAATATCAGATATGGAGAATAGTTCTATTTCATACGGCTTGATGGTTGAAAGAAATCACTTGTTACCACACCATTCCGAGGCCTTGGTGGGAACAATTCTAGCAGGATAATAAAACACAAGGCTTACCGGTCCATACCATTTGACTTCTAATGTCGCTCATCTATACATTCCTGACATATAAATCATGATAAGCATACCGAGATAACTTTAAGACAAAAAGAGTTCTATTGAATGGCAGCACAAACGAGGTCATGTTATTCACATAATTGATATTTTTGAATACCAACTATAAGTTAGTTTTTTTTCATTTGCGCTTCACCAAATTTACAGATTAAATTTATTAAAAAGGATACTTACCTTTTAAGCATTTAGGACATTGTGTAATTTTGTTCTTTCTACGACGCTTTCTATTAAACTATAAATATTTTTGTGAAACTAATATGTATTATTTTTATCCAAACCATCAATTTGGATCAATCAACCAATCGTTATGGAAACCAAATCCAATCATGACCAACTATAACAACCCATGACAATATCACTATACTGAACGCTCCTCGATATAACGTCGTTACTCAAGTGATATTGCTTGCTCGAACAAAGTTATTGACGTCTCTACAGACTTTTTAAGGAACACATAAAAGAAAATCATTGTTAAAATTATTGTTAGTTAACTATAATTTTAAATATCATAGTCTTATGGCAGATGTCACTTAACTGACTTTATTTACCGGCAAGTATTACCAAAACACATTGAAAAACAAGAAATTTCGAACAAGTGTCCTTACAGTAAGGTTTTCAAATATGAACTAATACAACTTATAAGTTTACATTGTTTTCTTTTTTTGGTCGTTTGTCTTTTGCCTTTAAATTGGTTTTAAAATGATATAATTTTGTTGATATTTAAAGGCTTGGCGTACTTTTCTGTCATGATCATGGCTGCGGCTACATACCCATTCTTTAACGTTTTGGTGTTTTAATGAATTTAATGTTTAAAACAGTCGATGTTTTGTCTATGCTTTTTCCTTGAACAGCTTTGTATTCTTATTTCATTTTTGCATTTGTTATCACGGAGGAACGTTAAGGGATTTGCATGCAACATACTTTTTTTGTACATAATCTGACAGTGTACATTTAAAAGATAAAAGAGTTATACATATTATATACCAATATACCTGACATTGCAATTCTGAACACCTACAGCCTACAAATGTTTGTTAGGAATGTATCCATGGTACTGCATGAATGGAATATTACGGCTGGACCTATCTGGTTGCAATTAACACACACAGCATAGATAATAATATTCCAATTGATTTATCTTTCTTCATTTAGCCAATCCTTTCTTTTTGTAATTAATAATTAAATCTTTAAAGTTGTTCGCAATTCATTAAAGAGTGTTCTTCGAAAATATTTTCTTTTGGTGAATCATTGATATCCTAAACAACATTAGACGATTCTGACAATTGTTTACCATGCTTAGTTTGCAAACGACGAGAGTTGATGTTTCAATAGTATGTTTGTCTATTATCTGCGCATTGGGTGTTGCAGAGCTGAATGTTGTAAAACGTGACTTTGTTACTACAAAAGACAGGAAAATTCTTCCCAGCAATACCACAATCATTAAGCAAAGAGTACCGTCACCAGCAGCTTGTGCGTCTTTGTGCTCAATACATCGAGCTTGCTGTTCTGCTAGTTTTGATAGGAAAACAAAACAATGTAACCTAGATGAATCTTGCTGCCCAGAAAGTGAGCCCTCTGAAGATGCACTGAAGTTGAAGAATTCAACAGGTAAATAACATTTATTCAAATTTTTTTTTATTAATAATTAACTATTCCCTGTAATTCCAAATGCCTCATAGACAAATATACAAGTAATATTGTTTGTAGCGCTGTATAACAATAAAGTTATTTGTTTTTAAACATGCGAAAAAGGACTATAAGAGTTGAATTCAATGTCTAACAGTTAATTAACGTGAACATCTTTAATGAAATAAAAAGTAGCCATGTAATAGGACAATTAAGGTCGTTCATTAACAATTTGCAAACTTGGCTATTGTTGTTGAAATTTTCGAATAAAGTCCGAGTCTGTTTTTTAACAAAGAATTATGATATAAAAAAAAGCTATTTAATAAACCTTCTACAGCTGTTTCACGTAGTTTAATTCCTACAAAAAAAGTAGTATACATGTAACAATGTACCTGATACTAGAAACACAATAGATGATACCAGTTAAGTAAGACAGACTTATTCGACATGATCATCTTCGTTAAACCCGATTTTCAAGGGAAAGTTGTTGATGCTATTTGATTTTTTATGGGTATAAATATCAGTTTTTAAAATAACTTTATAAACAAAAGATTTAAATATCATGAAAATTAGTTTGGTAATCGGAGAAAAAAAATTAAAAGGCCTTTTTATCAAGATAACTTTTTAGTAGCTATTTTCCTAGTTCAACTTAACATCTTAACATCGTACACAGTCATTTAAAACCAGTAATCCTGGTTTTTCTATTTTCACTTTTTTCAAATTTTCAAACCGATTGTGAACAAATTTTTCTCCTCATTAGTGAAATAACTGTTCTCGGCAAATGATTGGCCGAAATTCAATTATGCCGTCAATTAGACAACAGATTCCTCCACTTTATCTTGTGTATTACGATATTTCTCCACTCTTAACAGTTAAATTTCAAGCATTTAAAAAGCTCGACAAGCGTCGCGCTTTAAAATCAAAATTAAACTATCGGTGGAGAAATATCGTAACGCACTTGTTGCGGTGGTGGAATCTATACATCTTCATGATGGATTTAAAAGTGTATACATGAAATGTAAGTTTTGAATGATTCATTGCTTTCAAAATGCTATACATCAATTGAAAAATCTTTTATTCATAATTATGACAAAAAAATGTAAGCTATAGAACTACACAATTTAAATGTTATATTTATTGATAACTTTGTTCCGGCAAGGAAAATGAGAAGGATACCAATTTATGATAAATTATGTTGGACCTCTTGATTGATGAATTTTACTGAAATAACATATACGATGACAGTTGTTCTTTTGTATTGTAATCCATGTTTAGAAATTTGAATCCATGAGTTCAATAATATTAACGAATCCGGAAACGATTTCTATGTAATTGATTTTCATGTTTGGGTCAAGGTCAGTGTTAGCAAGAATATTTTGTCTTATTCAATGACAGGTTATTCAATGTCTCATCGCCTCTATTTATTTGCATGCCTTTTATTAATTTATCAAAACGTTTATCCCTTATGTTCAGAAAGCACACACGTTGGACTATGGGTGTTTGCAGGACAGATTTTTATTTTAGTTAGGTGTCATGCATAAACTGATTACAGTTTAACATGCCCCTAGAAGGCGATTTCTATGTTATGAAATTGTGTTCTTTTTCAGATAATTCTAAGGGGGGGGGGGGGGGGATTGTTAGTTAGGTGGTTCGTTAAGGGATAGAATATTCATACATGTATACAATCCTAGTTGCAAAATTTGAAATAGTAATAAGATAATCTGCTGATTCAAACGTGTTTGGGAGATAAATCCCACGTACAAAAGTTTTCGTTTAAAAAGGGTGAGTTTTAAAGGAGCAATTACCTTCAATATCATATGCAAACTATGTAATATGTTTTCGACATGTTGCAAAACAAAAGCAACAGTTCAGAAACAAAATTATCATAGGAAAAAAAATGATAATATTTGAACATCCGACACCTATAAATGCACGCATTTATAACCTTATAAAATAAAAAAGTACGAACAGTCGATCTTAATGGGGGTTGGAAATAAACAGTAAATTGGGTAAATTGGGTTGGCGAAACGTGCCTCCTAGATATTCGACCGTTATAATCTCTTGCATGTCAGAATAGTTACTACCAAGAATAAGGTATATTAAGGTCACTTGTTCGCCCATTGAACTCGAAAATCAAATATATAATTTTTAAACAGACAAGAGTATGTCAGATATTCGTATTTATATTTTTGAACTGTGTCTTACATAATGTTCTCTTTTGGTTTCAACTTTTTTGTGTTTAATGCAGAACTGCTAAAACAGCAAAAATAGCCACAATTTGGGATCTTGTCATCTTTATTTGCACATAGGCGAAGGGTTACCTCCAACGTAATTGTGCTATAAACTTAATTTGTCGTAAACACAGATGTTAATTTGGGAATATATTTTTTGTGTAAGGTTTTGACTCATATTTAGTTTAGTGAAAAACTATATATAGATGTCGACAATTTATTGCTTTCAATGTTCGATGCTTTATCAATATAAATGTGTTACTACATCCATAAATGTTTGCAAACAAAATGATATATCATACATGAGAGCTCGTTGACGGAGCGAGCTTCATATCGATTGGCGAGTTAAGGAATATGATTTTATTTACAACTGGGAAACGACACCAATTGTCAGTGTTTTAATATGTGTAATATATTTGTTGAAAAACGGTGGTGATTCATCTTAAAAAGTCTGTCCGAATTTATTTTGCAAAGAATTTCGATCAAACCGGTGCTAGGGGCAGTCTCAAGTGAGTGAGAGTTTTTTTTTTTTTGGCTCCGTGGTGATGGCCTCACTGTGACTTTGAAATGAAGAACAGCAATAAAAGCGCTGTTTATTTGCTTTTTGTGTGTTTTTTGTGTCAATGATGATAACCCATAATCTTTGTTTTTCTATAAAAATGAATTAATTATACTCGTATGAATTACCTCTTTAGATATATCATACATCTAACCTTAAACAGTGCTACTATTTTCTAACAAACGACTTTAAAATTTGGTGTCCGAATCTTTTTCTTTTTTTTGCTTTGCCTGGACTGATTTTGTGTCAAGAATAATAACCCATTTTTTTTGTGTTTATAATAAGTTGAAATAATTATACTCGTATGAAACACCTCTTAAGATATATTATACATCAAACCTTAAGCAGTGCTTCTATTTTTTAACAAACATCGTAAAAATTTGGAGTCCGAATCTTTTTCCTTTATTTTGCTGTGCATGGACTGTTTTTTATGTCAAGGATGGTAACCCATATTATTTTGTGTTTCTAATAAGTTGAAATAATTATACTCGTATGAATTAACTCTTTTGATATAACATACATCCAACATTAAGCAATGCTACTTTTATAACAAGCATGTTGAAAAACTGGAGTCCGAATCTTTTTTTCTCTATTTTGACGTTTACACTTATCGATAAAGATAAGATCATAATAATAATATCTCTTCACAAAGAAGGTTCGTCAAATGTGCTAACTACTGTTATGAAATCATCAGAGCCTGTGTTTTATATTCGAAATCGAATAGCTTGATTATTGAGATCATTATAAACATCTATAATTTACTATCGTTTCAGATGTGAATTTTTTTTTAAAAACAGTCATTGTTTACTGTACAATATTTTGTTGTCATTGACTGTTGACAATATTACGTTAGGTTATGTAATACACTCGATAAATATTATACAAAACGATGGACCTTGTTCGTGTTGCTGTAATATGCTCTCATTGAAGTGTACCCCGAGTTTCTTTTAATCTGCAAGCGAAAAAGACGTTTGATAGCAACATTTAGCTGAAACAAACTGTAGACTAAACGTACTCATATATAGTTTTTTTTAAATTATTCGAAAAGTTTTATATGAATTTACAAAGCTACCAATAATGTTGTATGGAGTTAATGTTTTGTAGGTACTGTAGCAAGATACTTATATTTAAGTTGACTTCTACTTCGTCTTTTATTTTTGCAAAAAGCATACGTTACAGAAACAACTGATCAAAAATCGACTCTTTACACATCATTGATTTCATGGCTGCTCCCTAAACGGTAATCAAGACACCAGGACTTCTTCATATCTGTACCAAGGGAAATCCCAAGCGTCTATTTTAAACAATAGTTTATTGATGTTCAAATTCCGAAAATCAATTACGTACAGAAAATTATGATACCGAAAACTTCAGGGCACCTTAAACTCCAAAAATAAGCGATACCGGTTGCAATGTCATGGTATAGGTAAGAATCTCCTTCTTTGTTGTCATCACTAGCAAACAAACCGACCTTCAATCTGTTATACGTCACAATCGGTAAGTTACAGATCAAACGACCGTATTGATATCTAAATACATAAAACTACGAAAAACATGACGCTAGTAAGTCGATACACCAACATATCTTATCCGGTTACATTTGTGATGGTAACCTCAAACGTATGTAATGCCTATTTCAGTCGTTCTTCCTCATGACTCTGTAAGAACAGTTTTTGTGGAAAGAGCATATTATTTCTATTTTTATGTCAGTACTCTACTCTGTAAACCAAACTACCATTAAAGATGTTAAATAAAATCAACGATATTTGTTCTCTGTACTTAAATGGTCTTTTAATAACACGAAAAAATATGACCGACATGAACCAACAACAGCCACTAAACTGCAAGATCCTGACTTGGAATAGGCACTAAAAAATGTGTTTATATTGCTTCTTTTGCACAATTTTAAAACATTAGTACACGACTTCTGTCTAAAACACATTGCGTTGTAGAGTTTCCGTAAAATGTATTATAGAAAAAAAGCTTCTGATTTCCAGATGCCTTATTACGTTTACGAACGCAAACGAAATAAGTTTCAAATATTACATTTGTCACTGAATCGTATTCTGGATATTCATTCAAAAACTGTAAAGAATTATTTTTATTTACATTAAGTCATATGAATACCTCTTTTTAAATGCTTATTATTTAATAATCAAATTTCAGTTTCACTTTCATGCCCATACGGCTGGTTTAGAAACGAAAACAAATGCTACTACTTCAGCGATGAACTTAAAACTTGGAGTGATGCTAAGGTTGGTAATTCGTCATTTATTTCTCATCATTCATTTCACATTATCGGACGTTGCTTCCACTACTATGAATTTAGTAATATTCTAAAAGGGTAGATATACAAGCTGTTTTATAATTATTTTATTCTATTTGATAAATAAAATTATTAATGATTTTTGTTATATCATCTGAAGCTTATTCTTGCAACAGGTATAAAAATAAGAAGATGTCATACGATTGCCAATAAGACAACTCTCTTCAAGAAACCAAATGATACAGACATTGACATCTATAGGTCACAGTACGGCCTTTAACAATGAGCAAAGCCTATACCGCATAAGTAGCCATAAAAGGCCCCGAATTGACTATTCAAACGAAAAAACTAACAGCCTGATTTATGTACAAAATAATGAACGAAAAACTAATGTAATATACAGAAACAAACGACATATTGTATTGTTTGTAAAGTGTACACAGCGTTACCACATAGGTATGCTATGTACATATACATGTATAATAGATGTATATTTCCTGAAGTCTTTATCATTAATCATCGTAAAAAATCGATAACTTATGATACCATGCTAATTGAGGTCTCAACTCTTCTGATTGAAAAATATCCAAAATTACTCGGTGAAATTAAAGAATTGACCATTTTGCTGATATCTAAAGAGCTAAGACTGCGAAAACATGTCTCTAGCTCGTTAAGATATAAACAGTTCGTATCGGCTATCCAATTGTTAGAGTGATCGTAAAACTTATGTAGTGTCGATTTTCTTCGTAATTCCTCGTTGCACATTTTGGGTGAACAAAACTACCAATTAGAATGTAGACTGTCTGTTGTTATATCAATCCACAAAACTCACAAAATACGATGCCCATTAAAACTGCCAACAATTTTGATTAATTTGCAACTCTTTTTAAACAAGATAGTGATATAAAGCCCTTGAAAAACATAAAAATCGAGAAACTAGAACAAACATGCTTTTTTATGTTTTAATGATTTTTATAGATAATCATATTCTTGCCAAAATTTAAAAAAAAATCATAATGACGAAAGAGCTGTTAAAATTCATAAAATCAGGTAATATAATATATATATCAGTAATTTGTACATGTTTCCTTTGATCACTGATACTGTCAGCATCAGCGGTATATTTGTAGCATAAACATTATTGGGTAAGTTAGCAATTGACATGCGCGAGTGGTCCGCGTAAAGATCTACTATTCTTCTTTAATAAAAAAAAGTCGCACATGATTGTTTTTACAGAAACGCATAAGTATTTTTGTGGATGAAATATTTGTCATTTTTTCAATAAAGTAGTGTTAAACTTCTCTGAAGCAAAATCGTCTAAATAGTGTAAAAATTTGAACGTAAATGAACGAAAATCCTGGTAATCCTTAAATGTTTATGCATTATCCGCAATATTTTGGGAAACTCGCCTTAAAATAAATTTGACTTATCGGTATGTAATCTTCATATTCTGTATCGTTTTTGGTATGTTCAAAACTAAAATAATAAAACGCATCCAATAAATATTTACCTTCAATACTTTGTACAACTAAAAGCAATGTTTACTATACTCTGACAAAATATTTAATGATACAATGCAGGCGGTGACGTCAAGTGTGATGTGACGTGAATCGACGCCATAAAGTAGTTCGTTTGTAGTTTTCTCTATTATTATACAGTTTTTCTTTCTTTCATAATTACTGATAACCAGAATAAAGGATGGACGAGCCCTATATCTTACAGTGATAAAGCTAGTATAAAAAAAGTTATTTATTCTATATATATATATATATATATATATACTAGTATATAAGTCTAGAGATTATAGACTTATATAATTTTTTTCCTTATATGCACAGTATCGTCTATTCTAGACGATCCGGTACATAGTAAATTTGCTGGTTGGTCCTTTTAATAGACTTCTATATATATATATATATATATATATATTACAGATTGCCTGCGTAGATGATGGAGGAATGCTTGTAGAAGTAGATTCAAAATGTGAAAATGCCTATTTGAAGATGAAAGCAAGTGAGCCAGGTATATCCTATGCAACTTGCTAAGTATACACCCTTATAAAATTTAAACAGGTGGAAATCTTCTCAGATTGTGTTATATCCTTCATGTAAAAGTCATGAATAAACATAAAATGTGAGCATCGGTATCATAACCTTAGCAACAATTGGTCTCAGTACGACATTAAACGATGAGCGAAACCCATACCGCATAGCAAGCTACAACAATTCATGAAATGTTATACAATATAATCGAGAAAACTAACGGCCTTATGTATGAACAAAAACAAATATGCCAGCACGTTTCACTCAAAACTATGTTGCATACGATATTTTAACTAACCAGTTTAATTAAACATACGTATTTGTAACATATGTATATATATATATATATATATATATATATGTAAGAGTTAAATCTATCCCCAGCCTTAATCTATTTCCTGCCACAGATATGTATCCCATGACGTCATCACACTCAAGATGTGGCCCTTCTTCAGCCTCAAATATGTTTCCTTTCCACCAATCTGTGCCACGTGACGTTTAGTGAGATGACTTGACTTTGAACGGGATTACATAGAGTATGGTGGTTAGATATTTTTAGTGGTGTTACATCATGGTCCAAGTATAGGGGAGGGGCTGAGTACTCGCAAACATATCTAGCACAAAACAAACTGTAAAAGTCAGATTGAAAGTGCTTGGCTCATCCGATCAACAACAGGCACACAAATTAACTAACAAAAAAGCCAAAACGAGACAAAGAACCGATTTAAGGGTACTATATGTTTCACCATTTGGCCTTTACCATTATGTTAAACAATACGACTTTTAGCTCATTTATGATTAATTTGCATCCAAGTTCGGAAGTCCTTACTTTACTTTGATAGTTTGATGATAAACGAATGACGTTTTGATAATTTCTAACGTCAAAACATAGAACAGATAACATGGAGAGTGACTTGTTGAAAAGGACGCAGACTTGAAGCTTGACATAGATTTGAGGCTCACATATATAAAAGAAATAAAGTGTTTTATTACTGTTGTGATACAATTTATAGGATACTGGTTAGGTGGAACAGACAAACAAAAAGAAAATGTTTGGATATGGTCACAAAGTCAGAACGATATCACCTTTGCTGACTGGGGCAAGGGACAACCAAACAATTTAAATGGCAATGAACATTGCCTTGCATTGTGGGGTAACGATGGGTTTACATGGCATGATAGCAAATGTCACACGTTAAGACGATTTATCTGTGAAAAAGGTAAGTTACTTTTTTCTTATTTAATGAACACATCAACCAATCTCAAGCTGAAATATGAACAACTTTTTACAAATGTGTATAAAATACATGTAAATTCGATTTTTCAATATTAATCGAAGGTTTTACATTCATTTTAATTTATAACTTCTGCAATTTTATTTCACCAGAAAACAGTAAGCAAAACACGAAGTATGTCGGCCTTTTTCTTCAAAATCACTGCCATATCTTTAGGTAAATTGAACATAAAAGTTTGATTTCCTTTTTCTATAACTGGATATTAAATAGATTAGTTAGGCTGACCATAAATGAAACTATTTTTTTAATTATTTGATTCATCTGTCATTGAATAGATACGTGCGTTCTATTGTTAAAATCAATTTCCTTTTTCCAATTTTTGCTCTCTTTGCGTATTATTTTATATTTTGTTGTCGTCTGATGTATACGTCCGTTAACGTTTTTAATGAAATGTTCCTTCGACAAAAAAAACTGAGCCATCACCAAACAAAGATTGTTACTATTGCTACGAGAGATATAGTTGTTTACAAAACTTAAACAATTATTTACAATAATTTTGAGAAATCCGGCGATGGGCGAATCATTATCTTACTTTAGGAATATCATACACACATTTAATTAGTATAGCCCTTTTTCCTATGTGAAGTTTGTTTGAGTTATCACTTAAGTTGCTCTTGCCGGTTGCTGCATAAGAAATCTTGTTTTTGACCCTAGTCGTCTTCTTCAAGGTTTTCTCCTTACCAAATATCGATAGAGCAGAAAATGAAATTAAAAACTTTGAATGATACCAATATTTGGTTAATAATAATTAATGTTAAACGTGTACTCCTCTTTCCTTAACAACTATAGTTTATGACTATTTCTTTTATCAAATTTGGCTGCTACTATTACTGGAATTTTGATAATTACAAACCAATCATTACTATTATGTCTTAAAACCCAAACCAAACAATAATGATTTTTTGCATTTGGGTTTACTTGTCATATCGGGACTTTTCATAACCGACTATACGGTATGGTTTGTTCTCATTGCTGCACGGTAGCCTATAATTGCGTACTTCAACTTCGGTGGATAGGTGTCTCATTGACAATCATACCTCATATCCTTATTATTATATTGAAATCTTTGCTGTCACTTTAATAATAGATATAACAAATTACACACAATTCAATTCAATCCTGATATCAAAAAAATTATGAAACTTAACCCTTAATTACCCTTCTCCCTTTTTGTCAAGTTAATTGTTTTTGGCATAAAGATGCTTAAGGTTCATTAGGTCCGAGAGTGTTTATTGTTAAAATAGGACATACATTCATTTGAAGCTTTTGTAGAATAATCAAAATAAGAGAGATGTGGTATGATTGTCAATGAGACAACTCTCTAGTTTAGTTCATTTAAGGTAAAGATTGTATTAACCAGTCTGCGTACTTTTTCTCCTGCTCTAAAAAAACAGAAAACAGTTTATTTTGCTTGTATACCTTTGTCATTAGCATAAGTTAACAGAATTGTTTCTCTAAACAAATGTGTGTTTTTTTCATCTGTAGAAACCTCCGAGCATATATACAGATATTGATAATAATTGGGAATAACTCTATTTCATTTCCGTATGTGTGTGTGTGTGTGTGTGTGTGTGTGTGTGTGTGTGTGTGTGTGTGTGTTTCATAAGGTATATCTGTGATGTTTTGAAATTGTTAGTTATCTCTCTTTTCTTGCTTCACCTATGTTTTTGATCGCTATTTTGGTATCTCAATTCAAATTTGTTCAAATTATTAATTGCTAAACTAGGGCGAATAACTCACTGACTTCAAAACAGTGCAAAGGATATTTTACACGTCAATAACCTCAAGAACAAATGTGTTTAATTATTAACCAAAACATTCGTAACTTTCAATAAATTCTTTATTTTCATGGGCAACTATTTTTTCCACGATCGTATGCATTATTTATATTTGTGGTGCATTAAAACAGGACTAACTGTTATGTGGTGTTTTGGTTTTAATATTTCAATTTTTCTAAGATCCCCCGTATCCCGTGCATGTATAAAGCGCATGCACAGGTTGAGAAAGAAGTTTCGGCAACATCGTCTATTAAAGTGTAAACCAAGGAAAAACATACTAACAGATCAATCCCATTTGAGTTTTTGAAGATTTGTATATGATTGTTTAATTTTTAGAAATATATTACATATTTCTTTCAACAGATTAATTGAATTGAACTAAAGAGAAGACAAAGAACGCTGAAAGAAAGAAAGCCTGTGTTTCAACAATTTTTAAATATAATTTAAATTGTTCTGTTATAGAAATTGTTTCTGATATATACATGTCTGAACAAGTTTTTTTTATTATGTTGTTGTATTTGCTTGTTGAGCGCCTAGTTTCATTGTTACATATTAAGATAACGTAATTACTAAATTGTACTCATGCTGGAGACATTTACATAGATATGTTCTTTTTCCTTAAATCTA
Source organism: Mytilus californianus (assembly GCF_021869535.1). Classification (NCBI taxonomy): domain Eukaryota; kingdom Metazoa; phylum Mollusca; class Bivalvia; order Mytilida; family Mytilidae; genus Mytilus; species Mytilus californianus. The sequence goes on along the minus strand of NW_026262582.1, from coordinate 25,847,818 downwards.
TTTTTTATCTTATTGTCTATCTATCTATTAATGACAAAAAAGTGAGCTGGACCAAAATATAAAGATTGTGTGATATCAAATGTTTTCAAAGGACAAATATGCAATACTCAGCTGATGGATAAATAACTAAACCTTTATATTTGTCAAGATTTAAACACGTATGGTACTTCATCCTGTTGATAATCATGGTGTGGGATTATAAATGGTCATGCTTTTCGCAGACTGCTTGTGAAGCCTTAAAAGGGCACTAGCTGTCAAATTCATATTCACCAATTTGACTCAGATTCTCTTATTTGATTTATAAAACATTTATCCAAATTATAAAACATCTAAAATAAACAATATACTGGACATGGGATCGATAATATGTAGCTTCGTTTCGTGTGTATTTTAGTCTAGACACCATCTAATTAACTATCAAATTGTCCTCCGAAGACCTCCGATTGCCATATAAGCGATATAAACATACATATAGATATAAATAGATACCAGACACGTGCATTTGGACTTGTCTAAGTCTGTTTAATTTAATATTTAAATTAAAGATATATGTTATAGTCGTTTTTACCTGTATATGAATGATCTTTTGTTGATCAAATCAGTCAATCAAATGATTTAGCTTTGTTTCACTCTCAATTTTGACATTCTTTTCCTTTAAATGATTGAACACAAAATGTATGTGATATCCATCTCTAGCTAAGGTTTAAATTGAAGTTCACATGAATACGGATTTAATGAGGTCGAATTATTTACTTGCAAGTGAATAACGCCTCATCAATATTTCTTAGCATATTTTGACAAAATTGAACCATACTGACTGCTAAAATCGATATTTTGTTTCACTATTTCACTTTTATTAATGATTGAACAAAAACATCATATTTTATATTTTTTATATATCTCGTAGCTAGTGCCTCTTTAACACGAAATGTTTAATAATGTTAGTGAGTTTAGTCTGTAAGAAAGGTTTCATATTAGAATAGATTAGAAATACTCAAAGATCGGCACTTTGTGTTTGTTGTTTTTTGTTGTTGTTTTTTTTTTTTTCGTTTATTATTTGTGCTCAGTACCGATCTGTTTATTCAATCCGTATGATTGATATGCATCATTAAAACGGACATCATGTACCAACAACATATAGTTTTATAAGAAAATATATGTAAATTGAAATTGTTGAATTTATTATTTTAAGACACATTGAAGAGCGTTTTTCGCCGATTTTATGTGCTTTCTATACAATTTTCCAGTTATTTAGAATTAATTTAAATTAGTAATATTTCAGAGAATAAAAAATATGAATGCATGATTTTTTTTCGATTTTCAGTTATAGTTCAACGAGCCATAGATGTGTGCCAAAGTTTGCTAAAATCAGATTCTGTTATAAAGCTCATTTACTGTAACATGACCTTTACCAAACCATGTAAACTGCTTAACCAAACCATGTAAATTTCCGATATCATGCTTAATGTGCTTGAATATTCGACAACCACGATTTAGATATTGAAAGTTTGGCGTAAAAAGTTGATTCAAACAACTTACTGTATGCTTATATGTAGACATGGAAGGCATTCGTTATGGGGAGTAACCAAACCAATTCATGACCAACTAAATAAACCCTTGACTTTATTACAGTATTTTATTCTAATGAAGTGGTATTGCTAGCTCGAACAAAACTATTGAGGACTGTAAAGACTTTTAAGGAATACATACACAAACCTTATTGTTAAAATCACAGTTATTTAACTATAATTTTATATATCATAGTCTTACGGCAGATGTCACTAAAACATATGATATGTATTTCTAGACACCAACTTGCAAATATTACCAAAAATTATAATAAAAAAGAAGGTTCGAACAAGTTTATCACAGTAAGGTGATAGAATATAAATACATACAACTTATAAGTATGGATTGTCTCTGTTTTTGTCTTTTATTTAATTCGGTTTGAAATGTAATAATTTTGTTGATATTGAGAGGCGTGACGTACTTTTCAGTCAGGATCATGACTGCTGCTACAGACCTATTCTTTAACGTGTTGGTGTTTTAATGTATTTTTTTGTTTTAATACGCGGATTTGTTGTTTAAAACAGTCGAATTTTTGTCTATGCTTCGTCATTTGTCCTTGGACATCTAGGTTTTCTTATTTCATGATTGCATTTGTTGTCAAAGAGGAGTGTCGAGGAATGTGCATGCAACATAGAAAATCTGTCATTGTACTTCGAAATTATAAGAGTTATGTATCAATTCAACAGTCATTGCAATTCTGCACAATTACAACCTACAAATAAGGAATGTATCCATGGTACAGTATGAATGGAATATTACGATTGGATTGTTCTGGTTACATTAAACACCCACAGCATAGGTAATGATATTCCAATTGATTCATATTTAGTCATGTAGCCAATATTTGCATTTTGTAATTAATAATTAAATCTTTCATGTTCACTGTGCAGTTGTTCGCAATTCATCAAAGTGTGTGCTCTGAAAATATCTACTTTTGGTGAACCATTGATATCCTATTTAACATTAGACGAATCTGATTATTCTTTACCATGCTAATTTTGCATACGACGAGAGTTGATGTTTCGATAGTATGTTTGTGTGTTATGTTCTCATTGGGTGTTGCACAGCTGAATGTTGTAAAACGTGACTTTGTTACTACAAAAGACAGAAGAATTCTTCCCAGCAATACCACAATCATTAAGCAAATAACACCGTCACCAGCAGCTTGTGCGTCTATGTGCTCAATACATCCAGCTTGCTGCTCTGCTAGTTTTGATAGGAAATCAAAACAATGTAACCTAGATGAATCTTCCTGCCCAGAAAGTGAGCCCTCTGAAGATGCACTGATGTTGAAGAATTCAACTGGTAAATAACATCTATTCATTTTTTTTTTCGATTTATAATTAAGTATTTCCTGTAATTCCGAATGCGTCATAGACAAATATACAAGTAATACTGTGTGTAGTGCTGTATAACAATAAAGTTATTTGTTTTTAATAATGCGAAAAAGTACTATAAGAGTTGAATTCAATGTCTAACAGTTAACTAACATGAACATCTTTAATGAAATAAATAGTATCCACGTAACAGGACAATCATGGTCGTCCATTAACAATTTGCAAACTTGGATATTGTTGTTGAAATTTTCAAATAAAGTCCGAGTCTGTTTTTTAAGAAAAAAATATGAAATAAAAAAAGCTATTTAATAAACCTGCTACAGCTGTTTCACGTAGTTTAATTCCTACAAAAAAGTAGTATACATGAAACAATGTACCTGTTACTAGAAACACAAGAGAGGATACCAGTTAAGTAAGACATACTTATTCGACATGATCATCTTCGTTAAACCCGATTTTCAAGGGAACGTTGTTGATACTATTTGATATTTTATGGGTTTGATTTTTTTTTCTTAATTTGTTTTATAATATTTTTACCGTTTCTAAATGTAATGTAACATGCATAACGATCTGGTAATCCTGTCTGTGTTCGAAAAAGACGTTGAATATTTCGATTTTGTTTACTTAGGATGTCCAATGAGAGTGATAAAATTATATCAGGGATGGGGTAATCGTAATCTGTAATCGTAATCGATTGTAATTGATTACATTTTTTTCCAGTAATCAACAGTAATCTGTAATCGAAGGCATTTTCGATTACATGTAATCGTTATTTAATCGATTACAGCAAAAATTATGATGTAATCATCGATTACTTTTCAGTTACATTTCGATTACTTTAGTAAAATAGTTTGGTGAAATATAACCTATATTAAAATATAAAGAAAATAGATTTGAAATAAGAAAAATAGATTTAAAATAAGAAATTTGTCTTAAGTTTAGTTCTGTACTACATTAAAGAAGTAAGATTATTTGTATTAAAATTCCTTTAAGCATAATTTTCAATAAGAGTTCTGTACTACATTAAAGTAGTAAGGTAGTAAGCTTATTAGTATTAAAATCCCTTAAGGCATAATTTTCAATAAGAGTTGGAATTTAAGCTTGGAATGAATAAACAGTTATTTACTTATAATGTTATGATATACATGTATATAAAAATTAAGAAAGTACACAAATCCTTTAAACAATGAACCAATGGCTATGCATTGAAATTCTTTTCAGAAATAGATACATGAATCCCTCTTTGACACTATAAATATATATTGTTTATAATCATGATAATTTGATTAGAGAATGAAAAAATCTTAACAAACGTCTTGTCTTTACTAATCAGATGATCAAAGCCTTCTAATCAATAAGATACAGATTTTTTATTATTTCAATTACTGTATGTCTTATTAAGAAGGAGATTTTGCATTATTTTGCCCCAGGTTATAAATTGTACTCCATTGGCAGTTTTATAACCTGTAATTAGAGTGGTTATCCAAACAAAAGGATTAAATCATGCATTTCATTATAATTAAAAGTTTTGATCTTTAAAATAAGCTGAACTAATTAACCATTCTACTTTTTTTATATTTTTTTCAGAGAAAACTTCCATTATTGTAATTAACTATACCAAAATGAACCTGTTTTTAATGAATAAAAACAAAAAATCTAACTAAAGTCAGTACGAAAGCAAATTTTTTGAAAAAAAAAAAACTTCATTATCACTGAACTAGTATATATATTTGTTTAGGGGCCTGCTGAAGGACGCCTCCGGGTGCGGGAATTTCTCGCTGCATTGAAGACCTGTTGGTGGCCTTCTGCTGTTGTCTGTTCTGTGGTCGGGTTGTTGTCTCTTTGACACATTCCCCAATTTCATTCTCAATTTTATTGAATATAAATAAGTGATTGATGCAATAAGTGATTGATGCAATGCGATGTCATCTCTCATGCATGTTGAAAGTCAAAATTTCAAGATTTTTAATATTTCTGATCCTCAGTAAGAGATTCAATCTAGAAAACAACTGTCAACTTATAATTTGGAAACAATGCTTTAAAAAGTTTTGGTCAAGTTCTAAATTTCCACTATACAAACGTTGAGTAACATAATTGTGTTTAACTTACTTTATTTTTTTTTTTGAAATTTTGAAGCATGTAATTGATAGTAATCGAAAAGTAATGTAATTACTTTTGATAAAGAAATCGATTGCAATCGATTACATACAAAAATCTTAGTAATCGATTTTTAATCGATTACACAAAAATCCTTCATGTAATCGATTAATTTATTAATCGATTAATTTATTAATCGATTACATCTGTCAGTAATCGTGCCCATCCCTGAATTATAAGTTCCCATTTTTTAGAAATTCATTTATTTAGAATTTACTTCAGTATGTAATCTTTTCACCGATGCTTAATCAAAAAAGATTTTTATACAGGTGAAATCGTAGAGCGGAACTATAGTGAAACTCATTTCAGATTTTCCCGAGTTATCTCTCGACTCGGTAGGGTTTATGACGCATACCCTTTGGTTTCTGATAAGAATAGTTGTGATTGTCCTTTGTTTTTTCTAGTTTGATTTCTTCAGACATAATAGGTGTTGCCTTTTTAAGACTGATGTGTTTCGCATATCAGTGTTTTTCAACAACTTCTGAAATATTTCTCACCATCTCTAAGAAGCTCACTTGACTATAGCTTTGGAATTTAGATGAGAAGACAGATGTCAATTTTGACAATAATTATCATTCTTGCAACAACTTCTTACATATTTAACATCGTCTCTTAAAAGATCAATAACTAAAGATTTAGGCATTTTGTTGAGAGCAGATTTCAGTTTTAACAATACCATTATAAACAAAATTGAATATCATGAAAATGAGTTTGGTAATAGGAGAAAATTTGCAAAGGCCATTTAACAAGATAAAGATTATTTTAGTAGTTGTTTTCCTAGTTCAACTTAACATCGTACACAGTAATTTAAAACCAGTAATCGTGGGATCTCAGGAAGGTTTAAATGTTTATACTTGAAATGTAAGTATTGATTGATTTCACTGCTTTCAAAATGCATGACATCCATTGAACAATCTTTTATGCATAGTTATGATGAAAAAATGTAAGCTATACAACTGCATAATTTAAGTGTTATAGTTTTTGATAACTTTGTACTGGCATGGAAAATGGGTAGGATTTCCAATTTAAGATAAATTATGTTGGAATTCGGGATTGACGAATTTACTCAAATAACACATACCATAACAATACTTATGAATGTTCTTTCCTATTCTAATTCATGTTTAGGGATTTGATTGCATTAGTTTACTAATATTTACGAATTAGGTAACGATTTCTATGTCATTGATTTTCATTTCTGCGTCCAGGCCATTGTAGCAAGAATAGTATGTCTTATTCATTGACGCGTCGATAAATGTCTCATCGTCTCTATCTTTTTGCATGCCTTTTGTTAATTTATTCAAATGTTTATTCAATATCTTCAGAAAACACACACGTTGGACTATAGATGTTTGCAGGGCGGATTTCTAGTTTAGCTAGGTGTCATACATAAACCTGATTACAGTCTTTACTGATCCCAAGAAGGCGTTCTCAATGTGTTCCCTTTCCGATAATTTAGACGGAAAAGAGGGATTGTTAATTGGTTGTTTCAAATGTGTTTGGAAGATAACTCCAACATGAAAAAGTGTTCGTTTAAAAAGGGTGATTTTCTAGAGCGCATTTACCTTCGGTATCATATACAAAGTATCTTTTCGACATGCTGCAAAACAAAGCCAACATTTCAGAAACAAAATATCAGATGAAAAAAAAATAATCAGAGCAATATCAAATGGAAAGGTTGAAGGACCTGACAATATCCATATAATCATAGAAATACCAATGTATTGGCTACTGGACTAGTACAACCCTCTGGTCTACATTTGTAACTATCCGCCAACAGATGTATCGACCATGTGGTAGCAAAATAATCAACTCTACCAATTTTCGCGAAAAGAACACAATTTTTGACAATACATTTCTTCTAAATGATGCTCGGGGCCAAAATATTTGAAAATCCAAAACCAATAAATACAATCATTTATTACCCGATAAAATTAAAAAGGACCAGAAGTCTTATTAGAGGTTGGAAATAAACAATTAATTGCAAGAAATTGGCAAGGAATTACTCCTTTAACGAAAGAATAAACAAAAGCAGTTCATTCTCGAGTCAATATAAAAAAAACATTTTATTCACCAAATGCCCCCTTTTAGGGAAATTCAGGTTGGCAACAAGAAAAGGGCAAAGACTAAACAGGAAATGCCTTTCAATTGATATTTTACATAACATGTACATTTAAAGATGTATTTCTAATTATTACGTGGTTTCTTTAAAGATAATCGAAGTTAATTTTCTTTCTGTTTAATTATATTCTGGTTGCCACTAAGTTGCTGAATAAAATGGTTCAAATGAAGTGCTGATAGGTTAGCGTATCTTTTTCGATTCAGAACATTGAGATTGTATGGGCAGGAATTTTGACATCAACAGCCTTCTATATGACCCCACCCCCTTAAAGAAAGAGTTGCTGAAATGGTCCTTCAAATGCAAAGTGCAAAACATTTTCCGAACAACAGTCTTCTCATTAATCCTCCCTGGGTTTAAACATTCCCGATAGTGAGTTCTATTGTAATTTCTGTATTTACAAATTTTGTTCAGACATCGTTTTAATCATCGTTTTCATCAGAAATTGCTTGCTGAGTAAGATTATTCCTACATGTCTCAAACCTTCCACACGATCAACTACTTGTACAAGGCGAACACTATGTGTTGCATATACAACATTTGTTTCAAGCTCTTTATCCTTGCATGTAAAAATAAGGTCTTAAAGGGAATCTGATGACATAGGTCCTCGAGAAAAACCGGTATGCTTTCTCATTTTTTCAAGCAGTAAAGAAATATTCAAAGGCTTTAGTGCTTTTGGATGAGACAAAAAATAAACAATGATAGCCAAGGAACGCCTTCCATACTTTTGGTTCAATACTATTTACACTATTTATGGCTCAATTGCGTCAATTGACAAATGCGTTATATAAAAGAATCATGAAAGCCTCATAGGTCAGTCTTAATTCTGGAACACCACAACTACACTGTTCACAAATAAGAATATGTTTACTATATTTCGAGAATAAACTGCATAATTGAAATATATCTCATTCAGCCCAGCTGAATTTAATTTTAATTTCTTACCAACTTTTGCTATAAAAAAAAAGATGAAAGCCCATGTCATCCTCATATTCTTATAATGTGGGAGTATAAAAGGTCTGCCATAGACCATATTTCTTATTAGGCATCAGCAGACAAGTGCAGGTCAAACGTTTTCACAGCATTTTGCTGCACATATAATGCATATTCAAACATCGTTTTATAGTGGTGTGCTCAGGTGTATATGGCCGCAGCATAAGCAAGAAACGTGTACACACATTTGTAGTTAAGGGCCTTGGTTTAAATTCTAGTCCAAAAGCAGTGATTTTGATTCTTAATGCCGTTTAGATAATTTTATTATTTGTTGGAGCCCTTCGTCAGTTTCAGTATATCCCAGATGTTTGTTGTGTTTCTGTGATTTGTGTTTTTGCAAAAACTACTAGCAATCTTAGCAAAAGGCGTGGACATTGATCTGGTCAGAACAGACTAGGATATATAATTAACAATTTCCAATTGTTTGAAGCATGGCTTCATTTAGCTTGCGAAAATGTCAGCATTTGTGGACTTCTATACGTAGATATATTCCGGGAATTAAACTCCAATTTGACTTTTACTGTTAAAAAATCTATTTTTAACTTTTATCGACAAACATGATGAAATATTCTTTTGGAAAAAAATTATCAGTGCAAAACTTTCATAAGTGTTGTTCAATAAACCTGTGATGCAAAAATATCATTACTAACATATTTAATTGACACAAACACGAGCAATGGTATGATGCAGTTCTGCAGCTATTTGTCGATAAAAAGTAAATCTGCCGCGTGTCGGAAACAGAAATAAATCCGTAAATTCACTAAATTATAATGTATTTAAAAATTTGTCGACAAACGTAAATCAAGAAGACAAACAGAGACGGATTGGTAGCATAACTTTATCAAATGAAGTTTCATTACTTTTTTTCTTTTTTTTTTTTTTTTATTCAGCAACAGTATTGCACACGCTGTTAACAATTACTCCACTGACACAGCTATCTCAGTGAAGGTCCCTGTTTCATTAGTTCCAGAAGTTCAGGGATTCTTCAGGTAGATAAACTGCATATGGTTAGTCGTTTACAAAATATTAATATAACATCAATAGATAAATAATGCTATTATATTATAATAAAGTATTTATATCATCTGGCGTTATTTTCGGAATTTAATATTTAATCCGAGTTTGGGATGATTTATAACCTATAACCAGTTTCCATGTGTTTCCGGATAACGGTTTATTTTAATCAATATCGAAAAAGATTGTAATTAGCTTTTTATCGCGAAAAAAATGGAAGATATCGATGAAATGAAAATTTTCAAATGTTGCAAACACTCTGTGGAATAAAAAAGAGTGCATATTTTTAAAACGAGTGAAAGTGAAAACGAACAATAATAAGGCAGAATAGAAGAAATTATAGATTGACAATATGTATTACCACTTCCCTTACTGAAAAATTAGCCTTCTGGCGAACTGTTGCGGCAGATTTGCCGCAAACACAGTGGTAAGGTTGCGGCAAATAGTTTGCGGTACTCCACCGCGACTTTTTACCATGTAAATGAAGGTTGCGGCAGACTTGCCGCAAAGTTTGACAGCCTTATTTAGTTTGTGGCAAACTTCTGGCGACTATTTGTGGTGAACCTCTGTCGAACTTTGATAGCCTTATATAGTTTCTGGCGACTTTTTGTGGTGAACTTCCGGCAAACTTTGATAGCCTTATATAGTTTGTGGTGATCTTCCTGCAAATCAAATATGCTAATGATGCCTTGTGGCAACCTTTCTGTTAATTCTTTTTCAAAACTGTACGTCTCATTCAAAACATATGCATGCACATAGGGATCAAAATTTAAATTGTATTATTTATTATGACCAATAATATTATTTACCCGCTGATCAAAAATTCATTTTTAAAGAAAGAGAGAAATATAAATTGTGACCACAAAAAAAAAACCAACAGAAAACTAAACATTTATATTTTAGAGGTACATGTATATCTATTAATTCGCTCAGTGCAGAATTCAGAATGAGCTGATTAATTTCTTAATAGATTCATATGTATGAAAAAATCAAGAACAAATTGGTTTTTATAATGGTCAATTATAAAGAAACTAGAATTTTGGCATGACAACATTTATACTATGTATACCATTTAAGCATAAAATTATATAAAATATAAATGAAGTGGTTTAACAATAAAGTATTACAATTTTTTTTACATATAGTCATATTTTTTTAATTTGATCTCAGATTTAAGTATTTTTTTTCTGTAAACATTCATGACCTATAATGGTTTACTTTTATAAAGTTTGACTAAGATGGAGAGTTGTCTCATTGGCACTCAAACCACATCTTCTTATATTTATGAAAATGTTCAAAATTTCAAAATGGAGAAAAAAAATTGTAAGTACAAATTTTTTCTTATGTTAATGCATATATAAAATTGCAGATTTGAAGACATTATTCCTGCTTAACATCATTATCCACAAAGTTTAAGTTTACAACTGTAATGATATTTCTCTAAGGCCAGTAAGGGAGTATCACAATTGTTATTTTCAAAAATGGGGGTTCTTTGACATAAATTTTGTACCAATAATAACAAATTTACATGCAAAAAATGTCTAAAATGACTTATAGAGAGATGATCAATGATGCATGGCCTGTTCCAGGAACGAATTGAATCATATATAACTCAGACATCTATTATATATAACATCCATTTACTTTTCACATGAAAACACCTACATTATAATTTCGGGCCTCCTATTTCAAATTTAAAGAAGCAGGAAGTTTGTTTTTAGTGCATGGAGCATGCTCAGTATTGGATATAAGCTACATATAATGGTAATGGCATGCTATAAAGTTTGCGGCGAAGTTCCAGCAAACTTGGGGCCTGCTGTAAAGTCTGTTTACAAAGTTCCTTCAATTTTAAGAAAACTGAGAGCTTGCGGCAAACTTGCAGCAAACTTTCACAATTGTTCGCCGAAAGGTCGCTGCTAGCGGCGAACACTGGTGTACAACTTTCAGGTCTTCTGGCGAACTGAAAAGATTGCCGCAAGTTTGCTGCAACCTTACCGCAAGGTTGCAGCAAACTTTCTCTTTTCATTAGGGTTAATATCTTTATAAAATGTCAAATCAAGAGTTTGAGAACTATAAAAAAGATCAAAAGTAAAATAGTTTGTCGAGTTGCATTTTTAGGAAAAACTCTATATGTCTTTTTCTTTCAATTCTATGAAAAACTGCACCGTAAGAAATGGCTTCGACCGGGCAAAAAAGTAGATTAAGATATAAGCTTTGCTAAAAATATAATTTTTAGCCTGCAGTTTTGCCGCTACATTGAAGTCGTAAAATAAGCACCTTTTTCTTGATTTGTCACTCAACCATTCGTTTTATTGCTAAAAGAAAGTTGAAGTGCACAATCATCATTTGTATTTTGAGATATGATAAAAATATTTATTATTTAGTGAGCTAAATATACGGCGTATTAGTGTTCGTGTAGGGGGATTGGCTTAAGTATAGTGTAAATTATGGTATACTGTCTTTTCAAGTCAGGAATATGTTAGTTGTTTTCCATTGGTTTGGTGTATTTGAGCTTTTGACTTTGCTAATTGATAAGGGACTTTCCGTTTTGAATTTTCCTTGGAGTTCGGTATTGTTGTTATTTTACTATCAATAAATAATATCAATACTTGTTTTTAACAATTGTGTATAAATACGTGGGTTTTTTATTCAATAACATTCACACATCTTGACAATGCTAGTTCATATACTATGCACCCAACCAACTTGATACGGCATCCGCTAGATTTTCGAAGGGATGATTTCAATTTTACCACTTGGAACCATTTGGTTAATAGCTTCCTTGTCAGCAGCAACAATCTGTCAAGGAATTATGATGGGGAACACAGGGTCCTGATAAGCATATCAACTGAGAGATATTTATCTCATATGCAGGGTCTGCTGGAATGTTGCTATTCAAAATTGAGATATTTCGAGATGGAAGTCACAATGTGAAGCAGACTTAGTTGTATCTGTGATATTCTTTATTTCAAGATATATGGGAAAGATGTTTATATCATAGTCACTAAACTGTGTATATAGCGGGACGTGAAACTTTGTGATAATGCTTATTTTATTTTTTCATAACAAAGTCCTATGAACATTGTTTGGTATGTTTAAAAGGAATGGGGTTACTTCTTATAATGTTTGAAATTAATACTAAACACAACTTCTGCCGGATAATCTTAGAAACTGTTACAATCTAAATATTTTTTTTTTAAACTTTGCATCCTAATTACCTTTGCTATGAATGTCTTCATTGTACTGGATAATTGGAATTTTACGATTGAATTATTCTGATTACACTTAAGCAAAAACGCCTGAGATAATATTCCAATTTATTCATGTTTCTTCAATAAGTCATTTTTTTCATTTTCTAATTAGTATTTAAAATCGTTAATGTTTACTGTTAAGGTGTTTGAAATTTAGTTTAGAGTGTGCCGTAGCAAGAATTACTTTCGAAGAAGTATTAATGTTCATAAACAGCATAAGAGGAACCTGACAATTCATTATCATTGCAATTTTGCAAACCATTGTTGATTTTTCTAGAGTGTTTTTATGTGTTATATTTCCAATAGGATTTGCACAGCTGAATGTTGTGAAACGTAACTTTGTAACAATAAAAGACAGAAGAATTCTTTCCATCAGTACAACAGTCATACAGAAAATAACTCCGTCACCAACAGTATGTGCGTCTTTGTGCTCCATGCAGGAAACATGCTGCTGTGCTAGTTATGATAAGAAAAGAAAACAGTGCAACCTAGATGAATCTTGCTGTTCAGAAAGTAAGCTTTCAGCATATGCACTGATGTTGAAGAAGTCTATAAATAGAAGTACCTCCATTTTTTTCTCGATTTAGAATAAATTATTCCCTTAAATATCTAATGGGAAACAAAACAAGTCAAACATTTCACACTTAATAACGTCACATGACAATTAATATATTAAATTTTAAACAAAATTAAATGACGATGCTTTTCAGGACTCTAATAGTCCAATATAATGCCGATTTACTTGAATGAAATTTAGAATAGCCAACATATTAAACAATTGTCGTGCATATGTAAATTTGCAAACTGGGCAATTGTTGTTAAAATTTTCAAATAATCTCTGAGTTTGCTTTTTCGCGAAAGAATTTTGTAAATTAAAATATTTCTACACCTTATCTGACTCAAATCCTATTTTCAAAAGGTTTTTTGTTGATACTTTTTTAGTTTTTTTTAGGTTTGTTGGTTCTTTTTAAATTGATGGTGTAATGTCTATGTCCTATCTATATATATGTAATCAATCCTGTTTCCAGTAAACGTTTCATGACAGTTGTTTTCCATTTGTTTGATGTTTTGAGGTTTTGATTTTGACATTTGATAAGGAACTTTCCTATTAGAATTTTCCTTGGAGTTTTCTTGTTATTTTGCTTTTTCCATAGCTCAAACTCTCAGATTAGGCTGTGTAATCAGGTAATAAGGGTTAAAAAATATTAACATGACTCCATTGTTTATAAATTCATTTAACATGTTGAAGGACTATATTCATATGGTCATTTATTTAGAATTAACTTCAATAAGTAATGTTTTCGCCATAACTATCTTTAGGTGGCAATGCAAAATTCCTAGACCTTCATCCCCGACGGCCTCTATTACAGGACCTACCTATTGTATCTATTGATGATTTTTTCCCGTCTTGAACATGTATGAAATATTTGCCTGTGGACGTTTAACAGCTGGCAATCAATCAATAATCTACTTTTGCTAAAAAATATTGAATTTTAGCAACGACTGAACTGAAATCTCCTCCTTCACATCATTAAGTTCGAACAATGTGTTTGCCTCCTAAATTAGACTTAATACATTGTAACTTTCCTAAATAATCCATCAAATGTCTAACGTCTATATGAATGGAGCAGTAGTTTATCGATGTTCAAATCTCGAAAATGAACTGTGAAGAGACAACAAAGCAAATTTGAAGGAATCAATGAACTCCAAAATGAGAAAGACCGGGTGAGCCGTCAAGTTAATCGTTTCCTGCTTTGCATACAGCGTCCGTCATATACAAAACCAAACTAAGTCAAAATGTCACATTCGAGAATAAGACACAATCGATAAAGTTAGAGATAAAACGATTACACTGGTATCTTAAGAACCTAAACAGCGAAAAACATGTAGCCGGTACGTTGACACACCGATATATCGTGTCAAGCAATACATTTCAAATGATGACAGTAAAACATTTAATGCTTGTGGTTTAGTCATTCTTTCTCGTGACTCTATTGTAGCATTTTTTGTGGACGATATATGTCTCGTTTATGTGATAGTTAGAACTACTCTTCCATATAAATTAAACTGTCATAAAATGGAATCAACGATGTTTGTTTTCTCTGTTACTGAATAGTTTTTCATGTTGTAATTCTTTGTTTATAATAAGAGAGAAATAAGGGCTGCCATATAGGACTTTACATTCATTTGTTAATTTTACTTAAGGGTTTTCGCTAATCTAACATAGATGTGAAGCTGTTGATGTCCCGATAACCATTCATTGTGCAAGCACAAACTAATTAAGTTTTACATATTGCATTTGTCATTGAATTGTATCATGCGTGTAAAAAAAACAGTCTTAAAAAACTTTGTAAACTGTACAGTTTTGTTAAAACTTATAACACTTAACTGAAACATAAATACCTATTTTTAAGCACTAAATACTACTTAATCAATTTTCAGACCCACTATCATGCCCAAACGGGTGGTTCATAAACGAAAACAAATGCTACTACTTCAGCGATGAACAGAAAACTTGGAAGAATGCTAAGGGTGGTAATTCGTTTATTTGACATTATCAGACAATGGCTTCACTACTATGACATTTAGTGACAATGCCTACACTACTATGACATTGAGTAATATTCTATTTAGATAAATAAATAAGCAATTTCATAGATTTTTTATTCGATTTAATAGATGAATATATTCACAATTTTGAGTATATCTTCTGAGGCTAAATCTTGCTGTTGGTACACTTATTGTTTGTAAAGTGTACAAAACAGGTAAGCTACTGACATATACATGTATATGTAGATATATATTTCCTGAAGTCTTTATAAGCAATCATCAAAAAAAAAATCAAAAACTTTTGTAACCTTGCTTATAGAGGTCGCAACCCAGTCGGTTGAAAAATATCACATTTGATCCAAAGTTATGACTGCTCCTAACGTATGAGCATTTCCAACGTTCAACCAATATTTGTTTTCTTGGGTCATCCGAGTGATTTCTTTTTTCTGATTTGAAGATTTTGGCTTATATGAGATCTTTTACATTATGGTTTTTTTTTTTGTTGGTTTTTTTTTTTGGGGGGGTGGGGGGGGGTTTGGTTTTTTTTTTGGCTTTTTATAGTAAAAATTGAGATTTAAATATAGTTCGTGTATTAGTTTATCATTGAAAACTTCTGATACACTCTCGAGGACTTTTTGTTATGTTGTCGTGTTAGATGTGATATGATTGCCACAAAGACAACAATTTATAAAGATATCAATAATATCAGGTCACCGTGCAACCCTCAACAATGAGTAAACCCCATAGAGCATAGTAAGCTGTCTTTTATATCAGTTTTAGTGTTATATTTGTGATATTTTTTCTCGTGTTTGATCCTTAGACATTATCACATTTATGAGCTACAACTCTTAAACTTAACCGAATGTGAAGTTTTAAAAAATACATTTTAAAAATTTGAAAATTGAACGAGCAATATCTATTTTAGTTTAAGTGTTGGGTACCACTTAAGATAGGAGTTCCCATGATAATAAATATCTACGAATTGATAGAAACCCCTCAAAGGCTAATGAATGAATTTAAAACAAGATATAACAATACAACTGATGCGAAACATGCAAAAGAACCCAAATTTAAACAAAATATGGATACAATCCATTTAAATATTTTCTTTTACATCTTTATATTAAATGCCTCCAACATAAAAGGAGAATATGAATGAAATTCGAAAATACATACACCTCTTTCAGTCCATGAATACTCTAGAAAACATCTGATAATAATAAAAAGCAAAAAACACCTGCTTCTGATATTCTCTATAACGGTCAAACATATAATTATGTCATTATATAATTAGTTGACTGATGTTCAAATATCATTAATGGAAAAAGAAGACAATTCAGGTAACAAACACAAAGTTGAGGAATAACATGAACTTCAAAAGGATCGAGACTTCGTGCGTCTGTGGGGTAAGCGTCTCCTGCAATATATGCATCTTCCGTCATATATCAAATGGTCACAATCGGGAATAGGAGTCAATCGGTAAAATTACAGATCATATGACTTTGCGGTATTTTAAGATCTTTGAATGCGTAAACATGTCGCTAGTGAGTTTAGATATAGACATTTTTTTATCGGATATCCAATTGGTGAGATTGATCGTAAAACCATTGTAGTTTCGATTCCATTCGTTCTTCCTCATAACTCTTTTCCAGCAGTTTTTTGTGTAAGGAGCACATATACACCTGTTGTGCATATACACGAGCACAACGCATCAATTGAGATAAAACAACCCCATTCAAAGAACAATATCAAGATATATAGCAGACCTTACCGTTTCGGTAGTATCCATTTTTCCAAATTCTCTAGGATATATGAGATAAAGTCCTTGCTGAACAGTGGGTACTAAGTATTTGAGTGACTGGACATCATCAATATATCTGAAATTGACATTAAAGAACTTTGCCGGATGGATTTTTCCTGTTTTTCCTATGTGAGCAAAAATTAGTCAGATAGTTAGGGTGAACAATTACTACCAATTAGAATGTCGACTGTCTGTTGTAATATTAATTTACAAAACTCACAAAAATATGTTGTCGAATCAAACGTCATGCCATTTTGGTTCAATTGCAACTATCTTTAAACAAAATCGTGATATAAAACACTTAAATAAAATGAAAACCGAGAAACTAGAATAAAAATACAATATATGTACATTGTCGAAAAATATTAAATTTATTTGTACGAGCTTCAGAAACTGGACGAAAAGCGAGGCTCGTCGAGCTTTTCCCCTGTTTCGTAGCGAGTATATTTATATTTTTCGACAATACATACATTGTTTTTTGTCCTGCAATTTAAACCAGGCACTTAACGGTTTTAGTTGTTTAAATCCAAATAGTTCTCTCTGATTTTTCATAAAATCGACGGAGTTTAAACGCGGACCGCGAAGAAGACCCCAAAATGAACTGTTACCAAAACAGAAATACTCACATTTCTGTTTGCTCAATAAGGAAGCGGAATAACAGGAGACTGTGTTTGTACAAGGACAAATAAAGCAAAAAATTGTTTGTGTACCTGTTATTTGTACAATGGTTGTCTGATTGTAGAGTAAACATGTATTTTTGTAGTTTATGATTTTTATAAATACTAGTAATCATATTCCTTCCCAATTTCAAAAAAATATAATGCCGAATGAGCTTTTAACACTTCATAATATCATGTAATATACTATATTAATCAGTAATTTGTACATTTTTCCATTGGTCACTGATACTGTCAGTATCAGTGGATTGTTCGTAGACGAAAAATATTGGGTCAGTTCACAATTGACATGCGGGAGTGTACCGCATAAGGATCTATTTTCCTATTCCTTCATAAAAATCGCACGTGATTTGTATTCGCAGAAACACACGAATGTTTTTGTGAATGAAATATTTGTCATTGTTTCGATAAAATTAGTGAACCTTCTCTGAAGCGGTATTGTCTAAATGGTGTGAAAATTTGAACAGAAAATGTTTACGAAAAACATATATATTGCAGATTGCCTGCGAAAATGATGGAGGAATGCTTGTAGAAGTAGATTCAAAAGGTGAAAATGACTATTTGAAGATGAAAGCAAGTGACCCAGGTAAATAAAGGCAACAGCAGTATACCGCTATTCGAAATTCATAAATCGATTGAGAAAAAAACAAATCCGGCTTACAAACTTAAACTGAGGGAAACACATCAAATATAAGAGGAGAACAACGACACAACAGAAACTCAACACTAAGATGCAACACACACAAAAACGAACTAGAATATAACAATGGGCATTTTCCTGACTTGGTACAGGACATTTTAAGAAAAAATGGTGGGTTGAACCTGGTTTTGTGGCTAGCCAAACCTCCCGCTTTATAGGGTAAGTTTATCCTATGCAACTTGTTAAGCATACACCCTTATACAATTTATACAGATTGGAATGTTTCAAGATTGTGTTATATCCTTCATGTTAAAATTCATCCGTCAACATAATATGTTTTGATCTGAGCGTCACTGATGAGTCTTATGAAGACGAAACGCGCGTCTGGCGTATTAAATTATAATCCTGGTACCTTTGATAACTATTATCATCAACGAAAGCAAATAAAATCTGATAATAATGCTTTATTTTCTTATCAAAATATCACCTTAATTTACTTTGCTAATGATTGGAACTTTTCAAACGCTCAGTATACAGTTTATTGACTCACAAGGATTTATAAATGTAAAGGCCGAAATACTTATGTTGTTAATGAACATAGAGTCAATATAAAAATAAAAAAAAATGTTGTATGGTTTCCAATGAAACAACTCTCCACCAGAGACAAACTGACGTAGAACTTATAGGTCACCGAACGGCCTTTAACGATGAACAAAATCATACAGCATAACAAGCTACAAACGGCCATGAAATGTACAGGCTCCTGACTTTCAATCCATTTTGAAATCACATTATGCCAGCACTCACGCCTATGTGTCATACAGAATTTAAACTTACCAGGTTAATTCAACATGCTTATGTATAACATATATATGTAAGAGTCAAATCTATCTCCAGCCTCCAATCTATGTCCTGTCCTGAAATCTCTGTCCCTTGGCGTGATGATACTCAAATTTGACCCTTTGTCAGCCTCAAATCTGTGTACTTTCCTCCGATATGTGTCCCGTAACGACTTTTTAGGTGACTTAACCTTGGACAGGTGTACATAGAATGTAGCTGTAAAATATATTAAGTGTTGTTACATCATGTTCCAAGGATAGTGGAGGGTAGAGCTGAGTAATCGCAAACATGCTTTACACAAAACAAACTGTAAAAGTCAGATGGAAAGAGCTTGGCTCATCCGATCCACAACAGGCACACACATCAACTAACAAAAAAGCCCAAAAAGACACAAAGAACCGATTTAAGGGTACTATATATTTTACCGTGTGGCTTTACCATTATGTAAAACAATACGACTTTTAGCTCATCTATGATTAATTCGCATCCAAGTTCGGAATTCCTCACTTTACTTTGATAGTTTGAAAATAAACGAATGATAATTTCTTACGTCAAAACATAGAACAGATAACACTGAGAGTTACTTGTTGAAATGGACATAGACTTGAGGCTGGACATAGATTTAAGGCTCACATATATAAATAGATAAAGTAATTTATTACTGTTGTGATACAATTTATAGAGTACTGGTTAGGTGGAACAAACAATCAAAAAGACAATGTTTGGATATGGTCACAATCACAGAACAAATTCACCTTTGCTGATTGGGACATGGGACAACCAAACAATTTAGACGACAAAGAGCATTGCCTCGCATTGAGTGATAAAGCTAAGTTTGCATGGCATAATGTCCCATGTAACTGGTCAATTCGATTTATCTGTGAACAAGGTAAGTTGTGTTTTCCTTGTATAATGAACACACCTACCAATCTCAAGCTAAAACATGATCAACGTTTTTCAAATGTGTATAGAATACATATACGCATGTAGATTAGATTTTTCAATAGTATTCCGATGTTTTACTTTTATTATTATGTAATACTTCTGCAACGTTATTTTACCCAGAAAAATAAACAAAACACGAACTGTGTGTTGGCCTTTTTCATTCAAACCACTGCCACGTCTTCAGTTAAATGGTACATACAAGTTTGTTTTCTTTTTTTTATGTATGGCTGGATATTAAGCAAATTAATTAAGATAACCATAAAAAAAAACTAGGCTCTGTACCTTTTAAAGTTAATAACTTTGACCAATATACGAACAGGTGAACTGGGATTTAGGTTAAAATGTTACATGACAACAAATTGTTAGGTAATGTAAAGGAATCGTGTCAAACCAAAGCCATCAGGTGACATTTACATCCTGCGTACACATGTATTTCAAGAGTTTAGTTTTAGTGATATACAATAATTTTCTGAAATGTACAAATAAATATTTTCTCTTTCCCGTTTACACTACCGAGGAAATATATAACATAAAGAACTTTAATAGAATGTTAATATTCTGAAAAATTCTTCGATAAATTGATTTTTGCTATAAAAAAAATTAACCAAATATTAATGTTTCAAGATAATTGTTTTAAAGAAATACTCTAATTCAAATTTTATATCTAATAGATTTTTTTATTTCATAGAAAATTAAACGAGACTTCATTGCATATGATTTTTCTCAATTTATTATTTTAATTCAATGCGTTATGCAAAATCCAGGCATTAAAAATTATCGATATTGAAATTTTAACTTGTGAACAAAAATATGTTATTGCATACATTTCAACATTGTATACCCGCCAATATTTATCGACAGAGTTATCGGTCCTGAATGTGACGGATATAGTTGGGTATTTGGCCTAAAGGCCCAAGACCACAATTAATGACCCCGCTTTTCGTTGTCCACGAATATAGTTCCTTTTAATAGAGTGTATTTTTTCTTAATTTTTTTTCTTTCCCTTCCTCACTCATTTCTTAGTTGTATTTTTTGGGGGGGTGGAAATGGAAGAAGAGAGGTGAAATAAACTTTTGGATGTTGTATTTTAACTGATTTTTATATGGAAAGAGTGATTAGGCCAGGTGCAAAAAGGTGATATTTACAGTTTTCGGAACATCTCTTGACTTGTCCATAGGGGTATGGATGTGTATTGGCTAAATTTGTAAGAGTGATTGGTTCAATCTTTCTGAATTTTGAATATGTTTTTGGACTAGTACTATACATTACACACACAAAAGATTTGACAAAATGCATGGTGCATTTTTTTTTAATGAAACAAAACGTTATAAAGAACTAATGTGTATATATGTCTCTGCCTAAAGTTAAAAGACATCTATACAGATTAATAGATTAATAAACTAATATGTTTTACATGTCGTAGTACACATTATGTCCTTCCGTAGTACACATTAAGTCATGTCGTACTACACATCATGTCCTCTTATCCATCGTTATTTATCATTAAATACAACTTACAGGTATCACTGGATTGTTTTTTTTTTTAATTGATTGATTAATTGTTGGTTGCTTAACGTCCAGTGGCAAATATTTCATGCATGATCAGGATGAAAACCTATTAACAATAAATACAATAGGTAGGTCTTTTTATAGAGGCCGTCCTTAATGAAGGTACTTAAAAATGAGGGTATATTGGATAGGGGCAGACATTTTTCCATCCAACAGGCTATCTACGAACCCCTAAAAAGGATTCTTACCGGACAGCGAGCGTGGTGATCTCTTTGCACGAGACATCGGATGCAATGTCCCCATTCTGACCGGAGGTCGCTGTGTACATCCCGCACAGCCAAACGGACGCCTCACTTTGCCAAAGATTTTATTGCCACCAGAAGAAGACCAAATGACCATATTTCTATTCCCCAGTCACCTTTGTTTTTTTTTATTTTGAATGAGCAACATGACAGGGGCAACTAGCTACGAAACAATTGTTCGGCAGTGTCAGAGTTAATCTTATTTATGATATATTTGCTTTTTTTTAATCATGTGACTTTTTAAATATTTGTTTTCACAGCTTTAGCTATGTTTGAAATATCACTCTAAAGTTTCTTATACTAGTATTTGAATATGTGCATGTATTTCACATATGGTTAACCTAATCTTACTAATTATTATATTTTGGGACTTTTTATAAACATTGAGTTTCCTTTTTACAAGCGTATATAATTGAACAGGAAGAGACTATTAGTAACCTCTAGAAGACAAAGACTAGCTACCATCGTTTGATGAACATTTGTTTTTAATTGCTCGACTTGTGCTGTTATAAAGATTGGAATGCACATTTTTAAAATATCATTGATAGATAACAATTTATGTTATTTAAGGAATGACTGTAATATTTTCTCTGTCTATAAAGACATAACATCAAAAAAGTAGTGCACAAAGGTTATTTATAGTGTGCACCACATTTTTAGGTAATTTCAAAAAGACAGAAAAAATAATACAGTCATCCCTTATAATTTAACTCTAAATTCCATTTTTAAGGAGTAAATCATGAAAAAAACGTTGATGACGTCACGGTCACATGACAAACTTATGTCTATGAGCTGATAGATTAAAAAAAACTTTCAGCCAATCAAAAGACGAGGTATATCCAAAATTAAAGTATTTGTATTTGTTGAACTTGGAATGTCATGATTTATGACAAAACATAGTAACAACTAAATTGTACACTTGGGAACCTTTTTATACGATTGATTGTTGCATCAAACCGTGTGACGTCATTCTTGACAGGTATTAATATTAACTACAAACATTAGAAACTTATTCGTGTAATCTTAGAAAAAATGTACAAAACTAATACACACGAGCCTATATCTTTGAATATATTTTGAATTTGAGATTTTTAACGTCTGTTTCAAAAAAGAAAAAGGTAAAATAACAAAAATACCGAAATTCAAAACGGAAAGTCCTTTATCAAATGGCAAAATCAAAAGCTCAAACACATCAAACGAATGGAAAACAACTGTCATATTCCTGACAATGAGTGAGCAAACCAAACAGACATAATAGGTAAAATTGTCAAAAATTTGGTAATAGCAGTCAACATAGTGTTATAATCTTAATCACTATAAAAACAAATAACACCTTTAGTGTATATTTGAGGTTTGGATGACAGGTTGACTTATTGGCGAAGATGTAACACCTCCTTTTTATCTGTGCGTATTTTAAAAGTTTTGTGATTAGCCTATATCTTAGCTTCAGTATTTCGTTTGGTTTCTTTTGTGTCGCTGCGTTGATGTCTCAATCATGTTCCTTTTAATCATAAGTAGTCTGGTTTTTTTAATCAACGAGTGTCTCATAAATTTTCTTCCAAAGTTTAGTAGCATTGTCATAATTTGGCTTTGTTTCTCTTAACAGATGAAGACATTGTTTTTGTCGTAGAATATGATTAGGATTTTGGTTTTCTAAAGCCTGTCATGGTGTTATACATTATTTTGTATGTAATTGTCGTTTCGAGACCAAATTGACTCCTTGACGTATACCCATCATCTCCTTTTATTCCTATCTGTTCAAAATGGACTTATTGGAACCATAATTTATTGAAGGTCAAATATGCTTAAACATGTTTAAAGTGAATTAAAATGCATGGTTTCAAACAGTAAATGTTTCAGATCGAATAATGTGCTAATAAACTCCTCATAGTTACCAGGCTTGAAATGTTATACGCCCGACGGGCGTTTCCCCTAACTCATCAGTGACGCTCAAGTTTAAAGTTAAAAAGGTCAAGTAAAATACGAAGTTGAAGATTATTGAGGACCAAAATTCCGAAATGTTTTGCCAAATGCATTTATGGTAGTCTTTTTCTGAGGAAGAAAAACCTTAGTATTTCGAAAAATTCTAATTTTTGTGAACAGTTAATTTATAATCATGACCAATTCAATGCATGTCATCACAACACAGAAGTGCTGATTTCTGTGTTAATCTGATAAGAGACGATTTAACTCAATCCGACTACATGCAGGTTTAGCTAGTCACGTCTCTTTTAGACAAGGAATAAAGCCGATGAAATTCTTGTTGAATGATGTGAATATCAACAATGTGGGCTGGACTTAAATGGGGTATTATATCCAACATGTTTTGAATAGCAGAAATAAATTTACGTATGACTATTAAGGTGATAAATTTCTGTCCGTCGCATTATTATTTGTATATTGTTGCATAAGTTAAATATGTACATCTGTTATTGTACTGCCACTGATTTGTTTGATAATTTACATGTATGTTTAACAGATTAAAACACAGCTCATGTGTGCAAGGTTTGCTTACAATGATCTGAAAACGCTCCATTCTACTTTCTGATTTAAAAAAAACTTTCGGGATCCTCTAATTTTGTCGGATTGATACATACCTGTAAAATTTTAAGACTGAAATTTCTTTCCTTGTAAGCAAAGCTTGAACATTCAGATTGCATGTATGTTTTGGTAAATTGCAGAGTGTGAGCGAATATAATTAATTTGTAAATGATTTTATTCATCTGTGTGTGTTCAAAGGTAAGGTTTATCAAAACATTTCTGCAAAAAAGATTATGATATTCGAGATCAATTGTATTGCTAAAATAACTGTAAATAATTAGTTTAAATATGTCTGTTTATAATATATATAGATATAAGAAGATGTGGTATGAGTGTCAACGGTCTAATCTATATATATGTTTGTTTGACAAGTTGTTTCAATATATGTGTATGTTGTCTAGCATTTAAGAAAAGTAAGAAGAAAAACGGAAAAAAAAACTTTTTTTATAAATGTTACATATTTGTATTGTTTATTGTTTATTTGTGTTATTTAGTAGTAATCCGATTGTTTGGATTTCATGCTTATATTTGTCTTATATCTTACAAAATATCTTATATGCAAATAATCAAAACCTGTACTTTTATTGTTTTTTCTTTAAGGTGGTACCAAGCACCTTGACTAAAATTAATTTGGCTCGTTTAATTTTCATAAAATTTTGACAAAATATTTACTTTGACCCTTTGACAAAAAAATTAAAATTTCAAAAAAACTTGAACCACATACTTTATCGGAAAAATTTCTTTGTTGACAAACACTAATTTTGATCATTGAGAAGCTTAATATTTCCTTAACAATAGAACGTGATTAAAACGTTCAGCTTTTTTTTACAGAGTTATCTCCTTGTAGTGGTATGTACCACCTTAAATCGAAATGTTGTAGTATACATTTTACATGTCTCTTTATCTTTCTCTTAATACAGAATTATTACGTGAAATTTCACACAATGATAACGAGATCGATTGAGCAAACAATACATAATCATAGGTAAACAAACGTTAGAGTTAAACATCAGTTTGAATCTCAAAAGAATGTTACATGAGTAACACGATGGGTACCACATGTGGAGCAGGATCTGCTTACCCTTCCGGAGCACCTGCGATGAACTCCGGTTTTGTGCGGGGTTCTTGTTGCTCAGTCTTTGGTTTTCTATCTTGAGTTCTATATGCTGTATTTTTTCTTTTGATCATTTTTCTTTTTTTGCCATGGCATTGTCAGTTTTTGTTTTCGACTAATGAGTTTGAATGTTCGTTTGGTATCTTTCGCCTCCCCTTTACTAGGTTCGTCGTCAAAGATAAAAATATCAATTTGCATATGAATCACCCGTCAAGGACTTCATAGTCATACATGTATCTAGCGGATAGTGTCAAGCCAGAAACGAGACAATTCCGGTGTCAGATTAAAAAAAATGAATCAAATTTAAAAGACCTTGATACATAACAAGACATGTAGATATTTTGAATATAAACTTGTGTAATAAATAATTTTAAAGTGTGCAACATAAAATAAATATCTGTGATACCTTTCCTTCAAACTGTAAAATAGAATTGTCATATTGAAAATAATTTATCAAATAAAATATCTTGAATAGGAATTACAGGTATCTTTATGCAGCAAATTAAAACTTGGAACATAACTGAGCATGCTTTACAAGTCTGGAACATACACATGAATTGTAGAAAAAGCATTATCACTAAACAAAAAATGTTACTGCTATAGTACTACAGGTGTATTCGGACTCATTTTTTCCCTCTACGATTCAGTGGTGTTATGAATATGATGCAAATATACGTAAACTGAATTTACCTACAACCATGCGTCAGAAACTGCAATGAAAAGAAATATATTCACATTTGATAATTTAAGAGACATAGCTATGAGTGTCATTTCTATAGGCACACCAGCATCGATTTAAATGCTGATTTGTTTCGATTTGATTTCGTGTTTACATATTAAGGTTAATATGCCTGTACGTTGGTCATTGAAGATTTCATCAATTGTTTTTCAGTGTGTTTTAAATGTAAAATTGTGAACATTTTCAAAACAAATACTGTTTTTTTAACAACTCAACTATTTCGGTTGGAGATGATACATTGTCTGATACATAAAAGTAGAATAAAATTATTTTCAAAAAATGTTCAACAGTACATCAAAAATCAAAGTGGTTAACTTTGATCACGTGTGTTAACAGACGATGTGACACTAACATTCCATCTTTTTTCTCTTGTCTATTTTTTTTATTATCCACCACTAGTGACCAATCAAGCATGTTACATGCTTTCTAATTATTAATCACATTTGTATAATTGTTCACTGTATTTGTCTGTATACATGTATTACTAATTATGACTGTCAGATATGGTGTATTCTTCCTGCTTATGCTTGATTCAACAATAAAATGTTCTATTTAATTCATTTCTTTCATGAGGTATATGGAGAAGACCTCCCGATTTAAAATTAATTAATTATTATAAAAATAAGAAATTGTGGTATGATTGCCAATGATACAACTCTCCACAAGAGCCCAAATGACACAGAAATTATCAACTATAGATCAAAGTACGGCCTTCACAAATAAGTAAAACCCATACTGCATAGTCAGCTATAAAAGATTCCTAAACATTGCTAAATGACAAATGTAAAACAATTCAAACGAGAAAACTAACGGCCTGATTAATGTACAAATTGCTTGTGTAATCCTTGTTTAATATATTACAATACAATATGTTTAACATAATCTTAGATCATCAGAGGAGGATTTAGGGGGGGGGCAGGGGGCCCGGGCCCCCCTTTTGTGGGAAAAATTTGGTTGATTATTTAGGGAATCACTGAAGCATGACTGGAGCGGACCCCCTCTTGTGCAGTCAGT
This sequence comes from Mytilus californianus, assembly GCF_021869535.1. NCBI lineage: Eukaryota > Metazoa > Mollusca > Bivalvia > Mytilida > Mytilidae > Mytilus > Mytilus californianus. The sequence continues at coordinate 25,820,706 of NW_026262582.1, read as the reverse complement.
GGGCGCCTCTTATGAAAATTTCTGGATCCGCCACTGATCATAAAAACGAACGCCTTCACTTGGGTAAATTATAAAAGAGAGGCGGAAGATGCCAAAGGAATATTCAAACTCATAAGTCAAAAACAAACTAACAATGCCATGAGGGTGTGGATGGGGTTTATAGAATAGAGAATAATGGTCAAAATGTGCAGAATAAAGGGCAAAAAAAATAAATGGAGAAATATGGGTCAAACAAATAAAGAATAGAGAATAATGGGGTGTTAAAATTTAAGAATAGAGAAAAATGGCCAAAAAATTTTAAAAATACAGAATTGAAGGACCCCCCATACAGATACTCATGACGAGGCAAAAAAACGAAAACGACGAAAAGACAAACAGTACACAAAACACAACATAGAAAACTAAAGACTGAGCAACACAAAACCCTCCAAAACCCGGGGTGATATGACTGTCTAATATGTTGTAAGCTTCCTGTTCTTGATTGTACTATAGGGTTATTGCATGAATATTGGGGAATATTGTCCCGAGAAGAATTTTATATTGCACGAGCTTGCGAGTGCAATATATGTTCTACGAGGGACAATATTCCCTAATATTCATGCAATAACCCTTTTATTGTATAGCAATATAATATTTGAAAGTAAAAATTGGTTTAAACTAAGATTTTGTCGTTGATGGCGTCATAAATTTTCAAGATTTATTGCACTAGTGCAATATTAGAATTTATTGCACGCTAACTTTTGGTTACTTTCTGTGGGAAATATTATATTGCTATGCAATAAAATAAAATATTCTGTTGAATTCTTTTCTTTCATGCAGTGTTAGAGAAGACCTCGAGATTTTTTATAAATTGTGTCTAATCATTTTACAAAATATTACAATGCAATATGTTTAACATAATCTTAGATAATGAAAATAAACTTCTACAGATATGTAAATTATAAAAGAGAGGCGTACAATACCAAAGGGATATTCGAACACACGAGCTTAAAAAAACTGACAACGCCATGGCAAAAGACTAAAAACGATCAAAAGCATACAACAGTACACAAAACACAACATAGAAAACTTGAGAATGAGCTACACAAACCTAACCAAACTTCGGGGGCGATCTCAGAAGCTCCAAAATGATAAGCAGATCCAGTTCCACATGTGGCAACCGTCTCGTTGCTCATAAAAGTACATATTCTGTGATAAGACTAATTCGGTGATATCGCATTCAAGGAAAATAGGGCGGAATTGTTGTTACGAAAAATGGAACATAAAATTATCCGTCGTCATCTGTGAAACAGATATTCCATAACAGCCAAATAACTCGTGTTGGCGTCCGTAAAATTACGAAGGGATGACTTTAACTTAATTCACCACTCATAACCTTTTGTTTAATAGCTTCCTTGTAAGCAGCAATTCTCTATCTAGGAAAATATACAAGGAAATGCAACTCTGGAATATCGTATAGAAAGAGAATAAGAGTATTGCGTTCTTTATTTTGTACGAATAATAATTATACCAATATTATTCTTTACATTTTATTTTGACACGTCAGTAGTAGATAGAAGTTGGCTTTTGGGGCGAGTTGGTGAAAGATTGGAGCGATTCGGTGTGGGACGATCTGGCAGTGGGCGAGTTGTCATGTATTAAGTATAAAGTGTAAATAACATAACATTTATGTCAAATTGGTCATCTGTCATTATATAACATTGACACCGGGTCTTTCAATATCTCTATCAAGCTCGTTCAAGACAGACTAACTATGAGATCAATGCTTTCGCCAACCTCTTTCACAGAAGAAAGAACTACAAGTATACTATACTGTGTTTCTTTCGGTACAATTTTGAGACTTCCAAAGCACTGCCTTACTAAATTACTTGTTTATATTACATAACTAAGTATGAACAGTTTTGTTAAATTGTTCATTAGTCAAATAGAAGGTTAGTTTGGGTGGGGTTTACAAGAATAAAGAAAAATGAAGTGCTAAATTTAAAGAATGGAGAATAATGGGCCTTAAGAAAATCTCGTGTTTCTTTGAAAAAGATTTTAGTTGATTTGTAAAACCTAGCCGGAAATAATGAAATATAATTTAGCATTTTATCTTTGCGTTGATAACCTACTGTAGATAAGACATTATTGATGACAATATGTCGGTCAGAATTATCCTTGCGGTTTGTTTATTTAGTTTACAGACATCAAACGCCGCATACTGTAGCGGGAAGGTAATATTCTATATTTTATTTTAAATTAGAAAATGAAAAAAGTTTTCAAAACTTGAAAAAAAACATTGTACAGCCAAATGCCTATAAACTAACACAGTTACGCATAGGTAAAACTAAAGATGACCTCTTAAGACAGTTGACCTATTGATTGGAAGACGGATTTATAATAGTTTTTCCAAACTTTCTTCCGAATACTGTATCTGAATTTTATGTAAAATTGTACTACATGTACTTTATTGTTACAATTTTTCATTAATAAAACAAATAATTCATAACCCCATTTCTTTCTATATTAAATTCTGCAATTTCAAGAATTAATGGCTAAGCCTACCTTGTCTCAAGTTCAAATAAAGTGGCAGTCATTTCATGTCAAAACTATACCTTATCCTGACGTGTGCTGAAAAATTCAACATACCTTTAACTGCATATTAGAGAGTACTGGTTCCCGGAAGTTTGATAGCACAAAAACAGGTACTTATGATCTGAACAACAGAGTGTATGTGCCCGCCTATAATAATTTTATATACGTTTTATTATTCAAAAGAAACTTTCAACAATGATTCTACAGTGATTCCAAGTCCCCAAGCTTTCATTTGATACCAAAACTACCCAAATATTTCACCTATCGACAAAGATACAGCTGTGCGTAGGAACTATTTTGTTTAAAATATGTACTACTTTCCTGTTTATTCTTTCTGACCGGGCCCGAGTTAGTGGTTGTATACCTTAAACTAATGGGTTTTGATTCAGACGTAAAATTGCTTTCAACTATACTGACTTTTAAATATCATTGATATTTTAATTTCCTTAACAATGCATCGATCTAAAAATACAATTGCACCTGCCAAAACGACCAGTTATAATAAGCAAGTGACCAAACGCTAAATATGGTCACTTTTTAACCTACCTCGCACGACAGGTGTTTGTTGTATATTCTAATGTATTTAAAAAGCGGCCACATGCTGAACGCGACTGCGTAAACTTGATTGAACCACAAGTCATTTGTCGCTTAAAAGAATCGAAAACTATTGAAAACGTATTATGTGTAGTGTAATCGTTTCATGCATAAGCTGATCTATAGATTGCAATAAACAATTAATTTCCCCATAGGCGACAATGATAGCCTTGTTCGAGATACAGACTATAGAAAGTTGATTTTTTTAACGAAACCTTGCTCGAATTAAAGAAAAATTATTCGGACAGTATTTTTTGGTCTAAAAAATATAGGTTCCCGTGGCTTTTCTTCAAGTAATTTGTACTTATCTCCCTTGCTTATCAATTTTGCACTTAAAACACGTGTCTCATCCTAGCGTAGAAAAGACATCTCAGTTCCGTTAAGGCTAAGGAAAATATATTATTTTGTCTTTGGTATAATGCAGAGTGCACGAATTCTCTAATAATACAAAAATAACGGGTGCACATATCGACCAATCAGGATTAGCCATACTCTTAATTCTGAATACCATGCGTCCATAATATTTAATGGTTGATTGTAACCTTCAAGGCAGATGTTGACCTTGGTTTTTTTAACAAAGCGCATTAGTTTCATTGCCTTATTATATCTTTTTCGTATGTTATACGTTATTTCATACTTTTAAATTGGGGATTTTAATCCAATTTATATTCAATTAATCAAAACGTCAAATAATGCAAACGTATAAATACAAATGTTGTGAATACAATGTATATAATACAATATATACAATTTTTTATGTATTTTTGTTTTAAGTTCGTGACTAATGAGCAAATTTAACCCATTTGTTTGTACGAATTTGATAATCTTACAGTTTCTCTGATAGCTTTATTACAAGTTAAAAAGAAATCGTGAGCAAATGTAAATAGATTTTAATTTATTACATCATTGTACGAACTATGTTTAGAAAATATTCTTATAAATCCCATTGGTTCCCAATTATTTCCCATTACAGACATGTTATTCCGTTAAAATGCAATGTATTGATAAAGTAGTGGGAAATCAAGAAATCTTGAAAAAAGAAGTTTCATTTTAAGAGAAATAAGTTTTACTGGTATCAAAGAATCCAACTTGTCATTACTTTGCTCATGACAACAACATTTTCAGCATTTCAATGAATGATTGTTAGAAAAGAGTACAGTTGTGCTTATGCGCGTATGCCGAAGACAATACATGTGTGCTGGTTCATATTTCGAAAACATTAAAGCCTGAGTCTTGGCCATTCTTCAAAAAAACATGTAATTTGTATTAGAGCGTACGACAGTTGTGTAATATGTAAATTGTTCTAAAATATAACATTTGCATGGGTTTACAGTGCATAGGCTGTACTGACTTGTACTTGGTTGGGATATAGTGCATTTGTACTGTTCCTTCGTTCAAAGACCGTACATTTTTCAAAGACGGTACATGTATAACTGTACGGATAGAACAGGTGTGCAAGGTAAATGATTTTTAAGCCCCGTTCACATGCACAGATGTATGCGTATATGCATACACATAAAAATAAGAATTTGAGAAGTGTTATGATTGCCAGTGAGACAACTCTCCACCAGAGACTAAATGCATAAAATGTTAACAACTGCAGGTCACCGTACGGCCTTCAACAATGAACAAAACCCTGTATGTATGTAGAAATGCGCGTTGGTGTATAAAGTGCATTTGAACGCAAAAGCACACGTATAAAAATTAACATTGAGTGCATTTAATATGCAAATTTACGTTGTGTGCATGTATTTTCTTCATATGAACACAAAAACCGGTACACAAAATATTAAAATACTACAATCTTTTTATACTAGAACAAACGAAGAACTGGAGTATATTTTTTGCCTATCCGTCTTTAGGTCTGTCAATCTGTCTATTGCATGGTCAGACCGCAATTCATATAATTTACGTTATCAAATACTTCCTATCTGACTGCAACTGAATTAAGTGGTAGATCCTTATTGATTTTATTTTTAGGTCATTACGTCCTAGGTGAAGGTCATAATAACTTAAAATAGACCGACATATATATAAGAAGGAGTTGTCGGATTATATCATCTAGACCCTGAAGAAAGTTGAAACTAAACTAAAATATATTATGACATATAATGAGTGAGAGATCCCTATCTATTTTAAGATCACTTTGTTCGAAGTCAAGGTCGAAGTTGCTTTCAAGAGATTGAATTAAGTGCAGAAAACGTGTTTCTGGTCAATGGTTTCCAGAACTATTAATGAAACTGCAAGGACATATGTACACATCGGTGTTATGAGTCTAGACCCTTTTCAACTGATTCTTAACTTTACAGTGTGTTCTATCGTGTACTTTATCTGTTACTTCTCTGTACCTGATTAAGGGGAAGGTTGCATGCGAGCTCAAAAGTTTTTAAATAGTTACCTCGCTACATTAATGAACGTGCATGTCCTAATACAGGATCTTCTGCCTTTAATTCAGGGGTTGTCGTCCTAAATATTTTTAGTTAATTGTTTGAAGAATGCACATTGATCTCAAAATAGTTATTGAAAACAAAGAAACAATGTCTTTATTACGCAAATACACGACTGGTATAAACACCATATAAACTTTACTGTGCGTATTGCTGTGGTTTTTTTTTTATTCCACATTGACTAGAGGTATAGGAGAGGGTTAAGATCTCACAAAAATGTTTAACTCCGCCGCATTTATAGCCTGTCCAAAGTCAGGAACCTCTTGCCTTTGTTAGGCTTGTGTGTTTTTGGTTCATTTATATGTTTCGGAGTTTAGCGTGGCGTCCATTACGCTGGACTTGTATACTATTATTGTTTAGGGGCCAGCTGAAGCCCGCCTCCAGGTGCGGGAAGTTCTCGCTGCGTTGAAGACTCATTGGTAGCCTTGGGCTGTTTTCTGCTCTTTGGTCGGATTGTTGTCTCTTTGACACATTCCCCGTTTCTATTCTTAATTCTATCATTGTGTATTTGCATTTACATACATACATAGGCAAAATTGCACCAGTCCTGTACATATTAACATGCACGTCAAGGTTCATCATGTGAACGGGGCTTAATTAGCTACAATGTATACATGTGTACTTGAACACAGTTTGTAGATTGATTGATTGATTGATTGATTGATTGATTGATTGATTGATTGATTGATTGATTGATTGATTGATTGATTGATTGATTGATTGATTGATTGATTGATTGATTGATTGATTGATTGATTGATTGATTGATTGATTGATTGATTGATTGATTGATTGATAAATATTTCATGCATGTTCAGGACGAAACCATGGAACATGGATTTGTAATGTTACATGTTTCGACACAGTATATTCTTCGAGGACAGCATATTTGAACTGGTGCACGATTGAAAAATAAAATATGTGTATAGGAACCATTTGTCTTGTATAAGAACATGTTTTTTTTAATAAATTATTGATTGATTCTACTTTTCTTGAAAAAAAATGTAATTGATTTCAGAAGGGAAGTGTAAAAAATAGTTTGTTTCCATTGAAAATTGTGGGTAAAATATCTGGCCCGAGAACACAGTTATTTCGTAGTGCATTTCTTTTAGACAATATATTAAGATTGATAAATCAAACCTGCTCTATCTCAAAAAGATTTTTACCGTGTAGTGTACTACTCTTGGGACAAATAATATCAAAATTATAGAAAAGTCTACATCTCTAACTCAAAATATGGACAATTCTATGCTAAGATAATAAATTTGAACTGGTACATACAATGTAGTTAAAAGACAGAGCATTTGTACAGCGGCAAATATTTCATGCATTGTCAGGACGAAACCATGGAACATGGATTTGTAATGTTACATGTTTCGAAAACAGTATAGACAGTTGAACAGATTTATAGTTCGATGACTATAAAGCTTAAAACTATACGGAAAATTTAAATCTTCATCCGGTTCAAGCCAAATGTCGATCTTTTGTTTTTGTAGCCTGATCCTAACGCCAAACAAAACTTAAATCCAATGTATACGTCTTCGCCAACTAAGATAAAGTCAGTTGTAAATGGACACTTGTATACAATTGGACAACCAGCAGATAATCAGTTTTATATTGTACATGTGTGGGGTAAGTATGACAATCAGCTGTAAATTGACACTTGTATACAATTGGACATGGAGATAATTAGTTGTATATCGTACATGTGTGGGGTAAGTATGAAAGTCAGCTGTAAATTGACACTTGTATACAATTGGACAACCAGCAGATAATCAGTTATATACCGTACATGTGTGGGGTAAGTATGAAAGTCAGTTGTAAATGGACACTTGTATACAATTGGACAACCAGCATATAATCAGTTTTAGTATTGTACATGTGTGGGATAAGTCAGATAACTGCATGTATGATCAATATTGCCATGAATGCACATGCAAGAAAAACATGCCGTTTGATGAGGTCTGGGTGGGGTTTACAAAAAAGAGAAAAATGGACAAAAATAGCAGAATAAAACTCAAAAAAATAATGAATAAAGAATAATTGGGTGCTAAAATATATAGAGTAAAGAATAATGGACAAAAAAAATATAGAACAGAGAAAATGGTATAAAAAATAAAAAACAAGAAAAATGAAGGATTCCCATCCAGACCCTCATTTAGTTTTCAGTGAACATGGAAGGTATTGAAGTAAAATGTAGGAGTTCAGATTAAATACTAGATTGTTTATCAGTGATTCTTTATAAATGAGCTGAACGTTTTTAGTTAGAACAAAAAGGTTGGTAATATTTTATGAAATAAATTATTTTCGTAAATGAATTTGTATGTTAGTCTTTTTTTTTTCTTACATCGCGAAGAGCAATTTTAGCGAATTGTTATCTACCAAGATGCCAAATGGGGAATAATTCTGCCTTGTTTTCGTCAAATTGTTTTTCTAAATATTCTTGGACATTTACTGTATACATCATGTTTTACGTATCTATTGTGCAGGGACACCATATGATATGGGAAAAGCTCATGGACAGCTCTTGGATAAAAGAGCAAATGCCATGATAAACAGTGTATGGAAGTATCTAGAAGAACAAGTCGTAAGTATAATACCATACGAACAAATATAAACTTACACGAAAATTGATACGAAAAGTCTCACAATTGTAAAAAGGCAAATAAACACAAATAGTATAACAGCCCCTATGACTACTGACGGAACTAATCTTTCATTTATTTAAAGGACCCATTTTGCTGTTATACCACACAGGAACTTATCAATGAAGACCCCTAAGTGCAAGGCCCATGAAATGAACAGTCTTAACTTATACTTCTCTAATCAATTAGGCCTCGGTGGCCGAGTGGTATAATTAGTTCATCTACTGTACCACTAGCCTGTCAACAACAAGAATGGGCGTTCGAACCCCGCACGTGGCAGGTGCATTCGACTCCAATTTTAATTAACTAGGATTGTTAGTTTTCTTGCCGAAGGTCGTTGGTTCTCTCCGGACACTCCAGCCTCCTCCACCAATAAAAACTGACCGCCATGATATAGTATAGCCAATAGTACTGAAAGTAGCGTTGAATGGTTTTCCTGTTTGAATGGTTTTACACTAGTCATTTTTGGGGCCCTTTATAGCTTGCTGTTCGGTGTGAGCCAAGGCTCCGTGTTGAAGGCCGTACTTTGACTTATAATGGTTTACTTTTACAAATTGTGACTTGGATGGAGCGTTGTTTCATTTGCACTCATACCACATCTTCTTATATCTATTAAATAGAAACAATATATCAATCAATCAATCCAATCAATTCAAAATGCACCAAAACGATATGATTGGTTAGCAAGGTCCTAACCAGTTCGCATTTAACCGATCTCGATGGCATAATTTATTTTCATTTTCAAAACTGATATAAATAATAAACAGATGTGACGCGATTGCCAATGAGACAACTATCCAACTGAGACCAATTGACATAGATAGATGTTAGCGCTTATCGCACCGCTGGTAAATTATGACGTTGTGATTGGTTTAACGCCGTCATGTGGTGAACCCCAATGGATCCGTATGGGGTTAGTAAATTTCATATGGGGTTCATGACGCCAAGTCTACTGTTAATGATGATGTCATCTTTTGATATCGTTGTATTTCATTGTTTATTTTTTCTACAAAACGCAGCAGGCAAAGTCTGGCGTGAAATAAATTCGTAATACGGTTCACTAATGACCCCCTACGGACCAAAGAGGCTGAGTAAAATCCATAGGAGATTCTGCCTTCGGCCTTTCCCCCCCCCCCCCCTCCACCCCCGGATCCGTACGGGGTCAGTAGCGAACCATATAACTTATAATATACTAGTAGTTTACTGTAGGGAGTTCTACAATCAGCAAAGCCTGTACACCACAAAAAGCCATAACAGACCTCACCCCACTTCCCCCTCCCCAATGGATCCGTAATCCATAGGAGATTCGGCCTTCGGCCTTCCCCCTCCCCCCCCCCCCCCCCCCCTTGGATCCGTACGGGGTCAGTAGCGAACCATATAACTTATAATATACTAGTTATATATATATATATTTGCAAATGCCAATAAATTTGCATACCAAATATCATTGACTTAACATTAGCAGTTCATCTTAAACTGATCTAATCACAAACTAATACATGTAAACTAAGCAAAAGTTTCAAAGTAAATAGACCATGACTGAGGGGGCGGGGTCAAATATCTCCATGGAAATGAGATGTGCTAATGCTTATACAACTGAACTCCAATTAACATTGGCCTACCACTAATGGTTCCCCTTGAACTGACCTAATCACAAACTAATACATGTTAACTTAGCAAAATTTTCAAAGTCTATAGACCATGACTAAGGGGGCGGAGCCAAATAATCTCCATGGAAATGAGATATGCCAATGCTTATACAACTGCATACCAAATATCATTGACCTACCACTAGTAGTTCCCCATAAAATTTGACCTAATCACAAACTAATACATGTCAAACTATGAAAAGTTTCAAAGTCAATAGACCTTGACTGAGGGGGCGGGGCCAAATAATCTCTATGGTAATGAGATGTGCCAATGCTAATACAACTGCATACCAAATATCATTGACCTACCACTAGTGGTTCACCATGTACTAGAGCTAATCACAAACTAATGCATTGTTGACGCCGCCGACGCCGGAAACAGCATACCTATGTCTCGCTTTTTGACTCCGTCAAGGCGAGACAACTAGTAGTTTACTGTAGGAACTTCTACAATCAGCAAAGCCTGTACATCACAGCAAGCCATAACAGGTCATACCAAATATAAAACTATTCAAACGAGAAAACCAACGGCCTAATCTATGTTCAAAACAATAAAACATAAACAAATATTCATGATATACAGCAGCAACCAATGATATTAGCTCCAGACGTTGGACAGGCACATACAGAATGTGGCGGTGTTAAACATGTTTCCAGGCTCCTAACCTTACCCCAAACCTGGAATAGTGTTTATTTACGAATAATGAAAGTACCCATAATCCTTGAGATTCTGATACAGCGATGTAATTGGCAAATATTTGAAAAATCTGTTTTTTTCATTACATCTTTCCAATATTTAAAAAGAAATGGTGATGGTTTTATAAGGGCTAGATAGTATAGTACTGAAAATAAAACAATTAAAAAAATGGATTTTACGAACCCACTACTTAAAGGGTCAAAAACGGAAAACAGACGCAAAGAGAAAACGTCATCTACTTATTAACCATCCCAGGAAATTTTCATAGACATGTGATTTTTAGGCATAACTTACTAAATAGTCTTGTCACTCTGGTGAAGTTTGTTAGTTCTCTTTTTCCTCTCAGATTGGTGCCATCAATAGTACTGTACATATTTTTAAACCTTGGTTTTTAAAAGACGTTGCAGATTTTGGGTATGTTTTAATACGTTCAAATCTATCCTGTTAACGCTCTAGACATCAAATAACGATAGCAACATGAGTACATGCACCAAATGTATCTCCATGAATACCATTACCATTACAACGAACGCTATATGATGATAATGATGATGGATGGCTGCACAACGTCCTGCGGCAAATTAATATGCATATTCAGGATAGGAACAAGTTAATGTGATATGAATATTAACCCTGCTTTGTACTAGACCAAAACCGGAAGGTTAGGAACCAAATATACCAAACGTTCGTGAGCAAAATCGGAATACCATAAACAGAACAGTCAAACTGTGTTAGGATTAACTTGGTCTCAAAGAGATATATGATCGCTAACCTTGAGTAGAATTAAAAAAAAAATAAAAAAGCAGAAATATTATCATTTAAAGTATGCAAGTACCAAAAGGAATCTAGATTAGTTCATGTGTACACCGAATCGTTATTTGAATGTACAATGACCAGGTCGGGGTTCGAACCCACGACATCCCGCACTCGAGGCGACAGAACGCTAGAGACCAAATGTTTGACCAGCTAAATATATTAAACCTTTGATGATATCAAATCCGAAAAAAGAATCCAACGGCCAACACATTCGAATTATGGCGACCTTAATTTTATGAATTGCATAATTAATGCACTGGAATGTTAAAGTAAAAATTATCTCTTCAGCCCTTAGGAGAAATGTATCTTCGGGAACTATCTGTTCATCGGCAATACTACTGAAAAAACAGTTGCGGATCCAGAAATTTTCATAAGGGGGGACCCACTGAATGCCATAAGACGGGCCCGCTTAGTCATGCTGCAGTGATTCCCTATATAATCAACCAAATTGTTCCTACAAAAGGGGGCGGGCACCCTGCCCCCCCCCCCCCTAAATCCGCCTCTGCCTCTGCAAAATGGGAGTACATTAAGAGGCGGGATATATATATTAAAGGAAGAATGTAAATTCATAAGTCGAAGAGAATCTGGCAAAATCATGACATGAAACGAAAAACGACGAAAGACAAAAAACAGTATTCAAAATACTACATAACAAACTAAAGACTGAGCATAACGAATCGGATGTGATCTCGATGTTCCGGAAAGGTAAGCAGATCCTGCTCCAAATGTAGTAAGATGAACGTCAACTATAGATTTTCATATCCACAAAAGTTGATTCTGGAATAACCAAAAGTTCGTTAGCAAAATTGGAATACCATAAACAGAACAGTCAAACTGTGTTAGGATCAACTTGGTCTCAGAGAGATATATGATCGCTTACCTTGAGTAGAATTCAAAAAAAAAAAAAAAGCAGAAATATTATCATTTAAATTATATAAGTACCAAAAGGAGTCTAGATTAGTACGTGTGTACACCGAATCGTTATTTAAATGTACAATGTACCAAGAAAGCAGCCGCCGTCGTGGTTTGGTGGTGTTACATCTTACAAAGTCTATCCAACTTTTTTTTTGCAAAGAATTCCGCTTAATCCGTGCTAAGGCCGTCTTAAACTTGCAGTGAGGTGAGTTTTTTGGGTTTTCTTTTGCTCCGTGTTGAAGGCCTCACTGTGACTTTGAGATGAAGAACAGCACTAAAGCGTTGTTCATTTGCGCTTTGAGTGTTTGTTTGGGGTTTTTTTTTTTGCTGTGCATGTACTAATTTCGTGTCATGGATGTATACCCCATATCCTTCTTTTTTTTCTATTTTAGTGCACAGAACACGTAATTCTGATTATCATATTGCATTATATAGGTATTAGTAGATTTTTAATAAGCGCACACATGTTACAACTCGCCACTGTTGAGCTGCTAATCAAATATTAAGGCACAGATTCGGAGAAAATATGACAAAAATATTCAGTGGACGATATGACGGACAGAAACGAACGGACGTACAAGATGATTGTAATATAGCCTTCACTTCTAAAGTGGAAGTATAATTATTTTATTATGATATAGTGAGGAGAATTTAAAACCAGTTGATTTCTTTTCTTTCGTTTCTAATATTCATAATGAGCCCCACTACTTGTTAGTGCCTCTGTTTTCACATCTATATACTTATCTACTAGTAAATAGATTACATTTCTTTTAGTCTTGGCGCAGCTTTAGATCTTGAAATAGAAATTACTCGTCCATTCACCCGTCAAGCATTCTTCGAGGAAGCCCAAGGTCTTGCTGATGGATCAGGAGCAGACTTTAAGGTAAACTAGACTCGCTCAATTATTCTGGAATCAGGAAAAAACAAACATTGTAGGGTTTCACTTAAACCATGTAAGTATATGTATCTTTTGTTAGGACTAGGGATATGTTCATATAACTACTTGACTGTATGACCTATCCAAACATGCACTGAAAACATGACCAGACAAGACACCTTCGTCATCGAAATGCAGCTTTAAAACTATCTCTCTCCACTTAAACATGCATGTTTGATTTTATATGATTTATTTACAATATATATTTCCTTATACACCGGAATGTTGCATGTACAAATGTATGATACACAAATAATATTTATGACAGTGTACAAAATGATGGATACCATCAATGTTTGTTTAAATACAATCACGCATCTCGCGTATATACAAAAAACAAAAAATCAACAAAACATTTACAAATAAGCACTTATTGTCTTTGTCTTTCGGTAATTAAAATCTCAATGTCTTGAGTGCGTAACGTCGTTTTTCTCCAGCAGTCCATGATTTGGATTTAATACGGAAGTGACGTAAATCAGCGGAATGATCTGAGTGAAGCATGGGTTTGTATCCAATCGGATCGCACATATCCTGAAAAATAAAATTAAAATACGATTAAAATTTATTTCTTTACATGCATTTTATTTCAGTAGGCGAATAATTCTTTCACAGTTACACAGTATACAGTATTACAGTAATATGAATAATTATTCAAAGTCTTGAAATATTTGCCACAGACTTGAAGCAAAAAAAAAAAAAACACACCTCGAAACTTGACTTTCATTCACAATGTGTATGGTAAACGAAATGCCAACTATTATGTTATAGACAATGCCTAGCTAGCTTTTTTTATATTTTGGCTCAACAAGTTGTGTATTCTATATTAAGCAAAAGCAACATTTCCTAAGCGGAACAAATATATTGACCATTGATCGTTGCATTTTTCAACTGTATAGAACATTAATAGAAAGCTGAGTAGTTGTAACTCATTATTATGAGAATCCGTTATAAAATGCAGCTCCTGTTTAAGTTCAACTCAGATGTATCGATCAAATTGAAAGTTCATAATCTGATTAACCGATCGCGTCGGATTCAGAGTATTGTACGCTTACAGGGTGAAAAGTTTTCCTGTAAACTAATACCTTGTCAACTTGCTCGTTCAAAACGACGCAAGGTGTAAAAGGGGGGGGGGGGGGGGGGGTTCATATTCATAATTTCTGTCCTGATATGCGTGTAATAGTTGTCATTGCGTTCACCAAACTACCAAGCTACCCATCTTGATAAAAAAACAATACATGTAACTAGTTATCGCAGCTAGAAGAAAATACAATATTTTTTATAATGTGGTGCATCTTAAAAAAAAACAGTCGAACATATACATGATGAACTTATAAGTAACACAATTTATATCTTACCTTTTGATGTTCATAAAATGCCTTATAGCCGCCATGCAGAATGTAGACTTCTGGGTAATTAAGTGCAGGATAATGTTCTTTGTTCTGTTCACGATCTTTCTGTCTCAGAAATCGACACCTGAAGAAAGTTGTGATTCTCTAATTAACATTTTTCATTTGGATTTGTTTTTTGTTGTTTTTTTTTTTTTTTGGTTTCATATATTATGTAATTTTTTAAACGCGTAAAAGGTTATATTTGTTGCCTTATCTCTAACCTTGCAGTTACTAGTTTGATGTACAAATTGTCTTAAGTTGCATGAGATAAGAAGTAAGGGCAAGACTAAGTGAAGAGTATACTTATTTTTGTAAAAATTAATTTTAAATAGATATAAACAAAAAAAGTACTTACAATTTTGGTGCTCTTTCCGATGAAAATTCACAATGGAAAACGAGAATCTTTCTTTTTCCTCCGACCTTTGGTGGACTCTGTGATGTTAATAATTCTAATATGCTTTCGTGTGTATACCGATTCTCGGCTCCCTTCAAATAGAATTGAATGTTTATGATGTAACAAATACATTTGTATGGTGCTTTGGTTCTTTTTATCTTTAACGTTGAATGTTTGCGAAAATTTTTTATCCTACATAAGATAAATAGACTTAAAAATGTTTGTAAATCGGCAAAAAAAGGATATTTCTTATCGTCACCGACTGAATTCAAGAGCAAATATGATCCAGTTCGACATTTAGCCTTAGAGACGGTTACCTAGGAACCCCTTGGTTATATTTAATATTTCTACATTGTATAATTATTACCTAGGTGTATCTATGATTTAGCTTTCCTAAGTCACCTAAAAGAAAGACTATTGGAACCTGTACATTTATATACACTTTTGTACACTAGACAAGAACCAAAGGAGTACCCACATTGTACATGTAGTAAACCCGTTTCTTTTCGATATATACAAATGTGTATGGAATATTTGCCACTGGACATTAAAGACAATAATGATTCAATTATGTTTGGTTCTAATGACTAATTATTAAACGCTTTTGTACCGTCGGCAGAAATTTGATATAATTAAACTAAATATTTTCTAAGTTAACTGTTTATAGAAGTTTCTAGATTGAAGAGCGCATCATCTTAAGACTTAAACGTCACATTACAGTACAAACCTTTATATGACCACCAGCAAATTCATATGGGTATCTGCAATCTATGACTTTATAACTGTCAATCGTATGATCAAGATGACCGTTGAGTAATTCCAACATCTGTAAAAATCCAATAAATATAAAATTTCGCCTTTTTTCTACAACGATTCTGAAGTTATCGCACGAGAGCGACAACAAGAGCAATTTTTTAAACAGTAACGTAAAGTTAAAATAGCAAAATTTGCACTTATTTAAAAAAAATAAGGAGATGTGGTATGATTGCCAATGAGACAACTATCCACCAAAGTTCAAATGAAGTGGATGTAAGCAATTATAGGCAACCGTACGGCCTTCAACAATGAGAAATAATGTCCTTTCTAACAGAAATGTTTGACATGTATATAATTATCTGAATTATCTGTAAATGAGACGGCAACCCGACAACAAACTACCAAAAGATATCTAGAATACTAAAATTAAAAAAACAAAACAAAACAATAAGGACACAAGACACTTTTCAGAACTGTATTATTCCTCAAATAGAACTTCTGACAATTATTTTTTGAAAAATTATTATCATTCATTCATAATTCTATTGGTTTATGTAAGTGGTTAGTAAACGGTAATAGTTTCTATCCAACGGAACAAAACAATAAAGAAATATGCTTTCTCACGTGTTATCAAACGTCACAATCTTTTACCATCATTTTCATAACAGTGGCCACTACAACTATACTGGTACATTTCTTCGTCATTTAAAAAAAAAGTTCCATAATAGGATTTTTCCAAACTATTTGCATTTCTACTTTCAATAACATTATCTGCATTAGCTGTTCGAGTTGACATGATCTCTGAAATAACTATTTCGGGATTCCCCTTGAAACCGATACCGAGGCTCATTTTAGTTAAAGCTGCTTAAAATGTGTACATACAGTAACGGGTGATAGTCGATAATCATTGACAAAGGTTCTTACGGGTAAGGAAATAGAAAGTTACTAAATCAAGCAAACTGTATCCATCTGTGGACTGGTTTTGCGTTTAACTTTTATATTCTAAACTTTTTGAAATTACCAAGGTTACAAAAATTGTCATAACAATAAGGAAATGGACCCTAACGCGTCTATGTCCAAGATGAAAGGCTCTTAACTTACCGTAACTGGAGAAATACTTTTCAAATCTGGATGCTGTCCCCTGACCATCGGAAGACAAAACGTACTAGAGCCGTCAGCTATAAGATCCTGACTCTCGCTTAGGCGGGAAACAGCTGACTGGACATGATTCTCGCTCAAATGAGAAACAATGGACTGCACGCTCACCACTGGACTCCTGCCAAGTTCCTCTGTCTCTCCAAGTCGACAAATAGCTGATTCTATAATTCGCATTGGACTATTTGTGTTTACTGCTTGGTCCTGAAAAATTTTAAATCTTTTCGTTTTCATTATGTGTATAAATATGTATTTTGTGAGTCTGAAGTGTGGGGGTAGGAGAAGATAATATATTCAAAAAGCGTGAAATTACAAGATTTTAATTGAGCTTGACTGCAAGTGAAAACTCTTGTTTTCTTTCAGCCATTCGTATTGCGAAAGATGTAAGGATAAACGGACTGTTATTGAACGTCCAGTGACAAATATCATATGCATATCAAGACGAAAGAAAACATGTTGATTTGATATGAATAAGATTTCTGTTTCATAGAAGACAGACACGTTGAGCAAAATTTGTATAATGTGTTACCTCACAGAGTAAGACTCCACCAGACGATCAGACGAAAAATTCACGAAATCAAAGGATAATATAATTGTTTATATTACCTATAGTGTAAATATAACCAACAATTTGTAAAATTAAAAATTGAACCTTATGGAATTAAAAGAAACATCAGATAAAACGTTATACTAACCCCAAAAGAAAACCACCGCTTAAAGTTTGTGTCATCACAACGTTGCATTTTAGCTGATGGTCCAACATCCTCTTCAAGGAGGCGCTTTGATGAGAAAAGCGAGTTCCTGGTGTTTGTTCTTTTTGGTTTTCGGATCTGTAAAAACAAAGGATAGACTCAAAGGAATAACACAAAATTAATTGAATGACCGCTGTCAGACTTTCGTAAAATGTAGTGAATGTAATTTTTTTACAGAGTCAATTTCTTAGACATCTTAGGTTGCTGTCATTTTGATAATGAATTGCATAGATGGGTCTTAAAATTTAAGTGGAAACGTACAAAAGTATCTATTCCTATATACAGCAATAAATATATTGATTTTAACCATGCAATATACATACTAGTAATAGATATGTATACCTTATACATAAATCATGTAAATAGGACAGTAAATAAACCAAGTCATCTCATATGTTTAAGGATGTTCGCTCCTCTTGTTTTTGATTTTTTGTCAGATATTTGGAATCCTCTGGTTTTATCCATGTTTTTCCATTAAGAAATTTTGTCCACTAACCCCTACTTTTCGTTTCATAATTTTATTACATATAGTTTAAAAAGCCATATTTGAAAATCTTATAAAATCCTTGTTATTTTTTCAATGTTTTTGAAAGAAAAAAAGGTTCCAATGTTAAATGTAAGAAAAATCTAGAGAGAATCATTTTCCGCCAAATTTTCAAAGCCTTATATCTCGAAAACAAGCACACGGACCCTTGATTTTTTTCTGCTTTTATAGTTCCTTTATTTATATACTATCAATTTATGACAGTCTTTCAAAAAGCTTGTTATTTTGAAACTGAGTAGCGAACATCCTTAAACACGTATTTATAGAAATCTATAACAGAATAAACATAAAACATCAATTCTTGAAATATTACACACAGATTGTACTTGAAATATTACACACAGATTGTACTTGAAATATTACACACAGATTGTACTTGAAACAATGTACATAAAATTTTACCTGAAAACATATATCTGGAGTGAGAGATTCCGAAGGGTTGTCCGAACAGATTGCTGAAAATCTTGGCAATGGAAGGTCTTCTGGTAACTGAAAAAAGTCGTAAATAGAAACACGGGCATACATGTATTACAGAAAGCGTAATATTGACCAATGGTCGTGTGATTTATAACAACATTAACGGTACCAATTTTTCTGCACCAGATGCGCATTTCGACATTAAATGTCTCTTCAGGGATGATCAGAGCCAAAATATTTGAAAATCCAAAGCTTATAAAAAATATGAAGAGCTTATAAACCAAACATGACAAAAAGTATAACCAAAGTCGGGGAAGGAATCAGAGCTTTGCGTGAGGGAGATATATTCCTTAATTTAAAATAATTTCCGAAATTTTGTAACGGCAAATTTTAATTACACAAAATCTGTATTTTCATGCCAGTACCGAAGTAATTCTTCGTCTACTAATGTCTAGTTGCAAAAACAATGAAATTAATATTTGTAAATGTTGGAGATTTCATAGTCTACCAAAACATAATTTATTTTTTGGTCTGTAGTCCGATTTAAAAAAAAATCTTTATTTCCCCCCGTTTACTGATACTAGCTCACATGTTGCAGTTGGAGCAACCATGTTTTATAGTGAAATACGACTTAGTACTTTAACTTTTCGTGGATAATTACGGAGTTTGATTGTAAATTTATGAAAAATCCTGCACCTCCTTTTAAAATAGACTAACCTTTTTAAACTCCATACCAATACCGGAATCATCGTCTTCATCTGTGGTTTGAAACAAATTTTTCTTCATCTCTGGTGTGATGATACTTAGAACTTCATCAATCCCATCTTTTGTTGGAGTGCAGGTACTAGATAAACCCATGCTGTTTGTCAATCTGAAACATGAACATATTTAAATTGTAAAACCTTAACAAACAAACAAAACAAACGGCTCATAAATATGTTTAACATCGTCACATTTTTAATGTGCCTGTCCCAATTTAGGATCATACGTGTAATTCAGTGACTGTCGCTGGCTCATGTCTGTTTTTTTTTTCGTTAATTGTTTAGTTATAGATCAGGCCGTTGTTTTTCTCCTTTGAAATGTTTCAATCTTAGAGTTGCTTTAATCCATAGCATTTAGAATCGGGTTTTTAGTTGTCTCATTTGAAATCATACCACATCTTTTTTATTTTTAATTTAAATTATATTAAGCAACGTATACTTTTTTCTGGACAAAGAAACACAATTTAACAATCTCAAATAACCTGCATAACTTTACTTTACAACTATTGAAATGTTCAATTACTAGTACTTAATATATATATAAATAAGAAGATGTGGTATGATTGCCAACGAGACAACTCTCCACAAGAGACCAAATGACACATAAATTAATAAACTGTTATGACAGCTAGTAATGCAAAAGTTCAAATTAAGTTTTAAGATTTTGTTATACTATATTTGTTGAATGATCAAGATTTAAACGTGCATTCTCATCGTGGATTCTACATAATTTTGTGTCAAAGTGAGTCAGGGGAGGCAATCCTCTCTCGTCTGTATAAACGGTACACTTCATAAATTGACCCTTGACAATATACTAGTAATTATAAACAGAAGCTCTAGGGTGCTCCTATTAGTTCGATATGTGCTTATATCAGGAAAAGTATGACTTTCGGTTGGACCTTTGTAAAAAATAAACAAAAGGAGACGAATTTGCCGTGCTTATATCTCTATTTGGGTAATTTGCATAGTTTACTCTTGTTTATTTGACAGCTCAGTATTAGCAATACATTATACAAAGATAACTAAAGGTTCCATTCCTAAAATGATACATGCGATAAGTTGCAGCGGATCATGTTTGCAACGATTGAATGGGGCAATGATTTTTTTTTTAATTTTTACAGACAGAAAAGTCATCTTTCCATATATAGGTTAAAAGATAAAAAGTGAGAAACAGGCTCCCCCTTTCTCTTCCGTTCCGCTGACTAACTGCATTTCAATGTAATCTTAATGCACTGATTTAGAAAGCAGTTCTGAAATAGTTTATATATGATGTACTTACAAACTAAGTCCAGACATATTTGATACCAACACTCTTCTTTATCCTCTGTAGATTTTTTTCTGGTAGATTGTTTACAGTTAAAATAAATATCCTTTCTTTGAAATATGTAACAGAATGCCAAGAATTATATACAAAATATTTTATAATCCATGTTTTTATATAATACTTATTCCATTGTCAGAAAGTCAAGATTTCTCAACGCTCACAGGCAATGATTACTTTTCATTAAGATCTGCTCCAATTAACTCGAAAATAGAGTTCACCTTGCCTCATTTTGGCACCTGTTCATAACAAGCTGGTCGATTAACTGGAATAATTACTAATAATTGATTAATATATATATAAATTGGCGTTAATACACTGCAATGAGAATGTAATGAACTACATTAATTAACAGGGTAATTAATTTTTTGTAAATAGTTACTTCCGTTGTCAATATTTTTTTCCAGTGTTTTTTATTATAATGTTATTGTATTTTTAAACTTCTTTTTCATAATAAATTTTATTCGTTATTTGTTTATTATGTTGTTTTTATATGGTGGAGGGATCATCCGGGAGTTGTGAATGTAAATAAAGACAAATAGGCTTTATTTAGACTCGACATTGTTTACAAATCAAAAACGTAAACATGTTGGGCTTTTAACCAGCACACCAGACATAACAATACAAGCAAGTATGCAATA
The DNA here is from genome assembly GCF_021869535.1 of Mytilus californianus. Lineage (NCBI taxonomy): Eukaryota > Metazoa > Mollusca > Bivalvia > Mytilida > Mytilidae > Mytilus > Mytilus californianus. The sequence goes on along the minus strand of NW_026262582.1, from coordinate 25,799,303 downwards.
AGTTAAATGTGTTTGAGCTTTTGATTTTGCCATTTGATAAAGGACTTTCCGTTTTGAATTTTCCTTGTAGTTCGGTATTTTTGTTATTTTACTTTTTTTTTAATAAAAATATAAATAAGAAGATGTGGTATGAGTGCCAATGAGACAACTCTCCATCCAAGTCACAATGTATAAAAAGTTAAAAATTATAGGTCAAAGTACTGCCTTCAACACGGAGCCTTGGCTTACACCGAACAGCAAGCTATAAAGGGCCCCGAAATGACTAGTGTAAAACAATTCAAACAGGAAAACCAACGGTCTAATCTATATAAAAAACGAGAAACGAGAAACATCTATGAACCAGGCTCCTGACTTAGGAAAAATACATATGAAGCAATATGATAATTCAGCATGATAATAGAAAGCAGATTTTAAAAGCATGAAAAGCTAGGAATTAAAGCAAAAGAAAAAATAAATAAAAATGGAAACTAAAATTGATTACTAGAAAGCTGGTAAAACGCATAACACAAACGATTCAAGATAGATATGATCTAAATTGGTCAAGTTTAACAACAAATAGTTTAATAATATGTAAAACACAATCAGTTGTGTATAGTATAAACACTATATTAATGGGTTTCAGACAAATACCACCTAATGGTTTTCTATGTTGTTGTTTCTTATCGTGATATTTATTGGTCGCTAGAATCGGTCGCTGGAATTGGTCCCAAGCTTGAGTCAGGTTCACTAGTTAAACATGATGCAAGGAAGATAAGCTTGTGATAAGCTTGTGATGATAATCTACTTTCCTAAACACAGCATCACTAGAAAAAACCCTATCTAATTAAAAACAAATAAACTACCACGACTTATTGAATTGTGCCTGAGTTAACTTACATGTTTCAACATGGCTTTTTTATTTCAGAAAATTCTACGAATTCATATGATAGGTGAACTTACGTAAGTGTAAGAATATTCATTTAGTAAACTTCCTAAATTACACAAGGACCCTTGTGCATTTAGAACTAAGGACAAAAAATATCAAGCATAGAGAATAATACGATAAAAAAGAGTTTATAAATATAATGGGGTGCTAAATCATATAGAATGGAGAATAGTGGAAAAAAAACAGAGAAAAATGGCATAAACATTAAAGAATAAAGAGATGAAGACTCCTTCCCGGACCCTCATACATGTATACGCATTCGATAAATGTTCAACTACACTTATTTTGGTTTCTTTCTGACTCAGTGATCGTAAAGCCGATTAAGAACTTCTTATCAAATATTGTGACAAAGCTAATAATATTTAACAATGTCTGGAGTGTTAAAAATTCTTAGGCATTTGTTGAATAACCTAAGCGTTTTTTGTAGGTCAATTTTCTCCGTTGACTGACCTGATCAATTTCAGAAATCATGGCTTTCGGAAATTCAAAACACCCCCACAATGTTATAATAAAATTTGTAAAGAAGATTTGACATTTGAAGATTGTTTCCAAATACGTTCACAAAAATATGTTATGGATTTTTGTAATTTTTGACACTAATCCACAATTTGCCTATCGAAATAGGTCGAAATCTGATTCCTAACTTTTCTATGTTTTGTTGTTGTTTTTTCATCATGTACATGTAGTTGTTGTCTCACTGATAAATAGTCCAAATCTACTTTCATTCACTTTTTTTCGGAAAAATAGCCTGATACATGTATTACAATATGTATTCATTCCGTCCTGAACAATTGTATCATGTACCAAATTTTACTTTCTTATTCGTTGCTAAACGATATTTACAAAAGAAAATACTTCACCTATGTATAACATTGTAGTACTATTAACAGTGTACATTTATTTGCATTGTGTTATATAATTTCATATCTTAGCAAAGGGGACTGCTCAATGTTTGGAGCGTGGGGTAAAAGTGTTCCAGTAGAAGGTTCCCTGTTACAACTAAGAGCATTAGATTGGAGCGTTGATGGTAAGCAAAAATAAATCTTAATGTTAGTTTAATAAGCGTCAGTCATATATAATGTTAAAAATCTCAAAGGTTTTTACAAAGTACATGGTCCCTTTCGGACGATCAGTCCGATGTCTCGTGTAGGTTGGGTTCAACACTCTTTGCACATTAAAAAAAAACAACTTTGCAACACCTCTCTATTTACAAGGCGAATCGTCTATATACAACATACCTTCTTTATTTTTGAGTGCATCCAAATTTCCCGCCCTTAAATCCGGTGGACCCTTCTTGCCATACCTACTTTTTGTTTAAAATATAGAAATGTTTTCTCGTCCTAACTATGAATGAAATATTTGCCACTGGATGTTAAGCAAGCAACAAACAATCAACCATCGATCGATCCAACAGTTTTACCTTTCGTTATTAGAGGTTCTAGGATTTACTGAAACGGAGATACTCTATTTGTATCCTTGTCCTCAAAATCCAACTATATTTAGTAGCTGATGAATAAAAAGTAAGAAGACATCAATTGGAATAAGAAATCAAAATACAAGGAATAAAAAATCTAAATACTAGGAATAAAACATCCAAATAATAGGAGGGACAAAAATATGATTAACTTAAGTTTAACACAACACACGAAAACTATAGATTGTGTAACACTAACCAAACAAAAATCGAAGGTGAATTCAGGTGGTCCGAAAGGATAAACAGATCCTGCCTCGCTAGCCGGGATACCCATTGTGTTACTTAAATTAACATGCATGCGATGATAAGAAGTAATTGGTGATAAGGTACAATAGCTTATTCGTAGACTTCACTTCTTGAAACATAAGACATCGCCAACTATATGTCATTGAACTATCGATGTAATGGATTTATAAATATTTACACCCTTTATAAACGAATGTTACACCAAACATTTATGCTGGACGAATGATTTTAGGTGGGATTCTTGTTGCTTAATCGTTAGTTTTAGTGTTTTGTTCGGAAGCGTATCAGCGCCACAAGAGTTTTATTAATATCTTTTCGCTATTTCGCTATCATTAAAGCGTTATTTCGTGAACATTCAAGTTATTTCGCGAACATTCAAGTTATTTCGTAAACGTTGAGTAATTTCGTAGATGATGATTGTAATGTTTTGTGGTCTTTTCGCCCCTTATCTTACTATGGCTTTTTCTGTTTTTTTTTTTTTTTTAATACGACTTGTTATTTGTATTTAACCCTGGTATCATCTTTCAGATTGTTAGATGCCCGGTGTCTTTTTCCGCATTGTTTAGACCGGACTATTGACCATATTGTCCGACTGTTTTAGCATGAAGGACAAAAAGAAAAAGTTCGACTTTGAATGTCCCTTTGGTATCTTTCGCCTTTCTCTAACTGATATAGAATTATCTTTTGTTTATGCTTTATGGGACGACTGTTTGATTTTCTTGGTGGTTGGCAGGAGGGTTTTTAAAATGAATTGTACGAACTAAAGAAGAAATATATTGCTCAATACAGGATGAGCGTGAATATTCTGCCCCACAAAATGCAGTTGTGTACAAAAGTTTTAAAAGAATTAAGCCAGCCTATAGCAACAGATGGATATGAATACTCCGCCTCAAAAAAAAAATCCTAGGTTTTTTTGCGTTTTCGATTATCGTATTTGGAAAATCAAAAACCTAAAACAAAAAGTATTGATGCGAAAACTCGAGAAACTGAACCGTTTAAAAAAAAATCGAAAGTGGAGAGCATGCATGTAAAGTTTATATTTTCTTGTAGTAATATTAATTTAAACTGTCATGATGTTTCTTTTTTTCATCTTTAAGGTCCATTTAAAGATTTTCCTCAAGTAACCGTGTACCACCCAATTGAAGGTAACGGACATGCGTTTGCCAATTTCGGATGGACAGGTTGGATAGGATCCATTACAGGTAAAAGATGCTTCCGAAACCTTATAAAATAAAAATAAAACTTTATAAATTTCGTGCGTCCGATTTACCTTAATCAATTAGGAACAATCCAACATAAACATTTGAAAGCCATGGATGTAAAAATGCGTAGAAATGCGTAGAAATGTGTAGAAATGCGTAGAAATGTGTAGAAATGCGTAGAAATGCGTAGAAATGTGTAGAAATATGTAGAAATGTGTAGAAATGTTAGGAGCTATATGACCGAAAGGGACCCAAAAAATAGCAAAATGTACCTAAGGTCAACAGAAGGGAGTTTGAACCTTAGGGTCTTTATAATTCTTAATTTATCAACGGGAAATTTTTGAATAGTTGTTATTAATTATGTGAGTACCGAATCACTGACTACTGGGATCACGATACCTCTCTGGGAGCAAGAGTCCCCAGGTAGAGGCATCCACCCCGTACTAGTTAATGAAAATAACACTTTAAAAACTATGCCTATCAAGTAGGAATCAAATCCCAAATTGTGCACGACAAACAGGATGACGAGGTCAGTTCTTTTTACAAAGGTTTATACAGACAATCTGTTGATATCAAATTGTACTGATAGATCTTTGGAGATAAACAAATGATATATCAATTATAGCTAATTTTACGACAAATGATAAATTATACATGTAACACTATATAGACAAAGGTGACAATTTAATAGGGCGATGCATGTGTGATCAATTTTTTTTTATTATAAAGACATTAGTAATTTTTGTTCAAAGAAAATTTTGTTTTGAACTATAAGCAGACCATGTAGATATAAGTTTGCATACGTTTAAAGAATTCTAAACAAAAATTACACAGAAACTTGGTAGTAGATTTTAACTGGATAGAATAAAATCTTATCATACTTAAAACTTGTTCTAACACTTTTACATGTAACGACGTTCGTGGTAAGCACTCGCGCATTTATGGCATTTATTTTTAAAATTGCTATATTCTAGGAATGAGCTCCAGAAATATGGCAATATCAGAAATTGGTGTAACCTTTCCCGATGACACATTTGGAAAGGAATCGAGATTTGGAGTTCCTTTTACGGCAAGTTTCAATGACTATGATATGGTCAAAATGAACAAACATACTGTCACACAGCGGTGAGACATGCAATGCATTCGAGTTTCAAAAGGGGTTTGAGTGAGCATAAATGTAGGAGCAAGAATATTGTATGTGTCTATCAAACACATACACTTTGACGGGTGAAAAAAGATATGTCTTAATAACAATAATAATAGTTGTTCACCATACAAACTATTCTATAACGTAAATTGGATTAAAATGTCGACAGGTCGAATGGCCAATCAGATACATGTATGTTTTTCGACAACGCAGTTTGATGATAGCTTCGCGAAGCAATTAGTTTCATTTGATATCCATGCCATCTTAAAATTATTACTTACGACTATCGTTTCTTATTGGTTGCCTTGTGATGTGGCTAAGGTTCTTTTGGCTAGGAGGAGATATAGAAATGGGAACATATCCTGGACAGGAGAAGATATGAAATACATTTTATAAGGAATAACATTACAGTATATGTTATTATTGCTTCATGTTGACGTAATCTATAATACTGCGAAAGGTTAAACTTGTTACAGTTTTAGCTTCGTTTATTTTTTAGTATTTATTACGTGATATTCTGCAATTTGACAACACGATAGACGATTCCATCAATAGAATCGCAAATTCTCCAAGAACTTGCGATTTAATCCTTGGAGTCGGCGACGGAAAGGTAAGTAATAATTATATTGTGATACCATACACCAAAAGCTGTCTTGCACAAGTTTCTCGCATTGCTACATAATTATCCAAACTGATTGATTTCAAGATTATATTTTTCCTCAAGGCCAATAGAAATAAGAAGATGTGGAATGAGTGCCAATGAGACAACTCTCCATCCAAGTCACAATGTGTAAAAAGGTTAACAATTATAGGTCAAAGTACGGCCTGCAACACGGAGCCTTGGCTCACACTGAACAGCAAGTATATTTCCTGCCCCTTATAATTAACACATTGTATGCACCTTTTTTTTATCACAACCGTTAAAGTCCAGACATTGTTTTCATAAATATATAAAGTCTTTGTAAAATTATCTTGAAAACTAAACTACTTGACCTACCTACCCTGTTGTTTTGGGGTTGTTGTTTTTTTGTTTTTTTTTCAAGAAGGCAGGTAACACAGTATATATGTGTTGGCCTAAGTGATACCAAAGAACTTATGTCCGATTAAATCTCGTTACAAATTTTTTAACGCAGATGGGAGAATTTCTAGGCATCCAATACTCAGCGTCAGTAGCAAATTTCATGGATGACGTAAATATGAAACCAACGGCGTCCTGGCATCCACACATAAAAGACGTTGTATACTGGGGTAGGTCAATAACAAATAAAATTAAGAACGTTTAATTAGGAAAACATAAAAAGTCAGTACAATATTGTAAAGTATTTCTGTCATATTGTACCGGGTATGCAGTGAATGATTCTAAACAGGCAATCAAACCCAAGGTAATGTCTTGTTGGTTCAATGCTATGTTTGAAGCGACTTTACAAAAGCACCACATGCACACATTTATGCTTAGGCGATTTGGGAATTGTCATAATGCATATGAATCTGACTATTATTAAAGACAGGGAGTGAATAAAAGTCAACGTTCATATTGCCAATACATAAAACGGACAAAAGCAACAAATAACACATGGTCAAGATATCTTGATTTGGTACAGTCACAAAATATGGTAAGGTTAGTTTTACCTGAACACATCCCTGTTACTTTGCCTATTTAGACCATAATTTGTCAAATAAAAGTAAGGAACACATAAAAACTTGAAAAGTCCAGCTATGAACGGTAAGATCACTAACTTGAACAAGGAAATAAAAGACGGTATTTAAGGTAGATTGGGGAGGGGGGAGGTCTAAATCAAAATCAATAGAATTTAATAATTTGCCAAAATGTAGTTTATATCATGCTTTGTTCGAAAATATCATAAAAAGTATGGGCCATGGGGCTTTTTCAAGCTACAGATTGTGCAAAATTGACAGATTTGTATAGTTTATGCATGGAATACCCAATTTGTGTGATAAAAAGATAACTAAACAATAAAATTTTAAGATATAATACAAGAAGATTGCTCTTTTAATGTGCTTTCAAAAAATAAAAATAGAAATTGGGGTCACAGGGTTCGTTTTCTTGCTACAAAACCAAAAAGGTAAATCCATAACACATCACTGTAACTGTCACATTATCTGAGTTGCTTCTCCTTACATTGTATGTGGCAAAATTAAAAAAAATTGAATTAAACCAAACAATTCTGTATTTGTAAAAAAAACAGTCGTAAAATAAGATAAAACACTTAATGTTTTCATTAAGATGAAAAGTCTTACAAATGAATTGCATTCTTCTCTCGAAATTTGCATATTTCATTAAGGATATGGACCAATTGTTTCTGCTATTTTACAATCCAAAATAGCCGAAGACACCTCAACTATCTTAATTTTTAAAAGCAGGATCAAACTGTGCTTGCTACTGCATGAATCTAACAAAGGTAGTAATTCCTGATGGTTTAATACTAGTAGATAGTAAAATAAACAAAACAAACACTAAAAAATCATTAAGAGTTCATCTGGATGCTTTTTGAACTCTTTATATTTTTTATCTGCTTGACTTCAACAAATTTATAGTTATTCCTATTTTAGATTTAAACTTTAATAAAGCAACTACCAATAATCGTCTCGGATACCTTTGTCAGAATCTTATGTCAACTGCATTTGTTCTCTACATTATAATAATTGATAAAGGCTAGATTTAATTGATTTTGTATTTTGAATTGATCATGACACAAAATAATGAATAAATTAGTTTAATATGTAAAAACCCAATTTACTATTCTATCCATCTTTTATAAGAAATGATTCATATAGGCTGAGCCTTTATTCAATCCCTTTATTTAAATATATTTGATTCAAACAATTCAATCATTAAATTTTGTATTCCTTCATTCCTGTTTTTGGTATGTGTTCATCGTTATGTTTCAAGCTTCCTTTATTACAGGCATGGACTGGTTGTGTCCAGCTTTTAGTCAGACACTATCAAGACAACTAACCAAACATTACGGTAACATCACCGTGGAAAACGTTATCCGTGACGTCACGTCTATCACCCAGACGGGAAACTTACATATTGCCATTTACGATTTAACAAATAGTATTGCGTATCTTGCCAACGCCAAGTCTACCAATCAGTCAGGACCTCTTTATGCATATGAAAGGTAAACTAATGTTATGGTATGTTTTGTGCGCACAACGCGCATGTTTCCGGAATAACCTACATTCGGTACGATGATTCTGATTGGACAGTTATAAATAATACTCAAAAATCGAATGAAACGGACAAGGCAATGGCAAATAAAAAAAGAAGACTACGAAAAGACAAAAAAGTTAAAAAAAACACTCCCCCCCCCCCTTTAAAAAAACTCGGGTGATTTTCATTTGCTCCGGAAGTGTAAGCTGGTCCTTCTCCTCTAGTGGCGTTTAGCACATTTAAACATTTAAACAAACTGGAAATTTACATGAGCAATAATGTTAATTGAGACCATGCCGATGTTGCAACTACTAGGTGGATAGTACCCAATGGGGCTGATAGGTTACATGTATCACCAGCTGTACCCCGCAGTGCAGACATAATGGTAGTAAAACACGTGTTTAGATTTCCGTTCGCATTACACGTGTTTCCCGATAACCGCCATCAGTTTCACTGGAGACCAACTGTTAAAAAATTAAGCGTTTCGATAATATAAAAGATGCTCTAAACAGAACACCCCAAAGCGTCTAAGATCGTCTGTGAACGACTGAAAATCATTCCAAGTTGTAACGCAATAACGTAAATTTTTAACCTGAAAATATATCACGAAATCATATTAATACCGAAGCAGTGGTTAAGTGTTTATTTTCTTACAGTTTTTGTACTTATTTTCAAGTAATGAAAATGAATGTTAGAGACGTAACGCATTGTGCATGAAAGGCAGAACCGGAACTTTGATTAAATTCAGGCGCTTGGAAGGTTAAGTAGTTTTTGCTGCACTATAGCTGAACACTTTCCGTTCCTGACGACAAGTAGGAAGCTGGTGTGAAGTAAAATCATGAATGAATTCCACACATTTACCTGAAATCTTGTGATCATTCTTTAGAGTATGAACCATGTGATCAAAACAATTCCGCCTAATCTACTTGAAAATGCTACATATCCTAAATGGTCCTAAATATTATGATGTTTTTATTTCAATATTGTTTCTTCTTTTTTTTTGTAGATCATTCGTCAGACTGAATATGACAGAATTATTCAACGTCATACCACCAGAAGAAAACGCTACATTGTGAAGTAATTGTCTGGGAAATACGTGTTCACATTCATTTTCTGGCTTTCGGGTAGTTTGTTTATTAAAATTATTATGCAGTCCATCCAAATTATCTGCCCAATTCATACGTTGTATTATGTTGAGTTATTTAGCATGTGTCCTTGTAGCTGTCTAAACGTGTTTAATGCTTCTGTATTTCAAAATGAAGTTGTTGGGCTATTCTTCCATTTCAGTATAATTTATAATTTGACCCCGCAGCGGTGTTCTTCAATACACTGTGACATATGCATGCAGCGTGATCGACATCTGACAAAGATTTTCGCTCAAGCCGGTGCTAGCCTAGGGGAAGTCTTTAGATTGCAGTTTTTGTATTCGAAAGTTTACAGCGTCATGGCTATAAAAATCAATTGTATTCATTAAAAAATGGCTACAAAAAAAAAGATGTGGTATGATTGCAAATGACCTTTAAGGAACTAAGAGACTAAAGCACGAGAATATAAACAACTATAGGGCACTGTACGACCTCCAATACTGTAAATCAACTAATTTTCGCGAGCAATTTATTTTCGCGACTTTCGCGAGTAGAAAAAATAACTCGAATATAAATCGTGGCAAATATGTAAAACTTGGATCTTTTCTTATTCAAATACATCAAGAAAATTTGAAAATCGCCAACTTTAATCGCCGCGGAGTGGGCTAGAAAGAGCGAAACGCGAAATAAAGTATCCGCGAAAATAAGTTGGTTTACAGTAATGGACAAAACCCATACTGTATAAGGTCCAGGCATGATCAAATGTGAAACAATTCTATAGAGAAAATCAACGTCCTGATTTATAGTTTGAAAAGATATCAACTTGCATACAAACGTAGAGGACTTCATGGGAGAAAAATTAATATACGTTTTACGGATGTTTCTTCCGGACATGCAACAAATCATATTTTTCTTACGATACCTGAAAAAATGAAATATTTAATAGATATGTTAGGCGGTGTTGTCCGTAGAAGTGAAAAGTGAAAAGTACATGTTCCAGCCCCGGTCGGGGAGGAAGAAAAGAATCAGATCTACTGTAGGTTGATTTTCTATGCACTTTATATTTGAAATGGACGTTTTATAAGTTAAACAGATGCCCATGAGCAGATGTATAACGAACGTTCAAAGACAAAATATTTGGTGATGACTACACATTTTTATATTGATGTAATACAGGAGTTCAATAAGTGTTTTACTTCCGGAGCACCGTGGATCAATCCCGCCAATTGGTGGGAATCGTGTTGCTCAGGCTTTAGTTTTTTAAGTTGAATTTTTGAACTTGTTTGTCTTTTCGACGTTTTTCGTTTTATGCCATGGTGTTGTCAGTTCTCATCGACTTACGAGCTTTGAATGTCCTCTTGGCATCTTTTGCCTCTTTTTTTTATATCAACTCTAAGTATAAAATCAAGCAGATGTGGTATGAGTACCAATGAAACAACTATTCATCAGTCGAAATTCCGTGGATGTGTAAGTAACCGTACGGCCCTCAGCTTTAGGTCATTATAAAATGCAGAAATAGAACTACTTTCTTTTGCATTTAAAGAATTCGAGAATGGGATAGGTTGGAGTAATAACAGAAAAGTATTACACATATATCAGATAAGAGAAATTGGCACTGAAGATTTTACTAGAGAGGAAATTCAATTCAAACTAAAACACTTTAATAAATTCTTCGAAACCAAGGAAAATTCAAAACAGAGAGTCCTTAATCAAATGCCAAAATCAAAAGCTCAAACACATCAAACGAATGGAAAACAACTGTCATATTCCTGACTTGGTACCGGCAGTTCCTTTTGCATAAAATGGCGGATTAAACCTGGTTTTATAGCTACATTTTGTAGCTAAACCTCTCACTTGTATGACAGACGATGAAGGATGTTCCTTCATCACACGTATAGATTTTAACTAATTTATCAGAAATGACTGATGTATTTTTTTACACTAAGATCGATTGATTGATTAATCGCAGCTTAAGTCCAGTGACAAATACTACATGCATTTAAGAACGGCTTTACTCTAAAACTCACAAAAAAAAATTACGGGACGCTCAAAGGAAAGTTATTTTCAATTGATGTTTTATTCTGTAGGGAGCTGAAAGGCTTTACTCTGAATAAAACGAAATCTATCACATGTATCCTTATTTCTTTTCCAGATATCCGTTAACGCAGATCGTTTACCAGAATACAATGTTTTCTGTGTTTTTTAATGAGGAAAAACCCCTACAAAAAAAACCGTGTTACCACATTGTCAAGATCAATTTTCTTATTTACCTTTATCTATATAGATATAAGAAGATGTGGTATGAGTGCCAATGAGACAACTTTCCATCCAAGTCACAATTTGTGAAGTAAATCATTATAGGTCAAAGTACGGCCTTCAACACGGAGCCTTGGCTCACACCGAACAGCAAGCTATAAAGGGCCTCAAAACTAGTGTAAAACCATTCAAATAGGAAAACCAACGGTCTAATCTATATAAAAACCAGAAACGAGACCACATCAACAAACAACAACCACTGAACATCAGGTTTATAGACGACAAGCTTTAAGGTAGCACGATTTTGTTTTCTGTTTACGGAGACAAGCATGCTGCTCCTTCCCATCGTTTCATTATTGTGGAAACTAGTAGTACAACGTAAATGTCTCTGAAGTCAACAACAAAACAAATTGAAAAAGGACGTCAGTTATCTTTATAAAGAATTCTCTGATATGTAATTACAGGACGAGACAAACTTTTATGTTTCCTTTGTTTAGTTTAATTACTTGAAAGACCCGGATCTTCTTGCTGAGAACGTGACACGTATTTCCGTTGCTTAGATTAAACTACAGAAAAGGTCATATTATTGTTTGGAGTGAGCCCTTGATTTAGGAAATGATGATTGAATAAAGGAAAGATTGGAAATAGCACGTGGCGTCTTGATTTATAGTTTAAACTTTTTATGTCAATTAGAACCGACATTGTCGTTTCATCTATTTATAATTGTATATCTAATCAAAAGTCTTGTTAACCCTTTGTTTTGTGTCCTGAAATGTGTACTTTCTGTTAAGAAAAAAACAAATAACAAAACAAAACAAAACATGGCCTGTCGACGACTACTTGTTATTACGTCTTCAGCTAAACCTTTTAAAAAGATTTTTCAAAGAAATGTTGTCATAGCATAGAATTTCACCTTAATGCTCAATAACATAGACCGTTATATTTCTTTTCTCTCCTCCTGTATTTAAACAGTTTCATAGTTATGGCTCCTTGTGTCTCAAACAGAGTCGTTCGTTGGAATAATTGTAAATTCATTTCTATTAATGGTATACATATTTTGGTGGTTTTCGTTGGTTAGATTGTGGTGCATTACAGTTTTTTTGTTTCGTGATAGTGAAGGATATAAACCTTTGTTAGTCTTGTATGTTTTTTTTATCTTAGTTCATTTATATGTTTTGGAGTTCAGTGTGACGTCCATTCTCACTGAACTAGTACACATTTTGTTTAGGGGCCATCTGAAGCCCGCCTCCGGGTGCGGGATTTTCTCGCGGTGTTGAAGACCCATTGGTGGCATTCGACTGTTTTCTGCTCTTTGGTCGGGTTGTTGTCTCTTTGACACATTCCCCATTTCCATTCTAAATTTTATAATATACATATGCGCTTGTATGTGTGTGTACGTTTACTTGTTTTTTTGTTTTTTTTTTCTTCACTTCATTGTAACGTATGATACGTATCAACCTTATATTACCCGAGGTTTGGAAAATTTAAGATGGTTAAAAATTATGAATGCATACAGCAACTGTTTGTAATGATATACTTTTTGGGGCAACGACTCTTCACAGTGTTTTAAAAACAAAAAAAGAAGGATTGAAGCAATTTACTATTTCACGATTTCAATTAAATGGTCCTTTCATAAGCCCTCTTTCAGCTATTTCATAATGAAATAAACATCGATTTTACTTCTTTGTTAATAACAAAATGAGGAATCCAAAACATCGATGATCAACTTAAGATGGTCTCAGTATACTCTTAGCAAATTTTAATTGTAGCAACAATCTTTTTCGCCTAAATAGTTACGACAAAACTAGGGCTAGGATGACATTTGAAAAAAATAGGCAGGACAGGAGTTTTGAGTAGGAAAAAAGGCAGGATGTGATTATTTGCAACAACAAAAAAGGCAGGATGACCATTTATGTAAATCAAATGGTAGCTCCCTTACATACTTCAGGCCGTTACACAATATCATGTCGGGGCATTATAAAGTTTACAATACGGTACAAGTTTTTCTCATTTGTCCTCCAAAGGAACATTACAACCTGGGGCAGGGGAACATTTCATAAAATGATAATATAGTAACTGTTATGTATTATTACGCATGCAAATGCACTACTTGCCGGTTCACCTGATGAACTTTTTAGTGTTGCTTTCGTCAAAGAGCTAGTTTTTATTTATTTTTTTCTACTTTTACTTTCGATATCCTATAACTTTTAAAACTCAAAAATTAATTTAGTGTAAAATATGACACTGCTTCATGTACGTAATAGACCGCATAATTTTGGTATACCTGTAGTTACCTACAAAAATTATATGTAGAGGAACTTATTATACTAAAAAATACATTTGGAAAAAAAACTTAAAACTGATAAATGTAAGTGGAATTATGATTCAGTATAAATTTTAACATTACACTGAAAAATATAATCCTGAGAAATTATGCTTTTAAACAATATCTTACTGATTTTGCTGAGCGATTTCCATTCCGTATATTTTGCCGCTTGTGCCACGGTATTTTACAGAAAATCTTTTCAGCTGAAATGGATGTGGATGATTCTAAGTTTCATATTTGCAGGATGCTCGACAAGTATATCAAACCCTTTAAATCTTTTAATCGGAGGAATTATCAGTTTTTATAGCTGGCCGATATTAAAAACATGTAATCTGTGGACATTCCTAACGTTCCTTATCGCTATTGTGGATCCATCTACAGTATTTCATGTTAACAGGACGACTTTTACTATCACCATAGCAATGATTGCTGCTGTTCCACAGTTCATCCGATGTCAACCGTTAAAGAGCAAGCTTAGAGAAGTACGCGCCAATCTGGGACCAGTTTATATACTTTATGTGCTAAGAACTGCATTACTGATCTACAATGTTGACAAAATAGGTGGACGGATGCTCTTTATTTCATTTTTTGCCGCCATTTTAGCCGGTATTTTATTTAGACCAGACAATGGTGTTATGCTTTCGTTGTTGATTATAGGGATACGATCGAACAAACGTAAATTTTGCCACAGAATTTTAATGATTTTTTCATTCATATGGTTTGCTGTTGTAGTATTCTTCTGGGTAATTGTTTTTCATGAAAATGGCATTGATATCGATTAAAATCTGATTAAAATGCAACGTACATTTCTGATCATCGTTTCAAGACCTTTGGGATTTACCGTAATGTTACATGTAAATTTACAACGTAGCTTCAAACATTTCCAGGTGAAATTTCTTTGGTTAAAGCAATATAATGATCATCAAAAAAGAATAGTGAGATCTTTGTAAGCAGCAAGCGCCACATTAAGACACATATTTTAACTTTACTGTTTAGATAATCGTGATATTTATATATACTAGCGACAAAGGAGGGTGGAAAACCTTTAAATCGTACTCTCGTACTCTTTGACGTGCGTGTCTGTAGTGACGTTTGAAATGTCAATGAACGTAATCGACGTATAACTGGTAAATTAGTAAGTCAGGGTTACGCGCGTGGGATTGCGTTACAATAAATTACTTAACACCTTCACCTAATTATTTTTTTTTACAAACAAAACATTTGGTTTTGGCTATGGCTCTAGAAGCCTATTACAAACGGGATATCACATCTTAATTTTGATGTTGTTAATGGAGCCCGTAAATTTAGATACAATATATGTAAACTTATTGATTCTTTGAATAAACCTATTCGTAAAGGTTATCAATCTAAATTGTAATACAATCTTTAAAAACTGCCTTTTTCGGTACTATTATTAACTTTGCTGTTAATAAATTTAATCACAATAAATATGTATTGATATAGTAATGAACACTTATGATTCTACATCCTGTCGATACTAAAAACTTGGCATTATACAAGGCCGTGATTTCTCAGACGTACTGCTTGATATGATGTTTTTACACTAAATCCATTGGATGTGTACTGATATTTTAGTCTATGAAATCACGATTTATTTATTAGTTGTAGTTGGCTTTAAACTAACTTTAAACAACTTGAGTACTATTAAATCGGTATGCTGTGTCTTTTGTCTCATTCGTTAGTTTGTTTGGTTTCGTGGCGGTTTTATTTTGTGCTGTTACGCCATTGCCCCTGGTTCAAACATGTTTAACGTTACCTCATCCTATATGTTCCTGTCCCAAGTCATGAGCCTGTAGTTCAGTGGATGCGTTGTTTGCTGTCTGTCAGATTTGTTTTTCGTTTATTGTTTACATAAATGAAGCAGTTGGTATTCTCGTTTGAATTTCTTACATTTTGTGATGTCGGGCCATTTTACAGCTGATTTAAGGTATGTGTTATGTTCATTGTTGAAGGTGACCTATAATTCAGCTTATATCCACGTCATTTGGTCTCATTTGGATAGTTGTCTCATTTGGATAGTTGTCTCATTCGGAATCATACTACATCTTCTATTTTTGTTTTACATTAATTTGCGTAATTAACATATTTGTGCCTGCAATTGCAAAGAAAGAGAAGACGAAGAAGAATGACTATGTTCCTTTTCATAATAAACAATCCTTTCAGTTATGTTTCAAGTTGGAAGATTTCATCCGTCTTGACAAAGTCAAACGGCAAATATCACGCACAGTGTGTTGTACTTTAATTTTATTCATTTTGCTGATCAACACTGATTTACTATGTTAAAAATATAATTATGCAAAAAAGCGTTGGCGAATTATACAGATAAATTAGTTTTGTAATGAAACATCAAACTTGTATCGTTATTACTTTAAATTGCAATTCGTATACATTAACATCCGTGTAGTTTAAAATATCTATACAACCAAACAGGACTTTAGTCAATAATGTTGTAATAAATTTGATTTGATATATATCATTTATTTACAATTAAATTTTTTTTTTTTCATCTTTGAGAAATGTGTGTAGTGCTTTGAATTAAAATTGAGTTCATAAAGATTCGTGTAGATTATCTTTTCAAAAGATGTTCTGAGTGATTAAAAATATACAAACGAAACAGGTTTGATGTATACTTTGAAAGTAAATCTTTTAAAAGTAATCAATATGTATAAATAAATTGCTTTGATTTTTTATGCTTAACAGACATAACTTTTACATCGTTATATTTACACACACACTATTTTACAGTTACAGTCCCCGTGACAATGGCGTGTCCTAGTTGTAGAAATCTATGTAGATTGTGAAATATAGCACTACAAACTGCTCAGAGTCTGAAAAGACCAGTTTTTTGCTCGACCAGTAAAGTCGAGCACAGATTTTACTGGACTAGACTCGACATTTCTCGACAGTACTTAACTGTACTTAACTGTACTCGACTTTGGTCTCGACTTTACTTTATAAGTCTGATTCAGTAATTTATGATCTTGGTGTAGTCTGAAATGGTCTCGACCAAGGCTCGACCAGTCTTGACCAGTCTCGACTGGTCCTAATTAGCCCATCTAATTAAATAAAATATTGATCCTACAAAATTCCAGGTTATTTGGTACTTGGTTCGTTGCTGGGAAATTAAAGAAGTAAATTAATAGGTAAAAAAAAGCAAGAATTTTCAGTTTTGATTAAATTCAGATAGTCATCTTTAATTATTTCTGTAACTTTTTCAAATCAACTTGGATTTTCATAAAACTATACAGCTATCTCAATTATACATTGATCTTACTGAATCCTAGGTTGTTATGTAGTTTGGTGCATTGCTGTCAAATTTAAGGATTTAATTAATAGGTAAAAAAAGCAAGAATTTTCAGTGGGACTGAATTCAGCTAGTCAACTTTAAATTTGTTTATTATTTTTTCAAATTAACTTGGATTTTCATAAAAACTATACAGCTTTCTCAGTTGTATATTGATCTTACTGAATTCCATGTTGTTATGTTGTTTGGCATATTGCTGTCATATTTAAAGATTTAATTAATCAAGGTAAAAAAAAACTAGAATTTTCAGTTTGGACTAAATTCAGATAGTCATCTTTAAATTTTTTTTATAACTGGTTCAAAGCAACTTGGATTTTCATCAAAATCTACAGCTATCTCCATTATATATTTATCTTACAAAATACCAGGTTATCTGATAATTTGGTTTATTTCTGTCAGATTAAAATATTTCAGCCTTTTTACCCTTTACCTAAGTCATTAAATTTGACAGCAACACACCAACATACAAAACAATCTGGCATTTGGTAAGATAAATATATAATTAAGATTTGAAAAAAGTTTTAAAATTTTAAAAATGCCACCTTTGTTTTGTTAAAACAAGAATTTAATATAATCATGATACTAGAACTTTCATAGGAATCCTTGATAACCTTTTAAAATAATTTTTGTCAAAATTAAAGACATGGCATACAAGAAGCATTTTAATAAGGCTCAATTACATCAGTATATGTGTGTTTTACAGGTAA
Organism: Mytilus californianus; assembly: GCF_021869535.1. Classification (NCBI taxonomy): domain Eukaryota; kingdom Metazoa; phylum Mollusca; class Bivalvia; order Mytilida; family Mytilidae; genus Mytilus; species Mytilus californianus. The sequence goes on along the minus strand of NW_026262582.1, from coordinate 25,781,435 downwards.
AAAGAACGCCCTATTTTTCTTAAACTCGTGTATTACTTATCTAGTGAATGCAAAAGGCATTGCGATTTAAGTTAAACAGGATGTTGCAATTTTGAATGAATGTTATTTAGAATTTAATACTCTCTGACCAGGTTGTGATCTTTTTAATGAGTTTGCCCCAAGCAGGAGGTATTACTTTATACTTCACCACTAATCAGAAGAACAATTTTATTAATTTCTTTAATTTTTTATCCGCTTTTGATATATGTTATATATACTATATCCCAAATTATAATAATAGATATATTTCTAATATAAGGTTACGGGTGCAGGATTTTCTCGCTGTGTTGAAGACCCTTTGGTGGCCTTCATGTGTTGTCTGCTCTTTGGTCAGGTTGCTGTCTCTTTGACATATTCCCCATTTCCATTCTCAACTTTATTTAACAATTGCATTGATTTTGTTGGCTGTTGTTACCTCATTAAAAAGATAATTAAATATATAACTATTGTGTATAATCATGAAACCTATGTAGTTTAATTTATTTGACAGTTTTAAACCAAATTAACAAATAACCTGGTATTTTTTTAAGATAATTATATAATGGAGATAGCTGTAGATTTTGATGAAAACCCAATTTGCTTTGAAATAGTTATAAAAAAATTTAAAGATGACTATCTGAATTTAATCAAAACTGAAAATTCTTGCTTTTTTTTACCTATTACTAGTAATTAAATCCTTATATTTGACAGCAATACACCAAACTGCATAACGACCTGGGATTCAGTAAGATCAATGTATTAATAGTTGAGATAGCTGTATAGTTTTATGAAAATCCAAGTTGATTTGAAAAAGTTATAGAAATAATTAAAGATGACTATCTGAATTTAATCAAAACTGAAAACTCTTGCTTTTTTTACCTATTAATTAATATCTTTAATTTCACAGCAATGAACCAACTACCAAATAACCTGGAATTTTGTAAGATCAATATTTAATTTAGTTTGATAGGCTGATTCAGACCAGTCAAGACTAAATTTGAAGGTCAAGAATAGTTGAGACAGGTCGAGACTAGTCGAGACTGAGTCAAGACTGGTCGAGACAGGTCGAGACAGGGTAAGACTGGTCGAGACAGGTCGAGACTGGTCGAGCCTTGGTCGAGACCATTTCAGACTACACCAAGATCATCAATTACTGAATCAGACTCATTAAGTAAAGTCGAGACCAAAGTCGAGTACAGTTAAGTACAGTTAAGTACTGTCGAGACAATGTCGAGTCTAGTCGAGTAAAATCTGTGCTCGACTTTACTGGTCGAGCACAAAAACTGGTCTTTTCAGACTCTGAGCAGTTTGTAGTGTAGTGTACTTTGCTAATAACCATGTAACCATAATTGAGACCTGAAGTCATCTTTAATGTTTGCATTGATGTTTGCTCATTTCTATGAGTCTAATAGGTGTTGAGGAATCACAAAATGCTAAAATAATTAAAAGGATAACATTATGTGGTTGCACTCATTAATGCGTTTCTGTGTCCGATTATTTACCTGTGCTTCATGTAATAGGTTTCTGTCTTTTAGCTTATATTTAAGTTTTTTTTTAAAGCCAGACAGGAGGTGACAAATGGCGGAAAAACACTAGTAAGGTAACAATAGTTTTGGATTTAATATTTCTTGAACACTAATAAAAAATCATCTTGTAGAATGTTTCTATCAATATCTGTGTGGGGATAGATATAAATTTTATAGATTGCGTCACGAAAGGGAGATGACTCTTAAAAGGACTCTAGAATCTGTAAACATTTGAAGACAAATATATCCTAAGACCAAAAAGATTTCCAAATCTGATTTCATGTTTCATTTGTACCAGTAGTACTGTATAGGGGATACCACGGGCTCTGTGGTCAGGGCTTCATTCTAGTTTCACCGTTTTACTCGAGGCCTCGCAATATAGGCTCCGGGCTCATTTAAATAATCTTTTTTTGGACTCCAGGCTCAAGATACGTGGACCCCGGGCATCAAAGAGCTATGGACTATGGAGCCTGTGTAAATACCCAATACTTTAAATATTCGACGATGGATGAATCGACAGTATCCCAGAAAAACTGACTAAAATAAAAGAAACAAACAAGCATAGATTTCACAGGTAAATGTTTTCGTGTGTGTCTATATTGTGTATACAATGGTTTGTGTGTAATGTTCTAGTGATGTAGGTTGTTCATCCACTGACCTTTTAACACGGAGGTTATGAGTTCGAACCCGCTCGTGGCAACGTGTGTTCGACTCCGATGTTAATCAACTAGGTAAATATAAAAATAAAAAGATGTGGTATGATTGTCAATGAGACAACTCTCCACAAGAGACCAAAATGACACAGAAATAGGTACGCCAGTTTTCCTCCCAAAGGTCAGAGTTTCTCACCGGGGAAATTGGCATCCTCCATCAATAAAAACTGGTCACCATATTTTAGCCTAATAGTATTCAACTGAAAGTCGTGGTAAAGACGTACTTTGACCTATAATGGTTTACTTTTACAAATTGTTACTCATTGGGACTCATACCACATCTTCTTATATCTACTAACAATCAATCATGTTATATAATTATAAAATATATATTATCTGGGTCCTGTTTCTTGCCATAAGGGTCACTGGAAAGAACAAAACAAAACCAAAACCAAAAATTAAAATCACTTAAAAGTATGACCAGTTTTCTCTAAGCTTTTGATTAGAACAAGCCAAAAGTCCTTTTGGACTAATTTTCTGCTTTCGTGGTTTATTTTCCATTTCTGTGTGTTTCTGCTTATGTCTGGTTTTTGATAGAATAGTAATAGACTACCTTTGTACCAAATGCTGTACATATTTGACCTGAGACTAGATGAACCTCTCCTTTTAACCTCATTTTAGTTTTACACTCCTCGTGTTTTCATGCATAGACAGTCCCTATGCGTATCTGTAAAACATATTGCTTCAATATCCATTTAATACATGTTTGAAATATCCATGACATCAGTTGTATTTACGGTTGTAATTGTATCAATAAAAAGTACTGTTTGTGTAATATTGAAAGACCAGTTTATGATACAGCAACCAGGCAACACAAGCAATAATATTCAAAAGACAATACACTATAGTCAATGTCGAAATAAAAGTCTGGTCCTCTACTGATTTCCATTTACATCAGTGGTTGAAATATTTGATATATAACGTGAAATCGAGTTATAAAAGACTAGAGTTCTGATTCAAGAAAATACGTTATAGTCACTGACAATGTCGAAATAAAAATCTGATCCTCTACTGCAGTGGTTGAAGTATTTGATAGAGTTCTGTTTCAAGAAAATACACCATAGTCCATGTCGAAATAAAAGTCTGGTCCTCTACTGATTTCCATTTACTGCAGTGGTTGAAATATTTGATATATTAGGTGAAATCGAGTTATAAAAGTCTAGAGTTCTGATTCAAGAAAACACATTATAGTCACTGACAATGTCGAAATAAAAATCTGATCCTCTACTGCAGTGGTTGAAGTTTTTGATAGAGTTCTGTTTCAAGAAAATAAACTATAGTCCATGTCGAAATAAAAGTCTGGTCCTCTACTGATTTCCATTTACAGCAGTGGTTGAAATATTTGATATATTAGGTGAAATCGAGTTATAAAAGTCTAAAGTTCTGTTTCAAGAAAATACATTATAGTCAATGTCGAAATAAAAGTTTGGTCTTCTACTGATTTCCCTTCACAGCAGTGGTTGAAATAATTGATATATTAGGTGGAATCGAGTTATAAGGGTCTAGAGTTCTGTTTCATCAGTAGACTTTGGTGGTAGACGTGTGTTGTGTTTGTGCTGTGTCGGGATTGTTGTTCTACTTCCGGTTGGGTCATGCGTATTCACAACATTGGACATTACAACTTCAGTTGTATAACATTTGCATTTTAAACGACGACGCAATTCTTTAATTCTGAAGATATAGATGAAAGGGTCAATCAAAGGGTTCAATAAGAGCAAATTATTCGTAATCCTGATAATTTCATTATTTATATTATTGTTAATATTGATGTATAGGCCGTACAAAGTTCTAGGTAAAACGGAACAAGCAGTAACAGCTATTATACAGCTAAGCGTTATGATACAACGACGCATGCGCAACGCTTCTTTCTTCTTCTGTTCAACTTGAACTTCCGACAGGCTTTCTATTGTATCCACTCTTCTTTGCCTCCGCATTAGTTTTGTCATTAATACAAAATAAAAAAAGGCAATCGATGATACAAAAACGCTCGACGGCACATCAACATATAAGAGAAAATTTTGCTGTGTTGAATATTTTGGATTGCATCCTTGTGGTGTGTTCGGGTTTCTCCCGCTGTGTATCTCCAAAATGCAGCGTATTAACATATACACATGTATAATGAACAGACTTACCCCAGCTGAAACATTACTTGTTAAGCCTTTAAGAACTCGATTTGGCGTTATAAAGGTGGCATTTAATCGTTCAAGACACATAAATAATGTTAATATGAGTGAATATTCTACCATTGCAGGTACAACGTGTTTTAAGACTATACACAGGTTCTGATGGGGACCATTTGCATTGATTTCCGTGTTGTTAACGACGACCACATGCCAGATATATTCAACCATCATACAAGCATCGCTTATTATGAGAAGCATCGCCAGCCGAGAAAATCGAGTTTTCAATATCCGTCCATTCTTAGCCAACGCAAAAATAGCACACACATGAATTCCAAATAATATCACACAAAAAACGACGATGAATATCCACTTCATTGCTAGTGAAATGTTATAGCATTTTGATAGTTCGTCGCAGTTGTAGCAGTGTTGACATAACAGTTACAGTTGCGTGGTGGTTGGAAAGTTGTTATTCTACAACCGCTATATCCAGTATTCTTTATTCCAATAATAATGAACATATAGCGCTGTTATTTATAAGGCGAACCAACATTTTTCTGACATTAGTTATAGAAAATAATGTTATACTTAGTATTTTATTGTAATTAGAATGATGCGTTTTTATAGAATGCTTTTAACTTATTTCATTTTGTATCCGCAATAAAATGTAGTCTTTAGATAGGAAACCCATTGTTGTCATAACATTAAATCCATCTTTAATACTTCTGCTTAATAAGGTCAGAGCTGTTTCCGATAATTTAACTTATAAAAATCAGCGTCTCATTCTTTGTTAACAATAACGAACCATTATATATAGGTTGATTCCATTAAGGTTGCATGATTATATATACTGACCATTAAAAAAACTGAAATTATTTTTAATAATTGGAATAATTATTTAGTAAATGTGTCTAGCTATTTTTTTTAAGTCCTACTGCACACAGGTTCTTTAAATCATACCATAAGCGCACGTAAAGACTTTTTACAATGTAGTTTGGATATATATCCTGTATCGGCACTTCTGAAAGCGTTCTGGTTTATTTTTTGTTGTGAAAACCTGTTCAGCAACTTCGGGGTTTGTTGAGGAGACGCACACCGTCAAACACCAAGAAGCAGACATTTCGTTGGTTGACGTTATAATTGTCAGAATATAACAGCTTTTTTCGATGCTAGGGCATAAGTCCTGAATTTAAATTCAATAGGTCTTTTTAATGTTTTATCTCGATACAAAACAAGTTTCATAAGTACTAAAGGTGTAATGATAATTAATTGTAAGTCATTTTCAAGTATAGAAATGACGAACGATGGCGATATAATTGGAAATTAATATTTTTATCTCCGAGTCGTTCGTTCTTATCGTAAAATTATCGTAATTCTGAACGGACTGAAATCTTTATCTTTCCACAAAATTTTTTTTTCAGTCAACGTAGATTTGTTTTGAAAATTTAACATCTCCTCCTCCACCTAATATAATAAGACAAAAATAACTAGTCAGCATTGTTCTCAAAGTTACACTGGATTCTGCGATAACATAGTTTGACTTTAAGGATAGACTTAGGTGAAATTAAAAAATCTAGAATTTAAAATTGATACTATTAGTCAGGAGGGCATAAGTTAAGAAACAAAATAAGATAAAAATATTGATAGGTTATGGAACTCCTTTCGAGATATTTGAATTCTCTTTTTGTGAAAACCTGTTCAGCAACTTCGCACACCGTCAAACACCAAGAAGCAGACATTTCGTTGGTTGGCGTTATAATTGTCAGAACAAAACAGCTTTGTCATAAACCTCCTCGCGTATAAAGCCGGGTATTTATACATTCTCATCTTTTAAAATTCTCGATTTCAGCGTTCCTGGTGAAGGGAGTGTCTGTATGGGGTCCCAGAGTAGAGAATAATGGGCCATCGGTAGAGAAAAATGCACCAAAAAAATAGATTATAGAGAAAAATTGACCAAAAAAATAGATTATATAGAAAAAGTGACCTAAAAAATAAATTATAGAGAAAAATTGACCAAAAAAATAAAGAATAGAGAAAAATTGACCAACAAAATAAAGAATAGAGAAAAAATTACCAAAACAAATAAAAAAAACCCAAATAATGCGGTTCTAAATATAAAGGATAGCAAATAGTAGGGAAAAAAGAGTAGAAAAATAGCATAAAAAACTAATTAAAGAACAGAGAAATGAAGAAACGCCCCCTTCTACCTAGACCCTCATGAAGGGAAAATCATACATAGTTAAAACAGAATGTAATGATCTAGATCGGTCATCGATATTTTGTTAAAATTTCAGATTTATTTTGTCAACACAATAATTTGTAAGTCCCCCCTCTCACATAACTAAACGTTTATGACTGTTTTGTATCAAAAGTTTTTCAACACATTTAAATCGCATGACATATCTCTACGCATGTAAACTAAATTGAATCTTTATCTCATTTTCGTCATCAGTGCATTGCAAACAACATCTCTTTAGTGTTCTAGCTTTACAATTAAAATCATACAACACATGCAGTGAAACATATAAAGTTATCCATTTTAGGTAATTAAAAATGTCCATATCAATTTTGTTCAGTCTGTCTTCAACAAAACTATACTTTGGGTTGATTAAGTTAAAAAGCTTAATGTAAATGCACTTGTCACAATTATGAATGAATTCCCGGTAGTATTTAAAAAACGAAAAAAATGATTGAGGTTAATTTATCTTTGCAAAATTAGCAAGAATCAATCAAAAACATAATATTAGCAGTACATCTTTCTAAATTCCAGGGGATTTTTGTCGTTAAACTTTCATTTTGAAATAAGACTTCGTATACGATGAGCAAAGTCCACAAATACATGAGGGTCTGAATGGGATTTGCAGAATAGGGAATAATGAACCAAATCTACAGAAATATGGACAAAAAAATAAAGAATAGAGAAAAATGAGACCAAAAAATAAAGAATAGCAAATAATGGGGTGCTGAAATATAAAGAATAGTCTAGAGAAAAATAAGCAAAAAATATAAAGAATAGACAAAAATTACATAAAAATTAAAGAATACAGAAATGAAGAATCCCCCAACCAGACCCAGATGCATGTATCAGAACTGGTATTTGCAAATTGTTTTAGAAAATCAACAAAAAACATCGAATTATCTCTATTTAAAATTCAATTAATATCTACATGCATATCGACATGAAATTAAGATTTTAATAAAAATAAGCAGGTGTGGTATGATTGCCAATGAAATGACTATACATCAGAAAGTAAATAACATAAAAGTTAGCTACTATTATTATTATAATAGATCGCCGGACGGCCTTCACTAATAATCAAAACCCATAACGCATTGCAAGCTAGAACAGGCCCCAACATGACAAATGTAAAACAATTCAAACCAGAAAACTAACGACCTGATTTATGTACAAAACAATAAACGAAAAACAAATACTATATACAGCAACAAACAACAAACACTTAATTACATGCTCCTGACTTAGGATAGACTTTGTTTATCAAGCGAAAGTAAAGAACAATGCTGCCATGAGTTGTACGAATAACATTCACGGGGACATTTTATCCACATACATGTAACGCTATTTTTGCTTATATGAAGATAAAACCGACAAATATGTACTGATGTGTTCACGCGAGATATGAATAAGTTTAGTCAAAACTAGCTTTTTTGAAGTGTTCACGCGAGATATGAATGAATAAGTTTAGTCAAAACTAGCTTTATTGAAGTGTTCACGCGAGATATGAATAAATGTATTCAAAACTAGCCTTTGCGCTAGGTTGTGCTGTTCTGTTTGGACGCTTTCGGTTTGATACTCTCAATCTGTTTGATATGTTTTACTTTTCAAGAACGTATACCTGGTAAATTTTATTCTAAAATCATGTATTTTTAATGGGAAACGTATCATGTTGAACCATGCGTTAAGGCAAAGTTCTTTTCGTGTAAGACAATAGTATCTGTATAAGTTATGCCATTTACGGTTCCTACAAACGGATTACCCCTTGGTCATCGGTGACACTCTTGTGTGGAATACGTATATATAAAGGTCAACCCAGTCATGAGTTCCACAAAACGTTTAAAGAGATGATCATAACCTTACCATTAAGAACGTTCGGTTCAATAGCTTTCTTTTCAGCAGCTTTGGTAGCCTCTAGGAAGAAAACAAGCTCTGGTATATCGTAGAAATTGAGAGATATATACTCTATATGCCGTGGCTGCCAAATTGTTACATGAACATGGAAAGCTAAGATTTGAGAAAATTGAAGTCATATTGTGTCAGTAGTTTTGAACTTACACAAATACCATGTGTAAATCCAGAAATGGAGACAACGTATAAATATAGTTGTGTTGGTTTCCCGAATTCTAAATAAAATGATCAAAATGTCTAAATAACAGTGACAGATTATCATCTATATAGAAACGAATGAAGTGAAAGTGAAGGAAAAAAGGCAGGATGAGCAACTTGGCGAAAAAAAAGGCAGGATGACAATTTATGTAAAAAAAAGTCAGGATAAACTAATAAATAAAAAGACAGGACCGAATAGAGTGAAAAATAAAAATGCAGGACAGAGATTACAACTAAAAAAAATAATGCAGGACAAAATTTTTCATCCTAGCCCCCCCCCCCCCCCCCCCCCCCCCCCCCTAAAAATCAAATGGTAGCTCCCCAAGTCGAAGATAAAATGACAACGCAATGGCAAAGAACGAAAAACCTCCAAAAAAACATACAACAGTCTACAAAACACAACATAGACAACTAAATCCTGGCCATACGAACGCCATCAAATACCGTCAGGGATCTCAGGTTTTCGGCAGGGTAAGCATGTCATGCTTGACATGTGACAACCGTCGTGTTGCTTTTGTAAATTCGAAGTCGGTGATAAGTCTCATTCTACCGTGACGGTTTAAACATTTCAAAAAGATACATCAAATCCCTGTTTGATATTAAACTCATCGTAGATACCAGGATAAAAAATGTGTACGGCAGCGTACCGTTCCTTCTGTCGAAAGTCGCTTGTGTTCACTATGTTACTTACATAGTTTCATAATACCTTGTAGACAATACTGAATTTTCTGCAGATGAAATGACTGATTTTTTACTGAAATATTAATCATGACAAATCAAATGGTCGATTTAGATTAATTGTATGAATAACACAAATCCTAGCTGAGTGTGTGATAAAACAGAATGTTACCCTCGTATTAGCCAGTAAAATGTGTTGTATAAGTAACGCCTAACCACCAGAGGGTGATAGAGCAGAATGTTACCCTCGTATTATAGCCAGTAAAATATGTTTTTATAAAAAACGCCTAACCACCAGAGGGTGATAGAGCAGAATGTTACCCTTGTATTAGCCAGTAAAATATGTTTTATGAATAACGTCTAGCCACCAGAGGGTGATAGCGTAGAATGTTACCATCGTATTAGCTAGTAAAATATGTTTTATAAATAACGCCTAGCCACCAGAGGGTGATAGAACAGAATGTTACCCTCGTATTAGCCAGTAAAAAATGTTTTATAAGTAACGCCTTGCCACCAGAGGATGATAGAGCAGAATGTTACCCTTGTATTAGCCAGTAAAATACGTTTTATAAATAACGTTTAGCCACCAGAGGATAATAGAGCAGAATGTTACCCTCGTATTAGCCAGTAAAATACGTTTTATAAATAACGTTTAGCCACCAGAGGATAATAGAGCAGAATGTTACCCTCGTATTAGCCAGTAAAATACGTTTTATAAATAACGTTTAGCCACCAGAGGGTGATAGAGCAGAATGTTACCCTCGTATTAGCCAGTAAAATACGTTTTATAAATAACGTTTAGCCACCAGAGGATAATAGAGCAGAATGTTACCCTCGTATTAGCCAGTAAAATACGTTTTATAAATAACGCTTAGCCACCAGAGGATGATAGAGCAGAATGTTACCCTCGTATTAGCCAGTAAAATATGTTTTATGAATTACGCCTAGCCACCAGAGGGTAATAGCGTAGAATGTTACGATCGTATTAGCCAGTAAAATATGTTTTATAAGTAACGCCTTGCCACCAGAGGGTGATGGCGAAGAATGTTACCATCGTATTAGCCAGTAAAATATGTTTTATAAGTAACGCCTTGCCCCCAGAGGATGATAGAGCAGAATGTTACCCTCGTATTAGCTAGTAAAATATGTTTTATAAATAACGCCTAGCCACCAGAGGGTGATAGAACAGAATGTTACCCTCGTATTAGCCAGTAAAATATGTTTTATAAGTAACGCCTTGCCACCAGAGGGTGATAGAGCAGAATGTTACGATCGTATTAGCCAGTAAAATATGTTTTATGAATTAGCCTAGCCACCAGAGGGTAATAGCGTAGAATGTTACCATCGTATTAGCCAGTAAAATATGTTTTATAAGTAACGCCTTGCCACCAGAGGGTGATGGCGAAGAATGTTACCATCGTATTAGCCAGTAAAATATGTTTTATAAGTAACGCCTTGCCCCCAGAGGATGATAGAGCAGAATGTTACCCTCGTATTAGCTAGTAAAATATGTTTTATAAATAACGCCTAGCCACCAGAGGGTGATAGAACAGAATGTTACCCTCGTATTAGCCAGTAAAATATGTTTTATAAGTAACGCCTTGCCACCAGAGGGTGATAGAGCAGAATGTTACCCTTGTTTAGCCAGTAAAATATGTTTTATGAATAACGCCTAGCCACCAGAGGGTGATAGAACAGAATGTTATCCTCGTATTAGCCAGTAAAATACGTTTTATGAATAACGCTAGCCATCAGAGGGGGATAGCTCAGAATGTTACTATCGTATTAGCCAGTAAAATATGTTTTATAAATAGCACCTTGCTATTAGAGCGAGATAGCGCAATTTTACCCTCATACTAGTCAGTAAAAACTGGAATTTTAAAATAATGTATAAAAATTACTATTTTTATATACCTTACTTATCTAATTTTGAGTAATGTTATTTTTTTGTTTGCGTCGATCTTTTTTTTTTTTTATATTTCTTTAAATAGAAAAGCTGCATCATGAAGTAAACAGAAGGCACCAAGTCGATACTTGCAATTTGGCATTGCACATTGTAATTCTTTTCTCGGACATGTTTATGATGCCTTAACACTTAATCCGTTGTCTGTGTACTGATTGATTGATATTGAAGTGTTGGAATATATGATTTATTTATAAACTGTAATTGGCTTCGAACTTGCTTTCAGTAGATACGAATACTCTATCTTAGATCGGTAGTTTGTGTCTTTTGTCATATTGTTACATTTTATTTTGTTCTTAGTGCCGATCTGGTGTGTCGAGCCCTTGAGGGCTATACACATGTTTAACCCCACCATATCCTTTATTAGCCAGTTCCAAGTCAGAAGCCTATAATTTAGTGCTTGGTGTTCGTTGCTGTCTACTTTTATAAATTAGTTGTTTTTCGTTCATTGTTTTAACATAAATCAAGCCGTTGATTTTCTCGTTTGTATCGTTTCACATTTTGTATCGTGAAGGATTTTTATAGCTGACTATACAGTATTGGTTTTGCTCATTTTTGAAGGCCGTATGATGACCTGTAGTTGCCTTCACCGTGTCTTTTGGTTTCTAGTGAGTAGTTGTCTCATTTGTAATCTGATTCATACCACATCCCCTTAATTTTATTTTGATATATTAAAAGATCTACAGTAACTAATGTATCTATAAAGCCGTTGGATATTTTTTTTCTAATGTAATGCTTTCATATAGTAAATTGTAACATAGTTTGTATACCTTAATATGATATTTTCGTTGTCGAATTTTACTGTGGTAGATGCCATACAAAATTGTTTATTTTAAGTTAATGTTGCAAGATAGCAGATTGGTGGGCACAATCGTCTCAACTCGGCCGATTCCGACCAAAGACGGAGAGTAGCGGATTCACCCGAGGATTGCTGATTGTTTGTATCTGAATAATGATCAATCGAGCAATATGCTGTCCATCTCTTTTTGTGTTATTGTTTACTAAAATACATGGTGTGTCCATGTATGGCATGGGCTATGTTCTTAGCCAAAAATGGAGTTTGGTGTTCATATCCTAATATTGCCCTCATACTTTGGCTTTGTGTAAAACTCCAGTCTTTTTGAAAATAAAACACAGCTTCGCTATCGCTGATGAAAAGTTGTTCTCCTGGTAACCAGTTAGGATGCAGTTTATATCTTTTTCAAGTATTTGATTCAAAGATAGACGATTTAAATTATTACCGAGGAGTACACATTGACTCTCTGTCGTTAGATTTTGTTTTAATACCGCACCGCGGCGGTCTGTTATATAAAATGACAGATACATTATACCATAAAATATCGAGTAATTGACGTCACTTAAAACATTATTTGTCTTTGAATGGCGTTTTTACATGATCAATTTTCTTTTATATCTATTTTTCTTTTTATTTCAATATTAAATCATACATATATGTTGTCAATTAGTCGATTTATTGTTATGTAATATTCATTATCTTTCTCATTTTAACACATGGCGCAATAAAGAATCGGAGATCATCGAAAGATATCAAGCTAATCAAATAAGTGCATTGGATGAACATTATTAATGTCCTCCATTGAAAATTTGAATAATATCATCTTTATAAGTCATCAGAATTATAGGAAAAATTGCTGCAGATATGTAAACATTTGTCTGGTAGTGGTTTTGGAAGATCATTACATTTATGTTCTGATGAACGCCAATGAGCAGAGAGAGTTGAAACACAACTGATCGTTGGAATTACACGTTATTAATGATCATGGTGTGGTTAACAATAAAGGGAATAACACATCAATAAACATACATGTACATGAACATTGGTGTTCGGGAGATACACGTAACAATCAATACAATATACTGGCGGAACTAAAAAAATGGCTAGAAACGTATGTCTCGAGATTATTCATTTAGAATCAATGTACAGGAAGAAATTAATGCAAAATAGCTATTAAAATATTGTGAATAAAGTTTTATAACAAGACGATATTATTTTCTTGTGTACATTTTAAGTCTTTTTACACATATGTTTTATGATATGTTAGGCGGTTTTGATACACATTTGCAGAAACGTTTTCAACGCATAACTCAGAATTTATCAAAACATGCAAGCTAAACAAGACAGTTGTAATCCGCTTAATGTGTATTTTTAGAATTACCGACTTAGTCATACTTTGCAGCAAATATTTTAAAGAAAAATAAAGGAAAAAAAGAAAAAAAACATCCAAGATAATAAGAATTTTAAACAACAAAACAACAAATATTTTCTAAAAGCAAGCTGCAACTTTCTTTCTTTTGTTTAATAAAAACGTTCATTTACTAAAGAATTAGAATCCGAATGTGTATCATTAAAACACTTCAGTGCCGATGAAGTGATTACAATTATGTAACAGAAATAATTTGTTTGCTTCATCCTTGGTTATTCAGTAAAGCTGGCAAAAAAGTACGTGATTCGCTTGTGTATGTACCAGGTAGTGATAATTATGAATACATGTATATACAATGTAGTAGTCCTTTGTTATATTATGTTGATCATTGTCATTTTGTTAAGTTTCTTTTGTTATATTGTACCTATTCTAACATCGGACTCAGACTTCTTTTATACTGAGTTTAACTGTGCTTATTGCTGTGTGTTGGTTTATTCCAAATTGGAAAGAGATTTTTTTTTTACTTTTGATTCATTTGTATATTTCGGAGTTTAGTGGAGTGACTAATTCGCTGAACTAGTATTCATCATTGTTTAGGGGTCAGCTGAATCCCGCCTCCGGGTGCGGTATTTTCTCGCTGCGTTGAAGATCCATTGGTAACCTTTCGCTGTTGTCTGCCCTATGGTCGGGTTGTTGTCACTAACACATTCCCTCTCCATTCTCTGTTCTAATATATGATATGATATTTAATGTACTACTATTATATTGGAGGGTCTTGATTGGGGGTGTCTTTCATTTCTGTATTCTTTAATTTTTTAGGTCATTTTTCTCTATTCTGTATATTTTTTGTCCATTATTCTCTATTCTGTTTAGCCCCATCGAGACCCTCATATTGATTTGCACGTTTTATTTCGTGACCCTCAGATTGAATAGTTATGACTTGTGTGGCCATCCTCTTTAAATAATGAATATTTATTTAGGTATTTATCAATTTAATTGGTATAACAGAGATGATATAGTTAAGATTATTTTTATTACTCTGGTCACATATGTTGCATGAACACAGACATCGTAAATATGAAACGAATAGATGTATAAATATGTACGATCAATGTTTTAAATTATGATTATTGTTCACGTTTGAACTGCATAGTAGTGCGTTGACAGTATCAAAGCTCGCTATACATTTCTAGTATCTTAAAAAAAATCTTTGAATATAGTTTACGATGCGTATTGACGCAATTTTCTTCGTAACAGTGTTTAGCTTAAAATTCAGATTTGTATTAATGGATTTTTATTCATCTATATTTACATTGACAAAACTTTCCGAAAACGAATCAAAACTTATTTCAGCCCTTCAGAGATTTATTGCAGAACAGGAGGTCGAGGGACAAAGTATTGACGGATTTCTGAAAGAGTGAGGCACCTATAATACTGTATAATAGTTCAGGGATCATAAACATGTAATATTAACTCATCACTGTATATTCAACAAGTTGGCGTACAGTTAAGTTGCTATCAAAACTAGTTAAATGCAAATAAAAATGCTTTAAGGTAAACCAAAATATATTAAATAAGTTAGAATTATGAATATAAATGTAAATACATATCGTAAATAGACCTTTTTATAAGCGTATGTATGTATTGTTTGTATTTCACATTTTAAAGCTTGTACAAATTTTAAGTTAAATAAAGTTATTTTCAAATTTATTATATTTTTAATTGTTTCTTTTTTCAGTTTTTGTTGAAATTTCAATTGCAACAATCGTTTTATTTCTTTTAAGATATACCACTGTTTCATTTATATTTTTTTCTACGAAATATTTATTGCTAAGAGTGACAAATATATACAAAGAAAGGACCCAATATGGGCTTAATTTACGTTCAAATATTATTGAAATAACTATAAACATAAGAAACGAAGTTCAGTGCGAAAGACCCCTATAGTTGTTTTCAGTAACTCTAATCATTACACTTGGGGCCTCGGTGACCGAATAGTCCTAGTAGTTCATTCACCAGCCTGTCAACACTGCCTTTGTGAGTTCGAACCCCTCACGTGGCAGGTGCGTTCGAATCTAATCTTAATTGACTTGGATTGACCGCCATGATATGCCCAATAGTGCTGAAAGTGAGAATAATGACCAACAAATCAATCAATCAATCAATCATTCCGTTTGGAAAAGTCAAACATACACAAAATTTAAGAATATTTGAACCAAAACATCATTGGGATCATTGATGTTATGATATATACTGCAACTGAAAGGAATAGTGAACAATATATTATAAAAACACTTTCGAAATTCATCAATTTCTCAGCATCGCTTGACTTTTGGCCTACCGTTCTTTGCTCTTAACTATTAACTGTCGCATGATTAAAGGGATTCCAAATAATTTTTCAGAATCTTTGGTTGTACCCTGGCAGAAGTCGAACGTACTACATCCCTAGGCCTGGCATCCTGGCCCAACATCCTCTTCATGTAAAGTGAGCCAGCATCTCAGACTTACTAGGGCCTCGGTGGCCAAGTGGTCTAAGTAGTCGAACTACTGTATCACTAGCCTATCAACACCGAGATTGTGAGTTCGATTCCGGCACATGGCAGGTGCTTTCAACTCCAACCTTAATTGACTAGGAATGTCAGTTTTCCTACCGAAGGTTAATGGATCTCTCCGGGCACTCCGGCTTCCTCCATCAATAAAAACTGACCGCCTCGAAATAGCGCAATAGTGCTGAAAGTGCTGTTAAACACCAACAAATCAATCAATCAATCTCAGACTTACTAGCTCCCGTACTCTAGGCCAAAATATCTGACTACCAATTTGAAACCATGTTCAAAAAGATACAAACTAAAGCCAGAATGCTATCCTATATAATTATATAATGTTCACAGACCTATTTCTAAAGAATCAAAAACGATCACAAGAAGAGAAGATAAAGAATAAAAATCCTGTGGAAACTTTTAATCTTAATTGAAACGTTAATTAACCCTGAAATACTGATTTTCTCATTAGTATGAAAAAAATGATTTCATTTAAACTTTTTTTAAATGTGTTGAAATTTCTTAGATCACTACATGTTACCCAGATTGTTAAACTGTAAAAAGTAGGCTTTCCATTGCTCATATTTTGTTAATTTATTCAAATTGGATAGGATGGCTCGACCCGCTGACGTCAAATATTCTCTGCGTATAATTGAATTCATATGCCAATTTTGTATTTTAAAAGATTTCTGAAAACTACGGAAAAGATTGCTGAAGATGCAAAACCCATACACAGCCCGATAGATGCCTTCCACTTACTGAAAAGATGGGTTGACGACTGGCAGAAATGTTTCGACATTGCATTGTGTTCAGAATGTACAATTGATGAACCAGAAATAGGTTAGGGATTGAGTTATCATTTTCATTCTGTTTTTAATCAACTAGAAATGACCATTTATATGATAATTTACTACAATTTTATGTGTGCTGTACCCATCTTAAACCAAAAGTCAACCATCCTGTCTTTCATACTTTAAATTCACAAGATAACTAGAGTAAATCATATTCTATATCAGCCTGAATGTACTAATTTTTGTCAGTAGTGCTCGGAACCAAATAATCCTCATATGAAAAGTACCGAATTATGATTAGAGCGCTAAGCCAAAAGTATTTCCAAAATGATATCATAACCAGTTCAATATCACCTGTGGAAACGGATGATTTATAATTTACATCAAAATAAAATTAAACAACTAAATTGAATATTTTGTGCTATTATTCGTATGTTTCTCTGTCCTATATGTTCTCCCATTTATTTGTATTGTAGTCCTGTCATGTAATGTTGTCATTTTAATGTTATATCTAACATTGCCATAAAAGCGGGAGGTTTGACTAGCCACAAAACCAGGTTCAACCCACCATTTTTTTCTTGAAATGTCCTGTACCAAGTCAGGAAAATGGCCATTGTTATATTATAGTTCGTTTCTGTGTGTGTTACATTTAAATGTTGCGTTTCTGTTGTATCGTAGTTCTCCTCTTATATTTGATGTGCTTCCCTCAGTTTTAGTTTGTAACCCGGATTTGTTTTTTTCTCAATCGATTTATGAATTTCGAACAGCGGTATACTACTGTTGCCTTTATTTGTGTAAAGTTATAATGTATCTGAATCAACATCAAAATAATAGCATGCATTTTACCAACTGGATAATACGTTATGCTGTTGTCCATCTATACCCACAAAAGACGGTTTTATTTAAGAATTCAATGCTTCTTTTTTTAATTTGCGGGGTGTAAAAGCGTTGACCGAAGCACTTTTAACTAAAAATGTGCGAACGATCATTCTTGACGCTGTTACATAATGCTTTCTATTGAGAAATGAAATTTAATTTTGAAATGTCAAGTGATTGTTGTCAGCCAATCAAAAGTACGGATTCTTTCGAAATATACATGTAATGTAATTATAAAACCGTTTGAAAAGAGATTTAAAGATAGTTTATTCCATTGTTTTAGACAATATTTATGAAAGGCATAGGACAATATTTTTAAAAGGCACTGCAATACTTCAATCTGATTAAAATTCAGATCTATGCAAATGTATTAACTCGCGTGCTCATACATATAAACTCATATGAGTATGACGAAATCAGAGAACTATATTTTAATTAGATTGAGTAATACTTATTTCTAGAATTTAATTCAAGTCGGAGTATCATTGAGAGTCGTCTTGGTGGATGGCCACAACGAAGTGATTTGGATGCCACGGTAGAAGCCATATTCCGTCTTTGGGATGTGTATGAATTCGATTTGCGTGATTTTTTACATGGAAAGATATTCAAGGTATTTCATTAGATTTAAGCCACGTTGTCGTCGGTGGTATTCAAAGTAAGTGTATTTTATCAACAAAACGATCACTGAAAAATGCCATCTGTTGTTTATTGAATATATTAAAACCATTTGTAAAATTTATCTACATTAATTTTGTGATGTTCAATAAACTAGTTTTAGTGATATTTCTATAGAAATGCGGAATATTATCACAAATGTATATCAAATAGCGAATAACTTTCCAATTATCGATTTTGCTTCCATTTCAAATTATCAATTTACAATTTCTTAAAACCTATTTCATAAAATTAAAATTTACAAATTTGAATTATTTCTTAATTTTAGTTGGGTTTTTTTGCAGAGAATTTTTAATTGAATTTCAAAGTGCAAGCATATGCCTTGGGAGTTCCTTTGTTGTCTTAAGACATTATTATTTGTCGTATTTTATACACAGAAATCAATGATGGAGGGTCTGGATGGGGTTTACAGAATAGAGAATAATGTCTCAAAAAAATAATGAATAAGGAAAATTAGAAAAAAGTATAAAGAATAGAGAATAGTGGGGTGCAAAAGTATTAAGAATAACTGGGGAAAATTAAAGAATTAGACAATATTATACTGATCACAAAAATGAACGATATACATAATAAAGAAATTCGTCTTATTACAGAAAAATATTTAATAATTGAGAAATTTACAGAATGAGGGTTACTTTTAAAGATAAAGAAAAATGACATAAAAAATTTAAGAATACAGACCCTCCATCTAGACCCTCATGATGGTTATGCAACGACATTATAGTTCTTACCAAATATGGAAAGTATTTTATAAACGCAAATGGTGCAGTCAAACCACGTGTGTTGTAGGCTTGTCCTTTGTTTCACAAAAAAAAATATTATGACTAAAATGTTCGTTAGTATTTAATTGTTCATGACTTACTATCAATTTAAGTTGTAAGACTTTTTGGTGAAAAGGAGACCTGGTATCATAAACATTACAAAGCAGAGTATGCAGCAGTGACATATGTTTTAAATTACTTAACTTAGGATATGAGTTTTCAATTTTTTCCTAAATTGACATAATTTCAAACATGCGAGTGTCATTTTGTCTGGACCAGGAAAACAAAATAATTAGTTTTGGAGTTTAGTATGACGTCCATTTTCACTGAACTAGCACACATTTTTATTTAGTGGCCAGCTGAAGCCCACCTCCGGGTGCGGGATTTTCTCGCTGTGTTGAAGACCCATTGGTGGCATTAGGCTGTTTTCTACTCTTTGGTCGGGTTGTTGTCTCTTTGACACATTTCCCGTTTCTACTCAATTTTAAATATGTTAAATTTTGCAGACATAATTTTATACTTGTGATAGTCATTTTGAAAGCAAAATAATTAATTGATAAATAATTGTGTTTTCGTTGGTCAATAGTACGAACGTTACCGTAACAACTGGTCTGCACGTTCCTCAACTCAACATATTGATTTGCCATTCTAACTTTTTTGATTTAAGCGGCACTGGCGAGCTGTATGTTGCTGATTTAAGCGGCACTGGCGAGCTGTATGTTGCTGATTTAAGCGGCACTGGCGAGCTGTATGTTGCTTATTTAAGCGGCACTGGCGAGCTGTGTGTTGCTTATTTAAGCGGCACTGGCGAGCTGTATGTTGCTGAAACGCGAGTCTTATGTTTTAAGCCTGGAATATGTGACGATTTCTATAATAGCATGATCATAAAATATAAATAGGTAGATGTGGTATGAGTGTCAATGAGACAACTCTCCATCCAAGTCACAATGTATAAAAAGTAAACAATTATAGGTCAAAGTACGGCCTTCAACACGGAGCCCTGGCTCACACCGAACAGCAAGCTATAAAGGGCCCCAAAATGACTAGTGTAAAACAATTCAAACAAGAAAAACAACGGTCTAAACTAAAAACATGTAAGTTTCTTTACCAAGAGTCTTCTGCTAATAATTTGGTACGATAGGCGCGCGTTTGGTCTACAAAAGGTTCAGCAGTGACGTTCGAAAAAAAACGTAAAAGGCTAAATAATGGACAAAGTTAAAGAGCATTGAGGACCAAAAATTCAGAAAGGAATCAGTCACCTATCTGTTAAATTTCTTTTCAATTATAGCTATAGGAATGGATAAATACTTTCCCCGACAATTTTGTTTATCTGATTGCTTTTTAAATTAATTTTGAAGGTGTTTATGAACTTATTGACGTGATTTAAAATCCCGAAAGTTGTCACGGATTCTATAATGTGAATGCAAATAAAAATCAGAGTTACGAGCCTCCTTAGCGGAAGCATATCATATTTATACAATACCCGGTTTGTTTTAACCAGCAGTTACTATTGCTAGAAATATGGTAATATTTTCATGTATATTCAAAACACCTTTTGTTACAGTACCAAACCGAACCTTTGACCCCTTTGGAGGTCATTTACATTGCTAACAAAGCAGAAGATGCACAAAACAGTTATAATTCAATAACATTTCTAGAAGCGTTGTTGCATGAAATTGAAGACGGGACCTTACCTAACAGCCCTGTGGATAAAACAAAATTGTCTAGAATGATCGCCTCTGCTTATAACAGGGTAAATATTTAGGAACATAACTATGTATAGTCTATCTGGTGAATTGCGTTAGATTTTGACAAATTTATTAAAGATTTCATTTGGTCGTGTATTCTCACATTTATGAAGATACTGTGCCATTAGAAAGTTTACCGTTAATTTGGATTTTCTTTCCATACAAACTCGAAAACCTTATTACAAACATAATTTGTTGTCATTTAAACACAAGATCATGTTTTTCTCTGACTGTTAATGACGTCTTTCCACTAAATCCATTGGATGTTGGATGTGTACTGATTGATATTTTAGTCTTAGATACATGATTTTTTTTATTAGTTGTTATTGGCTTTGAACTAGCTGTCAGTAACTGCGAGTACTCTCAGATCTGTACTTAGTGTCTTTTTTGTTGCTAGGGATGAGGGATGGATATATACCCTGCCACGTCCTGTCTGTGTTTTTGCTTGATGTTTTTCTTTGTATCAATCTGGCGAGT
This sequence comes from Mytilus californianus, assembly GCF_021869535.1. NCBI lineage: Eukaryota > Metazoa > Mollusca > Bivalvia > Mytilida > Mytilidae > Mytilus > Mytilus californianus. The sequence goes on along the minus strand of NW_026262582.1, from coordinate 25,760,039 downwards.
TAAGCCTTTTTCAACTGATTTTTATAGTTTGTTCTTATGTTGTGCGGTTACACCACTGTCCCAGGTTAGGGGAGGGTTAAGCGCTCACAAACATGTTTAACCCCGCCACAATCTTTATGTGCCTGTCCCAAGTCAGGAGCCTGTAGTTCAGTGGTTGTCGTTGGTTGACGTCTGTCAAATGAGTTTTTTGTAAATTGTTTTGCTATAAATAAGGCCGTTAGTTTTCTCATTTGAATTATTTCATATTTTTCATGTCGAGGCCTTTTATAGCCGACTATACGGTATGGGTTTTTCTCATTGTTGAAGGCCTTACGGTTGCCTGTAATTACTTAAATCCACTTTATTTGAACTTTGGTGGATAGTTGTCTCGTTGGCAATCATACCACATCTCCTTATATTTATATATATTCAGACATTTTTGTATTGCAAATATATACATTTTAGCGCTTAGGTTTTTTTTCTCATAAGAAAGCCATGGTACTAAAGTAAAATATAGTGTACTTTTTTATTCTTTTCTCTGTACTTAAAATGAGAACCAATGAGAACCAACGAAAACCAATGAGTGCCAATGAGAACAAATGAGAATTTAGTGTTAAACTTTTCCCTTTTTGTTCGTATTCTCACGCCTTGTCTTATAAAACCTTCATAACCGAAAAAACATGTTTCTGTTTTTCAGAATAACATGCCATGGAAGTCGGTAGAACTTTTGAAGGAACGTGCTAAAGAAGGTATCAGATCTTTGTAATGTTATACGCAATTAAATGTCTTTTGAAAGCTATGAACATCGAACAATTTGGTTGATTGTATGTGGGTTTTGAATCGGTGGTCTGACACCAAAATCGTAGAAGTATTACTACAGTCCTCCAATGATAATCGTTCAAGTTGAAATGACCATTAACTGTTTAAAATGATGAAAAAAAAAAATAAATGTTTCAAATGAAAAGGGGGAAAAAAAAGGAGGCGATACTTCATTAACATCCACTAGCTGTGATTTTAAAAGTGCAAATTTTATCATATAAATTTCATCCTGTTACCAGGGACATTTATATCTACTTTACGATAAAACTGACCAATTAATTGTATTTGTTGAACGTTTGGAATTATGTGGTTAATTTATTGAGCAGTTCCGATAGTTTTTCAGTTAGACGCTTCCAAAATCCATAAATCTCGCGAAGTCTCGTAAAGTTCGAGATTTTATCAATTTTATACTGAAAAGCCTATCAGATTCATTTCCCGTTAGATATATTGTTCCCAGCTGTAACACACCCGGTATCCCGACACTACAGAAGGATCCGAATCCAGAGGAGCAATTGATGAAACGTTTCTAATGGTATGTAAGTAAAATCTGGATCCGATTCCAACATGATGTTATGCTCCGTGGAAATCAGATCCATATTTTACCAATACATTACAGTTGTTTTGCAGTCCGTTGGTTGATAAAGTCTAACGTTTGATTTAGTCTGTTTTTATGAACTTCCACCTTTTTTAATTTACCTTTTGGTCCGTTACTTTTGTTATCATCGGAATAATTATGCAAACGATACATATATGTTTGAAAAAGCCTTATGAACATAGCTTCTTATGAAGATTTTGGGTGTAATTATGTTTTACATCTTATATATTGTCATAGATATCTGTTTTCTTCTAGAACCAGAAAATAAAAGACTCCAGAATGATTTTAAGTACTTCGAATCAAGAGCAAATAGCATATTGGACAATGTGACGGTTTTAGAAAAACCAAATACAAATATTATAATGATTATTCCAACCACGAGGATCTTCTACGAGGAGGATATGATAAGAAAATATAAAACTTTATGTAGAAGGATTATGAAGGTAAGCTATTTACTTATTACGCCTTTTCAGAATCTAAAGCACTATGAGTAATCTCATTGTTCGTACACCAAAATGAAAATAACGTTACGTCATTGGTTGAATTTCAATTGTTTAGAATGTTTTAAACCAATCACAACGTTTTGGTGTATGCTTTTGCAAACATTACCCAGAATTCATTAGATTCTGATACTGGTACGTTCTTCATTTCTTAGATACATCCCCCTTTAGAATTTAGAATTAAACATCTGTATATACATTGATATTTACAAAATCTGTAGCTTTATTTAGGAGGAAGTACATCTAAACTTAAGTGTAAGTAAAACCATCACCCTATAAAAGTCACTTCTATGGAATGTTTGTGTCATACACTGAACATGTCCTATTTAATTAATACAAGGTGAGAACAAATTTGAAAATAAACGAAATTACGGAACATATTGACAAAAACCCACAAAAAAAAATACAAAACAAGCTCATATTACTGTCTTATTTAAAAGTGAGTTAATGTTTAGTGCTTCAGTCTGAAATTGCTGAAAAGTATACAATAAACTATCTATTTTCAAAATCAAATATAAACTTAAGGCGGTTCATTGAAATGATAACAATCGTAAGAAAAAAAAAAACTCCGTAAGCAACAAGTTTAATCTACCATTTTCTACATAAGGGAATGCCTGTACCAAGTCAGGAATATGACAGTTATTTTCCATTCGTTTGATGTGTTTGAGCTTTTGATTTTGCCTTTTGATAAGGGACTTTTCGTTTTGAATTTTCCTTGTAGTTCGGTATTTTTGTTATTTTACTTTTTAGAAATTGATTTGTTTAGGTCGTGTCATCCAGTGGCAAGTATCAGAAGGCATATCCGGACGAGAATATATTAATGTGATGTTAATATGTCCCTGTTGTGCTCGATCGATACGCTGATCAAGCAGAATATAAAAATGCTAGTTCACATTGAAAAAGTCCACAGGAAGACATGTCACCCTACCCTAGGCATATTATTCTGACACAAAATTTCGAAACAAGTCAATTATTATCATCGTAGATTTCTCACATGTTTGATCAGTCCAAAGGAAAGTTTAAAATCAAATAAGTGTTGTCTTATTAATATGCTATAAAGTGATTTTTACCCACAACATATAGATACATGTAGTATGTAAAATTAATAGTCAATCTGTAATATTATCTTGTAATGACAAACTATCTTGTAATTATGGATTTTTTTAGTGATTTTAAGTAATCACTAATCAATTCAGTGATTTTACAAAATCCCTTTTACAAATTCACTGTAACATAGCTACTAGTGAATTGAAAAATAGATATCGTGGAATACGACTATCCTATTTGTTTGCTTGTTTTTTTTCTAACGTTTTCAGAGTCACAGACATTTATCTAGGCTGTTTTGCTTCTACAAGACGACTGATATTCCAATTTTTCGCGTTAAAGCTGAATTGGCGAATATAAAGCCAAATATATATTTATTTCACGACGTAATATCAGACAATGAAGTGGACTATTTACGGAATACAAGCAGCGAAAAGGTGAGTGAAAATTAAGAACCATGGTTATCATGGCAAATTTAAGTGATTTTAATAAGAACTCAACACATAATACACTAATTCATTTAAACATTTTCAAATCTCTCCTTTATTAATTAAGAAAGACAACACTTTTTTTGATGTATTCATTGTTTGAAAAAAGACTTACTAGTACCAATCGCGGCCTTTCTTAAGACGGTAGCAGTATCTGAATACTTGTTTTATTTCGAGGTCCTAGCTGCTGGACAAAATCGGATGTTGTTGATGGAGTTATAGTACTTTATATGTTTAAAATCACACATACATATCTTTTCCGTTGCTTGCATACTTGCACACATATATTATTTACTTTACTTTATCTTTTATTACACAAGGATCTCAGAATGCTTTACCTATCTCTTGATAATTACGTACATTACATGTATTTTTCGTAAGAATGTGTTCTTAAGATTGACTGACAAAAATCGCAAGCAATTCAAAACTATATTTTATCTCTCAGTAAAATGCAGCATTCATGCCTGCATCATCATTTGAAGCATGACTGCACATGCTTCAAATGATAACGCCACAACAATGCATACGTTTGATATAACTCGTAGCATATATGATTACAAGAATAGAATGTTTAAACACGCTGCATTTGTTTGCACCTGTCCTAAGTCCGGAACCTGTTTCAGGAGTTGTCGTTTGTTGATGTGGTTCTTAAGTGTTTCTCGATTCTCGTTTTTTATATAGATTAGACCGTTGGTTTTCCTGTTTGAATTGTTTTACAATAGTCATTTTGGAGCCCTTTATAGCTTGCTGTTCGGTGTGAGCCAATGCTCCGTGTTGAAGGCCGTACTTTGACCTATTATGGTTTACTTTTTACACATTGTGACTTGGATGGAGAGTTGTATCATTGGCACTCATGCTACATCTTCTTATTTCTATTCTTTTGTTTTAATTTTATAGGGTGTTAAAGTGTTAGATTGTGTGCACATTTTTAGCACCCGCGCTTCATACACAACGTGCTTCGGTCAACGCGTTTACACACTCAAACAATAACAAAAAGAAGCACAAATTTAAGTTGGCATGAAACGTGGTTTTGGAATAAAACCATTTATTCACAAGCATAGGAGATACTGGTATATTGCCAATCCGACCCCTAGCCATAACGACCAAGTGACAAAGATGTGAACATTAACAATTCAATGCCCTTCAACAGTGAAAAAAAACTGATACAAGACCCAATGAATGATGACGCAAACAAACTGCCTGATTTATACCACGATAAAAGAAAAAAACAGTTAATCAATTTCTGATCTCTTATCTAGGACAGGTAAGCATATCCTGCTACATTATTAACACCCGTCATGTTGCTCATCCTGTGTTAAGTCGTATTTACAGAAATTCAATATTAACGGTCAACTTAATCATAATGGCGTCCGTTAGAGAAAGGCGAAATATACCAAAGGGATATTCAAACGCATAAGTCGAAAAAAAAACTGACATCACCATGGCAAAAAAAGGAAAAGACCAATAACAGTATACAAACACAACATAGAAAACTAAACACTGAGCAGCATGAACCCCACTAAAAACCGGGTGTAATCTCAGGTGCTCCGGAAGGGTAAGCAGATCCTACCAGATCTAAAAGAAAGTTAATCTTTCTAGAAGTAGTTGCCCTTAAATGTCAATTTTTCAATAATTTCACTCGCTTTGGTTATCATTTGAAAACTACTAAGTATAATATTTAGATAGAAACTACAATTTAAAAACAATTTATTATTAACGTCTACAAATGAGTTACATGGCTGAAATACTCAGTTGACTTATAATATCAGTTATTCCCCTTAAATGACAATTCTATACTACGATAAACGAAAAAAAATTAGGCAGATAGCAATCAATGACTAGTACCAGATAATTGTTTTTCTTATTTCTTAGATGACACGATCTACAATTCTTGAAGACCTCAGTAAAGGAACCATGAAAGTAGCTGAAAATAGAATAAGTATGACGTAAGGATGGTTGATATATAAAACTAATAGTGGATTGATGATTGATTGGTTAATGTTTAACGCCACTAGATTTTGCACTATTTGGTGGCGGTCAGTTTGTATTGTTGAAGGAAGTCAGAGTACCCAGAGAGAACCGCAGACCTTTGGTAGGAAAACTGACAGTCCTAGTCAATTAAAATTAGAGTAAAACACATCTGCCACGTGCCGGATTCGAACTCTCAACTTCAGTGTTGACATGCTAGTGATATAGTAGTTCGACTGCTTAGACCACTTTGCCATCGATGCTCCCTAACTAGAAGTGGATGTTTTTGTGTCAATCAACTCAGAGGATCTTTAAAAAATCAAATTTCAAACAAATATTTATTTACATTTAACCTCAATTTGCTTAAGGGGTCCCATAGTATAGGTCTTCGTCCTTTTGGAACTACCTGGCCAATCTTAACCATACTTTCTATGTTGTGGTGATGTTACACTGTTGTTTCAGATAAGGGTGAAGGTTTGGTACCATTTAAACGTTTAAACCCGCTGCAATTGTTTGCTCCTGTACTAAGTCAGGAATCTGATGTTCAGTAGTTGTCGTTTGTTGGTGTGGTTCATAAGTGTTTCTCGTTTCGTTTTTTATATACATTAAACCGTTGGTTTTCCCGTTTGAATGGTTTTACACTAGTAATGTTCGGGGCCCTTTGTAGCTTGATATTCGGTGTGAGCCAAGGCTTCGTGTTGAAGTCCGTACTTTGACCTATAATGGTTTACTTTTATAAATTTTGACTTGGATGGAGAGTTGTCTCATTGGCACTCATACCACATCTTCTTATATCTATTTGCCAACTACTATCCTGTACGAAAAATACCGAAAGTCTGAAGCAAAAAAAAAGTCAAGATCTACCCATTGTCCATTTCAATCAAATGTTCAAACCACTCCCTTAAATCACAATTTCTTACTTATATTTTGCATTTTTTGCTATCATTCTGAAAAATAAATACATTAAGAGAAACTCATAATGTTGAAAATATGATCAACAAGATAAGATCTACAAACAACAAGTTAGTTGACTCCTTATACGTGTAGCAGTTTTTGCCGTTACACAACGATTGTTTTTCCATTTTTGGGGTTTGGTTATCAACTTTAAACTTAGTAGGTAACAGTATAAATAATCACCTGGACAAGATCTACAAAAAGTGACATGTAGCCGAAATAGTCATTCGACAACTTAAATGAGTTATTGCCGTTCAATGACAACTTTCCCTTTTTTACGTTTTCTTTATCAAAACATTAGTAGAAAAAGAGAAACTGTAACCAGCGAAATGATCAGTAAGACCCATGAATACTTCGAGTCGTCAATCGACTCCTAATAGAAGGCGATTGTTGTCAATTTTGGTGTTGTGGCTATTATCACAAAAAAAAAAAAAAAAATAGAGTGAAATCATAACAGTAAAAACGACCAGGCTGAACAAAATCTATAAATAATTCAAATACCCGAAATCGTCAGTTACCTCCTTATAGGAGTTTTATCATTGTTTTTGTGTTTGGATATTATCTTGAAAAAGTAATCACTGTGAAGCATCCCCATAATGAGAGAAATAACTCTAAAGAATAATCAAAACAATTGAATATTCCATCAACCAATATCCAGACAACGAAGACTGAGCATCATTTACCCCACTACAAGATATTTGTAAAACAAATGCTAAAAAGAGCCATCAGTAATATTTAACCCATCATATGAATTTACAATTTTTTTATTTCATATCATAATAAAAAAAAGATTATGTTGATAAGACCAGGAGAAAAATGAATAAAATTGCACCGTGAAGAAAGATCTATACATTCATGTATTAAACAGCATGACTACAGAAGAATCGACCAAACAGCAAACATCATCGCACACATATTTTAGAGTAAGGTGCAGACTCTTGTCCAGCTCCGAAACAGTTGTAACGTCGTATCTGCTATGCGCCGCTGACTTATCAGTAAGTTCAGCAAAGCAACGTCGTGACTGTTTCGGAGAAAGAAATACTCGTAAACGTAAAAACAAAACATCTAATGTATATTTTTTTTATCAATTGTTTTTGTTTCAATTTAGTGCATGGTTATCTGACATTCAATATCCCATACTCAAAAGAATAACATCACGTGTGAAAATGATAACAGGACTTGAAACTGAATATAAAGAAAGATTCAGCAACACAGAACAATATCAGGTGTGTTAAAAATTTAGGTGGCCAATATAGGCCGAAAATACCAATTATTTGAAGGGCAACAGCATGAGCATTGCTTTCTAAACCACTGGCTTGGTTTCTGATACTAAGTATTGGAAAATACATTAGCATATTTTAAAATATGAACTATGTTACAAAAAAGTTATCTGAAGGGCGCCTCCGGATGCGTGATTTTCTCGCTGCATTGAAGACCCATTGGTAGCCTTAAGCTGTTTTCTACTCTTTGGTCGGGTTGTTGTCTCTTTGACACCTTCACCGTATTCCATTCTCAATTCTATCACATAGCCCCTGTTAAAACATATCATTTGAAATATGTGATATTTTAACCTGTGCTCGTAACATATCAAAGCTCTAGGCAAAATCCATTGGTTTGCTTTGTTTATAATAACTTGAAATTTTTCTTAATGATAATGGAGGGTAACGATGATGCTAGTTTTTGCAACATCTATCAATTTAACATGCCTCTAGCTCATATGAGAGTCTCGGAAAGATACCTCAACCAATGTGGAACAGAACATGTTTTAATCTATAAGAACACTGCAGATTAGTTTAGAAAAAAATTAATTTATTAAATAAAGTCGATATAGCAGACTACATTCATACACACACAAGTAACACACCTAGAAATGCTATCAGAAACCGTTAATCAAAGAAATACAGACAACACTATGACTAAGATGTAAAGATATAAAAAGACAAACATCAATTCATTAAACACAACAATTAAATAAAAAAGGAGAGTGAACGTATGTGCTATGTTATGGCCATCAGATACTGCTAAACCAGTACTGCTTTATCGTACTGCAGCCGGTTGTACGAACGTGTCATTAAGTCTTCATTAGCCTAATGCATCATAAAGGATTAATGAAGACTTAAAGATCCATTAGGCTAATGCCACGTTCGTACAACCGGCTGCTGCTGTGTTTTTATTGTTTTTGTTTTCTCCCTCATTACAGAGGAGTGCCCAAATTAAAACTAATAGAGAAATACTCAAGTAATGTTGTCACATTTTAAATCTTCAAATGACTCTTCTACGATAAGTAATGGCCTAAGTTTTTATTTAGAATGACCTGTTTTATAATCATAGAAATTAATTAATATATATTATTTTATGCTTAAAAGGTAGTAAATTATGGAGTAGGTGGAATGTATAGACCACATCTGGATGCAATGGTGAGGAATGCGCTGTATTTTTTATTTTTTTTTTATATAATTCAACTTTAAAATTCACTGTCTTATTCAGGATCACTATATTTGATTCAATGTCTTTATTTTCTTTCATACATTAATCAGAATTTGATTAAAGATTACTTATTGGTTGACATATTTATATCTTATTGACGTCTTTAATTTATTTACATGCAGCTGTCCCTGCAAGTTATATTTAACCTTTAATTGAAAATACTTTTATTTGTTTTCATCTACAAATATGAAATATCGAGTGTTACAGGTTTTTGGTTTTGGTTTTTAATTGTTAAACAATTTGTTAGGCTGGGGTTATTACTGATTTGTATATTCCTAACCTGTACAGCTTGTTATCTTGATTACCAGACTTTATGACTAGTGAAAGTTAACTTGGAACATGATTTATGACTGCTCCGACAGGTCCTAGGACAGAATTCATTTTAACTTAAAACATAGATATAAGTAATAGAAAATTTAATCAATGTAAAAGTTCTGTTGAAGATGAAATCCATTTTTTAATTCAACGCCCATGCTTAACAACAGTACACAAACCATATTTTGATCAATTATTCAATAATAATAAGAGTTTTATTAAACTTTCTGATGAAAACAAAATAATTTGGATTTTAAGCAATGAAGACACAGACATCATTTATATAATTCATAAACTTTTAAAACAACTGTCTTAAGAAAGAGATGCACTAATGAATAATTGCCGTAAGAGCTGTCCCCCCTTTTTTATTATTATTTTTATTATTGTATGATATTTTTGAGTTCCAAGCGGTATCCATATTGCTAGTTTTTATTCGCCAGTATATATAGTTTCTCTGGTCTTATGAAGGTATTAATTAGTCAGACTAAGTCAGGCTGAATTTTTTATGTCAAAATGTTGACCAATTCTTTTCTTTAATAATTATATATATGTTCAATGTTTTAATCAACTGAACCATTTAAATCATGTTTAGTATTGTACGTTTTGTCTTGTAGTCATAATTAAACTCTAATTATTCTGCCCTAATACGGGCACTGTGATTAGTCAATAAAAAAATGGTAAAAAGCAGACTGGGTCCTATAACTGTTTTTATGACTGCCCGAAAAGTTAACTATATGACAGGTCCAATATTGAAGTTAACTCTGGACGAAGTTAACATCGCCACAACCAGTTCTATACCCAAGTTAACTTGTGCCCAATTCTGCTTTTAAACGCAGTCATTAATCTAGACTGCTCTGTCCGACCCAGACCTCTTCCAATCACAGTTAAGTTTGGTTTAGTTTTCTCCAAAATGAATTTAAGATGATCCTAAGTTAACTAATAAACAGGACCGCTTTGATTGATGAATATCATTTGGTTATTATCACATACATGTATGAACAAGTAAAAAAATATATATCCAAAGGACCGATTGAAAAGCAGACCTGTCTCCATGACTGACATGACTGGTTTGTCAAATAGCAGACATGTTCGAAGGACAGGTTAAAAGGCAGACCTGTTCACGGGTCTGGTATGGTCAAGCTGTCGTTGAAGCAGCAAAAACCAATTTAAAGTCTTTGGTTTGACCCGGCCGGGGTTCGAACCCACGATCATCGGCACTCGAAGCGAACACTCTACCACGAGACCATCGAGGCGGTTTTGCCCCATTGACAATCATATCATGTCTCTTTATTTTAACATTTATCTATTACAATGTTTAATCTTTAAAAAGAAGACTGTACATCGATTCTGTTAAGCATCTATCTGTTGACTGTCTATTATGTAATATTTGCGTTTTTGCAGTATCCCTGCTGTTCATTGTTTAGTTTTATATGTAATGTTTTAGGCAATCGCTTGTCTTTTCGTCAAGTTTCTTAACTAGCTTGTTGGTCATGGTATTGACTATTTTCTTTGATTTCTGAATTTTTATTCTCCCCTTGTCATCTTATATCACTTTGAAATGCTATATGCCCACGGTTTTGTAAAGTAAAAATACAATGTTGAACAGAAATGAAGTCAGAACTACTACATGGTTATCGATTTCTATTAAGACATTTGTTTTATTCTCTTCAGATTGTTTTCTTATGTTTGCATTATGGAAGACTTAATATATAACATACATGTAGTATGCAAACCTTATTGATGAGTTTGTAAGCATTTTACATGCAATACTTCTTTTTTATGCAGTTTGAAGCAGCCGGCAAATCATCAGGACCTGATACAAATGAATCTGGGGAGAGAATAGCAACGGTTATGTTTTATGTGAGTATGGAAATATTAAAACTCGTCTAATATGTCAGGCTCATATTTTCGAACGCCATCAGTTGTACTTGAACAGTTGGAAGGTCAAATCATTTACGAAGTTGAAATGCTTTGAAAAAAAAATGAAAACAACACGTTATAAATTTCATGCGTTCCAAAAAAAAAAGACAAAGTTCTGCCAAAAAAGGAAAAATAAAACTTCATAAATGTCGTGGGTCCGATACGGATAGGCCATCTGTACCTAGGGTACAATATAAGCAATGACGTGTATTGATCAAAACTGTCAATTTCGAAACTATAATTATTATAATTATCATGATCGCCAAATTTAAAATCTATTCCTTTTAGGTCTGCATTACAGAATTATCGTTGTACCTGTTCTTCCTACAAAATGTTCCTTTAAACTTTTTATATATAATAGAATAGACTGCAACCAAATGAAGATGAGGAGAATTGATTGAGAAGCAAATTGCTATCATTCTGTAAAACTATTTACTCTTTTCATGCTTAGGTCTTTAACAGCCATGCTTATCATTATAAACGTACATTCACATTCGGTATGCTATCATTTTACACATAGTGCTACCAACCTATCAATTGACACGAAAAGAGTTTTGTACACACGAAACGGTTTGCAAAAACGTAACAATTGAAGTTATCGTATGGTGAATTTTCTGTGATGGGGATACACTATTCCAACTGCGTATAATAATTGAAGATCATAGTTAGCTTTTTTATTACAAAATAAATGTGGAGATGTGGTATGATTGTCAATGAGAAAACCATCCTTGTATAAATAAGATTAGCTTCCTTTAAAGACATAATTAACTTCTATACCATGGCATATTCAGCCTATACAGGAAGCCTTAGTGTTCTTATTATAATGTTTTATGTCAAGTTGCATAATTGTGTGTATCATCATATACATGATATAGTGGAATGGTTATAAATAACATAGACCTATTTCACTAACTCGTCTTTTACTGATTCAAATCCTTACCAAAATTGAACCAGTAATGAGTTTTGACAACTGGAAATAAAACTTGTGTATCACATATTGCAGGTTTTACCACACTGGTAGATCGTATGGTATATATTTGTTGGAAGTTCAATTGTTTTTGTGCTTTGGAAAAAGTGTTTTCTGTTCTTATACACCTTTTCTAGTTTACTGACACGCCTTTATTAGCAGTTATCGAGTTGCTCAATATTTGTTTATTGTCTTGTGATTTTGATGTCTTATAATGCTTTACATTATCATATTCAGTTACTTAAGACAGATTCAAAACATTTGTTTATCCCATCTGTCTGCTATCGATACGAAACTGAAAAATCTAAGACACTATGTTTCAAAAGTGCTGGATTTATTATAGTATTTGCTTTCAGTCTTAATTAATTATTCATTGGTTACTGTATGTGACGTAATATGTTTGTATTGACGTATTAAAGAAAAAGGTTAATGTAAAATAAAGTGGAATGTAGAGAAAACAGAACATTATTCATCTGGTATCGAATATATATTATATGTACAAATTCTTATAAATTGAATTATTTACGTTCGCGACTGAAATATCTACTGTAAACATAAAAGTATTGAAGAATTCGTTATGTAAAACTACGAGAATAAATAAATACAAATTAAATAGGATATTCAAACATGGGGTTAGGAAACAAGAGCAGTAAATCGATTTCCCTATTTCCAAAATTTTTTATATACAATTTCATGAAATGTTTCTGAGCATCCAACCCAAGCCGACCAAAATAGTACAGCTAATTTGTACTTATCATTAGTAACAGGGCTTCTGAGATCACATTCAGTATTTGGCAGGTTTCGTGTTGATCCGTATTTAAATTGCTATGTGGTGTTTCGTTGACTATTGTTTATTTCGTCGTTTTTCGTATTTTTGTTACAATAATCAAAACAAAAATAAAAATTAGGTGGAATGGTTGAATTGTTGTTTTTATGCCCCATTTATGGGCATTATGTTTTTCGGTCTGTGCGTCCGTTCGTCCGTCCGTCCGTCCGTCCGTCCGTCTGTCCCGCTTCAGGTTAAAGTTTTTCAGGTTAAAGTGTTTGGTCAAGCTATTTTTTGATGAAGTTGACTATTGTTTTTTTCGTCGTTTTTCGAATTTTTGTTACGGTATGCCAATCTTTTTTCAGTAACAGTCTCTTTTTAACTCGTTTGAATCATATCTATATAATTGTCAAATATTGTGTCGTTTCAATTTTAATGAATTCAGCAGAACTGTTTATCTAGGGTCGTTATACATAAAGAAAACGTTTGAAACCAACAATCAGCATGATCAATTATTATCACTTTGACAAAATCATTTTTTTTTTAATTTGTCATATACATAGTAGCCATTAGAATGACTGAGTTGCACACTACCAAACACATTTTTGGCACCACAACATTTTGACCTAAATGGTATAACTACAATTATAATGTTTTCTATTTTGTTCTCCTTAGCTTTCTGATGTAATGTATGGCGGCGCAACTGTGTTTCCTAATGTAAATGCCAGGGTATCCGTAAAAAAGGTAATGTAAATCTAATGAAAATATAGATCATTTGTCCAGGCCTTGCTATCCGTTCCGTTCTACGTTCTGTTTTAAAACTTTTCGTCATCCTCTTGTTTTGTCATAATGATATATACCTTCAGAAATCTATAGAGAGGAATTTCATTGGCTAATGTAATAATTAACAGAATAGAAAGTTAGACGTAGCGTTGTCAGATCATTCTAAGCGAAGCATGAAGAACGGATCTGTGTTTAAATCATATGGAGGTAATACATTAAAGAAAATGCTTTCATTAAAATTTGAAATTATGAACACGTTACTGCATATCTTTTTGTTCAACCATTGCATTTTCTGTTTTAAATATGATTATCAATTTTTCATTTTTCTTTATTTTATTACAAAACTACGAATATTGAACTGACTTCTAGCGACGGGTTGGATAGTAGATATAGGAAGATGTGGTATGAGTGCCAATGAGACAACTCTCCATCCAAGTTACAATTTATAAAAGTAAACCATTATAGGTCAAGGTACGGCCTTCAACACGGAGCATTGGCTCACACCGAACAGCAAGGTATAAAGGGCCCCAAAAAATTACTAGTGTAAAACCATTCAAACGGAAAAAGCAACGGTTTAATCTATATAAAAACGAGAAACGAGAAACACGTATGAACTACATAAACAGACGACAACTACTGTAATCAGATTCCTAAATTAGGACAGGTGCAAACATTTGCAGCGGGATTAAACGTTTTAATGGTACCAAACCTTCTTCCTTTTCTGAAACAATAGTATAACATCACAACATAGAAAAACACACTATAAAATATCAATTGGAAGGCTTAACTCAATCAAAAAACGTAAATTAACACACAATGAACGAATAAATTTGACCAGTGACACCTGAATGCAAATACACAGTTAATAAAAAATTACAAGGGATAAATAATTAAAGTCGAAAGTAAATAAACAGGTTTAAACAAAGTTAAAGTATGATATCACTGTGAAATGTCAAACAATTTTTAGAAAATCATCACTTTTGAAGAAACCTGCGTCATATTATACACAGGTAAATGAAAATAATTTTGCTGTTAAGTATACTTATTCTTCTGTGTGTATAAAATCTTCCGTTTAGGAACACCAAGAAATTTCTTTAATATCAATAAAACTAATCTAACACTTGGTACATATGGGGTGAATATCAACAATAAAACTATACAATTAGTGCTAGATAAAACTTCCTGTACAGGTCCAAGAACAGCATCTAAGGAAAAATGAAATAATTTTGATGTTCATAGTACGAAGAAGTGAAAATTTGTAGCAATACCAAATAATCAAAGCTGGTATGTAGACAAGATACATGTTAACATTAAATAACAAGAAATCATTACAAATAGTATCAACATGTCAAATTAAAAAGAAAGTACAATTTGAGAGTACTCGCAGTTACTGACAGCTAGTTAAAAGCCCAAACAATTAATAATAAAAAATCATGCATCACAGACTAAAATCAACTAAAATACATCCCAGGGATTTAGTATTTTAACGTCATGAACAGTCAGAGAAGACATGACTTGTGCAATGCCAAAAATAAATGTATTGACAGGTAGAAGGATAGTTCGCAGTGACTTCTTTATAGATAAAAATGAACGTGTGTGTGTCTCTATACATCCCGTTTGTAAAGAAAATACAAATTTAGTTATGTTTTAATTTGCTAATGACAAAATCGATATTAGTGCCAATGTAAACTATATTCAGAGATCTAATTACAACATTGGTACGATAACCCTTGCTAATAAGTTTGTTTAAAGGTTCGATGAGTTTACACGGATCACATAATGATTTCCGCGCTTTAAAAAACATATTACCATAAAATTTAGGATGTGAAATACCATTTTTAATAAGTTTTCTACAGGTACAGCCAAATGCATATATAATAGCGAATAACGAACCAGTGACTTACTTCATATTAAGGGATTTCAATCAGCTTCAATCTTTCAATATATTGTGATTTTTTTCAGGGGTCTGCAGCGTTTTGGTATAATACACATCTCGATGGTGAGGTAGACACTAGA
The DNA here is from genome assembly GCF_021869535.1 of Mytilus californianus. Lineage (NCBI taxonomy): Eukaryota > Metazoa > Mollusca > Bivalvia > Mytilida > Mytilidae > Mytilus > Mytilus californianus. The sequence goes on along the minus strand of NW_026262582.1, from coordinate 25,744,438 downwards.
ATGTGGCATGCAGGATGTCCTGTACTTGTTGGATCAAAATGGGGTTAGTTTACGTATAACAAAAAAAGAAAGAAATCAGAATATCAAATATCATGTGACATACAATTAAAGTAACAGGGATACAACTAATTTCATTGTTTTTATGATGATATAATAATAATTATATTAGGATGACAATAAAGGCCCTGCATTATCGCAACCAAAGACTAGATTTTAACTCGCGTCTTTTGAAAGTTTAGGGATTTATCAATTATTAACTTGTGGAAAATGACTAAGAATAAACCCTTTATCTGTTTTATGCAATCACAATAGTAGTGTCCTTGAATTCAACTGGGAAGCATAATATGAAAATATGAAGTCCATTCAAAATGAAAATAAGAAGATGTGGTATGATTGTCAACATTCCACCAGAGACCAAATGACGTTGAAATTTGCAACTATAGGTCCCCGTACAGTTTATCTGCTTTAGTGACTTCGGAATTATATAGAAATAAGACGATATTTTATGATTTAAAATGAGACAACATTCTATGAAAACCGTACAAAACTATGACCAATTACATGTCTCCGAACCACATTCAACATTTAGAAAACCAAAACCGTTTAACAAAAGAAACAGATATACAACCGATTTCATTGTTATTATGATGATATAATAGTATTCGTTTTAAGATGAAAATAAAGACCCTGCACTATTACAATCAAAGACTAGATTTAAACACGCGTCTTTTGAAAGTTTATGGATTTTTCAATTACTAACTTGTAGAAAATAATAAACGTTTTTTTATCAATTTCATGTAATCACATTATTTCCTTGGATTTTACTGTGAAGCAGAATATGAAGTCCATTCATCATAAAAGGAAAATGTGTTATGATTGCCAATAAGACTACTTTCCACCAGAAACCAAATGACATTGAAATTACCAGCTATAGCTAGCTATAAAACCAGGTTAAATCCACCATTTTCTATACAAGGAAATGCCTGTACTAAGTCAGGAATATTCGTTTGATGTGTTTGAGCTTTTGATTTTGCCATTTGATTAGGGACTTTCCGTTCTGAATTTTCCTTGGAGTTCGGTATTGTTGTTATTTTACTGTTCACCATATGGTTAATCTGCCATAGTGACTTTGAAGTTATATAGAAATAAGATGATGTTGCATGATTGAAAATTTCTATAAAGACCACAGTTTAAAGCTGTGACCAATTACAGGTGAACGTACCTTATTCATTTAAACATTTAGAAAACCAAAACCGTATATTGAGCTATAAAGGGGCTCCGGTATGACAAAATGTGAAACAAATTAAAAGTGATATTCACACGGCTTATTTGTTTTCTACAACAGTGAACGAAATAAAATATGACAGAGAGCAAGCAATAACAACCATTGGATTACATGTTTCCGTCTTTTAACGATTAGACTTAGAATATTTTTAACCTTTATTTCTTACAAATATCAACTGGTTTACTTTTAAAGCATATTTGTTGGCTTTAAGATATGAATGAATAACGAACAACTTTATTCTTAATTCTTTTTTTTCCACAGTGAGCAATAAATGGATTCGAGAAAATGGACAACTTTTTAAAAAACCATGTGGACTAAAACATCATTTACAAGATACAAAGTTATAGCAGAATAACATCATTGTATTGTCATTACAAATCTTATAATCTGTAGCTGATAATCAAAACAAAAATAAAAATTAGGTGGAATGGTTGAATTGTTGATTTTATGCCCCATTTATGGGCATTATAATTTTCGATCTGTGCGTCCGTTCGTCCGTTCGTCCGTCCGTCCGTCCGTCCGTCTGTCCCGCTTCAGGTTAAAGTTTTTCAGGTTAAAGTTTTTGGTCAAGGTAGTTTTTGATGAAGTTGAAGTCCAATCAACTTGACACTTAGTACACATGTTCCCTATGATATGATCTTTCTTATTTTAATGCCAAATTAGAGTTTTGATCCCAATTTCACGGTCCACTGAACATAGAAAATGATAGTGCGATTGGGGCATCCGTGTACTATGGACACATTCTTGTTAAAAGCATATGATGATTTTGTTTAAATGCTTGCATTGTACTTCTTTTTTTTTTCTCAACTTGTTAAGTATTGTAATATGTTGTGTTTTGCTTTGCCATGTTTCACTGTGTATTGTAATGTGTATTGTAATGTGAATTGTATTGTGAATTGCTATTTGTCAGTTTGTTTTTCTTTGGGCCATTGTATTGCCGTTCTTCCTTTGAATTATGTTTGTATTTCTCCTTTGTATTTCTTTTCACTAATTTACTGTCTTAATGACTTATGTCTCAGATATCTTTAATTATGAATGTTGTTGTTTTAAGTTTGCATAATAACTGCAAACTTGACACAAGATAAGACTAATGTAAAGTCGTAATTTGAGGTTTTTTAAAAAAATGTGTCGATGTATGAATAGGTATTCTAATTACAGGTCATAATTGAACATACACACACAAACAATTTTTACGATGTATTTTGAATGGATCAGACCTTTGCATTCTCCCGTTTTTAAACTTAATCCTTATTTCGTGTTTATGTTAAGTCAATACACCACTGTTGTCTATAGATACATTAATTCATAGACCGAAATTTTAAAGCAAAATGTTCAAGTATAATGCACACTATATATTCTAGATAACAGCAGCAACGCATACTCCGTAGGTATTCAGATGAACGGGTGCAAGAATTCAAACCTAATATAGACTTAAATTGTAATCTACTTTAAAGGTATTTCTTTTTTTGTTTGTGTCGATCTTTTTTTTTTTATATTTTTTTAAATAGAAAAAGCTGCATCATGAAGTAAACAGAAGGCACCAAGTCGATACTTGCAATTTGGCATTGCACATTGTAATTCTTTTCTCGGACATGTTTATGATGCCTTAACACTTAATCCGTTGTCTGTGTACTGATTGATTGATATTGAAGTGTTGGAATATATGGTTTATTTATAAACTGTAATTGGCTTCGAACTAGCTTTCAGTAGATACGAGTACTCTATCTTAGATCGGTAGTTTGTGTCTTTTGTCATATTGTTACATTTTATTTTGTTCTTAGTACCGATCTGGTGTGTCGAGACCTTGAGGGCTATAAACATGTTTAACCCCACCATATCCTGTATTAGCCTGTTCCAAGTCAGAAGCCTATAATTTAGTGCTTGGTGTTCGTTGCTGTCTACTTTTATAAATTAGTTGTTTTTCGTTCATTGTTTTAACATAAATCAAGCCGTTGATTTTCCCGTTTGTATCGTTTCACATTTTGTAACGTGAAGGATTTTTATAGCTGACTATACAGTATTGGTTTTGCTCATTTTTGAAGGCCGTATGATGACCTGTATTTGCCTTCACCGTTTCTTTTGGTTTCTAGTCAGTAGCTGTCTCATTTGTAATCATACCACATCCCCTTAATTTTATTTTTATTTTAAGTCACGTTTAATATTTCAGTAAAAAATCAGTCATTTCATCTGCAGAAAATTCAGTATTGTCTACAAGGTATTATGAAACTATGCAAGTAACATAGTGAACACAAGCGACTTTCGACAGAAGGAACGGTACGCTGCCGTACAAATTTTTAATCCTGGTATCTACGATGAGTTTAATATCAAACAGGGATTTGATGTATCTTTTTGAAATGTTTAAACCGTCACGGTAGAATGAGACTTATCACCGACTTCGAATTTACAAAAGCAACACGACGGTTGCCACATTTCAAGCATGATATGCTTACCCTGCCGGAGAACCTGAGATCCCTGACGGTATTTGATGGCGTTCGTATGGCCAGGCTTTAGTTGTCTATGTTGTGTTTTGTAGACTGTTGTTTGATGGCGTTCGTATGGCCAGGCTTTAGTTGTCTATGTTGTGTTTTGTAGACTGTTGTTTGATGGCGTTCGTATGGCCAGGCTTTAGTTGTCTATGTTGTGTTTTGTAGACTGTTGTTTGATGGCGTTCGTATGGCCAGGCTTTAGTTGTCTATGCTTTCATATAGTAAATTGTAACATAGTTTGTATACCTTAATATGATATTTTCGTTGTCGAATTTTACTGTGGTAGGTGCCATACAAAATTGTTTATTTTAAGTTAATGTTGCAAGATAGCAGATTGGTGGGCACAATCGTCTCAACTCGGCCGATTCCGACCAAAGACGGAGAGTAGCGGATTCACCCGAGGATTGTTGATTGTTTGTATCTGAATAATGAACAATGCTGTCCATCTCTTTTTGTGTTATTGTTTACTAAAATAAAAACTGGAGTTTGGTGTTCATATCCTAATATTGCCCTCATACTTTGGCTTTGTGTAAAACTCCAGACTTTTTGAAAATAAAACACAGCTTCGCTATCGCTGATGAAAAGTTGTTCTCCTGGTAACCAGTTAGGATGCAGTTTATATCTTTTTCTAGTATTTGATTCAAAGATAGACGATTTAAATTATTACCGAGGAGTACACATTGACTCTCTGTCGTTAGATTTTGTTTTAATACCGCACCGCGGCGGTCTGTTATATAAAATGACAGATACATTATACCATAAAATATCGAGTAATTGACGTCACTTAAAACATTATTTGTCTTTGAATGGCGTTTTTACATGATTAATTTTCTTCTATATCTATTTTTCTTTTTATTTCAATATTAAATCATACATATATGTTGTCAATTAGTCGATTTATTGTAATGTAATATTCATTATCTTTCTCATTTTAACACGTGGCGCAATAAAGAATCGGAGATCATCGAAAGATATCAAGCTAATCAAATAAGTGCATTGGATGAACATTATTAATGTCCTCCATTGAAAATTTGAATAATATCATCTTTATAAGTCATCAGAATTATAGGAAAAATTGCTGCAGATATGTAAATATTTGTCTGGTAGTGGTTTTGGAAGATCATTACATTTATGTTCTGATGAACACCAATGAGCAGATTGAGTTGAAACACAACTGATCGTTGGAATTACACGTTATTAATGACTATGTGTTGGTTAACAATAAAGGGAAATAACAAATCAATAAACATACATGTACATGAACAATGGTGTTCGGGAGATGCACGTAACCGTTGAATCAATACAATATACTGGCGGAACTAAAAAATTGGCTAGAAACGTATGTCTCGAAATTATTCATTTAGAATAAATGCACAGGAAGAAATTAATGCGAAATAGCTACTAACATATTGTGAATAAAGTTTTTTAAGAAGACAATATTATTTTCTTGGGTACATTTTAAGTCTTTTTATACATATGTTTTATGATATTTTAAGGCGGTTTTGATACACATTTGTAGAAACGTTTTATCAAAACATGCAAGCTAAACAAGTTGTAATCCACTTAATGTGTATTCATAGAATTACTGATTAGTCATACTTTGCAGCAAATATTTTATAGAAAAACAAAGGAAAAAGAAAAAAAAACATCCAAGATAATAAGAATTTTAAACAACAAAACAACAAATATTTTCTAAAAGCAAGCTGCAACTATCTTTCTTTTGTTTAATAAAAACGTTCATTTACTAAAAAAAATAGAATCCGAATGTTTATCATTAAAATTCTTCAGTATCGATGAAGTGATCACAATTATGTAATAGCAATATCTTTTTTCTTCTTCCTTGGTAGTTCAGTAAAGCTGGCAAAAAAGTACGTGATTCGCTTGTGTATGTACCAGGTAGTGATAATTATGAATACATGTATATACAATGAAGTAGTCCTTTGTATTATTATGTTGATCATTGTCATTTTGTTAAGTTTCTTATGTTATATACCTATTCTAACATCGGACTCAGACTTCTTTTATACTGAGTTTAACTGTGCTTATTGCTGTGTGTTTGTTTATTCCACATTGGCTAGAGGTATTTGTTTTTACTTTTGATTCATTTGTATATTTCGGAGTTTAGTGGAGTGTCTAATTCGCTGAACTAGTATTCATCATTGTTTAGGGGTCAGCTGAATCCTGCCTCCGGGTGAGGTATTTTCTCGCTGCGTTGAAGACCCATTGGTGGCCTTTCGCTGTTTTCTGCCCTATGGTCGGGTTGTTGTCACTAACACATTCCCTCTTCATTCTCTGTTCTATTATAGATATGATATTTAATGTACTATTATATTGGAGGGTCTTGATTGGAGGGGGTGTCTTTTATTTCTGTATTTTTCAATTTTTAGGTCATTGTTCTCTATTCTTTATATTTTTTGCCCATTATTCTCTATTCTGTTAACCCCCATCGAGACCCTCATAATGATTTGCACGTTTTATTTCGTGACCCTCAGATTGATTACCCTTATGGAACTGAATTGTTTGCCACAAACTTGCAGCAGACTTGCTGCAAGCTTGCGGCAAACAAAAAGTTTGCAGGAACACAGAAAATAGTGTTTGCAGATGTTTGCCGCTAGCTGCAAACTTCCGGCAAACATTGCAGCTTTTTGCTGCAAGCTTGCGGCAAGTTTGCAGAAACATCAATGTTTGCTGTAAGATTGCCAGAAAGATAAGATAATAAAGAATGTTTGCCGCAAGATTGCAGAAAACTTTGACCATTCTATATGTTTGCCGCAAGATTGCAGAAAACTTTGACCATTCTATATGTTTGCCAGAACATAGCACGAATTACACAATATTGACTGGGCATGCCTAGTTGGCACTTCCTGGAAGCTAACAATTTGAAATTGTGCCTAGGTCATGTTGATTGTGTTTGGAAAATGCATTTCACATATAAGAGATCAAGGAGGCATTTTGGTTCAATAATATAGGATATTCAATATGTAATTTTGTAAGTACAAATAATTCATAGAACTACATGTTTTAATAAAAAAATTAATGTCACCATCATACATAATGAAGTAAGCAACTATGTATATATATATATGTGTGTGTGTGTTTGAAAAACTAAAGGTAATATAAGTTTGAATTTTGTAACTGATTAAATGTGTACTGTACCATGTTTATTAAAATTAAGTTCAATTCTGTAATGCAATTATTACCTAGCTTTATACCCAATTTATCCTTTTTCATTTCTTAATACAGGTATATGGTGTCATTTGAGAATGACCCATGCCCCCTTTTTCAAAACTCAAATGCATGTATGTATTTCCTTAAATCTCATAAGTTTGCAAGAATTCTTTCAATGACTGTTTGTATACAGGCAGGAATTCTTTTTAAAAAATTTGCTGTGTAATTTGAAAGAGATAAATTGAATGTGTCTACACACATGACATTGGTATATATGTAGTTCCTGCAAGTTTGCCGCAAGTTTGCAGCAAACAATTGCCGCAAGCTTGTAGCAAACAATTGTGGCAAGCTTGCGGCAAATCTAATTTGCATAATTATGTTTGCACCAAGCTTGCCGCAACCTTCATTTGCATGGTAAAATAGTTGCGGCAAGTTTGCAGCAAATGTTTGCTGCAAACTTGCGGCAAATGTTTGCCGCAGGGCTTATTTTTCGGTAAGGGTAGTTATGACTTATGTGGCCATCCTCTTTAAATAAAGATTATTTATTTAGGTATTTATCAATTTAATTATTATAACAGAGATGATATAATTAAGATTATTTTTATTACTCTGGTCACATATGTTGCATAAACACAGACATCGTAAATATGAAACGAATAGATGTATAAATATATACGCTCAATGTTTTAAATTATGATTATTGTTCACGTTTGAACAGCATAGTAGTGCGTTGACAGTATCAAAGATCGCTATACATTTCTCGTATCTTAAAAAAAATATTTGAATATAGTTTACGATGCGTATTGACGCAATTTTCTTTGTAACAGTGTTTAGCTTAAAATTCAGATTTGTATTAATGGATTTTTATTCATCTATATTTACATTGACAAAACTTTCCGAAAACGAATCAAAATTTGTTTCAGCCCTTCAGAGATTTATTGCAGAACAGGAGGTCGAGGGACAAAGTATTGACGGATTTCTGAAAGAGTGAGGCACTTATTATACTTCGATTGTGGTGGTAGTTCAGGAATAATAAACATGCAATATTAACTCATCACTGTAGATATTCAACAAGTTGGCGTACAGTTAAGTTCCTATCAAAACTAGTTAAATGCAAATAAAAATGCTTTAAGGTAAAACAAAATATAAAAATAAATTAGAATGAATATAAATATAAATACATATCGTAAATAGACCTTTTATAAGCGTATGTATGTATTGTTTTTATTTCACATCCTAAAGCTTGTAAACATTTTAAGCTAAATAAAGTTATATTCATATTTATTATATTTCTAATTGTTTCTTTTTTTAGTTTTTGTTGAAATTTCAATGGCAACAATCGTTTTATTTGTTTTAAGATATACCACTGTTTTATGATTTTTTTTTTCTTTTCTTCTCTGAACGAAATATATATTGCTAAAAGTGACAAATATATACAAAGAAAGGACCCAATAAGGGCTTCATTTGCGTTCAAAGATTTTAATTGAAATAACAACATAAGAAACAAAGTTCAGTGCGAAAGACCTCTATAGTTGTTTTAAATAACTCTGATCATTACGCTTTGGGCCTCGATGACCGAATAGTCCTAGTAGTTCACTGTATCGCCAGCTTGTCAACACTGCATCTGTGAGTTCAAACCCCTCACGTGGCAGGTGCGTTCGAATCTAATCTAAATTGACTTTCATTGTCAGTTTTCCTGTCGGTTCTCTCCGGGCACTACAGCTTCCTACACCAATAAAGACTAACCATCATGCTATAGCCAATAGTGTTGAAATTGACGTTAAACACCAACAAATCAATCAATCAATCATTGCGTTTGGAAAAGTCAAACATACACAAAATTTAAGAATATTTGTACCGAAATCATTGGGATCATTGATGTGATGATATATACTGCACTGAAAGGAATAGTGCACAATATATCATAAAACACTTTCGAAATTCATCAATTCCTCAGCATCACTTGACTTTTGGCCTACCGTTCTTTGCTCTTAACTATTAACTGTCGCATGATTAAAGGGATTCCAAATAATTTTTCAGAGTCTTTGATTGGACCCTGGCAGAAGTCGAACGTACTACATCCCTAGCCTGGCATCCTGGCCAAACATCCTCTTCTTGTTAAGTGAGCCAGAATCTCAGACTTACTAGGGCCTCGGTTGCCAAGTTGTCTAAGTAGTCGAACTACTGTATTAGCCTATCAACACCGAGATTGTGAGTTCGATTCCGGCACATGGCAGGTGCTTTCAACTCCAATCTTAATTGACTAGGAATGTCAGTTTTCCTACCGAAGGTTAATGGATCTCTCCGGGCACTCCGGCTTCCTTCATCAATAAAAACTGACCGCCTTGAAATAGCGCAATAGTGCTGAAAGTGCTGTTAAACACCAAAAGTTCAATCAATCAATCTCAGACTTACTAGCTCCCCTACTATAGGCCAGCAAATCTGACTACCATACCATGTTCTAACAGATACAAAATAAAGCCAGAATGCTATCCTATATAATTATATAATGTTCACAGAGCTATTTCTAAAGAATCAAAAGAATAAGAAGAGAAGATAAAGAATAAATATCCTGTGGAAACTTTTAATCTTAATTGAAACGTTAATTAATGCTGAAATACTGATTTTCTTATTAGTATGAACAAAAATGATTTCATTTAAACTTTCTTTAAATGTGTTGAAATTTCTTAGATCACAACATGTTACCCAGATAGTTAAACTGTAAAAAGTAGGCTTTCCATTGCTCATATATTGTTAATTTATTCAAATTGGATAGGATGGCTCGACCCGCTGACGTCAAAGATTCTCTGCGTATAATTGAATTCATATGCCAATTTTGTATTTTAAAAAGATTTCTGAAAACTACGGAAAAAATTGCTGAAGATTCAAAACCCATACACAGCCCGATAGATGCCTTCCACTTACTGAAAAGATGGGTCGACGACTGGCAGAAATGTTTCGACATTGTGTTGTGTTCAGAATGTACAATTGATGAACCAGAAATAGGTTAGGGATTGAGTTATCATTTTCATTCTGTTTTTAATCAACTAGAAATGACCATTTATATGATAATTTACTACACTTTTTATGTGTGCTGTATCCATATTAAACCAAAAGTCAACCATCCTGTCTTTCATACTTTAAATTCACAAGATAACTAGAGTTAATCATATTCTATATCAGCCTGAATGTACTAATTTTTGTCAGTAGTACTCGGAACCAAATAATCCTCATATGAAAAATACCGAAATATAATACCGAATTATGATTAGAGCGCTAAACCAAAAGTATTTCCAAAATATTATCATAACCAGTTCAATATCACCTGTGGAAACGGATGATTTATAATTTACATCAGAATCAGGATTCTTATGAAATATACAAAAAAAAAAAAAAAAAATCACTTCTGTACTTGTACTATGAACAACAAATTTGTTTTATAAAAAAAAATTTCTGTACTCCTAAAAACAAAATTATTATTCTCACCTGTGTACGTTTCTTTATTAAATGTCATTTTGTCCTAGGTTAAAGTTGTCTTTTTGACATTGAAACATCTTTTTTATTTATATTGGGTCATATATCAAACTAATTCGTTCAGTGTATATTTACTTGTTTTTGTGTATTGTCTTTTTGATCGAGTTAAGACATTTCAATTAATATTTAATGTGTGTCTTTTTATGTTTTAATGTTAAACCACTGTTTCAGGTTAGGGTGAAGGTTGGCGCCTGTTAAAACGTTTATAACCCCGCTGCATTTTTATGCACCTGTCCTAAGTCAGGAGCTTGTTATTCGGTGGTTGTCGTTTGCTGGTGCGGTTCATAAGTGTTTCTCGTTTTTTATATAGATTAGAACGTTGGTTTTCCTTTTTGAATTGTTTTACACTAGTCTTTTTAAGGGCCTTTATAGCTTGTTGTTCGGTGTGAATGAAAGCTCCGTGTTGAAGGCCGTACTTTGCCCTATAATTGTTTACTTTTTACACATGAATACTTTGATGGATAGTTGTCTCATTGGCACTCATACCACATCTTCTTATTAATATGTAATGTAATTATAACATCAAAACCGTTTGTAAAGAAATTTAAAGATAGTTTATTGCATTGTTTTAGACAATATTTAAGAAAGGCATAGGAAAATATTTTTAAAAGGCACAGTAATACTTCAATCTGATTAAAATTCAGACCTATATTAACTCGCGTGCTCATACATGTCAGCTCATGTGAGTATAACGAAATCAGAAAACTTTGTTTTAATTAGATTGAGTAATACTTTTGTTCTAGAATTTAATTCAAGTAGGAGTATCATTGAGAGTCGTCTTGGTGGATGGCCACAACGAAGTGATTTGGATGCCACGGTAGAAGCCATATTCCGTCTTTGGGATGTGTATGAATTCGATTTGCGTGATTTTTTACATGGAAAAATATTCAAGGTAGTCTCTTTCATTAGATTTACGCCACGTTGTCGTCTCTGATATTCAAATTAAGTGTATTTTATCAACAAAACGATCATTGAAAAATGCCATCTGTTGTTTATTGAATATATTGAAACCATTTGTAAAATTTATCTACAATTGTGATGGTTATTTGGTTGTTCAATAAACTAGTTTTAATGATATTTCTCTATAGAAATGCAGAATATTATCACAAACGTATATCAAAAAGTAAATAACTTTCCAATTATCGATTTTGCTTCTATTTCAAATTATTAAAACCTATTTTAAAAAATCAAAATTTACAAGATTTGATTTTTCTTTTCTTTTTTTTTAATTTAGTTGTTGTTTTGTTTTTTTTTTATTTTGCAGAGAATTTTTAATTGAATTTCAAATTGCATGCATATGCCTTCGGAGTTCTCTGTTGTCTTAAGAAGTTATTATTTGTCGTATTTTATACACAGAAATCAATGATGGAGGGTATGGATGGGGTTTATAGAATAAAGAATAGTGTCCAAAAAAATATAATGAATAGAGAAAATTAGCAAAAAATATAAAGAATAGAAAATAATGGGGTGCAAAAATATTAAAAATAACTGGGGAAAATTAAAGAATTAGACAATAGTATACTGATTACAGAACGATATACATAATAAAGAATTCATCTAATTACAGAAAAAACATTTAATAATTATTACATCATTTCCATGAGAAATTTACAGAACAAGCGTTACTTTTAAAGATAAAGAAAAATGACATAAACAAATTTAAGAATACAGACCCACCATCCAGACCCTCATGATGGTTATGCAACGACATTATAGTCCTTAACAAATATGGAAAAGTATTTTATAAAACGCAAATGGTGCAGTCAAACCACGTGTGTTGTAGTCTTGTCCTTCGTTTCACAAAAAACATTATGACTAAAATGTTCGTAAGTATTTAATTGTTCAAGAATTTCTATTAATTTAAGTTGTAAGACTTTTTGGTGTCATAAACATTACAAAGCAGAGTACGCAGCAGTGATATATGTTTTAAATAACTTAGCTCAAGATATGATTTTTTTTTTTTATTTTCCTAAATTGACATAATTTTATACATGTGATAGTCATTTTGCCTGGACCAAGAAAACAAAAATAAATAATCATGTTCTCGTTGGTCAATAGTTCGAACGATACCGTAACAACGCGTCTACATGTTCCTTAACTCAACAATTGATTTGCCACTCCAACTGTGTTGGTTTAATCAGCACTGGCGAGCTGTATGTTGCTGATTTTAGCGGCACTGATGAAGGTGTATGTTGCTGATTTAAGCGGCACTGGCGAGCTGTATGTTGCTGATTTAAGCGGCACTGGCGAGCTGTATGTTGCTGATTTAAGCGGCACTGGCGAGCTGTATATTGCTGATTTAAGCGGCACTGGCGAGCTGTATGTTGCTGATTTAAGCGGCACTGGTGAGTTGTACGTTATTGATTTAAGCGGCACTGGCAAGCTGTATGTTGCTAATTTTAGCGGCACTGGCGAGCTGTATGTTGCTGATTTAAGCGGCACTGGCGAGCTGTATGTTGCTGATTTAGGCGGTTGCTGAAACGCGAGTCTATGTTTTAAGCCTGGAATATGTGACGATTTCTATAATAGCATGATCATAGAAAATAAATAGGTAGATGTGGTATGAGTGCCAATGAGACAACTCTTCATCCAAATCACAATGTATAAAAAGTAAACAATTATAGGTCAAAGTACGGCCTTCAACACAGAGCCTAGGCTCACACCGAACAGCAAGCTATAAAGGGCTCCAAAATGACTAGTGTAAAATAATTCAAACAGGAAAACCAACGGTCTAATCTAGAAACATATAAGTTTCTTTACCAAGAGTTTTCTGCTTATAATTTGGTACGATAGGCGCGCGTTTGGTCTATAAAAGGTTAAACAGTGACGCTCGATAAAATGTTAAAAGGCTAAAAAAGGACGAAGTTAAAGAGCATTGAAGACCAAAAATTCAGAAAGGAATAAGTGTTTATGAACTGATTGATGTGATTAAAATCCTGAAAGTTGTCACGGATTCTATAATGTGAATGCAAATAAAAATCCAGAGTTACGAGCCTCCTTAGCGGAAGCATATCATATCCATACAATGCCCGGTTTGTTTTAACCAGCAGTTAATACTGCTAGAAATATGGTATCAAGTGTGTAATATTTTTTTGTACATTTAACACACGTTTTTTACAGTATCAAACCGAACCTTTGACCCCTTTGGAGGTCATTTACATTGCTAACAAAGCAGAATATGAACAAAACAGTTATAATTCAATAAAATTCCTAGAAGCGTTGTTGCATGAAATTGAAGACGGGACCTTACCTAATAGCCCTGTGGATACAACAAAATTGTCTAGAATGATCGCCTCTGCCTATAACAGGGTAAATGTTTCAGAACATAATCATGTATAGTCTATCTGGTAAATTGCGTTAACTTTTGACAAATTTATTAAAGATCTCATTTAGTCGTGTATTCTCACATTTATGAAGATATTGTGTCATTAGAAATTTTACCGTGAATTGGGATTTTCTTTTATACAAACCGAAAACCTTATAACAAACATAATTTGAAGTCATTTAAACATATTCAGGCATTTTTATTTACAAAGATATACATTTTAGCACTCAGGTTTTTTTCTCATAAGAAATCCATGGTACTAAAGTAAAACATAGTGTACTTTTTTTTCTGTACTTAAGGATGTTTGCTCCTCTGTTTAATAAAAGAGTGTTATAAATTGATAGTATAAAGATAACAGAACTTATATATAAAAAGAAGAAGAAAATGACAGGTCCGTCTCCCTGTTTTTGGGATATAATCAATTTAAAATTTGGGGGGAAATGATACTCTAGATTTTTCATACATTTAACATTAGCACTTTTTTTTCTTAAAAAACTATGATTTTCAAAAATGTGTTTTTTAACTATATTTTATAAAATTATGAAAAGAAAAATAGGGGTATGCGGTCAAGATTTTTATTGGCACTACATGGTTGAAACTAGAGGATTCCGAATATTTGACAAAATGTCAAAAACAAGAGTAGCAGATATCCTCAAAATGAGAACCATTGAAAACCAAATCAAAATAAACTAGTCTTTTCTCATTTTGTTCGTATTCTCACGCCTTTCTTATATAACCTTCATTACCCCAAAAAAAAATATACTGTTTTTCAGAACAATATGCCATGGAAGTCGGTAGAACTTTTGAAGGAACGTGCTAAAGAAGGTATCGGATCTTTGTACTGTAATATGCAATTAAACGTCTTTTGAAAGTTATGCAAATTGAAAAAAAAAATCGTAGATTATATATAGAATTGGTGGTCTGACACCTAAATCGTAAAAGTACTACAGTCCTCCAATGCTGATCGTTGAAGTTGGAATGACCATTAACTGTTTAAAATGATAAAAAAAGATGAATGTTTCAAATGAAAAGGGGAAAAAATAAAGGAGGCGATATTTCATTCGTATCCACTAGCTGTGATTTTAGAAGTGCAAATTTTATAATATAAATTTCTTCCTGTAACCAGGGACATATATATATCTACTTTACGATAAAACTGACCACTTAATTGTATTTGTTGAACGTTTGGAATTATGTGGTTAATTTATTGAGCAGTTCCGATAGTTTTTCAGTTAGACCCTTCCAAAATCAATAAATCTCGCGAAGTCTCGTAAAGTTCGAGATTTTATCAATTTTATACTGAAAAGCCTATCAGATTCATTTCCCGTTAGATATATTGTTCCCAGCTGTAACACACCCGGTATCCCGACACTACAGAAGGATCCGAATCCAGAGGAGCAATTGATGAAACGTTTCTAACGGTATGTAAGTAAAATCTGGATCCGATTCCAACATGATGTTATGCTCCGTGGAAATCGGATCCATATTTTACCAATACATTACACATGTTACAGTTGTTTTGCAGTCCGTTGGTTGATAAAGTTTAACGTTTGATTTAGTCTGTTTTTATGAACTTCCACCTTTTTTAATTTACCTTTTGGTCCGTTACTTTTGTTATCATCGGATTAATTATGCAAACGATACATATATGTTTGAAAAAGCCTTATGAACATAGCTTCTGATGAAGATTTTGGGTGTAATTATGTTTTACATCTTATATATTGTCATAGATATCTCTTTTCTTCTAGAACCAGAAAATAAAAGACTCCAGAATGATTTTAAGTACTTCGAATCAAGAGCAAATAGCATATTGGACAATGTGACGGTTTTAGAAAAACCAAATACAAATATTATAATGATTATGCCATCCACGAGGATCTTCTACGAGGAGGATATGATAAGAAAGTATAAAACTTTATGTAGAAAGAATATGAAGGTAATCTGTTTACTAATTACGCCTTTTCAGAATCTAAAGCACTATGGGTAATCTCATTGTTCGTACACCAAAATGAAAATAACGTTACGTCATTGGTTGAATTTCAATTGTTTAGAATGTTTTAAACCAATCACAACGTTTTGGTGTATGCTTTTAAAAACATAACCCAGAATTCATTAGATTCTGATACTGGTACGTTCTTCATTTCTTAGATACACCCCCTTCCCCCGCCCCCTTTAGAATTTAGAATTAAACATCAGTATATACATTGATATTTACAAAATCTGTAGCTTTATTTAGGAGGAATAAAATTGAGAATGGAAATAGGGAATGTGTCAAAGAGACAACAACCCGACCACAGAACAGACAACAGCAGAAGGCCACCAACAGGTCTTCAATGCAGCGAGAAATTCCCGCACCCGGAGGCGTCCTTCAGCTGGCCCCTAAACAAATATATATACTAGTTCAGTGATAATGAACGCCATACTAAACTCCAAATTGTACACAAGAAACTAAAATTAAAAATAATACAAGACTAACAAAGGCTAGAGGCTCCTGACTTGGGACAGGCGCAAAAATGCGGCGGGGTTAAACATGTTTATGAGATCTCAACCCTCCCCCTATACCTCTAGCCAATGTAGAAAAGTAAACGCATAACAATACGCACATTAAAATTCAGTTCAAGAGAAGTCCGAGTCTGATGTCAGAAGATGTAATCAAAGAAAATAAACAAAATGACAATAATACATAAATAACAACAGACTACTAGCAGTTAACTGACATGCCAGCTCCAGACTTCAATTAAACTGATTGAAAGATTATGACTTCATCATATGAATATCAGGCACAATCCTTCCCGTTAGGGGTTTAGTATCATACCATCATAACATATGAGAAGAACATAACCCGTGTCATGCCAACAACTGGTTTTTAAATAAATGTGTTTAGTGCCGATGCAAAGACCCTATAAGTGAATCAATATTAACGCCAAAATATGCAATCTTTAATGACCTGACAACAGTATCGTAACTATATCCCTTCTTAATAAGTCTATTTAAAGGTTTTGTTAGTTTCAGAGGTGAAGTACATCTAAACTCCAGTGTAAGTAAAACCATCACCCTATAAAAGTCACTTCTATGGAATGTTTGTGTCATACATTGAAAATGTCCTATTTAACTAATACAAGGTGAGAACAAATTTAAAAATAAACGAAATTGCGGAACATACTGCCATAAAACCCACAAAAAAATACAAAACAAGCTCATATTACTGTCTTATTTAAAAACGAGTTAATGTTTAGTGCTTCAGTCTGTAATTGCTGAAAAGTATAAAATAAATTATCTATTTTCAAAATCAAATATAAACTTAAGGCAGTTCATTGAAATGATAACCATCGAAAAAAAAAACCGCATGCAATAAGTTTAATCTACCATTTTCTACATAAGGAAATGCCTGTACCTAGTCAGGAATATGACAGTTGTTTTTCGTTCATTTGATGTGTTTGAGCTTTTGATTTTGCCATTTGATACGGGACTTTCCGTTTTGAATTTTCCTTGAAGTTCGGTATTTTTGTTATTTTACTTTTTAGAAATTGATTTG
Source organism: Mytilus californianus (assembly GCF_021869535.1). Lineage (NCBI taxonomy): Eukaryota > Metazoa > Mollusca > Bivalvia > Mytilida > Mytilidae > Mytilus > Mytilus californianus. The sequence goes on along the minus strand of NW_026262582.1, from coordinate 25,727,105 downwards.
TTATTGCTGTGTGTTTGTTTATTCTACATAAGCCAGAGGTATAGGGGGAGGGTTGCGATCTCACAAAACATGTTTAACCCCGCCGCATTTTTGCGTCTGTCCCAAGTCAGGAGCCTCTGGCTTTTGTTAGTCTTGTATGTTTTTTAATCTTAGTTCATTTATATGTTTCAGAGTTTAGTGTGACATTTTTTTTTTCACTGAACTAGTACACATTTTTGTTAAGGGGCCAGCTGAAGCCCGCCTCCGGGTGCGGGATTTTCTCGCTGTGTTGAAGACCAATTGGTAGCCTTGGGCTGTTTTATGCTCTTTGGTCGGGTTGTTGTCTCTTTGACACATTCCCCATTTCCATTCTCAATTTTATTGTTTAGGTCATGTCATACAGTGGCAAGTATCAAAGGCATATCCGGACGAAAATATATTAATGTGATGTGAATATGACCCCTGTTTGTGCTAGATCGATATGCTGATCCAGCAGAATATAAAGATGATAGTTCACATTGAAATAGTCCACAGGAAGACATGTCACTCTACCCTGGGCATATTATGCTGACTCAAACTTTCGAAACAAGTCAATTATTATCATCGTAGATTTCTCACATGTTTGATCAATACAAAGGAAAGTTTAAAATCAAATAAGTGTTGTCTTATTAATATGCTACATATAAAAAAAATGTGGTTGATTATATAGGGAATCACTTAAGCGCGACTGGAGCGGCCCCCCCCCCCCCCTTCGGTCAGTTAGCGGCCCCCCCCCCCCCCCCTTACAAAAAGTTCTGGATCCGCCACTGCAGTCGACAGGTATACATGTAGTATGTAAAATTAATGGTCAATCTGTATTAAGTGTAAACTATCTTGTAATTATGGATTTTACAAAATCCCTAGCAATATTTTCAGTGATTTTACGAAATCACTAATCAATTCAGGGATTTTACAAAATCCCTTTTACAAATGCACTGTAACATATTTAGCTACAAGTGAATTGAAAAATAGATATCGTAGAATACGACTGTCTTATATGTTTTATTGGTTGTTTTTTGTTACGTTTTCAGAGTCACAGACATTTATCTAGGCTGTTTTGCTTCTACAAGATGACTGATATTCCAATTTTTCGCGTTAAAGCTGAATTGGCGAATATAAAGCCAAATATATATTTATTTCACAACGTAATATCAGACAATGAAATTGACTATTTACGAAATACAAGCAGCGAAAAGGTGAGTGAAAATTAAGAAAATGTGTCAATATCTACCATCTTTTTTATTTCAAAAGGACAATAAAAAAGATAAGACCAATAAAACAAACAACATTATAATAAAAAGAAAAATGACAAACAAATTGAAAATAATAAAACAGCTAACAGAAAACTGAAGAATGAGAAACATGAACCCCACCAAAAAACGGAGGTTAACTCAGGTACCCCGGACAGGTAAGCATATTCTGCTACATCATAAGCACCCGTCATGTTGCTCATCCTGTGATAAGTCGTATTTACAGAAATTCCATATTAGCGGTCAAATTAGTCATGATGGCGTCCGTTAGAGAAAAGCGAAATATACCAAAGGGATATTCAAACTCATAAGTCGAAAAAAAAACTGACATCGCCATGGCAAAAAAAGAAAAAGACCAAAAGACAAAGAACAGTATACAAACACAGCATAGAAAACTAAACACTGAGCAACATGAACCCCACTAAAACCGGGTGTAATCTCCGGTGCTCCGGAAGCGTAAGCAGATCCTACCAGATCTAAAAGAAGTTAAACTTTCTAGAAGTAGTTGCGCTTAAATGTCAATTTTTAAGTAATTTCACTCGCTTTGGTTATCATTTGAAAACTACTAATAAAATTGAGAATGGAAATGGGGAATGTGTCAAAGAGACAACAACCCGACCATAGAGCAGACAACAGCCGAAGGCCACCAATGGGTCTTCAATGCAGCGAGAAACTCCCGCACCCGGAGGCGTCCTTCAGCTGCACCCTAAACAAATATGTATACTAGTTCAGTGAAAATGGACGTCATACTAAACTCCAAATTCTACACAAGAAATTGAAATTAAAAATAATACAAGACTAATAAAGGCCAGAGGCTCCTGACTTGGGACAGGCGCAAAAATGCGACGGGGTTAAATGTATAATATTCAGATAGAAACTACAATTTATAAAAAATATTGTTAACGTCTACAAATTAGTTACATGGCTGAAATACTCAGTTGACTTATAATATCAGTTATTCCCCTTAAATGACAATTCTATACCACGATAAACGAAAAACAATTAGGCAGATAGAAATCAATGACTAGCACCAGATAATTGTTTTTCTTATTCTTAGATGACACGATCTACAGTTCTTGAAGACCTCAGTAAAGGAACCGTGCAAGTAGCTTAAAATAGAATAAGTATGACGTAAGTATTGCTGCTGTATAAAACTAGTAGTGGATTGATGATTGATTGATTAATGTTTAACGCCTCTAGATTTTGCACTATTTCGTGGCGGTCAGTTTGTATTGGTGGAGGAAGCCAGAATGCCCGGAGAGAACAACAGTCCGTCGGTAGGAAAACTGACAGTCCTAGTCAATTAAGATTGGAGTAAAACGCAACTGCCAGGTGCCGGATTTGAACTCTCAACCTCAGTGTTGACATGCTAGTGATATAGTAGTTCGACTACTTAAACCACTTTGCCATCGAGGCTCCCTAACTTTTAGTTGATGTTTTTGTGTCAATCAACTCAGCAGATCTTAATAAAATCAAATTTCAAACAAATATTTATTTACATTTAAGCTCAATTTGCTAATGGGGTCCCATAGTATGAGGCCTTCGTCCTTACTTTTACACATAAAAAAATTTCTCCATTCGGAAATGCCTGGCCAATCGGAACCAAACTTTGCCCACAATCATCTGTATGGAAAATTATTAAAACCTGACGGAAAGAAAGGTCAAAGTATACCCATTGTACATTTCAATCAAATGTTCAGACCACTCCCTCAAAGGACAATTTCTTACTTATATCTTGCGTTTTTAGCTATCATTTTGAAAAATGAATAGAGCGAATCGCATAAGGTTGCAAATATGATCACCAAGATAAGATCTACAAATAACAAGTTAGTTGACTCCTTATACGTGTAACAGTTTTAGCCCTTAAACAACGATTGTTTTTTCCATTTTTGGTGTCTTGTTATCAACTTTAAACTTAGTAGTTAACAGTATAAATAATCAGCTGGACAAGATCTACAAAAAGGGATATATATATATATATATACATGTAGCCGAAATAGTCAGTCGACGACTTAAATGAGTTATTGCCGTTAAATGACAAATTTCCCTTTTTACGTTTTCTTTATCAAAACATTAGTAGGAATAGACAAATTGTAATCAGCGAAATGATCAGTAAGACCCACTATTATTTCGAGTCGTCAGTCGACTCATAACAGAAGACTATTGTTGTCAATTTTGGTGGTGTGGCTAATATCATAAAAAAAAGAATAGATAGAGAGAAATAATAACAGTGAAAACGACCAGGATGAACAAAATCTATAAATAATTCAAATAACCGAAATCGTCAGTAACCTCCTTATAGAAGTTGTATCATTGTTTTTTGTGTTTGGATATTATCTTGAAAAAGTAATCACTGTGTAGCATCCCCATCATCAGAGAAATAACTCCAAAAGAATAGTCAAAACAATTGAATATTCCATCAACCAATATCCAGACAACGAAGACTGAGCATCATTTACCCCACTACAAGATAGTTGTAAAACAAATGCTAAAAAGAGCCATCAGGAATATTTAACCCATCATATGAATTTACAATTTTTTTATTTCATATCATAATAAAAAAAAAACATGTTGATAAGACCAGGAGAAAAAATGAATAAAATTGCACCGTGAAGAAAGATCTATACATGTATTAAACAGCATGACTACAGAATAATCGACCAAATAGCAGACATCACCGCACACATATTTTAGAGTAAGGTGCAGACTCTTGTCCAGTTCCGAAACAGTTGTAACGTCGTATCTGCTATGCGCCGCTGACTTATCAGTAAGTTCAGCAAAGCAACGTCGTGACTGTTTCGGAGTAAGAAATACTCGTAAACGTAAAAACAAAACATCTAATGTATATTTTTTCTATCAAGGGTAATTCTGTTCAATTAAGTGCATATTTATCAATTGTGTTTGTTTCAATTTAGTGCATGGTTATCTGACATTCAATATCCCATACTCAAAAGAATAACATCACGTGTGAAAATGATAACAGGACTTGAAACTGAATATAAAGAAAGATTCAGCAACACAGAACACTATCAGGTGTGTTAAAAATTAAGGGGCCAATATAGGCCGAAAATACCAATTATTTGAAGGACAACATCATTAGCATTGCTTTCTAAACCACTGGCTTGGTTTCTGATACTAAGTATTGGAAAATACATTAACATATTTTAAGATATGAACTATGTAACAAAAAAGTTATCTGAAGGGCGCCTTCGGATGCGTGATTTTCTCGCTGCATTGAAGACCCATTGGTAGCCTTGAGCTGTTTTCTACTCTTTGGTTGGGTTGTTGTCTCTTTGATACATTCACCGTTTTCCATTCTCAATTCTATCACATAGCCCCTGTTAAAACATATCATTTGAAATATGTGATATTTTAACCTGTGCTCGTAACATATCAAGGCTCTGTGCAAAATCCATTGGTTTGCTTTGCTTATAATAACTTGAAATTTTTCCTAATGATAATGGAGGGTAACGATGATGCTAGTTTTTGCAACATCTATCAATTTAACACGCCTCTAGCTCATATGAGAGTCTCGGAAAGATACCTCAACCGATGTGGAACAGGACATGTTTTAATCCATAAGAACACTGCAGATTAGTTTAGAAAAATAAATTTATTAAATAAGGTCGATATAGCAGACTACATTCATACACACACAAGTAACATACCCAGAAATGATATCAAAAAATGTTAATCAAAGAAATACAGACAACACTATGACTAAGATGTAAAGATATAAAAAGACAAACATCAATTCATTAAACACAACAATTAAATAAAAAAGGATAGTGAACGTATGTGCTATGTTATGGCCAGCAGATACTGTTAAACCAGTACTGCTTTATCGTACTGCTGTGTTTTTATTGTTTTTGTTTTCTCTCTCATTACATAGGAGTGCCCAAATTAGAATAAATAGAGTAATACTCAAAAAATGTTGTCACATTTTAAATCTTCAAATGACTCCTTCGAAAAGTCATGGCCTAAGTTTTTATTTAGAATGACCTGTTTTTCTTTATAATCATAGATATTAATTAATAGATGTTATTTTATGCTTAAAAGGTAGTAAATTATGGAGTTGGTGGAATGTATAGACCACATCTAGATGCATTGGTATGGAATGTGCTGTGTTTTTTTTTTTTATATAATTCAACTTTAAAGTTCACTATCTTATTCAAGATCACCATATTTGATTCAATGTCTTTATTTTCTTTCATACAATAATCAGAATTTGATTAAAGTTTACTTATTGGTTGACATATTTTATACCTAATTGATGGCTTTGACTTTATTCACATGCAGCTGTCCCTGCAAGTTATATTTAACCTTTAATTGAAAATACTTTTATTTGTTTTCATCTACAAATATAAAATATCGAGTGTTACAGGTTTTTGGTTTTTGGTTTTTTGGTTTTGGTTTTTAATTGTTAAACACTTTATTAGGCTGGGGTTATTACAGATGGGTACATTTCTGAACTGTTCAGCTTGTTATCTTGATTACCAGACGTTATGACTGGTGAAATTTACTTGGAACAGGATTTATGACTGCTCCGACCGGTCCTGGACAGAATTCATGTTAACTTAAAACATAGATATAAGTAAAAGAAAATGTAATCAACATAAATGTTTTGTTGAAGATGAAAGATGATGATGAATAGTAAGAATTTTAGTAAACTTTCTGATGAAAACAAATTAATTTGTTTTTTAAGCAATGAAGACACAGACATCATTTATATAATTAAAAAACTTTTAAAACAACTGTCCAAAGAAAGAGATGCACTAATGAATAATTGCCTTAAGAGCTGCCACCCCCCCCCCTTTTTATTATTATTATTTTTATTATTGTATGATATTTTTGTGTTTCAAGTGGTATCCATATTGCTAGTTTTTATTCGCCAGTATATATAGTTTCTCTGGTCTTATGAAGGTATTAATTAGTCAGACTAAGTCAGGCTGAATTTGTTATGTCAACATTTTGAACAGTTTTTTTCTTTAATAATTATATATATGTTCAATGTTTTAATCAAATCAATCATACAAATCATGTTTTGTATTGTATATTTTGTCTTGTAGTCATAATTAAACTGTAATTATTCTGTCTTAATACGGGCACTGTGATTAGTCAATAAAAAATGTTAAAAAGCAGACCTGGTCCTAGAACTGTTTTTATGACTGCCCGAAAAGTTAACTTTATGACAGGTCCAATATTGAAGTTTACTCTGGACGAAGTTAACATCGCCACAACCAGTTCTACATCCAAGTTAACTTGTGCCCAATTCTGCTTTTAAACGCAGTCATTAATCTAGACTGCTCTGTCCGACCCAGACCTCTTCCAATCAAAGTTAAGTTTGGTTTAGTCTGCTCCAAAATGAATTTAACATGCTCCTAAGTTAACTAATAAACAGGACCGCTTTGATTGATGAATATCATTTGGTTATTATCACATACATGTATGAACAAGTTTTGTAAAAACATATATATCCAAAGAACCGATTGAAAAGCAGACCTATCCCCATGACTGACATGACTGGTCTGTCAAATAGAAGACATGTCCGCAGGACAGGTTAAAAGGCAGGCCTGTTCACGGGTCTGGTATGGTCAAGCTGTCGTAGAAGCAGCAAAAACCAATTTAAAGTCTTTGGTGTGACCCGGCCGGGTTTCGAACACACGATCACCGGCACTCGAAGCGAACACTCTACCACGATACTATCGAGGCGGTTTTGTCCCATTGACAATCATATCATGTCTCTTTATTTTAACATTTATCTACATGTATTACAATGTTTAATCTTTAAAAAAAAAAACTGTAAATCGATTCTGTTAATCATCTATCTGTTGACTCTCTATTATGTAATATTTGCGTTTTTGCAGTATCCCTGCTGCTCATTGTTTAGTTTTATATGTAATGTTTTAGGCAATCGTTTGTCTTTTCGTCAAGTTTCTTAACTATCTTGTTGGTCCTGGTATTGACTATTTTCTTTGATTTCTGAATTTTCATTCTCCCCTTGTCATTTTTTATCACTTTGAAATGCTATATGCTAACGATTTTGTAAAGTAAAAACACAATGTTGAACAGAAATGAAGTCAGAACTACTACATGTTTATCGATTTCTAGCAAGACATTTGTTTCATTCTCTTCAGAATGTTTTCTTATGTTTGCATTAAGTAAGACTTAATATATAACATACATGTAGTATGCAGACCTTATTGATGAGTTTGTAAGCATTTTACATGAAATACTTCTTTTTTATGCAGTTTGAAGCAGCCAGCAAATCATCAGGACCTGATACAAATGAATCTGGGGAGAGAATAGCAACGGTTATGTTTTATGTGAGTATGGAAATATTAGAACTCGTTATGTCAGGCTCATATTTTCGAACGCCATCAGTGGTTCTTGAACAGTTGGAAGGTCAAATCGTATACAAAGTTGAAAAGCTTTGAAAAAAATGAAAACAACACGTTATAAACTTCATGCGTTAAAACAAAAAAGAAAAAGTTCCTCCAAAAAAAGGAAAATAAAACTTCATAAATGTCGTGGGTCCGATACGGATATGCCATCTGTACATAGGGTAGAATATAAGCAATGACGTGTATTGATCAAAACTGTCAATTTCGAAACTATAATTATTATAATTATCATGATCGCCAAATTTAAAATCTATTCCTTTTAGGTCTGCATTACAGAATTATCGTTGTACCTGTTCTTCATACAAAATGTTCCTTTTTATATATAATAGAATAGACAAACATCAATTCATTAAACACAACAATTAAATAAAAAAGGATAGTGAACGTATGTGCTATGTTATGGCCAGCAGATACTGTTAAACCAGTACTGCTTTATCGTACTGCTGTGTTTTTATTGTTTTTGTTTTCTCTCTCATTACATAGGAGTGCCCAAATTAGAATAAATAGAGTAATACTCAAAAAATGTTGTCACATTTTAAATCTTCAAATGACTCCTTCGAAAAGTCATGGCCTAAGTTTTTATTTAGAATGACCTGTTTTTCTTTATAATCATAGATATTAATTAATAGATGTTATTTTATGCTTAAAAGGTAGTAAATTATGGAGTTGGTGGAATGTATAGACCACATCTAGATGCATTGGTATGGAATGTGCTGTGTTTTTTTTTTTATATAATTCAACTTTAAAGTTCACTATCTTATTCAAGATCACCATATTTGATTCAATGTCTTTATTTTCTTTCATACAATAATCAGAATTTGATTAAAGTTTACTTATTGGTTGACATATTTTATACCTAATTGATGGCTTTGACTTTATTCACATGCAGCTGTCCCTGCAAGTTATATCTAACCTTTAATTGAAAATACTTTTATTTGTTTTCATCTACAAATATAAAATATCGAGTGTTACAGGTTTTTGGTTTTTGGTTTTTTGGTTTTGGTTTTTAATTGTTAAACACTTTATTAGGCTGGGGTTATTACAGATGGGTACATTTCTGAACTGTTCAGCTTGTTATCTTGATTACCAGACGTTATGACTGGTGAAATTTACTTGGAACAGGATTTATGACTGCTCCGACCGGTCCTGGACAGAATTCATGTTAACTTAAAACATAGATATAAGTAAAAGAAAATGTAATCAACATAAATGTTTTGTTGAAGATGAAAGATGATGATGAATAGTAAGAATTTTAGTAAACTTTCTGATGAAAACAAATTAATTTGTTTTTTAAGCAATGAAGACACAGACATCATTTATATAATTAAAAAACTTTTAAAACAACTGTCCAAAGAAAGAGATGCACTAATGAATAATTGCCTTAAGAGCTGCCACCCCCCCCCCCCCCTTTTTATTATTATTATTTTTATTATTGTATGATATTTTTGTGTTTCAAGTAGTATCCATATTGCTAGTTTTTATTCGCCAGTATATATAGTTTCTCTGGTCTTATGAAGGTATTAATTAGTCAGACTAAGTCAGGCTGAATTTGTTATGTCAAAATTTTGAACAGTTTTTTTTCTTTAATAATTATATATATGTTCAATGTTTTAATCAAATCAATCATACAAATCATGTTTTGTATTTTATATTTTGTCTTGTAGTCATAATTAAACTGTAATTATTCTGTCTTAATACGGGCACTGTGATTAGTCAATAAAAAATGTTAAAAAGCAGACTTGGTCCTAGAACTGTTTTTATGACTGCCCGAAAAGTTAACTTTATGACAGGTCCAATATTGAAGTTTACTCTGGACGAAGTTAACATCGCCACAACCAGTTCTACATCCAAGTTAACTTGTGCCCAATTCTGCTTTTAAACGCAGTCATTAATCTAGACTGCTCTGTCCGACCCAGACCTCTTCCAATCAAAGTTAAGTTTGGTTTAGTCTGCTCCAAAATGAATTTAACATGCTCCTAAGTTAACTAATAAACAGGACCGCTTTGATTGATGAATATCATTTGGTTATTATCACATACATGTATGAACAAGTTTTGTAAAAACATATATATCCAAAGAACCGATTGAAAAGCAGACCTATCCCCATGACTGACATGACTGGTCTGTCAAATAGAAGACATGTCCGCAGGACAGGTTAAAAGGCAGGCCTGTTCACGGGTCTGGTATGGTCAAGCTGTCGTAGAAGCAGCAAAAACCAATTTAAAGTCTTTGGTGTGACCCGGCCGGGTTTCGAACACACGATCACCGGCACACGAAGCGAACACTCTACCACGATACCATCGAGGCGGTTTTGTCCCATTGACAATCATATCATGTCTCTTTATTTTAACATTTATCTACATGTATTACAATGTTTAATCTTTAAAAAAAAAACTGTAAATCGATTCTGTTAATCATCTATCTGTTGACTCTCTATTATGTAATATTTGCGTTTTTGCAGTATCCCTGCTGCTCATTGTTTAGTTTTATATGTAATGTTTTAGGCAATCGTTTGTCTTTTCGTCAAGTTTCTTAACTATCTTGTTGGTCCTGGTATTGACTATTTTCTTTGATTTCTGAATTTTCATTCTCCCCTTGTCATTTTTTATCACTTTGAAATGCTATATGCTAACGATTTTGTAAAGTAAAAACACAATGTTGAACAGAAATGAAGTCAGAACTACTACATCTTTATCGATTTCTAGCAAGACATTTGTTTCATTCTCTTCAGAATGTTTTCTTATGTTTGCATTATGTAAGACTTAATATATAACATACATGTAGTATGCAGACCTTATTGATGAGTTTGTAAGCATTTTACATGAAATACTTCTTTTTTATGCAGTTTGAAGCAGCCAGCAAATCATCAGGACCTGATACAAATGAATCTGGGGAGAGAATAGCAACGGTTATGTTTTATGTGAGTATGGAAATATTAGAACTCGTTATGTCAGGCTCATATTTTCGAACGCCATCAGTGGTTCTTGAACAGTTGGAAGGTCAAATCGTATACAAAGTTGAAAAGCTTTGAAAAAAATGAAAACAACACGTAATAAACTTCATGCGTTAAAACAGAAAAGAAAAAGTTCCTCCAAAAAAAGGAAAATAAAACTTCATAAATGTCGTGGGTCCGATACGGATATGCCATCTGTACATAGGGTAGAATATAAGCAATGACGTGTATTGATCAAAACTGTCAATTTCGAAACTATAATTATTATAATTATCATGATCGCCAAATTTAAAATCTATTCCTTTTAGGTCTGCATTACAGAATTATCGTTGTACCTGTTCTTCATACAAAATGTTCCTTTTTATATATAATAGAATAGACTGCAACCAAATGAAGATGAGGAGAATTGATTGAGAAGCAAATTACTATGATCATTCTGTAAATATTTACACTTTTCATGCTTAGGTCTTCAACAGCCATGCTTATCATTATAAACGTACATTTACATTCGGCATGCTATCCTTTTACAACTAGTGCTACCAACCTATCAATGGACACGAAAACAGTTTTGTACACACGAAACGGTTTGCAAAATCTTAACAATTGAAGTTATCTATGATGGGGAAACACTTTTCCAACTGCGTATAATAATTGAAGATCATAGTTAGCTTTCTTATTACAAAATAAATGTGGAGATGTGGTATGATTGTCAATGAGAAAATCGTCCTTGTATAAATAAAATTAGCTTCCTTTAAGGGCATAATTAACTTCTATATAATGGCATATTCAACCTATACAGAAACCCTTAGTGTTCTTATTATAATGTTTTATGTCAAGTTGCATAATTGTGTGTATCATCATATACATGATATAGTGGAATGGTCATAAATAATATGGACCTATTTCACTAACTGGTTCTTTTACTGATTCAAATCCTTACCAAAATTCAACCAGTAATGAGTTTTGACAACTGGAAATAAATCAGGTGTATCACGTATTGCATGTATTGCAGGATGTACCACACTGGTAGAACGTATGGTATATATTTGTTGGAAGTTCAATTGATTTTTGTGCTTTGGAAAAAGTGTTTTCTGTTCTTATACACCTTTTCTAGTTTGCTGACACGCCTTTATTAGCAGTTATCGAGTTTTTGCTCAATATTTGTTTATTGTCTTGTGATTTTGATGTCTTATAATGCTTTACATTATCGTATTCAGTTACTTAAGACAGATTCAAAACATTTGTTTATCCCATCTGTGAGCTATCGATACGAACAAATCTAGGGCACTATGTTTCAAAAGGGTTGGATTTATTATAGTATTTGCTTTCAGTCTTAATTAATTATTCATTGGTTACTGTATGTGACGTAATATGTTTGTATTGACGTTTTAAAGAACAAGGTTAATGTAAAATAAAATGGAATGTAGAGAAAACAGTACATTATTTAACTGGTATGGAATATATATTATATGTACCAATTCTTATAAATTGAATTCTTTACGTTCGCGACTGAAATTTTTACTGTAAACATAAAAGTATTGAAGAATTCGTTATGTAAAACTACGAGAATAAATAAATACAAATTAAATAAGATATTCAAACATTGGGTTAGGAAACAAGAGCAGTAAATCGATTTCCCTATTTCCTAAATTTTTTATATACAATTTCATGAAATGTTTCTGAGCATCCAACCCAAGCCGACCAAAATAGTACAGCTAATTTGTACTTATCATTAGTAACAGGGCTTCTGAGATCACATTCAGTATTTGGCAGGTTTCGTGTTGATCCGTATTTAAATTGCAGTGGTGTTTCGCTGACTATTGTTTTTTCGTCGTTTTTCGTATTTTTGTTACGGTATGCCAATCTTTTTTTCAGTTAATGAGTTTTGATTGTAGCTTTGATTACTTCCTCCTCTTTTTAAAAGAGGTAACAGTCTCTTTTTAACTCGTTTGAATCATATCTATATAATTGTCAAATATTGTGTCGTTTCAATTTTAATGAATTCAGCAGCTCTGTTTACCTAGGGTCGTTATACATAAAGAAAACGTTTGAAACCAACAATCAGCATGATTAATTATTATCACTTTGACAAAATCATTTTTCTTAATTTGTCATATATTTAATATTATATTTCCATCCCAAAATATCAAAATAAAAGAAACATCAACATAACAGCCATTAGAATGACTGAGTTTCACACTACCAAACACATTTTTGGCACCACAACATTTTGACCTAAATGGCATAACTACAATTATACTGTTTTCTATTTTGTTCTCCTTAGCTTTCTGATGTAATGTATGGCGGCGCAACTGTGTTTCCTAATGTAAAGGCCAGGGTATCAGTAAAAAAGGTAATGGAAATTTAATGAAAATATAGATCATTTGTCCAGGCCTTGCTATCCGTTCCGTTCTATGTTCTGTTTTAAAACTTTTCGTGATCCTATTGTTTTGTCATAATGATATATACCTTCAGAAATCTATAGAGAGGAATTCCATTGGCTAATGTAATAACTAGCAGAATAAAAAGTTAGACGGAGCGTTGTCAGATCATTCTAAGCGAAGCATGAAGAACGGATCTGTGTTTAAATCATATAGAGGTAATACATTAAAGAAAATGCTTTCATTAAAATTTGAAATTATGAAAACGTTACTGCATATCTTTTTGTTCAACCATTGCATTTTCTGTTTTAAATATGATTATCAATTTTTCAATCCTATCAAATACTACATTTTTCTTTATTTTATTACAAACTACGAATATCGAACTAACAGCTAGTGACGGGTTGGATAATGCAAATATAATAGCGAATAACGAACCAGTGACTAACTTCATATTTAGGGATTTCAATCAGCTTCAATCTTCCAATATATTGTGATTTTTTTTTCAGGGGTCTGCTGCGTTTTGGTATAATACACATCTCGATGGTGAGGTAGACACTAGAATGTGCCATGCAGGATGTCCTGTACTTGTTGGATCAAAATGGGGTTAGTTAACGTATAACAACAAAAATAAGAAATCAGAATATCAAATATCATGTCACATACACTTAAAGTAACAGGGATACAACTAATTTCATTGTTTTTATGATGATATAATAATAATTATATTAGGATGACAAAAAAGGCCCTGCATTATCGCAACCAAAGACTAGATTTTAACACGCGTCTTTTGAAAGTTTAGGGATTTATCAAGTATTAACTTGTGGAAAATAACTAAGAATAAACCTTTTTATATCTGTTTTATGCAATCACAATTATAGTGTTCTTGAATTTAACTGTGAAGGAAGCTGAATATGAAAATATGAAGTCCATTCAAAATAAAAAGAAGAAGATGTGGTATGATTGTCAACTGTCCACCAGAGACCAAATGACGTTGAATTTTACAAATATAGGTCCCCGTATAGTTTATCTGATTTAGTGACTTCGGAATTATATAGAAATAAGACGATATTTTATGATTTAAAATAAGACAACATTCTATGAAAACCACAGTACAAAACTATGACCAACTGCATGTCTTCGAACCACATTCAATATTTAGAAAACCAAAACCGTTTAACAAAAGAAACAGATATACAACCGATTTCATTGTTATTATGATGATATAATAGTATTCGTATTAAGATGAACATAAAGACCCTGCATTATCACAATCAAAGACTAGATTTTAACACACGTCTTTTGAAAGTTTATGAATTTTTCAATTATTAACTTGTAGAAAACGTTTTTTTATCAATTTCATGTAATCACATTATTTTCCTTGGATTTAACTGTGAAGCAGAATATGAAGTCCATTCGTCATAAAAAGAAAATGTGGTATGATTGCCAATAAGACTACTCTCCACCAGAGACCAAATGACGTTGAAGTTACCAGCTATAGCTAGCTATGAAACCAGGTTAAATCCACCATTTCTATACAAGGAAATGCCTGTACGTAGTCAGGAATATTCGTTTGATGTGTTTGAGCTTTTGATTTTGCCATTTGATTAGGGACTTTCCGTTTTGAATTTTCCTTGGAGTTCGGTATTGTTGTTATTTCACTGTTCACCATATAGTTAATCTGCCATAGTGACTTTGAAGTTGTATAGAAATAAGATGATGTTGCATGATTGAAAATTTCTATAAAGACCACAGTTCAAAGCTGTGACCAATTACAGGTGAACGTACCTAATTCAACATTTAGCAAACCAAAACCGTATAGTGAGCTATAAAAGGGCTCCGGTATGACAAAATGTGAAATAAATTTAAAGTGATATTCAACGGCTTATTTTTTTTCTACGACAGTGAACGAAATAAAATATGACAGAGGGCAAGCAATGACAACCATTGGTTTACATGTTTTCGTCTTTTAACGATTAGACTTAGAATATTTTTAACTTTGGACTGAAGTTTAACAAAACAGAAAAAGAACACACTTTAGGGGTCAACTAAAGCTTAACTGATCGGATTGATACATGACACTTTCAATTAAAAAAGCAATGAAACAACGTGTAACATATTGACATGTTCATGTACTACAGTGACTTATTTATTTTTTTGGGGTACCAATTTTCGTTGAATGACGAAAAACTGTATTTTCGTTAATATTTAATTATGTGATTTTGCAAAAGTCGGCGCTATTCCAGTTTAACCCACCCCCATCCCCCCCACCCGCCACCCCATCCCCACCATCCACGGACGTTCAAAGCCGAATATTTGCAGGCGACAGATTTATAAGACCCACACAGGTGAAGAGCTATACGACCAAAAAAGACTTAATGATAACAGTCAAATCTAACTAACGTAAAAGGTGTAACCTTTATTTCTTACAAATATCAACTGGTTTACTTTTAAAGCATATTTGTGGCTTTAAGATATGAATGAATAACGAACAACTTTATTCTTAATTCTTTTTTTTTCCACAGTGAGCAATAAATGGATTCGAGAAAATGGACAACTCTTTAAAAAACCATGTGGACTAAAACATCATTTACAAGATACAAAGTTATAGCAGAATAACATCATTGTATTGTCATTACAAATCTTATAATCTGTAGCTGATAATCAAAAAAAAAATAAAAATTAGGTGGAATGGTTGAATTGTTGTTTTTATGCTCCATTTATGGGCATTATAGTTTTCGGTCTGTGCGTTCATCCGTCCGTCCGTCTATCCCGCTTCAGGTTAAAGTTTTTCAGGTTAAAGTTTTTGATCAAGGTAGTTTTTGATGAAGTCGAAGTCCAATCAACTTGAAACTTAGTACACATGTTCCCTATGATATGGTCTTTCTAATTTTAATGCCAATTTAGAGGTTGATCCAAATTTCACGGTCCACTGAACATAGAAAATGATAGTGCGAGTGGGGCATCCGTGTACTATGGACACATTCTTGTTAAAAGTATATGATGATTTTGTTTAAATGCTTGCATTGTACTTCTTTTTTTTTCTCAACTTGTTAAGTATAGTAATATGTTGTTTTTTTGCTTTAGCATGTTTCACTGTGTATTGTAATGTGTATTGTAATGTGAATTGTATTGTGAATTGCTATTTGTCAGTTTGTTTTTCTTTGGGCCATTGTATTGCCGTTCTTCCTTTAAATTATGTTTGTATTTCTCCTTTGTATTTCTTTCACTAATTTACTATCAAAATGACTTATGTCTCAGATATCTTTAATTATGAATGTTGTTTTTTTAAGTTTGCATAATAACTGCAAACTTGACACAAGATAAGACTAATGTAAAGTCGTAATTTGAGGTTTTTAAAAATAACGTTGTCGATGAATGAATAGGTATTTTGGTGGGGTTGGTGTTGCTTAGTCTTTAGTTTTCTATGTTGTGTCATCTGTACTAATATTTGTCTGTTTGTCTTTTTGTTTTTGGCCATGGCATTGTCAGTTTGCTTTCGATCTGTGAGTTTGACTATCCCTCTGGAATCTTTTGTCCCTCTTTTAATTACAGGTCATAATTAAAAATACACACACAAACAATTTTTATGATGTATTTTGAATGGATCAGACCTTCGCATTGTCCTGTTTTTAAACCTTATCCTTATTTCGTGTTTATGTCAAGTCAATACACCACTATTGTCTATAGATACATTAATTCATAGACTGAAATTTTAAAGCTAAATGTTTAAGTATAATGCACACTATATATTCTAGATAACAGCAGTAACGCATACTCCGTAGGTATTCAGATGAACGAGTGCAAGAATTTAAACCTTATATAGACTTAAATTGTAATCTACTTTAAAGGTATTTTTAAGTAATTAGGTAACATTTGCCTGATCATATGAACGTGGAGGAATTAATTAGGCTACATTTATGCCACGGGGAAAGTTTATTCGAGTAAATAAAGTTGATTGAATAGATTGTTAATCGAAAATATATGTGAAAAGTTTGTGTTAAAATATTAATGGTATGTCATAAACATCTAACATTTTGAATGAATATAACGTTAACCATCTAGATATGACCTTGGTAATGCCAAATGATTATCTAATGTACAACTACTGGGTGTCGCATTTCTGTGATTTTTGAATCATTTCAACACATTGTAAAGGTGAATGCATGATTTAAAAGTTGTGCCCTGTAAGTAAAGAATATGATAATAACGTTTGCTTTTCAAATTATACTTAAAGGGGTATTAAAGCTGTCAAATTCATGTTCACCAATTCCACTCAAATTCTCCTATTTGATTCATTATCTACTAAAACGTATATCAAACTTACAAAAAGTCTAAAATGAACAATTAACAATGAATGCACTTGATAATTTGTATCCACATTTTGTGTGTATTTTCATCTAGACGCCATCTAATTAACCATCGAGGTAAACTCCGAAAACTGTCGACGGTCATTTAACCCGATATAGATATAAATAAAGACATAAATAGATATCGAACAGTGCAATTGGACTTACCTGTATAAGAATGGGTTTTTGTCGATCGAACCAGTCAACCAAATGGTTTACTTTGTTTCACTTTTAATGATGAAGTTATTTTCCTTTTAATAGCTGAAAGCGTAACCCATCTCTAGCTAAGGGGTTAAATAGAGTGTCACATGAATACGATTTCAATGAGGTCGAATTATTCACTTGCAAGTGAATAATTCATCAGCGATGTTTCTTAGCTCATTTTAACAAAATTTAACCAAACTGGCGAAAAGCGAATTATTATTTCATTATTTCACTTTCATTAATGATATCGATTTAACCAAAAAAAATCATATTTTATTTTTTTTATTTCTCGTAGCTAATGCCCTATTTAATAACTAAATCCAAGCTTCAAGATATGACCTTAAATAATCATGGGACGCACATTAACTTTGGATCACGATAAACTATTATACGGATATGAGTAAGATCCAACAAACCACTGATAAGGTTTTACTCTAACGTGAACGCCACATTTGTCTTATATACAATTTTATCGGTAAAAGCATAAATATCTACAGAAATCGCAAATATATATATGTAATTTATTAGTTTATACACTTGCCATAACATATACTGGAGAATATAAATAAAGTTGTCCTCTAGGCAATTAAAAACTAAGAGTGTATTTAGATATTGCAATATCATAGAATAATGAGTATGAGATGCAATTAAAATCAATTTAAAAAAAAACGGAAGATGATGATACTATTGATTGTTAGTATTATTATTGTTACTATTACTATAATTATAGTTGGTGTTCTCCTATTATAAGTTGTTTGCTAATACATCTTTCTATAAATATTTCAAACTATTTTTATACCAGATAATTGAAGAGATTGAATGAATGTAATTTTATCGTTTACATAACATTCTCCAGCTTATTCAGTAGATAACCGTTGTTTGAATGCCTAGAATCCAGTCTTCAGGTCGAGAGCATATGAATATAGTTTGATAAAATCCTGTTTTGTAAAAATAAAACAACACATATACAGTTATACCCTCAACAAGATAGCCCAAACAATGACAATTACCCTGACACAAAATCTGATTTTACAAGGCTGAATAGTACTTTAAACATAAAAATGTTCTAACCATCATATATGTCTGTCTCAACTTTCAGTGTGATAATAGATTACTTTGGGTACGTGTGAAATGACAAATAGAAAACAACAGTCAAGAAACATGTTAAATTGTGTAAACATTCCTCTAAAACCAAACGCCATTACACCATAAACGTTTAATTGGGAAGATTACACAATTCAGTGACAGTATAGATTGTCTCAAAATATACATGTAACAATTATGTACAAGGCTTGGAAACAGGTAGTATGCAAGGCTTTATTGAAACGAATGAATGTTTTGTCTTAAGACAATATACGATTGTTCATACTGCAATTCTTACAACTGTTCCAAATGAAATATTTTGGGTAGAAACGAACAATTTGGAATTTGATGCGTACGACGTAAATATTCAGCATTCTGAACATATAAACATGCATTCTTTCAAGACGTTATAAATAAAACTCATAGAAACACATTATCAAAGTCACAAACACTGACTGTATATCACAAATGTTTTAAAGGTCAATGCAATCGCAAAACACAAAAAGGACAGTTGCAGTATAGTATTTATTAACCTTTTGTGTGTATACGCAGAATTGAAATAAGCCCGTTAACGAACTCCTCGATTTTAACACTATTATTGAGCAATCTAGATAACAAATCAGTTAGTGACCGACGACTTTCGACAGGAAACACAGAAGGTTCTAATAAATACTTCAGAAATGTGTTATACATATTATAAATGTTAAATCTAACATTGCAACCTCTACATACGCCTACATTGCAATTACTTCCCGGTTCACAAAATGTTGTTGATCTTTCAACCTTGTTTAAGGGTTCACAAGGACAATTGAATGGACACGGAGTAAATGTTTGATTTAGATGACAGCCATGTTCTACATTGGAGATATAATCAAGATCAATAAGCTTAATTCTGTTGTTTACCATAAGAAAATGATCACTTTTAAAGTCTACAATAAGCATTGATCCCAAAGGCGAACTATGAAGATATGATAATAAATCAGCAAGTTCCAAAGCATGTCTTAGTCGTTCTTGTATTGTGAAATATTTAGTACGAACATCAAATGCATTCCCGTACTCATAAACAGCCGAAATATCAGAATATTTGAGTAAGTTCTGTCCTTGATAGTCTATATGTAAATGTCGTAGGCAAAAGCCATACATTTTAATGATGGAAGAATGTTCAAGTTGATCCCGCATAATGATTTCCTTCATAAAAAACATCTGCCTTGATTCCCATCCCATGCCTTCCTGTTTTAAGATTGACAACCGCTTAACAGCTAATACCTGTCCATTGAAATATCCAATGTCAACGACTTTTGACCTCCCATCTCCAACTTCATATTTAGTTATTCTGATTTTATCCATATTCGTGCAGTTAAATATGTACTTCTCTTCAATTACCTTATAGGTATATTCGAAAGTAAAATATTGTTTGACTCTTTGAATATTTCTAGATATCAGAGATGTGCGTAATAATAATAAAACTACTGTGATAAAAAAAGTAATTCGAAAACCAGCAACAAAGACTTTATACGTGATATGTCTCATAGTCGTATAACAATAACGCAGCTTTGAACCAAATACACTTTTTCTTCTTGAAGTGGAATGAGCAAAAGCTGGAAAAGAAAAATATGAATTTTAACGGCAGTAGACTTATGTGTTGATGCAAGTTATTTTAACAGTTCTAATTGTTCAAAACAAGAGATCATCAATAGTTTTCAACTAATTTTCGAAATGACAAAAAGATGATATAGAGAAGGAAAGTAATGTGTAATATGTAAATGTTCTGAAGTAGACTTCTGACAGAAAACAAAAAAAAGGTTTTGCACATAATATCCGATATTTCCGTTTTAACACTCAGTCAATGTGATTTTCAAACGATGAATAATGATGGTGTTAAATGTCTGCCGTAGAAGAGACGTATATACTAGGATGGGAATATGTTACTACGATGCAAAAACAAACATTGTTTTGTACTCTAATGGGTGTATTGAAATTTATTTATAAAAGAAATATAAAATAAAGCAAGTCATTGATTTGTGTTGAAATACTTATTTTTTTCCAACAATTTGTTTCCTATTGAACAATCATGTTATTAAAACAAGTTTTCAATTAATACATAATTTTATCATATTTGACAGAACCAAATATGTAACCGTTATTGGAGTTCCACCTGGAAAAATATGGAGCTTTTGACGATAAATTTGAAGATATGTTACATTAGACAAAACTGTTTAAAGCTTCTAAGCTTCGATTCCGAATTTCAATTTACATTTTTCTAATTTTAAGATATATATCATTAATATGCGAAACATGCACAAGTAAACTAATGGCGATCTAAAACGGTCGTTTTGATCGGACCAATACATTATTAAGTCATTTCCAGTCTTTCAGTAAATTTTCAGATTTATTCAGTTGCGGTTTTCAAAAAATTAAAAGCATGATAAATATCTTTTCTTCATTTAGGACTTATTTCATAATTCTGTTTCCAAATACGTTTCGAGATTGACATTTGAACTTATAAGGGAATATTTACAATTTTTATTCAGCTGTTAAATAACACCATGTCATTACAATTTCAAAATGTAGAATTTTTATATTATAAATTCAATACAATTGAACTCTAAAGAAGTTTTTTTTAAATATCAATATTAATAAGTTGTTCCCCCACCACTACCCCCCCCCCCCCCCCCTCCCCCAAAAAATAGTATTTTCGTCTTTTGGTAGTAATTGTTCGTCAATTTCTGGTTAAATTTTCAATTTTCTTTTGGTGAGAGCGGAAGCATATACAATTCGACTTTGTTTCATAACTTGTAATATCTTTGCTTTATAGAAATGAGAAGAACTGCAAGTGGGGAGGGGGCGGCAAAGTTATGGAAACAGAATGTCAACTAGGAACAGGTCTATCATTCATTTCTACATATTTATATGACTTATTGAACAGACATTTGCTATAAAATTGACGTGTACTTAAACAATATCTACAAGAAGAGGGTTCTGTGCATCATCGATGTATTTTACAAACACTTATAGACAACATAGGAAAATGGTTGCTAGAAGCTAGAAGAAGCTATTACGTTTCATTGTCTACTGTTAGTTTGGGAGCCCACCGACCACGTTTAGGTCAGAGACCACATGACAGATATTTTGTCTTGCCTGCGATGCAAATCGCAGAATGCGATAATAGAGAATACCACCCGACGTTGGCGAAGGCGTTAACTATTTAAATTTCGGGTATAGAGGACCTGGATGCCTTATACCTAGCATATAGATGAGTTGTTTTACGAATTTTCCATCTATTAAATGATCATTGTCTCGGACCTCATTTTCATGGTTCAGCGACTACTTAAACAACTGTATAGTGTTTTCGTCATGTGAATGTCTCACTTATTATGAGTCATAAGATAACTATATTCGGTTACTAGTATATGGTATCCTTGCAAGGTATACATGTCCGTCAGACATGGTTCACCTGACCTCGATCTCATTTCATGGGTCAGTGAACAAGGTAAAGTTTTCGTGGTCAATTTTGTATTGCGGATATTATGAGCAGTGGGTCGAATATATTTGGTGTATGGAATAATAGCAAGGTGTACAGGTCTTGTGGCAGAGTTTATCTGCCCTTGAACTCATTTATGAATCATTGATAAATTCATTTGATGTTATACCCTGTATAACCTTTTTTCTTTAAGACTTTTAATGTAAATTCAATCATGTTTAGCACATTTTAGTGTGTACATTTTTTTTATCTCTTTTGTAAACGTACATCTATTACGGTTATGTTGTTAATAAAGCACGTATATTAAGAAAAAATGTATTCTATATTTGAAGATAATGTCTATTGGTACCAACATTGGTTTTGTTCTTTTTACAACTAAAATATAACTAAATAGGTATTATTTTAAATTCGTGATAACTTATGGTCCTGCTTTCTGTCAATATTATGTACGTATAGTTTGACATTGCATAAAGTCAGGCTTTTCTCAGACTGTTGATGACGTCATTAAACTAGCTTTAAGTAACTGCTAGTACTTTTAGATCGTTAATGTGTGTCCTTTGTCTTTAAGTTATAAAAATAAGGAGATGTCGTATGATTGCTAATGAGACAACTATCCACCCAAGTTCAAATGAAGTGGACGTAGCAATTATAGGCAACCGTACGGCCTTCAACAATCAGAAAAACCCATACCATATAGTCGATTATAAAAGTCCCAGACATGAAAAATATGACACAATTCAATTGAGAAAACTAACGGCCTTGTGTGTTTAGTTGTTTTTGTGCTACATGCCGGTTTGATGAGTCGAGCCATCTACCGTTTGTTCTTACGTTATGTTGTTAGATATTTGTCTTAGGTACGGGGAGGGTTGAACGCTCACAAACAGGTTTAACACCCGCCACATTCTGCATGTTCCTGTCCACATGATTAAAAGTCAGGAGCCTGTTATTCAGTAGTTGTCGTTTGTTGCTCTATGTTGTGTTCTTTTTCATGAACACGAGAACTTATGTCGACAATCATGATTGAAAAATGTAATGATCAATTAACTTAAAGCTCGTTTAATAGAGACCTTTTTGACACTGGGCACACTACATAAAATATAGGAGTAATTAATGAGGGGTAATCCTGTATATGAAAAAGACTAATTTTCAAAAAAATTCTCTGTTGTTGGTTGAAATATTTTGTTATAGCATTTCAACCACAAAAATATTTCGACTCTCTAAAACATAGTGGCATTGTCATTAAACATTTCAAATATCAAAAAAACGAAACAGAAGTATGCACACAAAACATTTTTTATCAATCTTAAAACTGTCTACAAAAAGTATATTTTACAAGTGTTATGAAAGAATGAATGAACGAAGTTTTTGGGTTACATCAATAAGACTGCAACATAACCACAAATATTACCAAAGTTTTTTTATTGAGCGCAATATACAAAAATAAATATGTACATGCCATATTTCAAGCTGTAATTGTATCTGGTCTTAAAGTTGAGAAAAAATTAAACAGAAAATAATAGACTATATCAGCATCAACAATGATTAATTTCTCATAATAGGAACAACATGAACAACAATATACACTCAGCGTAAAGACAGAAGATAACCGCTGAAAAAGTTTTCAATTAACGACAGACACAGGAATACGAGGGATATAATATGGGGTTTAGAAAGATTCTTTCGTCTCATTTAGAGAACATGCGATAGGTATATCAAAGAACATAAAATAAAATCAGCATAACAGAATAATTTATTCTAAAACAACGATATATAAAGGTAAAAAAATACAATATCAAAGAAGTAATTCATTTACTATATAATACCGTACGAAAGAATGTTCACAGTGATTGAAGGCAATCTTAAACTCCTTATACAATGTTATACTGCTGATTTGTAAACATGTCTTCTTAGTGTTATTCAAACATGCAATTCACCCTGAAGTTTCAATAGCAATTTTTTTTCTCTCATTCATAAAAGCAATCTGCTTTTCAAAAAGGGTGATATAAGATACAAAGAATGTATTCAAAAGCCATAGGTCCAAGAAAAACAAACAACACTAGGCAAATAAGAAAACCATAAAAGACAAACAAAACTTCATATAGAATTTTGTTGCCATGAAGACCAAAACCGATTTTGGTCCGAACATCGATCTAGTCAAACATATATCTATAGGAGATACACAACAGATCACTTATGTTTTAAATTGTTAACTGCGGGACCATTTTTGTATTTTAGTAGACACATGTAA
Organism: Mytilus californianus; assembly: GCF_021869535.1. Lineage (NCBI taxonomy): Eukaryota > Metazoa > Mollusca > Bivalvia > Mytilida > Mytilidae > Mytilus > Mytilus californianus. Next base: position 25,702,734 of record NW_026262582.1, on the reverse strand, counting down.
ATATCTTAATTATAACCTTTGTTAGGAAAATAAACAAATAACATATCTATATTTGTGTCCATTAAAAATACCATGCTTATTAAATTCAAGTTGAACTTCCAACACTAACATATAAACTGAATGAATACAACGGAGACTGATTTCAATGCGTACTACACACGATTTTTTTTTTTTTTTTTTATTTTGTATTTTTTTGGTGAAAGGGGGGGGGGTATTCTTTATCAGATGCGTTCGAGTTAAATATTAAGCTCTTCGCATTTCAAAGTTCGGGAACCGAAATGTAAGCTAATTGACTTAAGATCATAAACACCTAAAAGCCCATCATATACACGTATAAAAATTGCTGTTTTTATCCAACGCAATCATAGGTTTGAACGTTGTTTTCAATTTAGACTTATTATATTTTTTTCGTTTGGGCTTGTATTATATTTACCTTCGGGTTTGTATGATCCGTTCATCCTATTTCGACATTTTGAAATTTATTTATAAACGAAATATAAAATAAAGCAAGTCATTGATTTGTGTTGAAATGCTTATTTTTTTTCCAACAATTTGTTTCCTATTGAACATGTTAATAAAACAAGTTTTCAATTAATACATAATTTTATCATATTTGACACACTCATACAATATATAACAAATAATCTTGTAATGCGAGTCAGTATTGAACCAAATATGTAACCGTTATTGGAGTTCCACCTGGAAAGATATGGAGCTTTTGACGATAAATTTAAAGATATGTTATATTAGACAAAACTGTTTAAAGCTTCTAAGCTTCGATTCCGAATTTCAATTTACATTTTTCTAATTTTAAGATATATATCATTAATATGCGAAACATGCACAAGTAAACTAACTAACATCAATAAGACTGTAACATAACCACAAATATTACCAAAGTTTTTTTATTGAGCGCAATATACAAAAATAAATATGTACATGCCATATTTCAAGCTGTAATTGTATCTGGTCTTAAAGTTGTGAAAAAATTAAACAGAAAATAATAGACTATATCAGCATCAACAATGATTAATTTCTCATAATAGGAACAACATGAACAACAATATACACTCAGCGTAAAGACAGAAGATAACCGCTGAAAAAGTTTTCAATTAACGACAGACACAGGAATACGAGGGATATAATATGGGGTTTAGAAAGATTCTTTCGTCTCATTTAGAGAACATGCGATAGGTATATCAAAGAACATAAAATAAAATCAGCATAACAGAATAATTTATTCTAAAACAACGATATATAAAGGTAAAAAAATACAATATCAAAGAAGTAATTCATTTACTATATAATACCGTACGAAAGAATGTTCACAGTGATTGAAGGCAATCTTAAACTCCTTATACATTGTTATACTGCTGATTTGTAAACATGTCTTCTTAGTGTTATTCAAACATGCAATTCACCCTGAAGTTTCAATAACAATTTTTTTTTCTCTCATTCATAAAAGCAATCTGCTTTTCAAAAAGGTGATATAAGATACAAAGAATGTATTCAAAAGCCATAGGTCCAAGAAAAACAAACAACACTAGGCAAATAAGAAAACCATAAAAGACAAACAAAACTTCATATAGAATTTTGGTGCCATGAAGACCAAAACCGATTTTGGTCCGAACATCGATCTAGTCAAACATATATCTATAGGAGATACACAACAGATCACTTATGTTTTAAATTGTTAACTGCAGGACCATTTTTGTATTTTAGTAGACACATGTAAATATCTTAATTATAACCTTTGTTAGGAAAATAAACAAATAACATATCTATATTTGTGTCCATTAAAATTACCATGCTTATTAAATTCAAGTTGAACTTCCAACACTAACATATAAACTGAATGAATACAACGGAGACTGATTTCAATGCGTACTACACACGATTTTTTTTTTTTTTTTTTATTTTGTATTTTTTTGGTGAAAGGGGGGGGGTATTCTTTATCAGATGCGTTCGAGTTAAATATTAAGCTCTTTGCATTTCAAAGTTTGGGAACCGAAATGTAAGCTAATTGACTTAAGATCATAAACACCTAAAAGCCCATCATATACACGTATAAAAATTGAAGTTTTTATCCAACGCAATCATAGGTTTGAACGTTGTTTTCAATTTAGACTTATTATATTTTTTCGTTTGGGCTTGTATTATATTTACCTTCGGGTTTGTATGATCCGTTCATCCTATTTCGACTCTTCAAATTTCAAGAGACTATCCTTAATTGATTAAATTATATGGCCTTCCAAATACCGTTTCGATCCAAACATCACTGAAGAGACATTAATTGTCGAAATCCGGATATGGTGTATTAATTTTTGCGCCTTTTGTTTGCGGTATACCATCTTTTCCGCAAGTTTATTGTTTTCTGTTTGGTATTAAATTCATAGTTAAGATCCATTTGGTTACATCTGGTGATCCATTTATTTGTCAATTACCAATGGCAGTCAGCAGGGTTTAAGGACATCCGTTGTTCGACCTGCTAGTCAATTGCATTTTTAAAATATACTTTTTTCACTTTTTGGTCTTTTGGAAAATGTTTGTGATGTATTTAGACCCCTCTACCAAGAAATTTGTTTTGCATGCACACGTATAAAAATTGGGGTTTTTATCCAACGCAATCATATGTTTGAACGTTATTATCAATTTAGACTTGTATATATATATTTATAAATATTTCGGATAACAGATATCCTTCTTTAGTAAATATGATTGTGATGTTGAATGAATCATATATCAGTCTACTTAGATTAAACTATAACAATCTTGAAATTTATACAATAAAAAAGTCAAACCGAACATCAGGTAAGACGCTTGCACAATTCTAAATATGTGTTAAACACGACATAGGTTATATGACTAATTACAACAGAGAGTTCAAATATATGCTTTAAATAAGAATAATAATGTGCGATATGAACTAGCACAATTCTAAAGCTTTAACGGTGACGACAGTTATGATGTTACAAGAACTATTGCGTCAATAAGAATTCCAAATAAACAGCACTGAACGATCTAAATTTGTAAATACTTCAAATTTGACAACGGTAGAGCAGTTACAGCAGAGTCTGCGTATTTAAACATCGCAAACAAACGGCCGTTAAAATATAATTATAAATTTTGACTAAGATTAACTAGTTGAACGTGGCTTGGTACTTTTACATCCCTCAAAAAATTAAGCAATTTAAATTGGTATATTCAACAGATTTTAGAGATGAGTAAGGTAAAGAAATGGAAACAGAGACTGATATAATAAGTAATATAACCCAAATGTGAAGCACTGCATGGAGTCGAACTACATCTTTTTTATTTATCCCATTTGGTGCCAAAGTTGTTAATTTTCTTATCCAAAATCTTTCCCGAGTGAGTCTATCCTCCGTAGACCAAGCAGAGTTGTGGTCAATGATTGTAATGGTCAGTCGATTGAGATCTGCCTTAGTGTGGCCAGGGGATCTCAAATGTCGACTGAGAGGGAGGTCTGGCTTGCATTGGTAGTCGCTACGATGACCGTTCATTCGTTTGTGAAACGGCTGCTCTGACTCGCCAACATACTGTTTACCACATTTACATTGTAGGGGATACACAACATTGCAAAATATGGTGTATTCTGTACCAGTGGAGTGACTGTTAAAAGTCTGGGTAACCAGTATTTGTTTGCAAGTCAGACATCGTTTGTTTCCGCAACCCTTGCAAGAGCCCACAGACGAAGAGCCTGCTTGAGAGGATAAATCAGCTCTCACCAGCAAGTCTTTAAGGCTTTTGGGCCTACGGAATGCCAGTACAGGTGGCACGGGAAAGATCTTGGATAGTTTAGGATGTTTTTCGATTTCTTTCCAATTTTCGCGGATTAGGTGAGATAAGTTGTCAAATTTTGGATGGTAAGTCAACACAAAAGGCACCCTCCTGTTGACCTTTTTGACTTTATATTGTAAAAGTTCATCTCGGCTGATGTTGTTAGCGCGAGAAAAACCTTTATCAATGTCTTTTCTTTTGTAGCCCCGATGTTTTAGGTGACCGCAAAGTTCTTGTAGTCGTTTTTTTGCAATATCGTTGGTGGAGCAAATCCTTTTTATTTGTATGGCCTGACTGTAGGGAATGCTCTTGGTGCAATGTTTGGGGTGACAACTCAAAGGAGATAGATATTGATGTTTGTCTGTGGGCTTGCAATACAGATCTGTAAATATGTTTCCATCCCTAACTTGCGTTGTAGTGTCTAGAAATGTGATCTTAGAGTCAGAGATTTCATATGTGAATTTTATTGAGGAATGGGCATCGTTGGCATGTTGAATGAACAAATTTAGTTCTTGTTCAGTATTATCCCACTTCATGTCAATATCATCGATAAATCGGAACCAAGCGAGGGGTTGATAAAGAGAAGAATTGAGAATTCTCTGTTCTAATTTCCCCATAAAAATATTGGCATAAGACGGGGCCATCTTTGTTCCCATTGCATTAACTTGGAGAAAGTGTTCACCATTGAATGTGAAGTTATTGCATTGTAATACCAAAGTAAGTATATATATATATAAGTACGTCTGAACCAGTGACAACTCTACAGCAGATTTATCCATCGGATCACCAGCAGTGATGGTGATACATGACTGTGTACATTCTGTATATCCTACAAATTAATGCAAGATACAGTCACAGAAATAATTATATTTATATCCCGGCGAGGGAAGAACAAACAATTTGCGAAAGCACATTGACAGATCTAACATTGTTGGGCTGATGTTTAGACGAGTTGTATATACAGAATATACACAGCCATGTATCACCATCACTGCTGGTGATCCGATGGATAAATCTGCTGTAGAGTTGTCATTGGTTCAGACGTACTTATGAATATAAATATTTCTGTGACTGTATCTTACATTAATTTGTAGGATCCTTTACAATAGATATTTCAGCTGATCTGTAACAATTCCATCTTCATGCCTTATATATCATGTACTGTATTACAACGCTAGATTAAAACTGACGAGGAAAGGTAACACCCGGCAACCGAAAGCTTTATTATTGTGAAGCCTATGTGGTCGTGTGGTCTAGCGCGTCCGATACAGTGCAGGCGATTTGGTGTCACGATATCTCAGTAGCATGAGTTCGAATCTCGGCGATGGAAGAACAAACACTTTGCGAAAGCAAATTTACAGATCTAACATTTTTGGGCTGATGTTTAGACGAGTTGTATATATATAAATATATATATATATATAGAGAGAGAGAGAGAGAGAGAGAGAGAGAGAGAGAGAGAGAGAGATAGAGAGAGAGAGAGAGATAATATATTATAACAGTAAGAGTAGCAGGGGTAGGGCAATCATTAAACCATTGTGTTTTTTTTTCTATTTACAATGAGTACACAATTGGTTTTTTTTTAATTTTTTTTAATTTATATATGACTTCGTGTGCTTATTTCATATTGAAAATAGTTGCAGTCTATTGACACGTCCTCAGTTTCAATACACCATTACGAACAAATGTACAATATATAGAAACATGCAAAACATAACAACCTAATTGAGATTTTTTATCTAAAATACTTACTCAATTAAACATGTATATATATAATATCCGTTTTACAGTCTGCAATAAAGGCGTTTACCAAAAAAAACCTCATCAGGCTAATAATTTGAAACAAGGCATTCAAGACCCGTGTCAATACATAAACAAGTAAAAATGAAAATATCACATCGTGACATCTTATTAGTGGTCTTAGTGCAACAGCTTACATAATCATTAAGATATAATGATAGCGTTTAATATACAAACAATATCTTATTATTTGTGCCTTTTAGTTAGAAACTTACGCCAGTAACAGTTGGAGGTTATATAACAAAAGTAAAGACTGTATAAAGAATTTTGATTTCGATTGACTTGTGTTTAACCTTAAAATATTGCAAGTGCTCAACATATGGGGTACCTTTAGATCATTTACGAATCTTAGGGATATTATAATTAGTAAGCAGGAAAAACTTTGCACAAAAATAGTTAATTTTTATTTGTCTATGTTAAGAACATTATAGGTGCAAAGGGACAATTTGATTCATCGATATTTACATGTATCAGTACTGAATGTTATTGTGAATGACTACGTATTTTCATTTTGTTTTGTGATACTCTCCCCTCTTCCAAATAGATAATTATGACAGTAACAAGTTTTCCCGTCATGCATTTTACGATTACGATAGGTATCTTTTCATTTCAAAGATATGCTAAATGATAGATTCTTGTTATGGACACATTAACAAATCACGGGTTTCAAATAAAGAAGCAACATTGTTAACCTGACCTCAACCTCATTTCATGAATCAGTGATCAAGGTTAAAGTTAGGTGGTCAAGTCGTTATCTCAGATATAATAAGAAGTATGTCAACTATATTTGGTGTATGGAAAGATTGTAAGGTGTACATGTGTGACAGGCAGGTATTATCTGACATTGACCTCAATTTCATGGTTCATTGAACAATGTTTAGTTTTGAGGTTTGGTCTATGCCTAGGATACTAGTAGCAGTAAGGCCACTATATTTGGTTTTTGGAATGATTGTAAGGTGCACATGTCTGACACGTATGGTTCAACTGACCATGACTTCATTTTCATGGGTCATTGATATTTGTAGTAAAACCGTCAGATTTATTACAGACTTTCAACATAAATTCAATCATAAGTAAAGCAGGCAAGACATTTCAGTGTTTGTATACTCTTGTTTAATTTTTTCCTAGGCCAAACAAACATTTAGGTGTATTTCCAGTTGCATGCCCCATAAACATAGGGTTGGTTGGTCGAGATGTTTTCTTGATAATTTCATAGTGAAGTTCTTTAAACGGTTGTTCAAATGTTTTTCGAGTGTGAAACTGTCATGAACGTTTGTATATCAGGTTTATATTGGTTGCAGTTATATACGGTAATCAACCGAGCTGGCCATTTGTTCATTATAATTGATGGTCACAAAATCACTTTCACAAATAGTGCGAATTAGACACAGATGATTTTGGGACATGCTTAAGGAAGAGCTTTTTTTATCACAGCGATTTTTGATAAATGATATTTTTTTTCCTTCTGTTTACATGGTTAAGTTTGTGATTAGGTCTGTTTAAGGGAAACCGCTAATGGTTAGTAAGTCAATGCTATTTGTTTTTCCAATAGAATATCTCTTTTCAAGGATAATAAAATGTCCCACCAAATGTTTGTTTCTTTCAACTTTAATCAAACATTGACATGGCTATTGCATAGCCTGCTAATAGTACTTGTAAATCTGCAACTCCTGGTAAACAGCTAATTCACCAAACCTGCACACATTGTTCTGCAGGACAGTGACTTGTTTTTATTTATTTGTCTCCAGACAACTACATACTTGTTTTTTCTTTCAATACCATACACAAATAAGATTGTTTTATCAGTGTTTATTGGCTCGCCTACGACGAAAGTCGCAGTATGCGATACATTTGTATTAAAGTCTGTATAAAGGTTTATATTTCAGAAGGTAGAAGAGTTGAATGTTTCATACCTTGTATGCAGATACCTTATGTTACGAAGTTTCCGTCTGTCATGTGTCCATTGTCCATGATCTCATTTTCATGGTTCAGCGACTGAAAAAAATCAGGTGAATTTCTCAGTTATTATGAGTAGTAAGATAACTATATTTGGTATATCGGTTTCTTGCAACGCCTACATATCTTTCAGATAAGGTTCACCTGACCTCAACCTCATTTCATGGATCAGTGATCAAGGTTAAAGTTACGTGATTAGGTCTGTTCCTCAGAAACTTCAAGCAGTAGGTTAACTATATGTGGTGTATGGAATGGTTGAAAGGTGTACATGTCACTCTGGCAGTCTTCATCTGATCTTGACCTCATTTTAATGGTTCATTGGTCAATGTTACGTTTTTGTGTTTTTGGTCTGTTTTCCAAATACTATAACCAATAGGTCAATTATGTTTGGTGTAATTTGAATGAATGTAAGGTGTACGTGTTTGTCTACCTTTACCTCATTTTCATGGTAATCATTGGTCAATGTTAAATTTGTGTTTTGGTCGGTTTTTCAAATACTAATAGCAATAGGTCAGCTATATTTAGTGATGGAACAATTGTATGGTGTACATGTCTGTCTGGCAGGTATTATCTGACCTTGACCTCATTATCTTGGTTCTTTGGTCAATGGTAAGTTTTCTTAATTTTGTCAGTTTATCAGACACTTTAAGCAACAGGTCAACTATATTTTTTGAATGGAATGATTGTAAGGTGTACATGTCTGTCTGGCCTGGTTTGTCCGACCATGACCTCATTATCATAGAACATTGATAATGTTAAGTCTTTGTGATTCTTGCAGTAAAACCTTCATGTTACAAACTTTCAACATAAATTCAATGATAAGTAAAACAGGCGAGACACTTCAGCGTGTGCACTCTTTTTTTTATACCAACAACTTCATGAAGAGGGTGCCATAATATAGTGATGAGGGTGTCTCTTGGTGTGTCCTTAATTCCAACTTTTGTATTCAATACTATATACTATGTATGGTCATGATAGTCGATGATTTGTAATCACCAAACATCTTATTTTAAACATTTCTGGGAGAAAACTATTAAATGTCAATGTAATGTACCCCTTTAACTAAATATGACATGTTGCAACTGAAAAATTGGTAAAAACCTTTTGTCAATATATATTATGGTTTCTGAGGAGAGTGATAACCTGAGGTCTCTATTACTTACGTTTTACGAGTTACAACAACACTTACTAGTATGTCAAACAGAAAAAGATAAATGCTCTCATATGGAGTCTCTGGACTGCTTTCAGTCAAAATTATTCTTGATATTCTGATGATGTAAGGAACAATTTGGGAAAATAGATTTGTTGATAACTTTTATGAGGTGAAGCAGTAGTGATAACAAGTAAAATAGTATTCGGAGAGATAACTCTTACAAGGAAACATGCATGTTTAAGTTAATTGGTGTCAGTTTCAAATACGTTTCAACTGTTTGATACCATATACCAAATATTTAAGTGACAATTCCCGAAATGTTTGAAGACATCTGTGTTATACATTTCGCATATAGGTTATTTTTAGGGACTTTTCTTAAAATGTGTTAAGATCTGTTTATCACATAGCTTTGCTACCAAAATTTTTAATCAATGTTAAAAATGATTTCAGGAATATCCCGAATAAAAAGTTGTCAAGTCTATCTTTATCTAAACTCTTTAAAACTTTCATATATTTATTGAACTTTCCAAAGACTAAATGTAAACTTTTTCAATTATACGAATAAAAGCATGGAATACTATAAAAATTGTGTGTTTGTATATAAAATTTGGAGTTCGGTATTTTTGTTATTTTACTTTTTGCATTCATTTATGGTAGACATTGAAAAACCTTATCAATAGGATTAAAATAGATTCAGTTCCTCGTGTTTGCCAGTAAAATATGCTTTATAAAAATAACGCCTATAGCAACTAGAGGGTGATAGCGTAGAATGTTATCCTCGTATTAGCCAGTAAACATGAAGTATGATAATTACTATTTATTTATATATACCAAAGTTATTCAATTGCGAGTACTGTTAATTTTTGTTTGCGTCTTTTGATTTTTTTTTTTTTAGATAACATAGTTGCATTTTGAAGTAAACGGATGACACCCAGTCGATATTTGCAGTTTGGCACTTCACACGTTAATTCTTTTCTCGGACATGTTTATGACGCCTTCACACTTAACGCGTTGGATGAGTACTGATTGATTGATATTGTAGTCTTAAATATGACTAAGTCGTAAGTTGTAACTGCCTTTTAACTAGCTGTCAGCAAATACTAGTACTCTATCATAGACATGATAGATCAGTAGTTTGTTGTTACATTTGTAGCTTTTGTTTGCGCTTTGTGCCGGTCTGGTGTGTCGAGCCCTTTTCCACTGATTTTTTAAGTTTTTCTTATGTTGTGCTGTTACGCCACTGTTTCATAAATGGGAGTGCTACGAACATGTTTAACCCCATTATATTCTTTATTAGCCTGTCCCAAGTTAATATGAAATGATGTAAGTAACAGATGGATAGGCATATTCGTCTCAACTCGACAAATTCCGACAAAAGAAGGAGAGTAGCTGATTCACCCGAGAATTGTATGGTATGAGCTATATTCTAAGACAAAAACTGTTTGTTTAGTTCTCAGATCTTTATATAACCCCATAGGCTTTGTGTAAATATTTCGTCTATTTGAAATATAACACAGCCTCATTATCGCAGAGGACAATTGGTTCACCTGATAACCAGCTAGAATGCATTTTATCATCTTTTTTAGTATTTTCTTCGAAGAGAACGGATCTAAATTATTACTGAAGAGTACAGAACATATTGACTCTTTTTCGTTAGCTTTTTTTTTAATTCATTCGGCAGGCCTGTCAAAATGACAGATATGAAATTAGACCATAAATTATCGCCTAATTGACGTCACTAAACATTATTTGGCTTTGAATGCTGCTTTTACATGATTTAGTTTCTTGTATGTCTTTTTTTTTATTTCACTATTAAATCGAATATATGTTGTCAATTAGTCGATTTATTGTTATGTAATATTCGTTATCTTTCTCATGGTAACACATGGTGCAATAAAAAAATCGGAGATCATGGAAAGATATCAAGTTAGTCAAATAGTAAGCGCATTAGGTAAAAATTAAGGACTTTTCCTTATTGAAAAATTAAATAACATCATCTTTTAAGAGACATCCGCATTATAGTAAAATTGTTAAATTAAGGATGTTCGCTACTCTGTTTCAAAATAACAACCTTTTTAAAAGACTGTTATAAATAGATAGTCTATAAATAAAGAAACCAAAAAATCAGAAAAAAAATTAAGGGTCCGTGTGCTTGTTTTCGTTAACATTGACATCCTTTTACTTGAAAAAAATAAGAAAAAATAACAAGGATTTTATAGTCTTTCCAAAAATGGCTTTCTAAATTATGTTTAATAAAATTATAAAAAGAAAAGTAGGGGTTAGCGGGGAAAATCTTTTAATGGCACTACATGGATAAAACCAGAGGAATCCTAATATCTGGCATAAAATCAATAACAAGAGGAGAGAACATCCTTAAGGTAAAAATATGGGCTGATTGTGGTTTTAAAAGAACAATTATACATTTGTTATACGATGAACATGAATAATGCCAATGAACAAATTGAACAAAAGCGACCGTTGGGAAAAACACATTATTAAAGCCAATTAGGTGGTAAACACACACTTGTGAACAATGGTCTAAGTTAGATACATCCAACAATCAACACAATATACTGTCCCGAGAACACAGTATTTTCGTAGTGTATTTCTTTTGGATCATTAATTCAAATTAAATAAATAGCACCTGTTCTAATTAGCTCAAAAAGATTTTTACAGTGTAGTGTTCTACTTTTGCGACAAATCATATTTGTATCATATATATCGCGATTATAGAAATGTCTACCAGCTCTAACTCAAAATATGGGCAATTCTATGTTAAGAGTGTCTATAATTCAGCTGCAGACATACTAATTTTTATCGTCTTTTTTTAACTAGACCAAGTCACTTCTTTACCTAAGTATTTACCCCCCAAATTTGTTAACATGTAATTTCATCCCCCTACTTAATATTTCACACATAAAATATAAATAAAGAAATTTGGAAAGTGTATAAAAAAATTTGCAAGTTATACATGTACGCTGTCCACACTAGGGACTATATTTGTAGACAATGAAAAATCAAAGGATGAATCTATGTCCTCGGATCACACTGGCGGAACTAAGATTTTTGTTTGAAAAGGATGTCTCGGGATTATTCATATAGAATCAATATACAGGAAGAAATCAATGCGAGTAGCTATTAAAATTTCATGAATATTGTAAAAAAAAATTTATAACATGATGGTACAATTTTTTTTAGTACGTTTTAAGTTTCTTCATAAATGATAGTCCGGATGGGGGTACTTCAATTCTGTATTTTTTAATATTTTAAGCCATTTTTCTCTATTTTTTTATTGATTTAGTCTTTTATGCTTAATTTTTTATATTTTACCACCCAATCATTCTTTATTCTGTATTTTTATTTTGTCCATTTTTCTCAATTCCTTATTTTTTTTAACATTTTTTCTGTAGTATTGGCCCATTATTCTCTTTTCTGAATAACCCAAACAGACCCTCAAAATATGTTTTCTTTAATAAAGTCTTTCATAGAATAAAAAAAACTATCATCAAAAAGTGTTATTGATAACACTTCAGTACCGATGCAGTGACCATATATTATGAAAAGAATTTTCTTTCCTTTATTGAAGCTCAGCCTGGTGAGAAAAGTTTTTGATTCGTTCGTTCATGTACAAGGTTGTCCTTTTTGCTGTACAAGATGAATAAATATGCCGTCCGGTACGTGGTAAGCACGTTGAAAAAATTATAGCCAATAGTGTTGAAAGTGACATTAAACACCAACAAATCAATCAATCAATCAATCATTGAACTTGAGAACAAGTTTCGAAAAGACAAACATACACACTATTTATGAATATTTGAACCAAAATATAGGGATCATTGATGTTATAATATATACTGCAACTGAAAGACATAGTGCACCAAATATTATAAAAACACTGTCGAAATTCATATATAAAAATATAGCTTTCGGAGGTTGAGTAACAACCCTAAATAAAGCTGACGAGGAAAAGCAGTACTCGACCACCGAAAGCTATGTTTTTATAAAGTCTAGGTGGTCGAGTGGTCTAGTGTGCTGGAAACGGTGCAGGCGGTGTTGCCACGATGTCACATAAGCAAGGGTTCGAATCCTGCTGAGAGAAGAGCAAAGATTTGCTAACGCAAATTTGTACATCTAACATTGTTAGGCTAAGTTTGAGATGAATTATATGTATATATATATATATATATATACAAGTCTAAAGATTTGCACAACGGTACTAATATAAGATGGTCATATTCGAAAATGGTGTTATAAAATCGTGTTGACAAATATCTCGGCTTAACAAATAGCCTTCGTCAGTGTCAATAATTTTAACAATACTAATTGTATGTGTAAAAATAGCTCAATAATAAGTGTAAGTTTTGGTCTATTGATTTAATCCCAAATCTTAAACATCATAATATAAAACAAAACTCGATACTCAATAGACGTGACTGTGTATATGTACATCCCAAAATGAGTGTAAAATAAAACTGCTAGTATTTCTTATTGATGCCGTTTGAATGATGTACATTTAGTTCCTTTATCCAAAAGCTTTCCCGAACCTGTCTCTGGGCATCACTCCAGTGAATGTTCTGTTTAATCACTAGGACTTTCATGCGGGTAAAGTCATCAAGTTTATGACCCGACTGTCTGAAATGCTGACTAACTAGGAGACGTGGCCTCTTAGAGATATCACTTCTATAGCCATTGAGGCGTTTGTGGAAAGGCTACTTTGACTCACCAACAAATTGGACCTTGGAATAGTTCCCGCTTTCTGAAAACGTTTTTGAATAGTTCTGTGTTTATAACCCCTTCTCTTCAAGCGGGTTTCGAGTTGACTCAGTCGTTTTTTAGTTATTTCTGTGTTGGAACTATTCGCTTGACTCTAAGTGCCTATATATATATATACCTTTTTGGTTTGTCTGTTTTGGTCTATTTATCTTAATAGTGTTCAATAACTTGCTTATTGACATGATTTATTTACAGATTGTTTCTCCTTTTCTGTGTTTAAATTGCAGCCAATGACTGACGTCACGGAAAACTTTACTCCAAATTTACTACGCCATAACGCTGAAGCCATTTATTTTCGTCTGGACTGTCAGAGAATTTCCTCTATGAGACATAATTTTGCCTTGAGATCTTCACTAACAGCATTTACAAATTCTTACATTTTGTGTGTTTGATGGTGCAAAATATTTTTAGACATATCCAAAAGTAATGACAAAATAAGTAACAATTTCATCCAAGATGTGCGATGAAGTACCTAGTTGATTTCCAAAGATGCTTCACTTTCGGAGAGTATAAATAAATTTTCAAACCAAACTCTGTAAAATTTGAAGGATCTGAATTTTCAGAACGTTCGATTTATACTATGAAGAAATAAATTTTGGTCCCTCAAATTTTATGGAGTTTGTTTTGAATATTTATTTCATACTCCCCAAACGTGATTGAATGCGAGGGAAGTTTCACGCCAATTTATCGTAGTAATATATAACTTTAACCATATCAGATCGACAGAAGTTAAATAATAAATTATCGATAATTTTATATCAAAATGATTTTATCGTCTTAAAGTCAAATTTTTACTAGTGAATTGAAAAATAGTTATCGTGGAATACTGTTTGCTTTTTTTGATTTCGTTTTCAGAATTGCAGAGGTCTATTTAGGCTGTTTTGCTTATATAAGACGACTGCTATTCCAATTTTTCTCGTTAAAGCTGAATTGGGGAATATAAATCCAAATATATACTTATTTCACGACATAATATCCGACAAAGAAGCCGCCTATTTACGAAATATAAGAAGCGAAAAGGTGAGTGAAAATTAATAGTCATGCTTATCATGGCAAATTTTAGTGATTTTATCAAGAGTTCAACTTACAATACACTTATTCATTTAAATATTTTCAAATCTCTCCTTAATTAATTAAGAAAGACAACAAAGTTTTGGTGCAATTATTGTTTGAAATAAGACTAGTACCAATACGGCATTTCTTAGGAGCGTACCAATATGTGAATACTTATTTTTATTCCAGGTCCTAGCTTAAGGACAAGATCGGATGTTGCTTAATATTGAGGTATAGTACTGTAAGTCTAAAATCACCAATTCATTTCTTTTTCGCTACTGGTTTTATTGCACAAATATATTTACTTTAGTTTATCTTTTATTACACGAGGATCTCAATTCTTAACCTATCTCTTTATGATTACAATACATATACTTTCATAAGAATCTGTCCTTTTGATTGGCTGACAAAAATCGCATAGCATTGCAAAACTATATTTTATCTCTCAGTAAAATGCAACATTTATGACTGCACGTGCTTTCAATGATTTCCTCGACAATGCATAGAAAAACAAACCAAATGTTTTCCTTGATACAACTCGTAGCATATAAATGTGATTTTAAGAATTGAATGCTTATTTTTTTGTAATTTTATAGGGATGTAAAAACGTTGATCGTGCGCACATTTTTAGCTTTCGCGCTTCATATTTAACGTTGTTCGGTCAACGATTTTACACACTAAAATTACAATTACTAAAGGAGGCACAAATGTAAATTGGAATGACATGTGGTTTGGGAATAAAACCATTTATACACAAGTTAGGAGATAATGGTGCATTCCAATACGACTTCTATCATGTCTATCAATAAGGACCAAATGACAAAGATGTAAACACTTACAATTCACGGCCTCCAACAATGAACAAAACTGATACGAGACCCCCAAGATGACGCAAACCAACTGTCTGATTTGTAGCACCATAAACGAAAAACAGTTATGGTAGACTGCAATCAACAAGAGTCACTCGATTTCTGATCACTTTTATTCTTAAATAGATATAAGAAGATGTGGTATGAGTGCCAATGAGACAACTCTCCATCCAAGTCACAATTTTAAATGACAACATCAATAAAATATAAAACTTTGGGGTAAAATGCACGTATAGTATATACAGAGAAAATCTTACGGGCAGAAATGTTCATGGTGTCAATATCTACCAAATGCCCATTTCAACCAAAGCTGTCAGACCACTTCGTTTTAGAGATAGAGAAGAACATGAAGAAAAAAACTCATAAAAGATACTAGGCTTACATAGAAATCAAGAGGATAATAAAACAGACAACATCACGACAAAAGGAAAAACGACATACCAATTAACAATAACAAAATAGCTCACAGAAAACAAAAGAATGAGAGACACGAACCCCACCAAAAATCAGGGGTTGACTCAGGTACCTCGGACGGGTAAGCAGAACATGCTTCACTACTATCACCCGTCATTTTGCTATGCCTGCAATATATCGTATTCGGTAATGTCACTATCTAGGACAGGAGGATATGATTGGAATTACGACACGTGGAATATATTTGTTTTCTGAGACACAGAAATTTCATAGTGGTCAACTAAGTTATGATGGCGTCCGTAAAAGTAATTGCTTTTAAAAGAACATGTAGAAAAAAAACTCATAAAAGATACTAGGCTTACATAGAAATCAAGAGGATAATAAAACAGACAACATCAGGACAAAAGGAAAAACGACATACCAATTAACAATAACAAAATAGCTCAGAGAAAACTAAAGAATGAGAGACACGAACCCCACCAAAAATCAGGGGTTGACTCAGGTACCTCGGACGGGTAAGCAGAACATGCTTCACTACTATCACCCGTCATTTTGCTATGCCTGCAATATATCGTATTCGGTAATGTCACTATCTAGGACAGTAGGATATGATTGGAATTACGACACGTGGAATATATTTGTTTTCTGAGACACAGAAATTTAATAGTGGTCAACTAAGTTATGATGGCGTCCGTAAAAGTAATTGCTTTTAAATGACCATTTTTCACAAACTGTAAGCGTTTTGGTTATCTACTTAGTATACTACATAAATAGAAACTACAAACTAAAAATATATCAACATCTACAAATAAGTATCATGGCTAAAATATTCAGTTGACTCATAATATTAGTTATTGCCCTTAAATGACAATTGTATACTACAATAAACGAAAAACAATTAAACAGTTAGCAATCAATTACTAGCACCAGATAATTGTTTTCTTATTCTTAGATGACAATATCCTCAATTCTTGAAGACCTCAGTAATGGAACCATGCACGTAGCTGAAAATAGAATAAGTATGACGTGAGTATACCTGCTAATGAAACTAGTTATTGATGATTGATTGATTGATGTTTAACGCCATTTTCAACACTACTGCGCTATTTCGTGGCTGACAGTGTTTATTGGCAGGGGAAGCCGGAGTGCTGGGTGAGAAACACCGACCTACAGTGTCCTATTCAATATAAATTGGAGTCGAACACACCGGCCACATTCCGGATTCGAACTTACGATCTCAGTGTTGACAGGCTAGTGACACAGCAGTTCGACTAGTCATTGGTTGAATTCCAATTGGTTAGGACGTTGTAAGCCAATCACAACATTTTGGTATACCCTTGTGAAATAATACCCAGCTTTGTTTTAGGTTCTTCCATAATCCTCCATGTGAATCGGAACCAGATTTTACTTACGAACTGCACAAAACAAAGAGTAGTTGCTCCTCGGGATTCGGATCCCTCCACGGAATATGGAACGGATATTCGGTGTGTGTTAAATGACGATTAAAACAATTAGAGATAAATAGTAACTCTAAAAAACAAACATGATCAGCAAGACATGTTATTTTATCTAGTTTCATGGCCGAAATCGTTATCAGATTCCTTATAGGAGTTATTGATTTTTATTGACGATGTTTACTCATTGTTTTGTTTTGTGTGTGAAAAACAAATTACCTGATAAGAAAGTGTTAGCAGTAAAATGGACCATCAGCATGAGTTCTACTAACAATTCAAATAATAAAAATGGTCTGTCTATTCCGTGACTGATAATGTGTAATCTTAAGAATATGATCAGAAAGATGAGACCTTCAAATAAGTCTAAATGGCCAAAGTCGTCTGTGGACTCTGTATATGATTAGTTGCCATAAAATGACAATTTTTACCAATTCTATTATGTCTTAATAACACCTTGAAAAGTATAGAACAGATAAACTAAAACTTTGAAAGCCAATTTGATCAACAAATCACGTTCTACGAGTAATTCATTATAACTAAAATCGTCAATTGGTTGGTTATATGACTTTTGGTCCTTCAATCACAACTTTAACCTATTTTTGTCATATTTGTCTAGTTATGAATGCTTTAATGGATAGACAAAAAAATGGTGTCTACCAACAAATATTACCTACTAGGCAAATATTGGACATTTTTGATTTTAAAAAAATGCACAATGCATTGTATCAATTTTATCCAAAAGCATTACGTACTCCATAGAGCGTTTTTTTACTAGTAACTTCTACCTTTTATAAATCCAATTAGATCTGATTATCAAAACGATTGATATGTATTAGGATTTCAGGATTATCTTGTTGGAATTTAGTAATAAAAACACAAAGGACAAAATCAGACAAATTACTCCGAATGATAGTCAAAACCATTGATTTGCCACTGGACGTTAAGCAACCAACAATCAATCAATCAAAACCATTGATTATTCCGTAAACTAATACCAAGAGAATGAAGATTGAGCAACATTCACCCACTACAAGCTAGCTGCACAACACATGATTAGAAGAGTCATCAGAAATATTTCATGCATCATATGAATTTACAACTAGTTCATTTGATATCATAGTTCAATGAGATCATGTTGATTAGACCAGGAGTAACATGCACATAAATTGCACCTCGAAAAAATATTTATACATGTAATGCGATTACTATATAAGAATCGACAAAATATTAAACATCACCGCACACTTATATAAGTGAAAGAAACACGAATTTAGGTGGACTCTCGTCCCGCTCCGAAACAGTGATAACCTCGTATCTACTATCTAACGCTGACTTTTCAGTACATTCATCAAATAAACTCATCATAGATACCAGGATTGAACTTTTGTATTTGCGCCAGACAGCGACGTCGTGACTGTTACAGTGTAAGAAATACTTGTAAACGTGAAAAAAAGCATAACATCTAATGTATATTTTTTCTATCAAGTGTTATTCTGTTCAATTAAGTGCATATGTATCGAATGTGTTTGTTTCAATTTAATGCATGGTTATCTGACCTTCAATATCCCATACTCACAAAAATAACATTACGTGTGAAAATGATAACAGGACTTGAAAGTGAATATAAGGAAAAATTCAGCAACATAGAACAATATCAGGTATGTATATAAAAATTGTGTTCAAAACATATCAATGCTGTTGGCACTAACCATTCATTTTCTCTTAGAACGATGTCAAAGCGTTCCGGATGACAATGGAGGGTGACGATAATGCTATCTTTGGCAAGATCTATCAATATAACACGCCTCGGGAGCCGATGTGGAACGGGACATCTATAATAGTTGTAATCTATAATAAGAAAATAAGGAGATGTGGTAAAATTACAAAGATCAACTATACACTATAGTTAAAATGAAGTGGATGAAAGCAATTATAGGCAACCGTATAAGAACATTGGAAATTATTTTAGAAAAATTAATGAATTAAATAAAATCGACTACATGCATATACATACAAGTAAAAATACTAAATTATAGATAGTTGTCGATTGGCATAATTTATAAGGGTTAGTTTCCTTTGCCACAAAGATACAACTTGACGTGTTCAACTTGTTATTCTGACTGCTATACATTAGAAATAGATCTTTTTAAAACAGTTGTGATCTGTTTATAATCATTGTACAAGTCATCACCTCGATCTCGTTGTGACTGTTTAACAGATTTGCTGGTTACATATGTTTTGATTTGGTTTATTAAACTTGAAAACTAACTAGTTTGCTTTTTAACATGACGACCATGGAAATTGATTCCAACTCAAATTGACTCAATTGAAAACCATCTTTACTATACCAAATTATGTTTAAACTAACTGAAAGCTAAAAAAAAGCACTAAATAATTCATTTGTTTTAATGCACAAATATTCAATGCAGCTTGCACAATCTACAAATTTACATGTCTTATTGCAAATAGGTTTTAAAATTAAATAATTTAGATTTATATTTAAATTGAGGTAAATTCACAAAGTACAAGGCTTTTGTGTTCGAGTTTAACGTATTTAAGAATGTTTTCTCCTCTATTTCAAAATAACAAGCTTTTTAAAAGAATGTTATGAATTGATAGAATATAAATAAGGGAACTTAAAAATTAGAAAAAAATGCTAGGTCCGTGTCCTTGTTTTGGAGATGTAATCCATTGAAATTTGGTTGGAAATGGTTGTCTCTAGAATGTTTATATATTTAACATCGGCAGTTTTTTACTTTCAAAACCAATGAAAAAATAAAAAGGATTTTTTAAGATTTTTTAAAAATGGATTTTTAAACTATATGTTAAAAATTATGAATAGAAATGTAGGGGTTAGTGGACAAAATTTGTATTGGCATTCCATGGATAAAACTAGAGGATTCCAAATATCGGACAAAAAGTCAAAAACAAGAGTAGCAAACAACCTAAATTAATGGCCGAATTCGAAGATTTTAGAAAAAAATTTTCGACACATCTTTTTATTTTTTAAGAATGTATGAACATTATGCTTTTAGTTATAATTGTTCAAAATATTTGTCAGCAATATTTGTTAATGACTGACCAGTATCTTAAAAGTATTTCAAACATTTTTTCGATTTCAAATATTCTAACATTTCAGTAATTCAAAAGTTTTTAATTAATAAATATGATTAGCCAATGCGATCTTTTCATATATATACTTAGTGTCTGAATGGGGTCCCTGCATATTTGTATGCTTTATTTTTTAGACCAGTTTTGCCTATCCTTTTTTTTTTTGTTGCCCATTATTTTTATCTTGTATATTTTAGTCCCCAATTATTCTCTTTACTTTATTTTTTTTTTTTTTTGGCACATTTTCTCTATTCTTCAGTTTTTATCACATTTTCTCAATTCTTTATTCTTTTTATTCTTTAATTTGTTTTTTGTTTGTTTGTCTATAACTCCCTATTTTGTAAACCCTATCAAAATCTTCATAAATAAGTTCGATACAAACCAGTTAAAAATCGCCTACTCCTATAAAATTTTTATAACCAACGAAAAAAACATTTAAGAAGTGGAAATTACTAGTAATTATAATGCAATCTTTATGTAACAATTTTTTTCATTGGCTAAAACTTACCGTCAAATCCAAATCATCTGTCGATTCGTTTTAGAATAGAGTAATACTTGAATAATGTTGAAAAAAACATCTTTTAAATCTTCTTTGAAAAGTCATCACCTATTGTTTTCATTAAGAGTAACATCATTATCTTTAAAACATAGCTATTGATTAATAGATGTAATTGTATGTTAAAAGGTACTCAATTATGGAGTAGGTAGAATGTACAGACCATATATGGATGCAATGGTGAGGAATGCGCTGTATTTATAATATAATTTAATTTTAAAGTTCTTTATGTTGTTCAAGATCACTATATTTGATTCCGTTTCTTTATGTTCTTTCATACAATAATCAGAATCTGACGAAAGTTCACTTATTGGTTGACATATTTAATACCTTATTGACGACTTCATTTATATGCAGCTGTCCCTGCAAGTGATTTTAAATGAATTTGTTTTCATCTACAAGTATGAAATATCGAGTGTTACAAGTTTTTGGTTTTTGGGTTTCGGTTTTTGAATTGTTAAACAATTTGTTAGGCTGGGGTTATTACAGATGGGTAAATTCCTAACCTGTACAGCTTGTTATCTTGATTACCAGACTTTATGACTGGTGGGATCTAACTTGGAACAAGAACTATGACTGCTTTGACCGGTCCTAGGACAGAATTCATGTGAACTCAAAACTTGTAAAAAAGCAGACTTGGTCCTATGACTGTTTTTATGACTGCCCGAAAAGTTGACTTTATGACAGGTCCAATATTGAAGTTAACTCTGAACGAAGTTAACATCGCATCAAGCAGTTCTACAAACTAGTTAACAGGTCTGCTTTTAAACGCAGTCATTAATCTAGACTGCTCTGTTCGACCCAGACCTGTTCTGATAAAAGTTAACTTTGGTCTAGTCTACTCTAAGTTAAAATTAACATGTTCCAAAGTTCACTAGTAAACATGACCGCTTTGATTGATTAATATCATCTGAGTATCATCACATGCATGTATGAACAAGTTTTGTAAAAACATATATATCCATAGGTACGATTGAAAAGAAGACCTGTCCCCATAACTGACAGGACTGGTTTGTCAAATAGCATACATGTCCAAAGGACAGGTTAACAGCAGACCTGTTCACAAGTCTTGGATGGTCAAGCTGCCATCAGACCTGTCTACAGGTCTGGTCTTCAGCAGTCCTACAAAAGCAGACCTAGGTATGGTATGATAAGGATAAAGGTAACTTGCAGGTCTGCTAAAATTTTCTAAAGTTAACTTTTGTACAGGTTAGGACTGCACCCTTCTGTAGTAAATAGCTCGTTATTTTAACATTATCTATTACAATGTTTAATCTTAAAAAAAATAACTGTACATCAATTCTTTAAACATCTATCTTTTTACTGTCTATTAGGTAATATCTGCGATTTTGCAGTATCCCTGTTGCTCATTGTTTAGTTTTCTGTGTAATGTTTTTAGGCAATCGTTTTTTCTATTCGTCAAGTTTCTTAACTAGCTTGTTGGTCATGGCGCTGCCTTTTTTCTTTGATTTCTGTCTTTTCATTCTCCCCTTGTCATCTTTTGTCCCTTTGAAATGCTATATGCTCACGAATTTGTAAAGTAAAAACACAATGTTCAACAGAAATGAAGTCAGAGCTACTACATGTTTATCGATTTATTTCAACTTTTTTTTTATTCTCTTCAGAATGTTTTCTTATGTTTGCATGATGTAAGACTTAATATATGACATACATGTAGTATTCATACCTTATTGATGAGTTTTTCGGCATTGTTCATGAAATACTTCATTTTTCATGCAGTATGAAGCTGCCAGCAAATCATCAGAACCTGATACAAATGAATCTAGCGACAAAATAGGAACGGTTATGTTTTATAAGAGTATGGAAACATTACAACTCGTCTAATATGCCTGGCTCATATTTTTGAACGCCATCAGTGGCACTTGAATTAAAACATTTGGAAGGTCAAATAAAGAACAAAGTTGAAAAGCTATGAAAACAAACAAAAAATAGAAAAAGGTCTGCCAAAAAAAGAAAAGAAAACTTCATTTTTTTCATGGGTCTAATACGGATAGGCTATCTATACATGGGGTAGATTATAACGTTAATAAAAGCAATGACGTATATTGATCAAGACTGTCAATTTCGAAACTATAATTATTTTAATTATCATGATCGCAAAATTTAAAATATGTCTTTTAGGTCTCCATTACAGAATTATCGTTGTACCTGTTCTTCATATAAAATGTTCCTTAAATCTTTTCATATATAATAGAATAGACTGCAACAAATAAAGATGAGGAGAGTTGATTGACATGCAAATTACTATCATTTTGTATAAATATTTACACTTTCATGCGTCAACACCAATGCTTATCAATATCAACTTACATTCACATTTGGCATGATATAATTTTACAACTAGAGCTACTAACCTATCAATGGACACGAGAAGAGTTTTGTACACACAAAACGTTGTGCAAAAAACGTAACAAAAGGGACAATAACAAAAATACCGAATTGCAAGGGAAATTCAAAACGGAAAGACCTTTATTCTTCATATAAAATGTTCCTTAAATCTTTTCATATATAATAGAATATACTGCAACAAATCAAGATGAGGAGAATTGAATTGACATGCAAATTACTATCATTTTGTATAAATATTTACACATTCATGCGTCAACACCAATGCTTATCAATATAAACTTACATTCACATTTGGCATGATATAATTTTACAACTAGAGCTACTAACCTATCAATGGACACGAGAAGAGTTTTGTACACACAAAACGTTGTGCAAAAAACGTAACAAAAAAGAAAATAACAAAAAATACCAAACTCTAAGGGAAATTCAAAACGGAAAGACCTTTATAAAAATGCAAAATCAAAAGCTCAAACACATCAAACGAATGGAAAACAATCGTTTTATTCCTGACTTGGTACAGGCATTTCCTTATGTAGAAAATGGTGGATTAAACCTGGTTTTATAGCTCGCTAAATCTCTCACTTGCATGATAGTCGCATAGAATTCCATTTTTTTTTACAACAATGTTTGAGCAAAACAAACCGACATAATAGGAAAAAATGTCACAAATTGGGGTACAGCAGTCAACATTGTAATATAATCTTAATCACTTTAAAAAAAAATAAATATTTCAACAAAGAAAACAAAATTGCATATAGACACTCTATAGACAAAGTACATAAGCAAAAATGAAAGGCAAGAATATAAAATTGACCATAGCAATTTAAGGTATCGTATAGTGAATCTTCTATGTAGGAGCAACACTATACCATCTGCGTATAATAGACAGGAACCCTTAGTGTTCTCATGAAAATGTTTTATGTCCAATTGTATAACTGTGTGTATCAGTCATTAATAACAGAGACCTGTTTCACTAACTGGTTCTTTTACTGATTCAAATCCTTACCTAAATTCAATCAGTAATGACTTTTGAAAACTGGAAATAAAGCAGGTGTACCAAGAATTGCAGGATGTACCACAAAGGTAGATCGTTTGGTATATAATTGTTGAAAGTTCAATTGTCTTCGTGATTTGGAACAAGTGTTTTCTGTTCTTAAACACTTGTTCTAGTTTTCTTATACGCCTTACTAGCAGATACCGAGTTGCTCTATATTTATTTATTGTCTTGTGATTTTGATGTCTTATAATGTTTTACATTATCCCGTTCCGTTACGTTAGACAGATTCACAACATTTGTTTGTCCATCCTTTTGCTATTGGTACGAGCATTCGTGACAAACTGAAAAGTCTAGAATCATATATTTTAGAAATGCAAGATTTATTATAGTTTTTGTTTTCAATCTTAATTGTTATTCATAGGTTACTGTATATGACGTAATATGTTTGTATTGACGTTTTTAAGAACAACGCTTAATGTAAAATGAAATGAAATGAAATGAAATGAAAAGGAAGCAAAATCTTCTTTATCATGTTTATCTGGTATCGAATATATATAATATCGAATATATATTATATGCACTCATATAAATTGAGTGATTTACGTTCGCGACTAAATATTTTAAGTAAAAACATATCGTATTGAAGAATTCGTTATATGAAACAACAAGGATGAAAAAAAATACAAGGCAAATAAGATATTCAAAACTAAGACAAGGAAACAAGAGCACTGCTCTTATATAAATCGATTTCCCTATCTCCTAAATTTTTTATATATAATTTCATAAAATGTTTGTGAGCGTCCAAGCCGACCAAAATAGTACAGCTAATTTGTACTTATCATTAGTAACAGGGCTTCTGAGATCACAGTCAGTATTTGGCAGGTTTCGTGTTGATCCGTATTTAAATTGCTATGTGGTGTTTTGTAGACTATTGATTTTTCCGTCATTTTTCGTATTTTTACTATGGTATGCCAATATTTTTACAGTTAATGAGTTTTGATTGTAGCTTTGATATATTCTGCTTCTTTTAAAAAAAAAAACACGTTTGAATCATATCTATATAATTGTCAAATATTGTGTTGTTTCAATTGTAATGAATTTATCAGAACTGTTTATCTAGGGTCGTTATACATATAGAAAACGTTTGAAACCAACATTCAACATGATCAATTATCATCACCTTGACAACATATCAGCTATTAGAATAGCTGCGTTTCACACTACCAAACACATTTTATACTGATTTTATATTTTCTTCTCCTCAGATTACTGGTGTAATGTATGGCGGGGCAACTGTGTTTCCAAAAGTAAATGCCTGGGTATCCGTTAAAAAGGTAATGTCAATCTGATAAACATACAGATCCGTTGTCCATGCCTTGGTGACAAGGATTTGACAACGTTCCGTTCTATTTCTGTTTTAAAACTTTTCGGGATCCTATGGTTTTGTCATAATGATACATAACTTCCAAAATCTATAGGGAGGAATTCCATTGGCTGATGTACTAAATCGAAGAACAGAAAGTGTAGGCAGGAATCCCATTGGCTGGTGTAATAATGAGAAGAACATTAAGTTAGACCGAGCGGTTGTCAGATCTTTTTAAGCGAGGCGTGAAGAAAGGATCTGTGTTTAAATCATATGGAGGTAATATATAAAAATGCATTCATTGCAATTTGAAATTATGAAATCGTTACAATTTATCTTCAATGCACAACGACTTTTTTTTCTTCTAAATTTGTGTCATAATATTCTTATTCCTATTTCATATACTACAAAAGTGTTCTAAAAGGAAACGTTATTCAGCTTGGCTGGTAAAACAGTTTTTAGTTAATCAACAATATTTCGATGATTAGTACCAGTAAAGTGGCATTAAAGAATACTTAAAATTAAAAACAAAATGTTGATTTTCAGCAACCAAAATGAGAATTAAAAATACGTTGGAGAGGTCAAAAATGATTTCTCACATATCTTTCTGTTCAAACATTGTAGTTTCTGTTTTATATATGATTATCAATTTTTAATACCTATCAAATGCTACATTTTTCATTAATTTGACTACAAAATATGATTATCTAACTGACTGCTAGTAACCGGTGGCATATTGCACATGTATTAAACAGCTATAAACCAGTTACTACCTCGCACATATAGGGATTTCAATCAGCCTCAATCCTATAATACATTGTGAAACAATAATTATTTTTTTCAGGGATCTGCTGCGTTTTTGTATAATACACATCTCAGTGGTGAGGTAGACACTAGAATGTGGCATCCAGGATGTCCTGTGTTTGGAACGCCTATTATATCGTTCGTTAAACATAGATATTATATTAAAAACACATATTACTATGATTTATAGTCCACATGTTTTCATTAGATTACAGGCAACCTGGTTTAATGTAAATGAATTTGTTTATTGCTTTAAACTATCAAATAACATTACAAAAATTACAAAAATGAAAATAACACTATAAAAAGTAAAATAACAAAAATACCGAACTCCATTGATTTTTCAAAACGGAAAGTCTCTTATCAAACGGCAAAATCAAAGGCTCAAACACTTCAAACGATTGGAAAACAACAAATAAATTGCATGAGTCCTCGACGCTTTTCCGGATTGACCTCCATCACGAACGCTCAAAGACGAATATTTGAAGGCCGCGGGTGTATAAGACCTGAAACAGGTGAAGATCAATATGACCAAAAAGAACCTTATAATAACAGTAAAATTCTAAACGGTAAACCTGGAAACCTTTATTTCTTATAAATATTTAACTATTATATTGCTTAGGCATATTGGTTGGGTTTGATATATGAATAAACGTTGTACTGTCTTAGTTATTAATTCATTTTTTTTTTCCTACAGTGAGCAATAAATGGATTCGAGAAAATATGCAACTCTTCAAAAACCATGTGGACTAAACGCACATTTACGAGATACATAGTTATAGCATACTAACACCACTGTATTGTCATTACAAATCATATAATCTGTATCTGATAATCAAAACATAAATACAAATGTACATGGAATGATTGAATTGTTGATTTCAAAAGCATATAATAAATTTGTTTAAATGTTTGCAGTGTACTTCTACATTTTTTTCTCAACTTGTTAAATATTTGTAATATGTTGTTTTACGCTTTGCCATGTTTATATATAGTGTATTGGAATGTGTATTGCAATGAGAACTGCTATTTGTCAGTTTGTTATTTATTCTTTGGGCAATTATATTGCCGTACTTCTTTTGAATTATGTTTTATTTCTCTTTTGTATTTCTTTACTCTTCACTAAGTTACTGTCTCATTGATGTATTTCTCAGATATCTTTATTTATGAATGTAATAAATGCAAACTTGACCAAAGAAAGGACTAATGTATGAGAAACTAGGGCAGGGCGAGGCTGACAGTGACCTAATGTTGTCCTTAGACTGCAGCTAAAAATGGCTTCATTCAAAACAAAATATTAAACGCATTTCTATCCCTAAACTAACTCCTAATTGTGAGAAAAAATTTACTCGACATGAAATCGACATTGCACGAAATATTATTATTTATACTATAATTGATAGATAAAGACGTTATTCTATATTTGATAGATAAAGACAATATGAAGAGTTCAAACTGCAGTATAAAATTTTAGTCTGCTACATGGGTATTTCTAAGTAATTAGGTAATGGTTGCCAACTGATCATATGAACGTGAAGGGATCTATTAGGGTACATTTATGTCACGGGAAAAGGATATTTATATGTGAAAAACACATTATTTGTATCTGGAGAAAAAGTACAAAATATTGTTGGTACTCAAATACATTTATCAAATATAACGTTAATCATCTAGATATGACCTTGGTGATAGCAAATGATTGTCTTATGTACAATTACCGGATGTAGAACTTCGGTGATATTTACACCATTTCGACATATGTAAAGATGAATCCATGATTTACAAGTTGTGCCCTGTAGGTAAAGAATTTGATAAACAATTACGTCTCTAAAGTCATGAAGTAAACGTTTTTATTTTCATATTATACTTCACAACTTAAGACATACTCCAACAACTAAATCCGTACTTCAATACATAACCTTCAATAAGTCATGGGACGCATTTTTACATTGGATCACCACAAGCGCTTCTATGGATATAAGTAAGACCAAACAAACCACCGATAAGGTTTTACATTGACGTAAACACCACATTTGTCTAATTTACATTATTATATTAAAAGCACAAATAGCTACGTAAAACGCAACGCAACATTAATGTAAATAAAAACTTTTATTCTCTTGACAACAAAGAGCGGCGAATAGTGCATTAAGACATTGAATAACAATCACTATGAGATGTACTTGAAATACAGAAAGAAAAGATGAGTATTGTTACTATAACTATCATAGTTGATGTGTTCTTTATATCAGTTTGCTGAAGACATTTTTCACTAAACAATTAACCATTTTTATATCAGATAACTGACGAGATTGCATGAATGTTATTTTATCGTTTACAAAACAATCTCATGATTATTTAGTAGATGACCGTTGTTTGAATCTCTAAAATCCAGTCTTCAGGTCGAGAGCATATGAATATAGTTTAATAAAATCCTCCTAGTAAAAATAAACCACATGTACAGTTATACCCTCAACAAGATAACTCATACGATGACAATTACCCTGACACATTATCCGATTTCACAAGGTTGAGTAGCTATTTCAACTGAAAAAATGTTCTTCCAATCATATATGTCTGTCACAATTTTCAATGTCACAATAGATTACTTTGTGTATTGTGAAATGACATATACAATATCCACAGTCTTTAAACATGTTTGATTGAGAAAACATTTTTTAAACCAAACACCATTACACCATAAACGTTGAAATGGGAAGATTTCACAATTCAGTGACTGTATACATTGTCTCAAAATATAACATTTTTCTGTACAAGGCATGGAATCAGGTAGTATGCGCTACTTTATTGAAACGAATAAATGTTTGTCTTCAGACAATTTACGGTTGCAACTCTTACAACTGTTCCAAATGAAATTCGGGGTATTTTGGGTAGGAACGAACAATTTGGATTTGATGCATACGACGTAAATATTCCGCGAACCTGCATTATTTCAAGACGTCATAAATAAAACTCCTATGAAATACATTATCAAAGTCACAAACAAGGCTTTGTTACACAGTCAGTGACTGTATATCACAAATGTTTATAAGTTCAATGAAATCGCAAAACACAAATTACATGAATTAGACAGCTGCAGTATAATATATATTAGCTTTTTGTGTGTATGCGCAAAATTGAAATAAGCCCGTTAACTAACTCCTCGATTTGAACACTATTATTGCGCAATCTAGATAACAGATCAGTCAGTGACCTACGACTTTCGATAGGAAACACAGAAGGTTCTAATAAATATTTCAGAAATGTGTTATACATATTATAAATATTATATCTAACATTGAAACCTCTACATACGCCTTCATTGCAATCACTTCCCGGTTCACAAAAAGTTGTTGACAGTTCAACCTTGTTTAAGGGTTCACAGGGACAATTGAATGGACACAGAGTAGATGTTTGATTTAGATAACAGCCGTATTCTACATTAGTGATATAATCAAGATCAATAAGCTTAATTCTGTTGTTAACCATAAGAAAATGATCACTTTTAAAGTCTACAATAAGCATTGATCCCAAAGGCGAACTGTGAAGATATGATACTAAATCAGCAAGTTCGAAAGCATGTTTTAGTCGTTCTTGTATTGTGAAATATTTAGTACGAACATCAAATGCATTCCCGTACTCATAAACAGCATACATATCAGGATATCTAAGTACGTTCTTTCTTTGATAGTCTATATGTAAATGTCGTAGGCAAAAGCCATACATTTTAATGATAGAAGAATGTTCAAGTTGATCCCGCATAATTATTTCCTGCATAAACAACATCTGCCTTGATTCCCATCCCATGCCTTCCTGTTTTAAGATTGATAACCGCTTAACAGCTAATATCTGTCCATTAAAATGTCCTATGTCAACGACTTTTGACCTCCCACCTCCAACTTCATATTTAGTTATTCTGATTTTATCCATATTCGTGCAGTTAAATATGTACTTCTCTTCAGTTACCTTATAGTTATTTTCGAAAGTAAAATATTGTTTGACTCTCGGAATATTTCTAGATATCAGAGATGTGCGTAATAATAATAAAACTACTGTGATAAAAAAAGTAATTCGAAAACCAGCAGCTAAAACTTCACACGTGCTACGTCTCATAGTCGTATAACAATAACTCAGCTTTGAACCAAATACACTTTTTCTTCTTGAAATGGAATGAGCAAAAGCTGGAAAAGAAAATATGAATTTTACTGGTTAGACTTATTTGTTGCCATTAGTCTTTCTAACAGTTTTAATTTTTCAAATCAAGTGATCATTATTATTTTGCAACTAATTTTCGAATTGATAAAAAAGATGATAAAGAGAAAGGAAGTAATGTGTAATATGTGAATGTTCTGAAGTATAGTTCTGCCGAAGTATAGATGTATATACTAGGATGAAAATATCATACTATGATGTAAAAGTTAACACCGTTATGAACTCTAATGGTTTTATTGACATTGTATTTATTCAAGAAATGAAAAATAAAGCAAGTCATTGATTTGTTTTGAAATGCTTTTTTTTCTCCAACAATTTGTTTCCTATAGAACATGTTACTCAAACAATTTTTCAATTTATAAATAATTTCATCATATTTGACACCTATTAAATATAAAAAAAATAATCTTGTAATGCGAGACAGTATTAAACCAACTATTTAACAGTTAATTGGAGTTCCACATGGAAAAATATGGAGACTTAATATATTAGACAAACATGTTTAAAACTATAAAG
Organism: Mytilus californianus; assembly: GCF_021869535.1. NCBI lineage: Eukaryota > Metazoa > Mollusca > Bivalvia > Mytilida > Mytilidae > Mytilus > Mytilus californianus. The sequence goes on along the minus strand of NW_026262582.1, from coordinate 25,671,535 downwards.
CTTCTAAGCTTTGATTCCGAATTCCAATAATACATTTTTCTAATCTTAAGATATATATCAATGATATACGAGTAATGCACAAGTAAACCAGTGTTGATAAGAAACGGTCATTCTAATCGGAACAAAACATTATTAAGTCATATTCAGTCTCTCCGTACGTTTTCAGACTTATACACAGCGGTTTGTTCAGTGCTGTTCAGACAATAAACAAGAAATGTTGTTTTTCTGGTCTTTTGATAGAAAGTGTTTGTCAATTTCTGTATAAATTTCCAATTTTCTTTGAATGGGGGAGGGGGCGTCAAAATTATGGAAACAAAATGTCAATTAGAAACAGGCCTATCACTCAGTTCTACACATTTATATAACTTATTGAACAGAAATGTTCTATAAAATTGATATGTAGTTAAAAAAAAGAACATCTACAGAAAGGGGGTTCTGTACATCAACGATGTATTTTACAAACACTTGCAGACAGCATTGACAAATGGCCAAAGCTAGTAGAAGGTACTATTGTTTGTCTTCTGTTTGGAACCCAAAGAACCATATTTAGGTCAGATACCACATGACAGGTTTTATTTTTGTCTCGACTGCGATGCAAATCGCGGAATGCGATAAATAGAGAATACACCCCAGCGGTGGCGAAGGCGTTAAATTTGAATAGCTTTATATTTCGGGTTCACAGGATTCGGATGCCTTATACATTGCATAAAGATGAGCTCTGTTACGAATTTTCCACCTGTCAAATGATCATTGTCCCTGATTTCATTTTCTTGGTTCAGCGACTGATTTAACAACTGTATAGTGTTTTTCGTCATGTGAATTTGTCACTTATTATAAGTTATAGGATAACTATATCCGGCTACTAGTACATGTATAGGTATCCTTTCAAGGTCTACATGTACGTCAGACATTGTTTTTTTTTTTTCTCTCTTTTGTCAACCTACATCTATAAAGGTAATGTTTTTAATAAAGCACGTATATTTAAAACGACCTATCTAAACGTATAGATCCTTTGAAATAATGTATTCTTTAATGATATACAATTAACATCGCAGTAAGATATTTGAAGATAATATTTATTGGTACCAAAATTGATTCTTTTTATAATTAGAATATAACTAAATACAAATGTAGGTATTGCTTTGATTTATGATAACTTATGGTCCTACATCCTGTCAATATTATGTACTTATATTTTGACATTGCACAAAGTCATGCTTTTCTCAGACTGTTGATGACGTCTTTAAACTAGATTTCAGTAACTGCCAGTACTTTTATATCGTTAATGTGTGTCTTTTGTCTTTATGTTAGTTGTTCTTGTGCTTCATGTCGGTTTGATGGGTCGAGCCATCTAATGTTTGTTCATATGTTGTGTTGTTTCAGAATTTTCCTAGGTATGTGGAGGGTTGAAAGCTCACAAAAATGTTTAACTCCAGCCACATTCTGCATGTACCTGTCCACATGATGAAAAGGCAGGAGCCTGTTATTCAGTGGTTGTCGTTGGTTGCTCTATGTTGTGTCCTTTTTTCGTGATCACGGGAAATTATAACGACAATCCTGATTGAAAAGTTTAATGATTAATTAACTTAAAGCTCGTTAACTAAAGGCTTTTTTGACACTAGGTACCCTACTGAAAATATAGGAGTTTTAATAAAGGATAATCTTGTATATAAAAAAACAAATTTTTCAAAAAAATTCTCTTTGTTGGTTGAAATATTTTTTTATAGATTTTCAACCACAAAAGTATTTCGACTCTCTAAAAACATAGCGGTATTGTCATTAAACATTTCGAATATCAAAAACGAAACAGAATTATACACACAAAACATTTTTTATCAATCTTAAATCTGTCTACAAAAGGTATCTTTTACAAAGGTTATGCATGAATGAAGTAAGTTGTGGGGTTACGTCAATAAGACTGCAATACAACCACAAACATAACCAAAGGACTGTTGAAGAGAGCAGTATACAGTCTTCAAAAATACACATGTACATGCCAAATTTCAAGCAATAATTGTATCTGATTTGTTAAAATGTTTAAGTTCTCAAAATAAGAACACCAATAAACATTAAAAGATAAGACAGAAGATAACCACTGACAATGTTTCCAATTTACGACAGACACAGGAATACGTGGCGTATAATATGGGGTTTTAAAAGGTTCTTTTATCTCGAGCTCATTCAGAGAATAAGCAATGGGTATATCAAAGAGCATGAAATAAAATCAGCGTAATCAAATCATTGTATTCTAAAACAGCGATATAAAAAGATATTAAACTACAAGATCAAAGAAGCAATTCATTTACTATATTATACCGTACTAACTATAAAGAATGTTTGCAGTGAATGAAAGCAATCTAAACGTCCTTATACTGCTGATTTGTAATCATGTCTTCCTACACCATGTCCTGTTAGTGTTTATCAAACCTGTAACTCCTCACTGAAGTTTCAATAACAAACATATTTTTTGGTTTTTTTTTCTCATTCATAAAACCAATCTGCTTTTCAAAAAGGGTGATATAAGATACCAAGAATGTAATCAAAAATCAAAGGTCCAAGAAAAACAAACAACACTAGGAAAAAAAAGACAAACAGATAAAAGACAAACAACAGCTCATATAGGATTTGGGTGCAATGATGACCCAAATCGATTTTGATCCGAACATCAATCTTAGTCAAACATATATCTATCAGAGATAAACAACAGTTCACTTGTGTTTTATATTGTTAACTGCTGAATCATCTTTGTATTTTAGTAGACAAATGCACATATTCTAATTGTAACTTTTATTAGGAAAATAAACAAATGGCATATTTATTTTTTTTGTCCATTTAAAATACCATGCTTATTAAAATCCAGTTGGACTTCCAACACCAACATATCTAATTAATGAAAACCAACGGATCTTATTGTTAAATAACTCATGTTATACTAAACCAACAAAAACAGTTGCGTTCCTGTTCTTTGATATTTTTTTGGTTCTTGTTTTCTTTTTAAAGTTTTATAAAAAAATATTATATGATTTCCATGTATACTACACACGTTTTTTTGTTGGGGCTAATCTTTATCAGATGCGTTCGAGGTCAAAGTTCAAGAACCGAAATTTAAGTTAAATTGAGAGCACAAATATCAAATTGTCTAAAAACAATCATATATATATATATATTAAATTAAATTAAAACAGTAACAGTCGCAGGGATAGGACAAGCATTCAACCATTGTGACACCAATCTGATTAGATATATATGTACTGCGACAAATGTACAAGTAAACTATAAAACATATTGGTGGTAACGTTTAAAGAGCGCCCTATTTGTAATGTCTTCCTAATGGTATTAGCGAGTAAAGAAGTTTACTGTTATTTTAAATTTTCTGAAAAAAATTTTGAAAATGGGAGATTTTTGTATTCCATTCCGGATAGCTATTGTATTTGTCTTTTAAGCAATCAGTAAACATAGCATGTTTTGTTTTGTTTAATTTCTATATTTTTGCTTATTTCATATTAAATGTTTAAAAATAATTATCGTTTAATAACATGTTCCAAATGTCAATACATGCAACATTATGAACAAATGTAAAATAAATATAGAAACATGGAAGTCATAACAACCTGATTGAGATTTGTTTTTTAAAATACTTACTCAATTTAACATGTATAGATATAATATCCGCATTATTATCTGCAATAAAGGCGTTTACCAGAAAACCTCATCAAAGATACCAGGCTAATTTGATACCAGACATGCAAAATGCGTGTCAATCCATAAAAAAACGAATATGAAAATACCACGTCGTGACCTCTTATAAGTGGTCTTAGGGCAACAGCTTACAATATCATTAATTTTTATTAAGATGTAATAATAGCGTTTATTATGCAAACCTTATTTTATTATATGTGCCTTTCATCGGAAAACTAAAGTCAGTAACAGTTGGAGATTGTATAATAAAGTATGGACTGTATAAGAATTTTGATTTTGTTTTACTTGTGTTTAACCTTGATATGTTGCAATTGCTAACACATGGGGTACTTTTAGATCAATTACGAATCCTTTGCATAGTATTATCATTGAACAGAAAAAACACTGCACGCACGTAGTTAATTTGATTTTCTATGTTAAGAATATATATAGTTATCAAAGGTATCAGGATTATAATTTAATACGACAGACGCGCATTTCGTCTACATAAGGTGTAACATTATAGATGCAAAGGGACAATTTGATTCATCGATATATATCAGTACTGAATGTTATTGTAAATGACCATGCATCTTCATTTTGTTTTGTGATACTCTCCTCTCTCCCAAATAAATATTTACGACAGTAGCAAGTTTCCCGTCAATCATTTTACGATAACGATTGGTATATTTTCATCTCAAAGAGATGCTAAATGATGGGGTTCTCGTCTTATGGGCACATTTACAAATCACGAGTCTCAAGTCTTAATAATAGAGGCAACTTTGATAAAAAGAAAAGAAAGGCAGTATGATTAAAGCCATTATTTAGCCCCAAAATTGCAGTATAGGTATAAATACTTTATCCTTTCAAAATAATGTTTATAACAATGTATATTGGTACATGAACAGGTTAATATAATCTGGACACTTAAGTAATAAAAGGTCACTTGTGATTTTACTGTAATGGCATAAACATGCCGACATTAGCATATTTGACTTCAAATGGTAATTCGTACATATATTTTTTGGACATAATAGGTATGAGTAACTACCTTACTAAAACGAATAGTTTACTCACCTTGTGACACGTTCGACTCTTTGTAAAATACATCCTGTAGTAAAATATTTTTTGAGGTAAAGCTATTGCTCATATCTCAATATTGCTGAAAAGGTCTGAAAATAAAGCTATTGTTGTAGTTTATGCAGTTTTCACCAAATTCAAGAAGTATGATCCTAATGCAAATTTGCAATACCAAATTAATAAAAAAAAAAGTATAAAGACTGATGTCTGACACGAAAATCTTTATGAACACCTGAAGGATGTTATTTGGTAGATTTATGATACTTTATATTGATTTTAAAATTCCAAGTGGCCAATTCGCCGTTTCAGAATCTAATGCATTCAGGGTAATATTTTCAAAAGTGTACACCAAAACGTTGTGATTGGTTTAAAACGTACTAAACAATGGAAATCCAACCAACAACATAACATTATTTTCATTTTGGTGTACGAAAAATTAGATTACCCATAGTCCATTAGATTCTGAAAAGGCGAATTGGACAAATCATACCTTCTCTTTAAGGTTTCAAGCGACATCCATCATGTCCGTGATTTTATGTTACAATCTTTCTGACTTCTCAAAACAAGTTCATTTTTTCTGTCAGACAACAGTATTTAAATTGTTTTTATTAATTTGGTATTGCAAATTTGCATTAGGATCACACTTCTTGAATTTGGTGAAAACTGCATGAACTACATCAATACCTTCATTTTGAGACCTTTTCAATAATATTAAGATATCTATTCCTCTAGTGCAGCGTACATCGTGTACATTACTTAAGAAATAAATCATGCAAGTCATAGATTGTTGTAAATTTTCACATGGCCTGGGCCGTTATATTCAAATTTTATCCATAGCGTCAGAGAGGGATACAATTGACGATTCGAATATGACGTTCTTCTTTCGCCTTGAAAACAAAGCCATGGTCTAATTCTAATAGAACATGGGCTGCACGTGATTGATGTCACAATTGAAATTGCAACGTCAGTTGTATTTTGAACAATGCTGGAGTTCAAAATGGACATTTTTGTTGATATTTCTCGCAAGGAAATTAAATAAAGTAATTGTAAAAGTAAGTAACGTGTATCTGTTAATTATTTTATCGTGAAAGTGTTGATTTGCTATAACATTTTGGTTTTCATCAAATCAAAATGGCTGCCTTTCGAACGTGTACATGTATTATAGGTCCGCTTCGAAGCACAAAAGTTCTAAATTTTCTTATTGGAATCGACATATTTTCTATCATGCCATGCTCTATGCTCGGTGTAAAGATATTGACAAATATAATGCATTTCCATGTTAAAATGAGCTTAGAGCATGGCATGAAAGAATTATTTCTTAAATATAACGGCCCAGGCCTAGTAAAAATGATAACAAATCTATGGCTTGCATGTATTATTTCGATTCTAATAGGACAAATACGGTGATTAAAAAATATGAAGCGAAGATAAATTTACCCTTTGTGTAAGATAAAGCTACAAATTTTCAATAAATATTTGGCTTGCATCAATTATTTCTTAAATAACCTCTAGAAAAAATTGGTTTATCCTTATAATTCCATTACCATTTTCTACATAAGGAAATGCCTGTACCAAGTCAGGAATATGACAGTTGTTTTCCATTCGTTTGATGTGTTTGAGCTTTTGATTTTGCCATTTGAGAAGGGACTTTCCGTTTTTAATTTTCCTTAGAGTCCGCTATTTCTGTTATTTTACTTTTTTCGACCCAAACATTTTTGTTTCGTTGCCTCCTATTTACCGTCAAATCCAGTGTTGACGCATCGTAACTATAGAGTGAGTCGCAATGTTGACTTGCTGAAATCCATAAATGTGAGAATAATGCAACAGACAAGAAAATTAAACAACATGAACAATACCTGTATCAAAACTCTATTTGAATGAAATATTATCCGAATTCGGAGCGTACTCGTTTCATTCGTATGCAGCCATGTTTTGACAACGTTAATGCGCCAAGAGCTTTCATGGAATTTCGCGGAATTTTAAATTATTTTAATTTTGTGCATTTTTCAAAGCTCTAATCATTAGTTACTTGTATTACGTATTAGAATAAGAATATTGGTTCTGTAATTTCAATTTTAGTACATCAAAGTTGACATTTGTGTTTGCACATAGGTTACAATACATGTGGATTTACAAAAAGCCCTTTGTAATGAGGCTTCTCGAGGTAAAAATCCCTTTTCTCACACACAAGTTCTTTGTATACATTTAATAACTCTACAGTTTTTACACCATTTTACTATGTTCCTCTGTTCCTCATATCAGCACAAATGGTGAAGCTCAGTCACTTGTTAAATTGAAACATGTCCAATATCACTGCACTGAAATTTTTTTTATTTTTGAGTTCCTCGATTTTCGGTGCATGAAGGATATTACCCATGTATAAAGCATTGAAAATATCGATGGAATTAGCTGATTTGTACCTGAAAAACATTCTACAGAAAGAACGATACAATATAAAAAAATAAAACCATGAGCAATTAAATAAAAATGAACTACATGGACCAGAAAGACCTTTTTAATTCTGGCTAGGTCCATTACGGGCACACTTAGTTTTGTACTAATGTGAGGCAGGTCTCATCTAGCCCCTCTTCACAGACAAACAGAAATAAATCATAAATCATACCAAGATCTTTACTTTCAGATATATTGACGATGTCCTGTCACTCAATTACCCATAGTTCAGTGAAAGGCTGCATCTCATATGTTCCTGTAAACTTGATTCTTAGGTTGATACAGATCTTAATCCTTCCCTTTATATTGACACTTATTGACGACTTCAACAAGAATTTATCATGGCAAACATGATGATATTAGCTTTGAAATTGTCAATTTCACATTTCTGCCCTTTGTATGGCGTTTACATATCTCCATTAAAAAGTAACGCTCGTGCATGTCCACAGCAACACCTTTGAGTTATTGGTGAAGTTTGTTGTTTTCTAAGGTATGTTTTGTTATTAATATGGCTGTTTGTCTTATTGTCTTTCTTTTTAATTTTTGACCATGATATTGTCTGTTTTCATTGGACTTATGATTTTTGAATACACACTTGATATCTTACCTCTCTTTTTCGTGGACTTCATAAAACATACATGCGCTCCTGACAAATTAAATCGATTCAAACAGAGTTATGAGAAAAAACGACTTTAAATTGACACTACATACGTTTTACGATCACATTCGCAAATTGAATGACCGATACTTTGTGTCTGTGTCTCAACTCATTTGTGAAATGTGTCAGCGGTCTTAGATCTTTTAAGTCTACAGAAAAAATGTCATCGATTGTGTCCTATTCCTTAGTTTGACATTTTGATTGATTGTGGATTCGAATGGCTAGTGGTGCATGAATAACATAAGATGCTTAACCTGTTGACGCAACCGGTTTCACTCCTTTTGGAGTTCATTCCATGCCTTCCGTTTTTAATTTTACTTTTGCTTTTAAATACATTTAGGAGATTTGAACATCGGTAAACTATTGCATTCCATGCAGAAGGGACACGAAAATCTTCTTATTGTGAAACAAACGTACCCGCAAACAATTGAAAATCTGCATTAGGATAATACTTGGATTTTGTGGGTGCGGAAATTTTAAGAGGTATAATTCCTTTGTAGTATTTTTGCAGATAATGATATTGCATCAAAATTTAACGTCGATATAATGATTATTCAAAATTCGCGGAAAAATCAAAATCGTCATCAAATCGGTTGCGTGAAATTGAAATTGATTGTATTTGCAAATTCAATCTAATTACATATCTAAGTACGTGAGATCTACTGCGGGGGCATACAATTCAAGGGAAATAAAGACTGAATACTTTTCTATCATTGCCGTACGAGGACGTTGCATTAAAAATATACTGCGATTAAATTTAGCGAAAAAAAACACCGGAAATTGAATATCCAGCATTAAAAAAATTAAGTTTTCTATTTTTAACTAAAAAATGAGCACACGGTACCAAATTTTTCTTTTGTAATCGACTATGTACTACTTCAGGAATGTTATATCGAAAATGTAATAAAAAAATCAACGTTAGAATTGTTTTAAATATATATTTCTATTGGCAAGAAAAATGTCTACGAAAACGGTATTTTTTTCCAATAATTGTTGTATTTCTTAAATTATCTTTCACACTTAGGCATCTTATGGACCTTCCTGGGGGCATATACACTATGGAACACTTTGCAAAAGTCCGGGGAAATGTCTCTTTCCCTTTGAAAGTTGTGTTTCTTTTTGGGAAAAGTATTGAAAAATTTAATTGTGAGTAGCATGCAAATTTGAAACTGAAATATGTCAAAAAGTAAGTGATGACGGTATATTTTCTTGAAAATTTCGATAGTTCATATCAAAAATGACTTTGTGTCAAAATTTAAATGACAAATCAATTACAGATCTATTATGTGTCGTATGCCCTTAAGGCATACCCTCCTAATGAACTTATGAGCCTTCATTGTTTCTGTCAAATGCATGAATTTTAATCTTTTCCATTTAACTATATATAACCTTATATAGATTATTCCTCATGTTGGAATAATTGACCGTTTCCTATACATCAAACCCCCTGTCTGCAAAATTTAACCTCAATGCACACTTATGAACATAGGGCTGGAATTTCATACAGTTTAAAAAGGTTCGTTTGCTTTATGGTTTGTGAAACAGAAAAAAGAAGGACTTAGCAAAACAATATGTCTCTTAAACGAAGCGACCTAATTATAAATGAGTATAGTATACACGTACAAGGTTCACACACATACAAATAGCATCATGACATTAGATTCTGTTACATAGAATATAATCAATGTTATTATTGTTTATTGATCATTTTACATGTTTTAGTAGCAAATACATTTTTGTAATTGTGAATTATGAAAACTGATATGTGTAAGAGTAATTGTACATCTATGTATATAAACTGCAGTTCTTGTCTAAATCATCAAAAGCAGATAAATAAGTTCACTAAATACACATTTTACAGTCTTTTTTCTTTTGATTTCTTTTTAAGTCCACATGGTCTTTTAAACATCTGTCCGTTTTCTCGTATCCACTTGTTGCTCACTGAAATATATACAAAAAATATAAGGAGAAGTGTATTTGCACAATCAAAATCCAGCACTAGGAGAATAGTTTCTGCTGATTGTTAGTTCCGTACATGTAGTGTAGCATCAACGCAGTTTTAGTACTGATGGCACTGACATGAACATATAACATATTTCTTTTTTTTTAGGTTGTTAAATTGAGAAAATATCATGAAACTTAGGTTCCAACTCCTTCAGACAAAATTAACCATATATGAATTTGGCTATACTACTTAGGTGCATTTCATCATAAAGTACTTCACGTTTTTATGTATTTATAAAACCTTTGCTTTTAAATGTTTGGGTTGATGTGTTCGGGATGAAGGACTATCTGGAAATTAGCTTCGGACACACTACATTTATCAAGTGTTTTTTTTCGTCTACACTGATTGGATTGTGTGTGTAAAATGGGACTTAGGTGCACATGAATTTGACAGCATTGTACATGTTATAATGACACACATAAGAACTTCTATCTTATATCCCTTTCCTTGTTCAGATATTTTATTTAAAAATATCTTTAAAAAAAGTTTGTTGATTTATTAAACAAGCATATACCATCTTGCGTAGCTATGCATCACCTGTGACAAAAACTCTAAAGGGCATACGATACAGTTACAGAGGAAGTAATGACGTTGCTTACGTAAAATGTTATTTTTCACGACGTTAAACTGTGACATTTTGGGGGAAATCGACTGATTTTAACCAGTAGCTTGCGCAAAGTACATGAAACCCTCATTTTTAAATGGCATTCGGCTTGATTATGTATGAAGATGATTTGTACAAATTGTTATGAAAATTTCACCGATGATTATTTTTAATCAGTCAAATATACAGCAAAAATTGTAGAGTTTTTTTTCAAAAATCATTAAATTTATATAAAAAAAATTAAATATTTCTAAGCAATCGTTGCATACATTTAAAGCATAGTGATGTAAAGACGATATTTAAAATGTTTAACAAAATTCAGCTCGTGGTTATCTTTGAAACACAAAAGTGTTAGGTATGTATGTCCAAAGGATAGAAAGTCCAAGAAACTAACATTTTGAGTAAATGTCTATAATTTCTACCACATCTATCTCAAAAGGAAGCACATGAAGGTATATCTTTATAACACATTTGAATTGACTAGGTGAAAAATAACTTGTATGTAAATCTTCGTAAAACTTCACCGTGGGATCAAAACTGTACCGTAAGCCCTTAACAACAAATAAACAGTATTTTCTAATTGCCTGACTATTAAACTAAAGTTGTAGTATATTTTAGTAGGTTTGATAAAACTCGGTTTCAATACCTACTACTGTCATGTCTACAATCATTCAACTAACTGTGTTTATATCCCATCATATGTTAATTTTTACATTGCTTAATGTTGGAAATTTTATTTTCTAATTGACCTCAAAAAGCACTTCAATTACTTGAATAGCATATTTTAAGAAATTAAATAACTTACAAAAATTGGTAAAAATATTTTGAAAGTACCTGAGTGTATAAATGCAAGAACTTTAAAGACTCATGGGGATTGGTTTACAGTTTTGGCATGGTAAATGCAACACAAGTGCATTAAGATTGATTTTGGAAACATCGATGATATATGAAGAGTTGTTTTCTTTAGCTTTGCAACATTACCAATCGCCCCCGAGTTTTATTGGGGTTCGTGTTGCTCAGTCTTAGATTTACTATTTTGTGTTTCATCTACTGCTGTTTGACTTTTTGTTCCTTTTTTTTTTGTCATGGCGTTGTCAGTTCATTTTCGACTTATGTTTGAATGTCCTTGTGGTATCTTTCGCCTCTCTTTTAATCTAAGAATCAACAAAAGCATTAGGTTTACTATTTCACTTCAAAAACATTTATTAAACTTAATGATCAAATGTTCAACAAATCAAAACACTTTAATATTGTTTATATACATATGAATGCCATGATATGCAATGGTTTCTGGAAGGAAGATAGTTGCATTTTATAAATGGTCTAAATGACTGTTCTTCATTTTGCCAATTGTGTAGGAGCTGTTGCAATGTTAACATTTTATATGCATACTTACCCCATTTAGAACCAACAAGGACAGGACATCCAGCATGCAACATGCGTTGGTCTATCCCTCCATTTAATTCCAAGTTATACCAAAAAGCTGCACTACCCTGAAGAGATTAATATGATTTGATTCAGTAAAAGGAGAGGCTGGAGATACCGAAGTTGAAGACAACATGACAAAGTCGTGTCAAAAACGACAAACCGACGAAAAGATAACATGAAAACTAAATACTGAGCAACGCGATGCCAATCAAAAGCGGGGGATGATCGTATGTGCAACGGTATGGTTGGCAAACCCTTCTCAACATGTGATACCCGTCGTGTTACGTCTATAAAAATAAGTTGATTAGTATATAGAACTAAGTAGGCATCACTAAATCTTGTCTATTCTAAGACATCACCAAATTCGTAAACAATCGGTTATGTAAATATTCTTCAACTGAAACTTGACAGAATTTCAAATTTTGAAACTGACACATGTTTGTAATATCGAAGGATAAACAAAACTGTTACCGGTATAAAACAACTCAGACATTGAAAATTTAAACAGCAAAAAGAACAACACTTAAAACACGTAAACCTCTATTAAAAAGAACTTTAAAAAAAAGTGTTATACACTAATGAACTGATGTGTATACACTGTTTATTTCAATTTTGCATTATAAAAACAAAAAACAACGTGTCATTAGTACTGTCATAATGATTTAACTGCACACAAAAACATATTTGCTCCACCACCTTCAATAGTTTTGTTTACAATTTCGTTCACAATTTTATTGATATAAAGTATTATTTATTCTGAAATACAGGCAACACCATGATCGAAAAAGAAATAATAGTCAAACAATAGAATAGCGCCATTATTTATTATTCAAAAACCTAGGATTCATCTACATGCTTCTCACTTTAACCCTGAATGACTATTTGGAACTTTTTATCTGGTCAAAGAGGGGCGAAAGATACCAAAGGGGCATTCAAACTCGAAATAAACTGACAACGCCATGGCTAGAAAAGAAAAAGACAAACAGACAAACAATAGTACACAAAACACAACATAGAAGACTGAGCAACACGAACCCCACCAAAAACTGGGGGTTATCTCGGGTGCTCCGAAAGGGCTAGCAGATCCTGCTCCACATGTGGCACACGTCGTGTTGCTCATGTTAGTACAAACCCGGTAATAAGTCTAATTATCTGGTCAACATAGGTCAGAATATTTGTCGGCATGCATTTAAGTTACAGATTTGAAAGGTCTTACTGTTTTCACGGAGCAAATTAAAGCATTTAAATAATTATGTTTTGTATTTGTTTATATTTTCTCTGTCTCATAAAAAAAGATTAATTGACTGAAATTGGTTGAGGTCCTATCTATTTGTATTTCAAACTGCAGATAATATACAATAAAAATAGTGAGACTAGAGTGTAAAAAAGTACATTATGTGTAACACAATTTCACCCAAGTTAAAATCATCAATTATGCATTTGATTGTAATCACATTCGGTGGAATACAAAACGTTTTAACTAAAAATAATAAACAATCTTTAATAAAAAAACCACAAAAATTCTGAGGTTTTTCATATAAAACATAAACAAAAATTGATGACAAGATATGTTCAAGAGCAATATAATGAATACTTAACTTATTAATAGCATTGAACCTTACTGCACGTCCGAGAGTTTCATTTTGAATTCAAATTTACGCTAACTTTATTGTTAATGCATACCAAAAGATGCTAACCCTTTTCACACACAAAGCAGATTGGATTACAGGTGCGTATAGTTGCAACATTCTTTAAAGTATGTTTAATTAGCAAGCGATGACACTCTCATGGAACCATGTCATTGTTATCTTTCTGGTTGGTTATTGTTGTTTAGTTATGCTAAAGCAACTAACAACTGGAGATTATTTAAGCTGTTTACACATAATTGAAATGCATTGCAAGTTAGCATTCATGAGCATTACCTTTTGAACAGGTATTCTTGTCTTCAGATTCGGAAATACTGTCGCTCCGCCATACATCACATGCGATAGCTGTCAAGTGCAAAAATAAGGAAATGGTGAATATACGTGTTCATGAAAACATATAATACATAGAATAATACATTAACGACAGTAACTATTATAATTCATTGTTGGTTGCTGTTTTTGTTAATTCTTCGGATACTGAAGCTTCTGTTGAAGGAAAAGAAACAGCACAATGATCGTAAATGATAATTTTAAACATGTTTATTATGAGCTTTTGGCAATTTTACATCATATCTTATAAAATGTGTTCTACGGTCAATTTGTGTATTCTTGTCTTTCATTTTTGCTAATGTGCTTTGTCTATATGCCTTTTTGTTTGTCTTTGTTGCAATATTTGCTTGTTTTGTAGTGATTAAGATTATAACACAATGTTGACTGCTGTATCCCTATTTTTGACATTTTTACCTATTATGTCTGTTTGTTTTGTTCACACATCGTTGTCAATATAATGAAAATTTATGCGACTATCATACATGTGAGAGGTTTACCTAGCTAAACAACCAGGTTTAATCCACCATTTTCTACATAAGAAAATGCATGTACCAAGTCAAGAATATGACAGTTGTTATCCATTCGTTTGATGTGTTTGAGCTTTTGATTTTGCCATTTGCTTAGGGATTTTCCGTTTAGAATTTTCCTCGGAGTTCGGTATTTTTGTTATTTTACTTTTTGTATGACAGTCGCATAGTAGTAAATAACAGTTACTTGATACATTGAAGTGTATGCTTCTGTCTTTGATTCTTATTGACCAATACTGAAAATAGACTCAACAGTATAAATCTAATGCAAGAAGAGTGTCTGGATAGTAAAGAATTTACCGCAGATGATGTGTCTGCATAAAGACTGAACAGGAACCACATGTGTTTGTCTTTTCTGATCGGTTCTAATCAAACCAACCTTTTACGTTCAAAATATATGTATGAACTAGTGTTTGCTTCATTTTATTACTCACATAAAACATCATTGTTGCTATTCTATCTCCAGAGCCTTTGCATTCTCTTGGGAACATGGAAAGTTCCGACTGTAACAAGAGATCAGAACGTTTTTGTGGAGCAGGAACTACTTACCCTTTTGCAGCACCTGAGATTACCCATGGTTTTAGTTGGGTTTGTGTTGCTCATTCTTTAGTTTTGTACTGGTGTTTGTCGTTTGCTTGTGTTTTTTTTTTTGCCATGGCTTGTCAGCTGGTTTTCCACTTATGAGTGTGAATATCCCTTTGTTATCTTTGGCCTCTCTTTTTTGATACATGTTTTGTCTATGAAGATAATAAATCTCAAGGGGCAACACATTATTCGTGTTGTTGAGATTTTTTCTGTTGTATGTAATTTAAGTCAGCATAAAAAAGAGAGACGGAAGATACCAACGGGATACGTCGAGAACAAACTGACAACGCCATAGCAAAAAACGAAAAACGACCAAAACACATTCAAACAACAGAACACAAAACACAAAAAGACAAAGCAATACTAACCCCACCAAAACCATGGTGGAGCTCAGGTGCTCTTGGAACTTTACAACAATACAAAAGATAAATTAAGTATCATGTTCTTGTTTTGTTTTCTACTTCATTTGTTACTTTATTTCATTTGTGCTGGTTTTGCTTTATCAGGTATGATTTTCATTGGATACTTGAAACAAAATATGTAAGACGTTTCCCGTATGCAATTCTAAAACGAACATTAAACCTGATTTGAAACAAGCCACACATAGTAGGCATGTTGCTCCTCATAAAGAATAAAGGATGATCTAATTGTTGAATGCAAAGTTGCATTCATTAACACTATGTGAATACTCAGAGCCACGACATAAATGTTAACATACTTCATTATGTTGGAGAAAACAATTAATGCATAACTATTGATGCATGTGGCCAAAACATTTGGAAATCAAACCCCTAATTCAAACAATAAAAATTGCTAATTCTTTACTTATGGAAACAGTTGATCGGATGTTATGGTTATACAGTCGTACGCATTTAGCTATGGCACTTCTTGGTGAAGAAGTTAAAACAAAAATATTTCACGTTTTTCTTAAATTTATACGATGGTAAATTTCAAATGATTCATATTGAGTTTTTGTCTGTGTAAATCATAAACTCACCAGTGGGTCAACATGTGGTTTATACATTCCTCCCACTCCATAATTTAGAATCTAGAAATAAAATATTTCCCGATTTTATATGTTGCGGTTTAAATAAACATAACTGAGATCAAAACAATTCGTATAACTTGCAGAACATATCTGTAACAAGTGGTTAATGCCAAAATTGCGAAATGTGTGGGTAATTTCTTGTTTCCACTGTCTATACTTTTAAACTAAGTCACCATTGGAGTAGAGTCTTTTTGTTTCTTTCGTTTTCTTATATTAGTAATGAGTAAAACGAATTAGATAAACAACAATTAAACAACAGCAAACAATTATCAAGAGCCTGAGTCGCTCACCTAGGTCTATATGAATCTTCAACAATGTACACTCTCCAACATTGTAAACTAGAATATAATTCATGATTAAAATCTCTTTTTTGTTGATGTTGTAATACCGGTAACAGTTTCTCTCTATCTTCTTTGGTTCCCCAAAACACAAAGAGGGTAAAAAGTCATCATTTAAGGGCAATAAATCCTTGAAGAAAATAACTGACACTTTCATCTATGCTGACCTATTTGCAGATCGAATGACGACGACGACAGACAACGGACACCAACGTGATTGGAAAAGCTCACACTGGCCTTGGCCAGCTGCGTTAGAAACTAATTAAACAATAGACATCATAAGGGCTCATATGGCCTTCGATGATGGACAAGATTTATCACTACTGTAGGCAAGTCCCAAAGGCCTAATTCGACATGATGAAATTAATAGAGTATTTTTTCTTTATAAATGATTGAAGCGAATGACTTAAATATTTCTAGACACGAACACGAATTGCGTACCACAAAATAAATACAGATTTTTGTTTGTTCAAAAGAAATGTTCATGATGTTTTTTATATGTTACAGCATGCCAATAAGGTAAGTTTTGTATAGAATAATTTAAATAAGCTTTTTTAATGAAGCTCTATTATTACTTCATTTACAAGATGAAAAACCATATTTATACAAACCAAATATCACCTGGAATTTAAAATAGAAATAGCAGGAGCAAAAATAAACGGAATAAATGTACTTCTTTTAGAAATAATTTGATGGTCAATTCAGCAGTCTGAAATTACTTTTTTTTAATCAAATAATACCTGATATTCTTCAGTGTTACTATAACGTATTTTGAACTCTGTTTCCAGTCCTGTTATCAGATTTATTCGTAATGACAACTTCTTTAATTCCGGATATTCTATGTCTCTCAACCAAGCACTGTTTACATGAAAAATAGAGGTAAAGGAAAATTAATAAATTTAAATATAGCTGGAATAAATCTTTTTGACTTTATGTAAAAACCAACACGATCCGTAGTACCATGATAACTTTGACACCATTGATATAAATTGAGGCTTTTTTTGGATTATAAATTCATGTTACCACGATAGTCATTTCTATTTCCTGTTTTTGTAACAATGGCATGTCCATCAATTGATTTTTGTTTTCATTTCCTTTGGGGAGGGTTGGTGGTGAGGGTAAAGAAGAGAAAAAAAAATAAAGGGACAGCCAAAGACCATTTTTCAAAAATAAATAGGAAAATGACGAAAAGACAAACTAGAGTCAACAAACCAAAATTTAAATTATAGCTTTTGTCGTAAACTTCAGGTTTCTGACCACTCAATTGGTCAATTCCTAAATTTAAAATGAAAATACAAATTTTCAAATTTTTGAATTAAGTGCATCCGAAGCGATTTCCTGTATTTACATTCATTAGGAACGTTCAATTCAAAACTTTTAGGCATGGATGTATAAATCCGTAACGAGCTAGATGTCAAAATCAAACCTCAGAAGAATAACCATCGAATGCCAACAATTAAGATCAAAAGTTTTGCATTAGAACCAAAAAGGAAATAATCAAAACAACCAAACTTACTGTAGGGAGATTAGTTTCAAATAACTAATTGAAGATTTAGTCGAAGAGTATGATTTTAATTGCGCACATACAAAAGCACTGAATATTGAAAGAAAATGTCTTTTTGCTCAACCTGCGATGGGTATTGCGATATTTACCAAAGTAAAGACAAGGGAACACATTAGACCAAACTAGATAAGGATACATTATGTATAAGGTCCATGTTATAAAACAGCTTTCTTAATAATAATAATAAAAAAAGACAGGATAAGATTTGTAAATATGAATTCAAAGGAATTATAACTGATGTTCGTCTGAATCATATTTTTGAGTCGTTGCACTTACTTTTGATTAAACTATGACATTTTTAACAATTATTTCACACTTGGGAATGCAAAAGTATCCATAATTACACATATGAGAGGAACTGATAGACTTTGTCATGTATAATTATGTATGAGCGCATGCAACAAAAGATGATTCTTAGTTAGTTCCGCTGTACTTTGCTAGACTTTACAACAAAAGCAAAAAGCTACTGTGAACACAGAAGGTAGTCTGTCTAAATATCCTGATCACTGAATGCAAATTACTTTTAATAATTAACTTTTAAAAGTTAATAATTTTATGTTGTATGGTTGCTGTCTATTTCGCATTTACGCACATATAGTTATATTCACAGTGGAAATCGTCGCGTAAAAATGCATTCCTTAAACTACTCACACTGGGTATGCGGAGGGATCCGAATCCGGAGGAGCAACTAATGAAAAGTTTGTAACGGTAGGTAGGTAAAATATCGATCCGATTCCCAGGGAGCATAATTCCTCCGTTGGAACCAGATCCAGATTTTACTAACCCACCGTTTCAACTTTTTCTTTAATTGCACCTCGGAATTCGGAACCCTCCACGGTTTCGGATCGGGATACCCTGTATGCTACTTACGTATGACTTATTCTGTCTTCTGAACCAAACATTCCCTGCTTTGTCGTGGTTGTAGATCGGGATAACTGAAATGATATATAAATTCAACACGTAATAGAAGTCTTACTCTGGAATCAAATTAAACCCTAATATAAGGGTCTGGGTGGGGTTTACAAAGTAGAGAATAATAGATTTAATATGTAGAATAAATGGCAAATTTTGGGACGTATGTACAGACGGACGGATGGACGTACAAGGGTAACACTTAATGCCCCGTCCTTTGCGGTGGGAGCATGAAAAATATGAAATTTTAATATGAATAAAAATAAATGTTTAAAATAAGAAGATGTTGTGTGATTGCCAATAAGACAACTATCTACCTGAGTGAAAATGACATGGATGTAAGCAAGCACTGATTACCACACGACCTTCAACAAGGAGTAAAACGTATAACGTATAGTCGGCCGTAAAAGGCACTGACATGACAAAATGTGAAACGATTTCAAAGGAAAAGACCAACGGGCGCATTTATGACAAAAATGGTACTGACTTGGTACATAAAGAATGTGGCAGGGTTAAATGTGTTTATTAGTTAAGAGTACAAGCAGTTATTCAAAGTATGTTCTGTGTATACATAGACGTACCTTTTTCTCACTTATGTTTCGTAAAAAATCTATTTCGTCGTCAGATATTATATCATGAAATAGAAATATTCGTGGCTGCAAATTAGCTAGCTCTGTTTTTACGAAATAAAACGGATCATCAGTTGCTTTATAATAACAAAACAGTCTTGACAGTTCTTTGGGACTCTAAAATAAAATAATATAAAGTTAAAATTGTAAAAATCTTATTGACAATTTTTTGAATGAAGTACTTTCCTTCAAATATATCAAATATTTTACTAAAAAATAATTGGTTTATTTTGTGCTGAACTATCTCCCGAAAGTTTTCAAGCTGATTTGTTTGAAAATAGCATGCAAATAGTGAGACTGGTATTCAATAAGCGACTCTCCGTTTTGACACATACTATAACACAATATCAGTTTGCAATAAGAAATGTCTTCAGATTCAAAACATGCATATAGCTGAAAACATTTTATTTCGAAAGTATATTACTCTTAAAAAATTCATTAACTATTATTATACAACAATAACAGTTAAAATGATAAATTTCATAAATAGACCATGATACATTATCCTTAAATTTCCGATACATCATGATGATAAGCTATAAATGAAAAAAAGGTGTTATACTTTTGGACTTGTAGCACAGAATGTCTATCAAAAATCCTGTAATGGTGGAAATGTCAAGCATTGTAGGTTCAAGCATACACTGTCCGGTAATCAAAACATACGAACCATAAATCCATATTCAAATGGAACATACTAAGTTGATAAACTAAAACGTCATGTCGACATAATTTAAACGACAATTTGAATGATAGGAGCGTGGTAAAATCGTGTTACCATCCATTATATAGAGAACTGTCTGTCAATCTTTAGTCACTTTGTTTTGCTCTCCTGTCACATTCAGTAGACGTAGGTGTTTGACAGTCATCTAATTTCAAATTGTCGAAATTCAAACAATTTCTCCTTATTTCCTTGCAATAATTCCCAGACTTAGGATAAAAAATCTATCGAAACTGGCAACATCAATGCATATTTTCGACTTTTTTAATAGTTTCTCAGACGGATTACTCGTGCTCAATTTACATATTTGGTAAATTATGGTTTGAAGGTAAATGTGTTGTCTAAGTCAAGTATGTGCAGAGATGTACATTTGTAAGGTTTGAGAAAGTTAAAATCCGAGATTGTAAAACGCTGTCTAAGATTGAGTCTCCGAGTAGTCAGAAATTATATATGCTCTCTATAGAATAAATCTTGTTTACTTGCCGATGAGAAATACATCCTCACACTAGCGCACAGTTTAATGAAAATAACTGAATCAAATGCCGACGGTGTATCGATCTATCGATCAATGCGAGCATTCGATTGCATTTTCATTTCTTTCAATTTTGCTTGTATGTTTTCTCACCTTTAAACTTCCCCTACACAAGTTCTCGTAATCTCTCGTCATATTGTCCTCTGTGTCTGCTTTATCAAAGGCCGTCACATTCTCTAATTTGGATATACTTGCTGCCCTCGTTTTGAAATAGTCAAAATCATTATGTAGTCTTTTATTTCCTGGTTCTGTGATAAGAAAATAATTTAAACAAATTAGATATGGAACTGACCGGTTTACTTTCTATAAAAGAGAGTCGAAAGATATCAAAGGGATATTCAAACTCATAAGTCGAAAATAAACTGACAACGCCATGGCAAAAAAAAACGAAAAGACCGAAAGACAAACAACAGTTTACAAAACACAACATAGAAAAACTAAAGACTGAGCAACAGGATCCCAAATAAAAACCGGGGGTGATCTCAGGTGCTCCTGAAGGGTGTACAGATCCTGCTTCACGTGTGGCATCCGTCGTGTTGCTCATGCAAGTACAAGCCTGATGATAAGTCTAATTCGGTAAGTCACTATAAACTACTATAAACTACTATAAACTAGAACTTTCTCGCTTTCTGATATTCGGGAAAACATTCTGCCAAGTTAATACTTTAATTTGTTAAGTATTTATCATATATTCTTAATGTCTGATGGTAAGTTTTTAAACTTTGTTATAATTCTTAATGTCTGGTGATAAGTTTTTAAACTTTGTTATGCATGCATTGAACGTTTATGACACGGAACATAGCAACAATTTTGTAGTACAGTTTTTCTTTTAATGTTATCAAGTTCTCCCTGATGTTTTTTATATAAATATTTATCTGTAATCAATGAGAATGTAAACCGTCTTCATCTTGGTGTAAATGAGATGTATAAAAATTCAATTTAATCAAAGTATGTGATCAAATATCAAAATAGTATTGTAGTAGTATATGGATGTTATATACTGATTTCTCGTTCTTATTGTAATAACAAATGTTCCACATGAAAAACCTGGAAACAACACGTTATAAAGTTCATGCGTCCGAAGCGCTTTGCCTTCATCAGGAACGCACAAATCCGAATATTTGAGAGCCAAGATTGTATAATAACCTAAACAGTTGAAGAGCTATATGACCAAAAAGGACCTACACAAATAGCCAAATCTATCTAAGGTCAACTTTGCATGAGGAATTTCAAAATTTATTAATGGATATTGAAATGAGCCAAATAGAATACGGACAACTGTATTTCGTCCAAACTTACTTTGGGAACCAACTGTATTGACTTATCTGTAACTGATTATTAACGATATTTTATAGCATGTTGTAGGTATATGTTTTGTTCAGGACTCTATATCACAAAGCTTATTCATCAGAAGAATCTTCTTGACTTCATGCTTACCTGCTTTTGCACACTCTTTTAAAATTTCTACTGATTTTCCAGGCATATCATACTACAAGAAAAAACTTTTTATAATTAACAATGATATTCATACTATACATGTATATCAGAGATCGCCACGGGCTATCTAAAGGTGGTGCTACTCCACCCTTGAAGGTTTAACAACGCGCTTGGATTCCCAGCATCATAAACTGTATATTTTGAGATAATATGAAATAAATTTGGACAAATAATCATAATTCTTAATAAGTATAATTTTGAAAGACTATAATTTAAATGTATTTCGTAATAAAATTATGATACCTACATTGGTGCACACGTATATGCATGTATTTAAGAGTATTGCAAAGGTATTAAACATACAGTAGATATGTGTGGACGATTGAATTGTTTTCGTTTAATGTTTTCTCTGGTGGTCCTTGCATATTATTCCTGATATCTAGAATGTAACAGAAGTATTGTGACACAGAACTGCCTAGTGTAGAGCAACACAAACCAAATAGTTTGAATATTAGGTATTACATAAAAAGGATGTACATTTGTAATTCAAAATGAAAATAAGAATATGCTTCGTTTTTCAGTTCTGTATCAGCACCATTTTCAAAATTAATGTTACCGAACGTGTGATGTTACTTTGACATGTGACTAGGTTAAATCATTTTTTTATGACCGAAATCCCTCCCCTTTGAAACTTAACCAGTAGAACAGCAAAAAGTATATAACAGAAAGAGCAATTAATGAAAATTATGATAATGGTAGGGACCCCTTTTATAGAATATGAGTCTTGTAGAAGTAAATTTGAACTTATACATCGATTTGTTTTTATCTGTAAGACAAAACAAGTCAAACTATGACGTCAGTATTTCGTAGACTATAATACATTTCAAAGTATCCATATTGTTGAAGGACTATCCAATTTTGAAGCGTTAGATCGTTAGAAAATAAAGTGAACGAAAAGACGCCAAACAACTACAATTGTGTTGAAAATAGTCTTTGAGTCCATATAATGACATTGCATGTATGCTTCATTAGAATCAGTAATTTTGATTGGATGACAACAATCGCGAGGCACTCCAATGTCAAATTGTATTTCCGTCTAGAATCTACAGCTATGACTACACGTGCTATATATATCCGTTCCAATGTTAAGCAATGCATAGAATAACAAAACGAAAAGCTTGATATAACTCTTGATTTGATGGTTGTAGCAAAACAATGTTTTATAAGAATTGAAAGCTTCTTGTTATAATGTTATGAGGTTGTAAAAGCGTTGATCGTGCGCACATTTTTAGTATAAAGCGCTTCCGGAAGCTGATAAATAACTTCTTGACGTTTTCAGAAGGACACCAAGACGTAACAGTAAAGTTTAACTTTTAGGGACTTAAACAGAATATATAGCAGTTAACAGATAGAGAAACCAACATGACATGGTCAGCTAAATGTTGTGTTTATTTCTATATATACAAAAGATGAAACTTGAAGTCTGATGTAGCGGAGAGTGACGTAGGGCCTTCAAAGATCGTTCTTTTTGTTCCATATTTTGCGACAGTTCATTACTTATAAAGATATTTTTCTCTCGTATTTACTGTAATATATTATTGATTATGTCAAAGTCATGTGATTTGCTACGGTGGAGTTGACCAGTGCGTCGAAAAAACGTCACTCAGTCATTTTGAAATTCAAATTACAGTAACACATTGCTTATGCTGAGGATGACAAGCATGACACCTTCAAAGCGAGTAAGGATCGAGCAAGAACGTATTGACTTCTATTTCACAATTCCACCAAACAGAAAGTAATACTCTATTACACTCTCATGAAAAAAAAGTTCCACAGCAATATTATTTACCTACGAAAACATGTTAAACCCCACACGCCCCAGCCCATTACTAACATTGCTGAATAATAATCCCCAGTCAGTAAGCTCTGGATAGATTCAAAATCTAAGTTACGGACCATTTGATTTGAGGGGGCAGTCTGAGATATTTTAGAGAAAAAATTCTGACCCTGATTTTTGCCTTAAACAAAAATTCTGGCCGTATCTGGATTGAAAACACAATACCGGTTATCTTGTCCACTTTTTTGCTATTAGAAACAAAAGATTTTCAACAGAATTATTGAGCATTAAATGAACATGATGAATGAAAAACGGGCGTATTTTTTTGGGGGCCGGGGGGTTTGCATGTTGTAAATCCCATATCTGACCGGAATGTCTATTTCTCCGAACTGATATGCTGAATAATTTTTTCAAGGCCCGACTTTAACCTGCCTGCTCGGTGTGGCCTTTATGTCTCCATTTGTCGACCGTCATTCACAACTTCGTTGTCATTTCAGACTCATTCGTAGCCTTTGGTTGATTTGGAACCCTCACTTCCCTTGTTGGGTGAAACATTTCAACCAAACATTTGGATAAAAATTGCTAGTTTGTCTTTGTTCGTGTCTGTCGTATTGTAAATTTCATGGAATGGCCGTATATCTTGTTTTCAACAAGAAATCTGTGAGGTTATGCTAACTAACCTTACAACAAACGAGAATTTACCATGTCCATTTTTTACTGACAAATCCCACATTAAATATATTAGTACATAGCTTTGGATCCATCCAATCATTTAATAATAGACAATTAATAGGGAAAATACGGCATCAAAAATGTCCAACCCTTACACTTTAACTATGAAATATACATGCCCCACGTCAGGAACCGTTAAAAAAGTGCATTTTACACTTATTCTATGTTTTTTAGTCAAAAATAGGTCCAAAAAAATTTTACATACTCCGCCCCCCCTTTCCAAAATCCTGGATCCGCCCCTGGTGTATACATCAAAGACTCCTTGTTAATTCTTGTTATTCGGAACATTAACCTGTGGCTCTTTTAGCTTTGTTATACATGTATATCCAGACACAGACCAAATCGATCATATACCCTATAACAGCTACAGTGTATGCAATATCATAATATATTCGACATAACAATATATGTTACAGTATGCTTACTCTGTTATAAGCCGCAGCAATTATCCTTGATAACGTCGTTGAATTCACGTGACTGTTTGGAAATTTTCCTTTCTTTAATTCATCTAATAAGGTTTCTAAGAATTGGATAGAGTTATACATATTGTTGGTTTCTTCTGCTTTGTTTGCAATGTAAATAACATCAGCTGGAGTAAATGGCGCTGTCTCAAACTAAAAATGAAATGAAGGAATGTATTATATATATAGTATCCTCTCCATATTTAGACCTACTGTATAATAACTGTGTATACGTTTCCCGAATGGTTATTTTCTTAACGCCAACATGTAGTTCGCTTATGGTATGTTTAGTTTTTCATAGTTGGAAATTCAATTATGATGGCAAATAATCTTGTTTTGTATTGATTTTGCAATTTCGACTTCATGAAAAAAGGTGACCATGCATGATGACTTCACAGTTTTGCAGCTCTTATTTTAGAAACGTATTCCTCCGCCATATCTCGTGTGATACAATATTCCACACTCCACAGTTAAACTTTGAAGCCTCCCGTTTTAAAAAAAAATCAGTTTCTGGAATGAAGAAATATCTTATCACCTTAAGCCTTTTGTTATCTGGTTGGTAGACATTCAGAACAAAAACAAGTATACATTTGTTTCGTGCCTCCTGGTAGAAAAAAAATATGGTATGTAGGTAGAATGATTTGATTTTTTTAATATTCTACATAGACAATATAGGGAGATGTTCTGGACTTAACGGTGCATAACCAAAAAGTCCATTAGATGCTTAGGGGTAGGTAGCAAGGCAGGAATAACAACTACATGTATTTTTGTTGGCCTCACCTTATTTCAAAACAATATTAAATTTTGATTTAATATGACTTTTGTAAGTGTATTTCACTGAAAATCATAACAAAATCATTATTATATAATGTTTATAAAACACCTTTTTTGGAAAAAAATTCTTATTTGGGCAGATCTTTAATTTTTTATTTTTTTTTAGCAATCGGTCTTGTTATTCGTTGAAACTTGTTGCACTTGATTTTGGGTTGATACAACTGGTGATTTTGTTCACCATTATCTCATTCAACAAGAAGTCAGTGTTATGCTACTGACCTTGATTTAGCACAACCCAGCAGGCACCCGATGTTGTACAGACGTTGATAGTTGGTTGAAAATAGGTCGCAACGTCGTCGACCTAAATTCAACGTCGGTTCAACGTCGACTGGCAAACGTCTGTCGGACGTTATAGAATGACGTCTATATAACCTTGGTTTTTGGTCGAGACATTATACAACGTCAACACAACGTCGACTCAACGTCGGATTCCAAATGTTGGTCGGACGTCTAAATTAATATAAAACATCAAAATGACACGTACACGGACATATATACTCAGCAGGCACGCAACTTTTTATTTATATTGGTTTACTGATGTTTTCGAATTAATTCAATGCTTACTTTTGCTAATATATATAAATCTTCAAATTGTCATTATAAAAGTGAATGAATCACTTTCAACAATTTTTGCTTTAGTAACATATTTCAATTTCACAAACATATTTGATTTCAATTGGCGCATGCGTATGAGGCCGACATTTCGAGTTTATGTGCGCCAATTTGATGACAACAATTTCTACGACGTTGGATATACATACTTAGTTTATAGTTGCTGTAAAAAGTGCAAAGTAAGTATAATTTTCATTTGTTGTTTGCTTCAATAAAAGATATATGATGACAATTTAATGACTAAAATGATAATTTAGTGTAAACAGTATTGTAGCTGTAATTATTCGCTGTCCCCGCAAGTAAATTAAGTGATTTGTGTAGATTGGTTCTCGGATCAGATATGATTTATAATTATGCACGTAGTCTGTCATATTCCTGCAGATAAGTTGACCTTAGGATATATTTTGACTTATAAATTGAAAAATGGGTAAAAGAACGTACTTATTTTAAAAAATTATGAACGATTGATTAGACGTTGTACAGATATCTGAGGATATTTAAAGAGGTTTAATGTTGGTTGTTATGACGTTGATTAGACGTTGCACAGATATCTGAGGATATTTAAAGAGGTTAAATGGTGGTTTTTAGGACGTTGGTTAGACATTGTACAGATATCTGAGGATATTTAAAGAGGTTTAATGGTGGTTTTTAGGACGTTGATTAAACATTGTACAGATATCTGAGGATATTTAAAGAGGTTTAATGGTGGTTTTTAGGACGTTGATTAGACATTGTACAGATATCTGAGGATATTTATAATAAAGAGGTTTAATGGTGGTTGTTATGACGTTGATTAGACGTTGTACAGACATGTGAGGATATTCAAAGAGGTTTAATCGTGGTTGTTAAAACGTTGATTAGGCGTTGTACAGACGTGGAACATCCTTATTCAGGTTCATCCTGTTGGTTGGTCGGATGTTGTACCAACGTTGTACTGATGTTGTAACTACGTTGTACAGACGTTGAACGGACGTGTGTCAAGACGTTGGGTAGACGTCAGTTTTTGTCGTCTAAAATTTTTTATATACAACCAAAATCTAACGTAGGCGCGACTTTAGGGTCTGACGTCGAACTGATGTTTATACAACGTCAAATGTCTGCTGGAAAAACATCATAGTAGAATCTTATTCATCAATTTTTAAATTCATACAAAAAAACTTTGGTTTCATAAAATTGAGAATGGAAATGGGGAATGTGTCAAAGAGACAACAACCCGACCATAGAACAGACAACAGCAGAAGGTCACCAACAGGTCTTCAATGCAGCGAGAAATTCCCGCACCCGGAGGCGTCCTTCAGCTGGCCCCTAAACAAATATATATACTAGTTCAGTGATAATGAACGCCATACTAAACTCCAAATTGTACACAAGAAACTAAAATTAAAAACAATACAAGACTGACAAAGGCTAGAGGCTCCTGACTTGGGACAGGCGCAAAAATGCGGCGGGGTTAAACATGTTTATGAGATCTCAACCCTCCCCCTATACCTCTAGCCAATGTAGAAATGTCCGTTGGTCAAATTTGATCATCCCTTCGACAATTTTACAGACGCCATCACGAGTTGGTTGACTGTTATGGAATATCTGTTTCACAGATGACGACGGACATGCTCCAATTGTCGTAACCACAATCCCGTCCTCTTTTCCTCGAATATGACTACCAAATTAGCTTTATCACCGGGTTTGTACTTGCATGAGCAACACGATGGGTATCACATGTGGAGCAGGATATGCTACCCCTTCCGGAGCACCTGATATCACCCCTGGATTTTGGTGGGGTTCGTGTTGCTCAGTTTTTGGTTGTCTTTGTTGTGTTTTGTGTACTGTTGTTTGCCTGTTCGTCTTTTTCTTTCAAAGCCATTGTGTTGTCAGTTTATTTTTTACTTATGAGTTGGAATGTCCCTTCGGTATCTTTCGCCTCTCTTTTTTGACCTATGACAGTTTCTGTTGAATTTTGTAGGTCCCACTTGGCTGTCCTTTATTATGCAGTTTCTTCATTATCTGTTTAAACTTAGAGTTTGAGTGTTCATGGTGAACTCAAAATGTGTGACTCAAATTTAAAAGATAAAACGGGAAAACAATTAATGTAGCTTTCAAATGCCTCAGATAGTTACTTTTTTTTACCTCAAATATCTTTCCATGGAGAAATTCGTGTAAATCAAACTGATAAAAATTCAAAAGACGGAATATGGCGGAAACAGCTGCATCTAAGTCACTTTTCTGTGGCCATCCACCAACACGCTTTTCGACTATGCCTCGGGTTAAATTAAAATCTGAAAGAAACAACACAGACATTGAAACTGATCACAAAATACAACAGAGAAAATTAGCTTTAAAAGAAACAAGAGTGCACACGCTGAAATGCCTCGCCTTCTTTACTAACCATTGATATTATGTTGATAGTCCTAAATATAAAGCTTTACTACAACTATCACATAAACTTAACATGATACAAGAAAATGCGGTCAAGGTCAGATAAACCAAACTGGAAATACATGTACACCTTACAATCATTCCATACACCAAATATGCTTTTAATATAGTTGACCTATTGCACATCTAAGATGCAAACTTAACCAGGAAAACTTAGCATTGATCAATAAACCATGAAAATGAGGCCAGAGTCAGATGAACCCTGCCAGATAGACATGTACACCTTACAATTATTACATGTTTTAAATAAAGTTGACCTTCTGCATATAGTATCTAATAAACAAACTAAACAAGGCAAACTTAAGATTGACCAATGATCCATGAAAATGAGGTCATGGTCAGATGATAAATGCCAGACAGACATATAAACTTTACAATCATTCCATACACCAAATATACTTGACCTATTGCTAAAAGTATTAGAAAAACAGACCAAAAAACAAAAACTTAACATTTAGCAAGGAACCGTAAAATTGAGGTCAATGTCAAATAAAACATACCAGACTGACATGTACATCGTAAAATATTTTCATACACCAAATATAGTTGACCTATTGCATACAGTATTAGAAAACAGACCAAAACACAAAAACTTAACTATAACCACTGAACCATGAAAATGAGATCAAGGTCAGATGACACCTACCCGTTGGACATGTACACCTTACAATCATTCCATACACCAAATATAGTTGACCAATTGCATACAGTATTAGAAAAACAGACCAAAACACAAAAACTTAACTATAATCACTGAACCATGAAAATGAGGTCAAGGTCAGATGACACCTCCCAGTTGGACATGTACACCTTACAATCATTCCATACACCCAATATAGTAGACCTATTGCTTATAGTATCTGAGATATGGACTTAACCTTGTTCACTTATCCATGAAATGAGGTCGAAGTCAAGTGAAAACTGTCTGGCAGGCATGATGACCTTGCAAGGTACGCACATACCAAATATAGTTATCATATTACTCATAATAAGAGAGAAATTAAGAATACTAAAACTCTTAACTATTTTTCAAGTAGTCACTGAACCATGAAAATGAGGTCAAGTACAATGGAAATATGACAGACGGAAACTTCATAACATAAGACATCTATATACAAAGTATGAAGGATCCATGTCTTCTACCTTCTGTAATATTAAGCTTTTAAGAAGTGAGCTAACGCCGCCGCCGCCGTCGTCGCCGGACAGCAGTCGCAAGCTCGACAAAAACAACATTAAGCCAAATAAAATAAATGTCAAATAGGAAAGTATACAAAATTTTTCCTTAGTGGAGAGTTGTCTCATTGGGAATTATACCACATCTTCTTATTTTGATAACAATATTATCTATGATGAAAGATTCACTTGGTGTGATTTGTTGACTTTTTTATAATGACTCTGTGAATCAAATACATGAGAGATATGTCTCATCCATTTCTATGTCCAGGATCATATACATTAGAAAGTGGTCACATTTCTCTCCACATGTAGGTCCAGAATAACAATACACGAGAAAGTGGTCGCATTTCTCTCTCCATGTTGATCCAGAATAACAATACCATAGAAAGTGGTCGCATTTCTCTCTACATGTAGAACCAGAATAACAATACCAGAGAAAGTGGTCGCATTTCTCTCTACATGTAGAACCAGAATAACAATACCATAGAAGGTGGTCGTATTTCTCTCCACATGTAGATCCAGAATAACAATACACGAGAATGTGGTCGCATTTCTCTCTACATGTAGATCCAGAATAACAATACACGAGAAAGTGGTCGCATTTCTCTCTACATGTAGAACCAGAATAACAATACCATAGAAAGTGGTCGCATTTCCCTCCACATGTAGATCCAGAATAACAATAAATCAGAAAGTGGTCGCATTTCTCTCTACATGTAGATCCAGAATAACATTACATGAGAAAGTTGTCATAAATCTCTCTATAATCAGAATACCAATACACGAGAAAGTGGTCGCATTTCTCTTTACATGTAGATCCAGAATAACAATAAATCAGAAAGTGGTCGCATTTCTCTCTACATGTAGATCCAGAATAATATTACATGAGAAAGTAGTCATAAATCTCTCTATAATCAAAATACCAATGCAGGAGAAGGTGGTCACATTTATAATTCTAGGTCCAGAATTTGTCTGGCGTATTTGACAAATTGAGTAACCCTTTCCTCGATTTATCTTCTTCATACATTATTTCAGAGACTCATTTTGAACAAAAATGTATACGTACATGATAGAAAACAATATTTCCGAGTCTGTCCATGAGAATCTTCATTTTTTTCAAATTGGCTTTTTAAAATATTTTTTTTTGTTAATACTGTGTTGTTCCGACATTATATGTTAATTTGTATGCCCGATCGAGATCGGACCATTGAAAAATTCCTGGTCACGGAAAATTTTACCATACAACTATTTAGTTTTTTGTTCAACGTTTTTTTTTTGTTGTTGTTTTTTTTTTTTTTTTTTTTTTTTTTTAAATCTGTGCAGAAAAGATAGTGAACTATACTTAATATGTGAATTTACTTAATATGTACCTATTTTTGGTCCATTCATATCACAATCTGGACAAACCACAATATCGAAACATTTCTGCCAGTCTTCAACCCATCTCCTCAGTAGATGGAAAGCATCTATGGGATTATCTATGACTTTTTCACTTACAGTACCTTCAGTAGTTCGTAAAAATCTGGAATAAAAATCAATGAACATCAAAGTGTCCATAATTTACCTAAAGTACTCAGTTCAATTTAAACAATATCAAAATAACAATTGCCTTAGAAACCCTGTGGTTGGATATAGCCAGCATATTTAAAATTAAGCTGGAAACATTAGTTTTTTTTAGGTGTGATCTCAATATCATAGCATTGGACGGACGGACCGACATTCGACCTAGCTTCTGTATGTTTTGCTAGCTGGTCGGCGTGGAGAAGAGGGTCTGTTTTGGCAATAAGTATCTAAAACAAATGCAGGTGGTGTCGCCATAAGGCGTGTATCTCATACATGTAGTAAAAGGTTAGAACGTCCGTTTTGTAAATTTCTTACGGTGGCTTGATAAGATATTTTAAATTGTACATGCATATAACAATGGATATATAATACATTGTGTAGTTAAAATCATTATTTTTCAAAGCAGTAAGATAACGTATCTAGTACACTGTAAACATGGTGTTTAGATCCTAAACACAATTCTAAACACAACTCTTTTGTGCACTTTTTACACGTTTTTTGTCTAAACGTGTCTTAGTTCTAAACATGGTTAGGTTGACAATGTATTTGTAATTGCGTTAAAGATCGTGTTTAGCTTAGAAGTTAGTGTTTTATTCATAAACACGTTAATTCTAAAACACATGTATATAAGTTATTCAAGACATATATCTACATTCAATGTGCTAACTGAGAAATGTGTTTAGATATTAAACACAATACTGAACACGTTTAGAACTAAACATGGAATACACGTGTTTTTTTTCTAAGCGTGATTTTTGCAGTGATTTAGCCAACATATTCTTATCTATAGTATTAATTTGTTCTATGTAGAAATTATCATTTCATGGTATTCTCTATTTAGTTAAATAAACATCGTATGTGAAAGAACTTACTGTCTCAGATAGTCGTCTACGTATTCTTCCTCCTTTTCTTGTGCTACAATGAATCTTCGTAAGGCTGAAACCAGTTTTAATTCGTTCTGAGAAAGTTGTGTCAGTGTTGCTATTGAAGAATAAAAATCCGTAAAAACGTGTCTTATTTCCAAGTTGAACAAAAACAAGAAGAAGACAAAGTTCGTCTTCATTTTATTATATTTCAAAAATACGATTTTTGTCAGTTTTGTTAAAATTACGTTAATCAAAAGATTTCTTTTCACTGCAACGGGATAGAAAGGGACGCGATGTGTAATGAAAAATTAACTATTAAATAATCCAATCGAAATATTAAACCTGCATATACAAAAATTTTTAAAATAACATTCAATAAATTTTAAATGAATGAGATTCAAAAAAAAATATGAAAAACTTTTTAAAACAATTAGTTAAACCCTTTTCGTACCCCTTTATTTACTTTGAGGATCGAACGTGTACGTTAGTTGTAACATGTGTTGTCAAACAAATAATTTAGTATAGGACGAGAAATCTGTATTGTCGAGTTTGTCAGTCGATATTAAAATTATCTGAGATATCACTTATTGCATCAGGTAATCGATTTTGTCTTCTTTTAACACGTCGATAAATGCGTAATCTTAGCTCTATTCAATGTTGCTTTGCGCCCGCTTGATGGCAGGTTTGTGACAGAGCTTAAAAAAAACAGAAACAAGAAAAAAAAATATCAGGAAATCAAATCGAGACAATAAGGACTTATGGGGACATTTGAACAATACAGGAAAATCAATTATATATGATATCCAAAATTTTTATTTGGTTAAAAAATATATATATTTTGTACATAGCTGTAGTTTTCAAGATGTATATATATACAGATATTGAACTCCAACCATGCGTTAATGTCAATGTGTATCTTTCTTCCTAACTGGTTGGTATTCTTTAGACACTAGTAAAATACTAATACTAATACATTGGTATTTCCTTGTGAAGTAAGTGACTAAGTATAAACGAGAAAAAAAATAATAATTTTTTTGTAAAGTAATTATAACGCATCTGTCTTCATTGATGAAATATTTCAAATAAAATCTTTTATTGTCAATAACACTTCCCTTCAACAAGTTTCAAAGGCATTTTATTGTTTTATAATCTTATTGTCATCTTATGTTTTACGAGGATGATTGTGAGTGGATCCTAAGTTAAGCGATCAACATTATTTAACCTGGTGGTTAAGCCATGTTTACTACCAAGAAAACATGCTTCCGCTGTCAAAAATTAAACCCTCTACTTTTCAGTCGTGGGTCATTTGTTGTGCGAAGCGAAATAAGAACTCAGTAGTATGTCACTATGCCAGTATTCTGCTTACTGTGCTAAATCAAATGTATTTGACATGCAGTTTTTACAAATTATTTAAATAACGATCCCATCTTGTGTGACCGTTTCAAAGTACTTATTATTAGTTACATAGTGTGCTAGTGACCTAATACGATATATATGGGGTCAGTAAATTCCATATGGGGTGAGAGTGAAGCTCGAATCCCCCTATGGAATTCACTGACCCCATATATATCGTATTAGGTCACTAGCACACTATGTAACGAATTTATCTTACCGACTATCTTAACATGTGGTATTTAGACTAGTGGCCTATAAAAGTGATTAACTCTTTAATACCGTTAGTATGTAGGAACCTACTTCCATTGGTCTATACAAAAATAAATAAATACGTTGAGATAAGAAGAGGTTTTTTTGTCTCTGAAATAATAATTTAAACGCTTAGAAACAAGAAAAAAGATACATGCTTAAAACGCCTGTGGATTCACTTATGTACGAAAAAGTTGACCAGATAAAACGCTCTAGCGAAGGCAAGATAACATATACACCGAGTTTCAGCTAGACAATATGTAAAGATAAAGGAATTCAGTTACCAGTTACTCGTGTCGAGAGATTGGTCGGTTAATCTATATTGAGTATGCGGCTATATGGGCGGTTGGTCTGTTAATGCCTGTCTTTTTTCGATTTTCAAAATATTCATGCAAGTAAATTCAGCCAAGTTGTCATTTTGTGTACATTTTGTGTGTGTAAAATGTGTATAAATTTATTGATGAGTAACCCGCCTTTTCATTTTATTGATTGTTTATTGAAGCTAGAAAAAAAATAATTACACCACTGGATTCAGTACATTGAATTGTTTTGTCAGACATGAATAAATTTTATGATAAAAAATATATTTAAAAAGTTATACAATGAAACATACTGAACTTGCAAGAATTTTCTCGATAACACCTGATTAACAGACTTTAGCCAACACAATTAACAGACCAACCGCCGATATAGCCGCATACTCAATATAGATTAACCGACCAATCTCTCGGTTAGCCGAGTGACGGCCGTGGTGTCGGTTTGGTTCGGTGAATGAGATGTGTGCTCCTGCAAAGGAAGTTAGAATTTATTTGAAAAATACCTATATGGTCTAAATTCTCATATGGTCCTGCCCGTTAATAACCAAACGAGTATAATACTCACATGGTTCGACCATAAGCGTATGGTGGGACCATATGGGTATACGCATATGGTCATGACCATACGCGTATAGTCACAGGCCAAATACTCATATGGTCCAGAACATATATCATTTACTGAGAAACTTCTACTTGACTTCAATTTTAAAAATTCTGTACATAGGAAAAACAAAGTTCGGTTCCTATTTTTTCTGTATTCCAAGTTAAATTGTTTAGGCCATCTCTCATTTTTTATACTTTCAACATGTTCAAGTTGCACCCCTTTTTCCCCATTCTTTATTATATTTTGGGGGTAGGGGTTATTCTGTATTCTGTAATTAAAGGGGGTATTCTATATTCTGTAAACCCCATCCGTACACAGGCACATGTCTCTGAAAAAAAAATACCTATATTTCGCCAGAGACATATAATACAAATTATATGTCTCTGATTTCACTTAATATAACACTATATAGTAGGCCTACTTAGTCTCCAGTCAAGTTGAAGTTTCTAAATTTCTAAACAAAATTATGTATTATATATATTTCTATATATGATATATATGATTAGAACAATAAAAATACTTTTTGGAAAATGTTAGTGTTTACTTTGGTACGTTGCGTTATTTAATTTACGTAATATTAAACATGGTACTTAGATAAACTTTTAAGACGAATGCTGGTTCCCTGTTTATTTTTTTCTATTCTTAGTTTGAAAACATACAGGTTCCAGTAGACACAGCAATGGCGTTGAGAAAGATCTGCCAGGTTGGGATCGGATCTTCCCGTAATTATTGTACAGCGACTAAGATCGAAGCCAGAAAAGAAGCCTTAGCATCAAGTAGGTACCAAGTAGTAGTACCCGGAAGTCCTAACAAATGAATAAAAGGAAACTAGTGATCTTACTGAGTGATAAATAATAGAACAAACCAAGGTCAAATGGCATGTCCGCATCTTGCATATATATGTTATATAACTTTTGTATGAATTAAAAATTAGTTATACTAAATATAACGATAAAATCAAGTAAAGTCAGTAACCCCAAAAACGGCGTTGTTTAACTTGTTAAAGTTGTTATTTTTAAACTTCAATTGTTTGATTAAAAATAATAATTAATACCTGTGTATTGCTGAAGTATAATTAGAATAAGTGTAAATTTGCTTCATATTAAAGACTACTTAACACTGAAATACAAATGAAGTAATACATGTAGATTTCATATTGTAGCCCATTTTTCCCAAAAACGTTTACCATATTTTAACTTTTTTCATGATGTCATATGTGGGGTCATCCTTCAGACCTTCCACCATTTAATTTTGGTAAACATGGTAAAGTAAATTATATGGTATTTGAAAGAATATTTCAGCAAAAATATTTTTGGGGAGGAGTTGCATCACTGTTACTTTAAAAATAAAAACTCATTAGTTTTGCCAAATCACGGAAAAAATCGGGTTTTAATTGAATTTGAATTCATCCTCATTTATGACGTCACTAAGCCAAGGTTGACAATGTCTTTTCGAGGGGTAACAATCTGCTCTATCACCCTCTCAGATATGTGTTATTTGATTTATTATACTGAATGTTCTGTTATTACTGTCGATTAAATTTCAAATTCAAAGTAATAAACTATGACGTCTTGTACATTACAACCATCCGTATTTAATAAAGCGCACACTTGATCAAGCGTCTCCGTGAAGAGTAATAGAGTATTTGCCATAGGATAGAGTCGTATTTAATAAAGTGCACACTTGATCAAGCGTCTCCGTGAAGGGTAATGGAGTATTTGCCATAGGATAGAGTCGTATTTAAGAAAGTGCACACTTGATCAAGTGTCTCCATGAAGGGTAATAGAGTAAATTAACACCCTCGTATTAGCCAATCAAAATATGGCATTTTAACGTGAAGTATAATAATTTTAGATGATGCATCATTGTGCATGTATACGTATACTGATATCTATATATATATATATTGAGAAATTGTGATGATTTTGATGAAATCAAAATTGTATTAAAACGTTAACATTTAAAAAATATCTTATTTATTGATTAAACCTTTAAAAACATATACCGGTACAAGTAATAAATTTTCAATTATGTTTAGATATCATATTTTGACCATGTTGACCGAAAGATAGATTTAATATAGAAATTATAGAAAACCCGAAAGAGTTGCACGAAAGTCATGTAATGCTAGAATTACGGACTAAAGTAAAACAGTTATGTTGGAAAACAATAATTCCCAAGTACCTGCACACACTAACTGAAATATAACTCCCTGCATGTTTACACACACTAATAGGACGATACTCGTTTTACAAGATGTATCTAGTTTCTCTTTAGATTACAATGCATGCCCTTATGTGCCAGAACTATGGTACACATACAATAACAGAGTCAACCTGTACGGCGAATTCTCAAACTGCAGGAATTTAGTTACATGGTAGGGGATATGCGGTACTATTGATTCTGGATGATCTCATAAGTTCACTTTCAGACACCCTACCACCAAATATATAAGTCCAAAAAATATTGAAGGTATTGAAAGGGCACAACTAATGAAAACTTGAACAATACTGTGCTTTTTATGGTCTGAGAAACAATTTGCTTTGGCTATAGATATAGGCGGGGAAAAACATGTTTGCTGGCGTCATTACGTCTTTTAACCTCCAGAACAATTACTTTTTTCAATGTTTCTTTGATGTCGACATTTTTATCACCCAGATTAATTTGCACATGACCCAGATTACAAAAAATCAAACAAGGCATAAGATCACTCAGTATTTTGTTTTCACTGCATTTATTTGCCAAACAGTTGTAATCAAATTAAACTATCGCACCTAATATTCTGTATATTTTTTTTGTGATTTTTTTTGTTCTCACGTGGCAAGCCGACTTCGTCATGTTCGTATGTACTATAGTAGAAAGACAAAAAAATAAATGAAATAATAAGAATAATTTCAATTTATTTTCCTGAAGATTATTCACAGGAAAGTGATATACTTTGTCGGAAATATGTGCATATGGCTTCATTTTTAGCGTAAATGATTTATAATCTTTTTAACTGGAAAGTTATGTTTTTACATCCTACCAGGATATTTACATGAAAAAAGCATACACTGATTCATTCAAGGTGAAACTCTATCAAAAGTTAACAATCAAGACTATTCTCTTAACATGATAAGCTAACAATGTTTTACCGCCTTACCAACGGAAATCAGCGTTACTAAGAAAGGGGGATCACTGATTTAAAAAATGCCTGTATGTTCGGATAACAGAATTGGTGAAAATCTTTTAAACTGAAAAAATAGGACATAATAGCATGTCTCTTCAACTAATTTTCACAACATTATTGCAGTTAAATTTTTCAAATTTAACATGTGTTTAAGGGCCAGATTATGAGTTAGTGAACCAAATTCTTCATTTGACCTTTCATCAATGTTCATGAAAGTTTGATTTATTTTATGGGGAAATCCAGGTCCGTTCACTTTTTTGGAGTTTTGCAGATTCATTTTATGCTTTCGTAAGGGAAACATATTTTTTTTTTAAATTGGGTTATTGCAGTCATGGTAGTATCTAATTATCAAGTACACAATGAAGGCCATAATTTCAAGTGGAGAGAAATTGTATTCGAAATTCATTGAGATAAGTGTTGGGATATTTCGTAATCTGATCGATGAGCCCATGCTGTGGCCAGTATAAGCATATATGCATCATACATGTATTTATATTATGTAGTGTTTGTAGACATGGCAAATGTTCATATGATTCTAATCTAAAATGAGTTACCTACATCCTTGGTCTATACCAACAGGTAACTGCAGAATACATGACACACCTACAAAAATGTAATTAATAAGTGAAAACAAGTTTAGACTTCCACAAGCCAGTATTAATATGTTTTATGCTAGAGTTACCTCTCTTTATCATGAAACTTAATTTGACTTAATCATGATCATGATGATAATATGTTTTTTTTTAGGTCCACAATGGTTGGTAGGACTCAGTAGATGGGCTTACTACAAATCTTATTTTCCAACATTAGGTAAGAACAATTTGTAGGTGTACATGCATATTTATAAGATGTTTAAACATGATTATTCAATATTGTGGTAGCTGACCCTCAGAATTTTTTTTACAAACATGTTTATTATAATAATAATTAGATAAAAAAAATATTAACAAAAACAAAACTTGTTGAAAGGATCAGAACTAAGACTCAACAAAATTGGTATCAATTGGCTACATTGTCAAAAGAGAATTATTCAAAATTAAGAGCAATTACTGTTTGAATGTGTCTGGCTACAGTGATAATTTTTCTTGTCTACATTATACATATATATTGTCTTGCACATACAACATGTATATGTTATAGGCAGATCACAGTGTAGGTCTGTTACAGCATGTGCTTTAACATCAAACTGAATGAATGAAAAAAATAACTTGTCCAGACAAAATTAACATTTTGGAAACTCTATTATGGTAGAGTTCATATACTTACTAGGGCTGTAACGATACACCTAACTAATGATATGACATTTATTGTGATACTAGGGTGACGATACAATACATTTAGATACAATACATATAATCAATACACAACCTTAAACTAATACAGGTTCTCATAATTCTCCTCGTCTACTCTCAGAATTTATCTGGACAGAAACAGAACCGAAATACATATGAAATGAATCGAAAATTGAACCAATCTAAAATATCGCAGTTCATCTATTCACCACTAATTCTCACATATGTGTATTATGAACTTGTTCCTGTTCAAAAAAATATTGAAATATTATCTGTTTGGTGTTTAATCATGATATAGATTATATAGAGACAGCTATTTTTTCAGGTTTGATGAGAGATGACTGTTTATATGTGGACAAGTATGTGAAAGAAGCTGTGGAGAGACTCCCTAATGATGTAAAAGTAGCCAGGGAATTTCGAATGGGCAGAGCTCTTATTCTCAGTCACAGCAAAGAAATATTACCCAAGGAAGAATGGACAAGCTATGAAGAGGTAAGAGAAATTGTAAAGTAAACACAAGGTCATTCTGTTATAAATCTCTACTTTATAATTATTCTGGTGATTATGGATGACTCACTCTGAAATTATTCTGTTGTATATGGGAAAGAATTGTATAATGCAACAAAAAGTGTGACATTGAAACAAAAAATAAAGACCCTTTTCATTACATAAAACACTTTACTGCTTTGATCTTTTAGCCAGACATTGTATGTAACATTCAGTCAGGACTAATACTTACAGGTACAAGTTAATCATTTTAGTGTAGAGTTATCTCCCTTGATAGTAATTCAGATATTTTTTTATATTTACATGTACATGTATAACATAAAAGCAATGAAAAGTAAATAAAAAGAAATATTTCCCTCTTAAAGTCTTTTTTTATGCCCCCGCCGTAGCGGAGGGGGCATTAAGTTTTACCCTTGTCCGTCTGTACGTACGTACGTACGTACGTACGTCCCGAAATTGGTTTCCGTTCTCTAACTTGAGTTTGCCTCAACCAAATGTTATGAAACTTATACACAATGCTTATTACCACAAAACACAGATCAAGTTTGAATTTTGGTGGCGTCACTTTAACCGATCTAGAGTTATGCCCCTTTATAAAAGGAAATATTGCAAAATTTTTAGTTTCCGTTCTCTAACTTAAGTTTGCCTCAACCAAATGTTATGAAACTTATACGCAATGCTTATTACCACAAAACACAGATCAAGTTTGAATTTTGGTGGTGTCACTTTAACCGATCTAGAGTTATGCCCCTTTATAAAAGGAAAAATTGCAAAATTTTTATTTTCTTCTAAATATCAAGTTTATATAATATATTTTTAAAATTGGAGTTATCTTCCTTTGACCATGATTATAGTTGGATCAACTACAATCAATGCTTTATACAATGCAATGTTTAATTTTGACTTCCACTGATAAAACACAGATCAAGTTGAATTTGGGTAGTGTCACTTTAACCATTATTCAGTTATGCCCCTTTATAAATAGAAAGATTGCAATTTTTTTTAGTTTCCATTCTGTAACTGAAGTTTTCCCCAGCCAAACATTATGAAACCTATACACAATATTCATTACCACAAAACTCAGTAAGGATCAAGTACAATTTTTTGTTTCAGTTCTCTAACTTGAGTTTGCCTCAACCAAATGTTATGAAACTTATACACAATGCTTATTACTACATAATACAGATTAAGTACGAAATTAGGTGGCAACACTTTTACCATTCTAGAGTTATGTCCCTTTATAAACATAAAAATTGCTGAATTTTTTAGTTTGTCTCAACCAAATGTTGTAAAACTTATACACAACTGTTCTAGAGTTATGGGTGTTTACAAATAGAAAAATTGCTGAATTTTTAGTTTCTGTTCTCTATTTAAGTTAGCCTCAACCAAATGTTATGAGACTTACACACAATGCTTATTACCACAAAACTCCGATCAAGTTCAAATTTGGGTAGCGTCACTTTTATCGTTCTTCAGTTAAGTCTCTTTATAACTATATGATATGCAAGCGGGGGCATCATCTGTGTCCACATGTGGACACTATCCACATTTATTATTTTTTTATTTACTACATTTTTCAATTGGAGATTTTTATTGTTTGTCTTTACTAACAACAAAAGTATAATTCTTTGGACAACAAATTTGAAAACCTCATTTGTCTGCTATTTTAAAAATACTGTCTATTTACAAGCCTCCAGAGAGCAATTTTTGAAGACTTCGCACAGTTAAGTTCTAGAGATAAAGGGTTGAACTAAGTGATAAAGAGTTGAACTAAAATTAAAAAGTAGTAAACAAGCCGTCAAAAATATGTTCTTGAATTAGTTAATTTTTGGTGAAGCATAAGACTTTATTAAGGGGAGATTATTCTAACATTGATTTGAAAATTTTAATCTGACAAAATTATTTATGCAAGTAGATATTACATCTTTAAGTGTTTAAAAGACGTTTATATAAGGAATAACCCCAGACTGACAAATTCACATTCATAGATTTAAAAGCCATTTATTTCTATTAAAAATGAAAATTCATCTTTGATTTTTGTCTTCACCATAGAAATCAGGATATATTCAAAAAATGTCACACAACCCCTGAATTTCCAACTAAGAAAAACTATCAAAACTGAACCCAAAAATTTGTTGACACTTATTTGTGATTCTTTTTTAAAATGAATGAATGTAAAACTGACTGATTTATAATTTAAACTAACTTAAAACATTGTAAAATATCAATATTATTTTTTTCATTAAAGTAGCATAGGTCTAGAAATACAACTTATGCATCACAAGGCACAAGCAAAATACTTTACCTTGGAAATATGGCATAAGCTTTTTAAAAAACTCAAGTTCAAAAATCAGTACTGATCAACTCTTTTATGCCACCGCCACGGGGGAGGGGGCATTTAGTTTACCCTTGTCTCTCTGTACGTCCCAAAATTAGTTTCTGTTCTCTTACTTTAGTTTTCCTCAACCAAATGTTATGAAACTTATACAGAATGCTTATTACCACCAAATACAGATCAAGTTGAATATAGGTGGCATCACATTCGCCGTTCTCGAGTTATGTACCTTTATCATGAAATGGAAAAATTGGCAAATTTGCAGTTTCTACGCTCAAATTTTACTCTGCAACAAACAAATGTT
Organism: Mytilus californianus; assembly: GCF_021869535.1. Classification (NCBI taxonomy): domain Eukaryota; kingdom Metazoa; phylum Mollusca; class Bivalvia; order Mytilida; family Mytilidae; genus Mytilus; species Mytilus californianus. Next base: position 25,628,679 of record NW_026262582.1, on the reverse strand, counting down.
CTGAAACATATACACAATGATCATTACCATCATACAGAGATGAAGTTTGAATATTGGTGGTGTCACCTTTGTCGTTCTTGAGATACGTCCCTTTATAAATGAAAAAATTGGCAAATTTGCAGTTTCTGCACTCAAACTTTTCGTTGCCACAACCAAATGTTCTGAAACTTATACACAATGCTTATTACTACCACACACAGACCAAGTTTGAATATGGTAACTTAACTTTTACCATTCTTGTGTCTTTTGGAATCATTGCTTAATTTGTACTTTGACCTATAATGGTTTACTTTTACAAATTGTGACTTGGATGGAGTGTTGTCTCATTGGCACTCATACCACATCTTCTTATATCTATATATTTACAAACAGGGGCATCTGCCTCGTTGACATTCTTTTTTTTATTAATTTAAAAGAGTTATGCCCCTTGGATATACTAATTATACTGATTTATAATTTAAATTTTAGGATGTGGACTATTTATCACCAATAGTTCAACAAGTGAAGGCAGAACATAGACTAAGGAAAATCTTAGATGAAAGACATGGAACAAGAAAAACACAGGGAATATTTGGTACCATTGGACAAGTTTTAGGATTGCAGAAAAACATAAAATGAGGGAAAAACTGTTATAAAATGAAACAATATTTAAGTTAGAAGTTTTTATCTGTGAGTTATTGAAGTTGTAAATAAAAAACGAAAATGATAATAAAGGTTGCTGTTGTTAATTTCAAGATTTCACATACTTAGGAACCTTTGTTTTTTTTAGCCCACCTGGCCGAAGGCCGAGTGGGCTTTTCTCATTACTTGGCATCCATCGTCCTTTAACTTTTACAAAAATCTTCTCCTCTGAAACTACTGGGCCAAATATATAATGTAACCAAACTTGGCCACAATCATTATTAGGGTATCTAGTTTATAAAATGTGTTTGATGACCCTGCCTGTGAACCAACATGGCTAAAAATAGAACATATGGGTAAAATGCAAGTTTTGCCTATTATTTTAAAAACCACTATAAATAGAGAAAATTTGTTAGGGCCAAAAATGTTCAGAATGTTGAGCTCTGCCTATTGTTCACTTATGTCAAAACTGTCAGATGACTTCTTATGGGAGTTAGGGCCCTTAAATGATGAATTCTACCAATTTAAAAAAATTTTCTATTATCTCAAAAATTATAATAGATAGACACTTTATATAGCAAAAATGATCAGCAAGACAAGATCTACAAATAAGTCAACATGGCAGAAATCTTCAGTCGATTCCTTATTAGAGTTATTGCCCTATATTGGCTATAATGACGATTTTTATTGATTTTTTGCATTTTTACCTTATATCTTAAAAACTATAAATAGCAAAAATGACCAGTAAGACAAGATCTACAAATAAATCAACATGACCGAAATTGTTAGTCGACTCCTTTAATATTGAAGTTATTGCCCTTTAATGGCGATTTTTCCCATTTTTCCCTATTATCTTGAAAACTGTAATAGATAGATAGAAACTTTAAATAGCACAAATGATCAGCAAGACAAGATCCACAAATAAGCAATAATGGCAGAAATCTTCAGTCGACTCGTTATTGGAGTCATTGCCCTTTAATGATAATTTTTAACATTTTTATGCATTTTTTGCCTATTATTATACCCCACGCAACGAGTTGCGGAGGGTATAATGTTTGTGACCCGTCTGTCTGTCCGTCCGTCAGTCAGTCCTATTTCTTTTCATCGCAACTCCTCTCAAACCACACAACAGAATTTCACGAAACCTTTTTAGATAATAAGGACATACTATGTAGTTGTGCATATCGACAGGAAATTACGATTCAATTTTTTTTCTAGGAGTTACGCCCCTTTGAACTTATTTACTTTAATGTACTACTGCAACACTGTTTGTCATCTCAACTCCTCTGAAACCACACAACAAAATTTCATGAAACCTTTTCAGATAATAAGGACATACTACGTAGATGTGCATATCGACAGGAAATTACGATTCAATTTTTTTTCAGGAGTTGCGCCCCTTTGAACTTATTTGCCCAATATACTACTGCAACCTTTTGTCATCGCAACTCCTTTAAAACCACACAATAGAATTTCATGAAACCTTTTCAGATAATAAGGACATACTACGTAGATGTGCATATCGACAGGAAATTACGATTCAATTTTTTTTCTAGGAGTTACGCCCCTTTGAACTTATTTGCCTCAATATACTTCTGCAACAGTTTGTCATCACAACTCCTCTGAAACCACACAACAGAATTTCATGAAACTTTGTAGATAATAAGGACATACTAGGTAGATGTGCATATCGACAGGAAATTACGATTCAATTTTTTTTCTAGGAGTTACGCCCCTTTGAACTTATTGGCTTCAATAACCTCTGCAACAGTTTTTCATCACAACTCCTCTGAAACCACACAACAGAATTTCATGAAACTTTGTAGATAATAAGTACATACTAGGTAGATGTGCATATCAACAGGAAATTATGATTCAATTGTTTTTTCTTATACAATTTTTTTTTCTTACAGTTATTTTATTTCTCCAGTGACAATGTGGGGACGTGGGGTATGTGATCGCGCTCACTAAGGTTCTTTAATCTTGAAACTAAATAGATAAATAGAAACTTTAAAGAAGGACAAATTATCAGCAGGATAAGATCTACAACAAATATATATGTCAACATGACTGAAATTGTCAGTTAACTCTTAATAATATCAGCAAGACAAGATCCACAAATAAGCAATAATGGCGGAAATCTTCAGTGGACTCGTTATTGGAGTCATTGCCCTTTAATGATCTTTTTTTAACATTTTTATGCATTTTTTGCCTATTATCTTGAAACTAAATAGATAAATAGAAACTTTAAAGAAGGAAAAATTATCAGCAGGATAAGATCTACAACAAATATATATGTCAACATGACTGAAATTGTCAGTTAACTCTTAATAGAGTTATTTGCTTTAAATGATGGTTTTCCTGGTAAAATTCCTATTTATTTGATGTTTTTTGTCGAGTCTGCGACTTTTGTCGAAAAAGCGAGACTTAGCAATCCTACATTCTGTCATCGGCAGCGTCCACAAATATTCACACTGTGGTTAAAGTTTTTGAAATTTTAATAACTTTCTTAAACTATCCTGAATTTCTACCAAACTGGGACAGAAGCTTGTTTATGATCATAAGATAGTATCCAGAAGTAAGTTTTGTAAAAAAAAAAATCATGTTTTCCGTATTTTACTTATAAATGGACTTGTGTTACACTATTGTTTCAGAAAAAGGGTGAAGGTTTGGTACCATTAAAACGTTTAAACCCACTGCATGTGTTTGCACCTGTCCTAAGTCAGGAATGTGATGTTCAGTAGTTGTCGTTTGTTGATGTGGTTCATAAGTGTTTCTCGTTTCTCGTTTTTTATATAGATTAGACCGTTGGTTTTCCTGTTTGAATGGTTTTACACTAGTAATTTTTGGGGCCCTTTATAGCTTGCTGTTCGGCGTGAGCCAAGGTTCTGTGTTGAAGACCGTCCTTTGACCTATAATGGTTTACTTTTATAAATTTTTATTTGGATGGAGAGTTGTCTCATTGGCACTCATACCACATCTTCTTATATCTATTAGTTTTTCTGCCAGTTAACACTACATTCACTCTGTGGTTAAAGTTTTTTAAAATTTTAATAACTTTCTTAAAACATCCTGGATTTCTACCAAACTTGGACAGAAGCTTGTTTATGATCATAAGATAGTATCCAGAAGAAAATTTGGTAGAAAAAAAAATCCTATTTATTCGTATTTTACTTATAAATGGACTTAGTTTTTCTGCCAGTTAACATTACATTCACTCTGTGGTTAAAGTTTTAGAAATTTTAATAACTTTCTTAAACTATCCTGGATTTGTACCAAACTTGGAGAGAAGCTTGTTTATGATCAAAAGCTAGTATCTAGAAGGAAACTTTGTAAAAATATATTTCCTTTTTTTCCATATATAACTTATAAATGGACTTAGTTTTTTCTTCCAGTTAACATTACATACAGTCTGTAATCAAAGTTTTTATACGACCGCAAAAAAATTTTGTGGTCGTATATTTGTATGACATTGGCGTCGTCGTCGTCGTTCGCACTCAAACTGAAGTTTAAATGAATGGATCTCTATGAAATTTTACCATAAGGTTCAATACCACAAAAGGAAGGTTGGGATTGATTTTGGGGGTTATGGTATCAACAGTTCAGGAATTGGGGGCCAAAAATAAGCATTTTTGTAACTTCCAGACATAACTTGTGTGTTAGTTTATGGATCTCTCTGACATTGTACCACAAGGTTCCATATTACAAAGGGAATGCTTGGATTGATTTTCATCAAAAATTGAATTATTGGGGTTCTTTGATATGCCAAATCTAACTGTGTTTTTAGATTTTTAATTTTGGGTCCCGTTTTTTAAATTGGTCTACATTAAGGTCCAAAGGGTCCAAAATTAAACTTAGTTTGATTTTAACAAAAATTGAATTCTTGGGGTTCTTTGATATGCTGAATCTAAACATGTATTTAGATTTTTGATTATGGGCCCAGTTTTCAAGTTGGGGTCCAAAATTAAACTTTTTTTTATTTCAACAAAAATTGAATATATGGGGTTCTTTGATATGCTGAATCTAACCATGTATTTAGATTTTTTATTTGTGGGCCCGCTATCAAATTGGTTCATATTGAGGTCAAAAGGGTCCAAAATTAAACTTTGTTTGATATCATTAAAAATTGCTGAATCTAACCATGTATTTTGATTTTGGACATTGGACCATAATAGGTAAATTGAAAAGATTCAAGTTCTTAGACCACATTCTTTCTGTGTCAGAAACCTATGCTGTGTCAAATATTTAATCACAATCCAAATTCAGAGCTGTATCAAGCTTGAATGTTGTGTCCATACTTGCCCCAACTGTTCAGGGTTCGACCTCTGCGGTCGTATCAAGCTGCGCCCAGCAAAGCATTTTATTTGCATTTTTACCTAATATCTTAAAAACTATAAATAGCAAAAATGACCAGTAAGACAAGATCTACAAATAAATCAACATGACCGAAATTGTTAGTCGACTCCTTTAATATTGAAGTTATTGCCCTTTAATGGCGATTTTCCCCATTTTCCCTATTATCTTGAAAACTGTAATAGATAGATAGAAACTTTAAATAGCACAAATGATCAGCAAGACAAGATCCACAAATAAGCAATAATGGCGGAAATCTTCAGTCGACTCGTTATTGGAGTCATTGCCCTTTAATGATCATTTTTAACATTTTTGTGCATTTTTTGCCTATTACATGTATCTTGAAACTAAATAGATAAATAGAAACTTTAAAGAAGGAAAAATTTTCGGCAGGATAAGATCTACAAATATGTCAACATGACTGAAATTGTCAGTTAACTCTTTATAGAGTTATTCAGGTTTTCCTGGTAAAATTCCTATTTATTTGATGCTTTTTGTCGAGTCTGCAACTTTTGTCGCAAAAGCGAGACATAGCGATCCTACATTCTGTCGTCGGCAGCGTCCGCAAATATTCACACTGTGGTTAAAGTTTTTGAAATTTTAATAACTTTCTTAAACTATCCTGAATTTCTATCAAACTGGGACAGAAGCTTGTTTATGATCATAAGATAGTATCCAGAAGTAAATTTTGTAAAAAAAAAAATCATGTTTTCCGTATTTTACTTATATAGGACTTATGTTACACTATTGTTTCAGAAAAAGGGTGAAGGTTTGGTACCATTAAAACGTTTAAACCCGCTGCATGTGTTTGCACCTGTCCTAAGTCAGGAATGTGATGTTCAGTAGTTGTCGTTTGTTGATGTGGTTCATAAGTGTTTCTCGTTTCTCGTTTTTTATATAGATTAGACCGTTGGTTTTCCCGTTTGAATGGTTTTACACTAGTAATTTTTGGGGCCCTTTATAGCTTGCTGTTCGGCGTGAGCCAAGGCTCTGTGTTGAAGACCGTCCTTTGACCTATAATGGTTTACTTTTATAAATTTTTATTTGGATGGAGTGTTGTCTCATTGGCACTCATACCACATCTTCTTATATCTATTAGTTTTTCTGCCAGTTAACACTACATTCACTCTGTGGTTAAAGTTTTTTAAAATTTTAATAACTTTCTTAAAATATCCTGGATTTCTACCAAACTTGGACAGAAGCTTGTTTATGATCATAAGATAGTATCCAGAAGAAAATTTGGTAGAAAAAAAATCCTATTTATTCGTATTTTACTTATAAATGGACTTAGTTTTTCTGCCAGTTAACATTACATTCACTCTGTGGTTAAAGTTTTAGAAATTTTAATAACTTTCTTAAACTATCCTGGATTTGTACCAAACTTGGACAGAAGCTTGTTTATGATCAAAAGCTAGTATCTAGAAGGAAACTTTGTAAAAATATATTTCCTGTTTTTCCATATATAACTTATAAATGGACTTAGTTTTTCTTCCAGTTTACATTACATACAGTCTGTAGTCAAAGTTTTTATACGACCGCAAAAAAATTTTGTGGTCGTATATTGGTATGACGTTGGCGTCGTCGTCGTCGTTCGCACTCTAACTTAAGTTTAAGTGAATGGATCTCTATGAAATTTTACCATAAGGTTCAATACCACAAAAGGAAGGTTGGGATTGATTTTGGGGGTTATGGTATCAACAGTTCAGGAATTGGGGGCCAAAAATAAGCATTTTTGTAACTTCCAGACATAACTTGTGTGTTAGTCTATGGATCTCTCTGACATTGTACCACAAGGTTCCATATTACAAAGGGAATGCTTGGATTGATTTTGGGGGTAATTGCCTCAAAATTTTAGGAATTAGGGGCCAAAAAAGGGGCAAAAAACCAGCATTTTTCTAGTTTCATGACAATAACTTGTGTGTAAGTCGAATGGATCTTTCTGAAACTGTACTACAAGGTTCCATATCACAAAGGGAAATCTGGAATTGAGTTAGGGGGTAATTGCCCAAAACGTTTAGGAATAAGGGGCCAAAAATAAGCATTTTTCTATTTTCCAGACAATAACTTGTGTTCACGTGTATGGATCTCTGTTAAATTGTACTGCAAGGTTCCATGTCACAAAGGGAATACTTGGATTGATTTTGGGGGTAATTGCCTCAAAATTTTAGGAATTAGGGGCCAAAAAAGGGGCAAAAAACAAGCATTTTTATACGACCGCAAGAAAATTTTTGTGGTCGTATATTGGTATGACGTTGTCGTCGTCGTCGTCCTAAGACACATTAGCTTTCGCACTCTAACTTTAGTTAAAGTGAATGGATCTTAATGAAATTTTACCATAAGGTTCAATACCACAAAAGGAAGGTGGGGATTGATTTTGGGGGTTATGGTACCCACAGTTAAGGAATTAGGGGCCAAAAATAAGCATTTTTGTAACTTCCAGACATATCTTGTGTGTAAGTGTATGGATCTCTCTGACATTGTACCACAAGGTTCCATATCACAAAGGGAATGCTGGGATTGATTTTGGGGGTAATTGCCTCCAAATTTTAGAAATTAGGGGCCAAAAGGGGGCAAAAAACAAGCATTTTTCTAGTTTCATGACAATAACTTGTGTGTAAGTGTATGGATCTTTATGAAATTGTACTACAAGGTTCCATATCACAAAGGGAAAGCTGGAATTGAGTTTGGGGGTAATTGCCCAAAACGTTTGGGAATAAGGGGCCAAAAATAAGCATTTTTCTAGTTTCCAGACAATAACTTGTGTTCAAATCTATGGATCTCTTTGAAATTGTACTGCAAGGTACCATACCACAAAGGGAAGGCTGGGATTGATTTTGGGGGTAATTCCCTCAAAATTTTAGTAATTAGGGGCCATAAAAGGGCAAAAAAACAAGCATTAATCTAGTTTCAGGACAATAACTTGTGTGTAAGTGTATGGATCTTTATGAAATTGTACTGCAAGGTTCCATATCACAAAGGGAAAGCTGGGTTTGAGTTTGGGGGTAATTGCCCTAAATGTTTAGGAATTTGGGGTCAAAAAAGGGGCAAAAAAACAAGCATTTTTCTAGTTTCCAGACAACAACTTGTGTTCAAGTGTATGGATCTCTCTGAAATTGTACTGCAATGTACCATACCACAAAGGGAAGGCTGGGATTGAGTTTGGGGGTGATGAATCATAAGGGGATTCAAAAAAATGGGGGGGGGGATTTTTTTTTCATTTTTTTTTCTTTAAAATTTTCCCTTTTAAATTGGTTATTTCTGATTTATATATAAAAGCAAATAATAATGATATGGTTTGAATAGGTAAATTAAAAAATTTTAAGTTCTTAGACCACTTTCATTCTGTGTGAGAAACCTATGCTGTGTCAAATATTTAATTACAATCCAAATTCAGTGCTGTATCAAGCTTGAATGTTGTGTCCATACTTGCCCCAACTGTTCAGGGTTCGACCTCTGCGGTCGTATCAAGCTGCGCCCCAGCGGAGCATTTTATTCTAGTTTCATGACAATAACTTGTGTGTAAGTCGAATGGATCTTTCTGAAATTGTACTGCAAGGTTCCATATCACAAAGGGAAAGCTGGAATTGAGTTAGGGGTAATTGCCCAAAACGTTTTGGAATAAGGGGCCAAAAAGGGGCCAAAAATAAGCATTTTTCTAGTTCCCAGACAATAACTTGTGTTCAAGTGTATGGATCTCTCTTAAATTGTACTGCAAGGTTCCATATCACAAAGGAAAGGCTTGGATTGATTTTGGGGGTAATTGCCTCAAAATTTTAGGAATTAGGGACCAAAAAGGGGCAAAAAACAAGCATTTTTCTAGTTTCCAGACAATAACTTGTGTTCAAGTGTATGGATCTCTCTGAAATTGTACTGCAAGGTACCATACCACAAAGGGAAGGCTGGGATTGAGTTTGGGGTTGATGAATCATAAGGGGTTCAAAAAATTGAGGGGGGGATTTTGTTCCCTTTTTTTCTTCTTTAAAATTTTCCATTTTAAATTGGTTATTTCTGATTTATATATAAAAGCAAATAATAATGATATGGTTTGAATAGGTAAATTAGAAAAATTTAAGTTCTTAGACCACATTCATTCTGTGTAAGAAGTCTATGCTGTGTCGAATATTTAATCACAATCCAAATTCAGTGCTGTATCAAGCTTGAATGTTGTGTCCATACTTGCCCCAACTGTTCAGGGTTCGACCTCTGCGGTCGTATCGGAGCATTTTATTAAAACATTAATTAGATTCATAAACCATTCTGGATTTTTACCAAACTTAAACAGAAGCTTCTTACAATCAAAAGATAGTATCTATAGGAATTTTTTTAATATTTTTTTCCCCATTTTTGTTGAGCCTGTGACTAGCAGCAAAAGTAGGCGAGACACTGGGTTCCGCGGAACCCTTACGAATTTTTTAACTGTAATGAGTTGAACTTGGTTGACATAAAATCTCAATAATTTGAAGTATCTTATGAAGTGCCTTGAAAAAAAAAACAATAGACATAGAAAAAAGAAAGCAGAATGTATCTTAATATAAAGGTCACAATGTTAATCTGCTAATCCTTAAAAAGGACTTGACAGAATTCAACCAAAGTTGCACAGGTTTTTATGCCCCCGCTGTAGCGGAGGGGGCATTAAGTTTGACCCTTGTCCGTCTAAGTCTGTCCATACATCCCAAAATAGGTTTCCGTTCTCCAACTTAAGTTTGCCTCAACCAAATGTTATGAATCTTAATATACACAATGCTTAATACCACAAAACACAGATCAAGTTTGATTTTTGGTGGGTCACTTATGCCGTTCTAGAGTTATGCCCTTTACAAATTGAAAATTGCTGAATTTTTGGTTTCCGTTCTATAATTTAGGTTTGGCTCAACCAAATGTTATGAAACTTATACACAATTCGTATTACCACAAAACTCAGATCAAGTAAGAATTTAGCGTCACTTTTACTGTTCTTGAATTATGTCCCTTTATAATGTTATATGCAAGTGGGGGGCATCATCTGTGTCCCATGGACACATTCCTCATTTATTCTACAGATAATGAAGTTCAGCACGTGCAATTTTAATTTCTTATTATACATTTGTGTGGGTGCGATATTTTTGGATTACCATTACCAAAACACGGACTTAGCTTTTTCTGCTTACAAATTTATATTAGTTTGTTAATCCATAACTACTTGAAAATCCATTGACAGAATTCGACCTAAAACAGATTTTCCCACAGGACATGAAGTTGTACACCTACTATTTTGATTTTGGATATGTGTGTTATTTAAGGGGGTTACCTGTATCAAAACATGTACTCTGCATTTTCTGCTTCATTATTTGGAGGCATCTGCAGGTCACACATCTTCTTTGGAAGACTTAACCATTTTATATATACTTATCTTTGTAAGCATTAGTATATATTGTTGTCTTAGCCTCATTTTATTATTTTTTTTATTTGGATGAATAAATAGCCATTTCAATATTATGAATTTAGATGATTAAAGATTTTACCAATGCATGGAGTATGAAACAATATTTTTCTCGCGAGTTTGAAAATGTAAAAAGTTACATTTTCAAACTTAAACACCAAGGTTTGCCTAAAACATTTAATTGTCGAGAGTATGTCATGAAATAAGACAAAAATGTAGAATATTGGAATCTTGTTTCCCTAATGATTTTCATAGATTTCAGCAAATTTCATCTTTCTATTTTAATAATCTGCAAGTAAACTCATCATAGATTCCAGGATTGAAATTTTGTATTTGCGCCAGACGCGCGTTTCGTCTACAAAAGACTTATCAGTGATGCTCGAATCTAAAAAAGTTAAAAAGGCCAAATAAAGTACGAAGTTGAAGAGCATTGAGGACCAAAAATTCAGAAATGTCGTTTGTCAAATACAGCTAAGGTAAACTATTCCTGGGGTAGAAATTCCTAAGTATTTCAAAAATCCAAAGTTTTGTAAACAGTTAATTTATAATTATGACCATATAAATGATAATTCATGCCAACACAGAAATGCTGATTACTGGGCTGGTGATACCCTCGGGGAATAAAAACTCCACCAGCAGTGGCATCGACCCAGTGGTTGTAAATAAACTCATCATAGACACCAGGATTGAAATTTTGTATTTGCGCCAGACGAAGGGACTGTTTTTTCATGCTATTCTTTTTGTGCTGCACAAGAGGAAAATTGGAGAAAAGCCAGAATATTTGTATGTCATATAAATTGTATTTCGACCAATGAAGATCTACAATCAAGTGAACCAAATTTTGATTGTATACAACTTTTCAAAAGAAGACTTCAACTTTATAGTTAAGAACTGTTGGTGCACTCCTGCGATAAAATAAATCCTAGGCCAATTACAAATCTTTCTAAAATCAGAATGATTTACAGCTTGACACATGGTACTGATACATTTTACATTATTGCTAAAAACTCTTAATTGTCCACTTTAAGTATATGTTTGCTTCTTTATGTTTAAGACAGGCTGCCTCATTGCTTTGTATCCCATATCTGATATGATTGTATTGTTTTAAAAAAAAATACGTCCACTGAAATCCCCAAATCTTTCGTTATCAGAAACTTCATTGGCAACTTTGTAAGAACTTTTTAACAACGTCAACAGTTTTACTATGGAGATGAAGATTCAACAAAAGCATGATGAGTTTGAAAATTTCCTAGATAAACTTGAGAGTTCAAACTAGGTAAATATTCTTTTGAACTGTCCCACAAATTCAACACGAACCATCAGACATGATGTGTCAAAGTGGAAAGACTTAACTATTGTTTGGTCTTGAGTAACCCTAGGCCCAGGTCAGAAACATGTCAGTGGTTTTCTTTTGTAATATCTTTAAATGGTTTTTTTTGTCTTTGAAAAATTGTGTGTTTACAGTAAATTTTTAATAATTTTATTTACAACTCTGCAGATCATTTAAAAATAAAGATAAAGCTAGCGACATATCGTCTAAAAATCATTAGAGAAACAGGTTTTGCAATTTTACATTTTTGTCCTATCTCAATAAAATGAGATATTTTTCCGCTCTTGACAGTGATATTTTCTCGGCAAGCCTCCCATTTCAAGTTAAAAAATATTACATGCATAGCTGGAAAGAACATGTTAATATATAGGATTCCGAGCTCTCTGTGTACTAGACTGACACACAGAGTCATATTTTTAGCGTGTTCACAAGGTAAACGTTCACAGGAAGACGTGACATCCTAAACAAACACATTTCTCTGACATCGATCAGACCAGTCTGATCTCTTTCCGAAATGCAACGTGCTTAGTGGAGAAGCAGCAAATACCAGATTTTAAGAGTTTATTTTGACCCGACCGGAGATCGAACCAACATCCTCCCACACTCGAGGCGAGCACTAGACAACAGAGGTTTTTGCAACAGGGGATGGAAAGAAGGAAACTATTTTTTTTTCTAAATAAGTAACTGTATGGGAATGAACAGGAAGATAAATGTAAAATCAGAGGTTTTCACCGACAACAGTTTTAACAGCAACAGCGGAGGTACATAAAAAGGGGATACTTTTGAAATATATAGATGTTATTAAGAAACGTTAATGTCAAAATGATAAAAGGAACAACAGAAAAAGCAACCAATGCATAATAATCACAAATAAAAGACAATACGTTTACATATATATATATATTATATATATATATCCAGACATAGTATCAACAATTAACTGTACATAACATGTCATATGAAGTTATGCTACTTTTTTTTAAACACACTTGGCTAATATACTTTTTTATATGAAAGACGGAGAGAATTTGATCGATAAAACCGATCACAGCACTACCAAGAAGGGACAAAAAAGCCATTCTATGAAATCGGATAATATCATTATGATAATAATACTAAGGTGCCAACCATTTATTTTGAATGAGGGGTCGTGGTTTTTTTCTCAGGACAAACAAAGTCTTTGATAAAATAAAAACTATTTTTACCAATAACATATATACAGGAACAAGATTTTCTTTTGAAACTCAAAATATTTTTTGTCTTACCTGCGACTTTTGTCGCAGTAAAAAGTCGCAGTATGCGAAACATGGGGATTACTCTCCGGCGGCCCCAGCGGCGATGTAAACTAATTGTATAAACCTTTATATTTCAGATGGCAAAAGACCTGAATGCTGCATACCTTGTATGCAGATACCTTATGTTGCGAAGTTTGCAGTCTGTCATTAGTGCATTGACCTTGACCTCATTTTCATGGTTCAGAGACTGTTAGAAAAAAATATTGTTTTTTCCCACTTATTAGAGCTTTCTTAGATTTTGAGGAAAGGTACGAACGAACGTAAAGGGAGCATGTATTACATTCCCACAATAACACTGTAGTCTATGTTTTATCCGGTAAAACGGAATTCTTTTCTGAATGAAATGTATAATATTAAAAATTTAAGTATATCGCAAATAAATAAAAACACGCATTTAATTTCTGACAATAAAGAAAAATAGTTTTATATATATACACTTACGTCCGATACGTTGCTTTAATTTATGTTAACCACGATTACACACATTGGCGCGGGAACTGTTCAAGCATGCTTTTTGAAATTGTTTATACCATTAAAGGGGCACTAGCTGTCAAATTCATGTTCACCGATATGACTCAAATTTTCACATTTGATTTTTAACCATGTAAAACATTTATCCAAATTATAAAAAGACTAAAATAAACCATTCACAGGGCATGGGCTCGATAATATGTAGCTTCGTTTCGTGCGTATTTTAGTCCTGACGCCATCTAATTAACTATCGTGTTGACCTCCGAATACCTCCGATGGTCATATAAGCGTTATAAACATAAATATAGATATAAATACAAAGCGAACACGTGCAGTTGGTTTTTTCTAGGTCTGTTTAATTTCATATTATAGATTAAAATTATATGTTAATCATCGTTTTTACCTGTATAAGAATGATTTTTTTGTGGATCGAATCAGTCAATCAAATGATTTACCTTTGTTTCACTTTCAATGTTGACATTCTTTTCCTTTAAATAACCGAACACGCACACTGTATGTGTTATCCATCTCTAGGTAAGGGGTTAAATTGAAGTTCACATGAATACGAATTCAATGAAATCGAATTATTCACTTGCAAGTGAATAATTAAGCATCAATGTTTCTTAGCTTAATTTGACAAAATTGAACCATACTGGCTGCTAAAAGCGAATTATTATTCCACTATTTCACTTTCATTTTTAAATTTTTTTTATATATATCTCGTAGCTAGTGCCCCTTTAACATTTTAATGACATTCTTGCAGTATGATACTCTAAATTTAACGACAAAATTCATAATTATTTTTCATTTGTGAATGTATCAACAAATTATCAACGTGTATCATCGAAATTTGCAAGACAAATGAACTACAATGAATGAAAAAATGTTTTTTTACATTTATTTAAATTTAAAGGTTAAACAGAAAATGTTGCGACACTTGCGATCGCATGAAACAAATGTAAAACGGAATAAAAACTTAAACTCTCTTCCCTGAAAGTTAAATTGTCGTTGCCTTCGTATTCCCCAAATCCTATTTTTTAGTCTGTTTTCAACTAGTAATCATTATATCTTTAGTTAATGCTAGACGCACGACTGATTTGATCAGATTCTCTTAAACGTCGTCAATGGGTTTAAAATCGTTTATTGATTGTGGACCAATCAGTGATGCACTTAGAATTCACAGAACACGAGCGAATATATAAAATACAGTGTCAATTCCAGGGGGACAATTAATAAACACACATACCCTCACACTCAGCTGAGAAAATAACCAACCAACACATTGATGATCATCTACATCAATGCCATCTTCGCTAGCCAAAGGTTACGATCCACTTGCCTCCTCTCCACCCTTGGCGGTTTGAGATAGAATTTCGGAGACACAAGGTAATGATTTTCATTGGTTGCAGTCGAAACTCGCTGCATCCAATCAAAAAGCGCCTATAACATGATCACGTGTAAATGTAGAATGTAAACAATTGTCACGTGCTTATTGTGTAACAAGTCTTTACATCCCTAAACATACGACTATATTTAGTGACAATTTGAATGTTTTTAATCAATTAATAGAAGTTCCTGTGTATGTTTCTTGCACAAATGCATGAATGTCAACGTATATTTTCGTTTCCTGCTTTACCAAGTGTGTAGAATCTAGACGCTACCGTGTTTTACCTCCAAATTAAAGAGTTCAAGTGCTGCCATTGGTCAAGAATAATGTATTCGGAATGGTCGTGACTTTGATCTACCGATAGATGGCGCAACATTGTTATCACAAATGTTGGCTTAATCTGCCAAGGGTGGAGAGGAGGGAAGCGGATCGTAACCCTTGGCTAGCGAAGATGGATTAAGCCAGCCCCGTAATATATTTTGGGTGTAATTTTTTGCAATTTTACTATATTTGGAGGGTTTCCAAATTTACAATTTAGGAAGTAATTTTGTATTTACTTTTTTTTTTGGCGGTGGGATCTTATATTTGCAATCGTATTTTCTTAGGTTAAATAATGCTAAGAAGTGTTTTTCTTTGCGGGGGGAGGGGGGGTAGTTGAACACAATTTTGTAAGGAGTATTTTTTTTCTGACGAGTCTGTGTTGAGCAAATTTTGATGAGTTATCTCCTTCATCTTTGTTTTTCTTTAATTTTTTCATCGTACGTCACAACATTCCTATGTCGCATGAAAATTCAAGTTTGATATATGTCGTTGCATGCAGTGTAATGGTCCTTGATGTGCAAACATAGAGGCGAAACGCCATCTAAATCCCATGGTATACATAAAAGAAATCAAAAGTCAAAACAAAGGATCCCTCAAACGGGTCTTTCGTATGATTCCTCAAGCGTAAGTACCTTTCGTCAAATTGTAAGATTAGGTCCGTTATCAAATACTATAAACAGAAGGTCAACTATTATATGTGTTGTATGGAATGATTGTAAGGGGTATATGTCAGTCTGGTAAGTTTTACCTTATTTTCATGGATCATTGGTCAATGTTAAGTTTGTGTTTTGGTATGTTTTTCAAATATTATAAGCAATAGGTCAACTATATTTGGTGTATGGAATTATTGTAAGGTGTTCATGTCTGTCTTGGCAGGTATCATCTGACCTCATCCTCATCTTCATAGTTCATTGGTCAATGTTATGTGTGTGTGTCTTGCAGGTATAATCTGACCTTGACCTCATTTTCATTGATTATTGCATGGTCAATTTTAAGTTTTTTTGTTTTGATCTGCTTTTCAAAAACCATAAACAGAAGGTCAACTATATTTTGTGTATGGACTGATTGTAAGGTGTCATGTCTGTCTGGCAGGAATAATCTGACCTTGACCTCATTTTCATGGTTTATTGGTCAATGTTAAGTTTTGTGTTTTGGTCTGTTTTTTAATTACCATAAGCAATAGGTCAACTATATTTGGTGTATGGAATAATCGTAAAGTGTACATGTCTTTTTGACAGACTTTATCTGACCTTATCCTCATCGTTATGTATCTTTAAAATTGTTGTAAAACCTTTATCGTTACATGTAAGACTCAACATAAAATCAATGGTCAGTAAAGCAGGCGAGAAATTTCGGCGTGTGAACGCTTGTTATTAGTTGTTGTTAATTTTCAAAAAAAAAATTAGTTATTTTTCTGTCAGATCGATCAATTTATTTAAAAACAATTAGATATGCAGTTGATAAAAAAAACACCCTCATACACACGCAAACACAAATAATGAAAAGCAGCTAGGTGCCTTAGTGAGTCCACCTGTACACATTTGATAGTACATATTTATTATAAATCATATTTCCAACAACTTAGTACGGACATCAAATAAGATAAGAAAACGGTCTCGGTGAACTTGACCCATATGTATATTCCCACACATTATCAGTTCCTGTCGTAGAATTTTTCTACCTATGCCATTAAGATTTTATTTTCATCATTATTATTTAAATTTTTGAATTATTTTTTGCGTTGATTGTTGACAGCAAAGTAGCAAAAATGATAAAAGAAACTATTGTAGTTTTGGTAACATTATGTTTTATGGTATATTGTTCAGAAAAAATTCCAATGAAAGAAATCACAGGTGCGTTTAAAGAAATGGATGTTAATGGTGACGGGAAGGTGACTCTACAAGAGGTTAGTCTTTAATTATATTCTTCTACTTTTTATTGTATGTATAAACTCAGCGACTGAGCGGATCAATTGTGTTTGTTTTCGAGGTACACACCTATTAGGGAGCTACCATTTGATTTTATGGGGGGCTAGAATGAAATTTGAAAAAACTTGAGGCATGACAGGAGTTTTGAGTAAAAAAAAAAGGTAGGATGAGCAACTTGGCCAAAAAAAAAGGCAGGATGACAATTTATGTAAAAAAGTCAGGATAAACTAATAAAAAAAAGGCAGGACAGAGATTACAACTAAAAAAAAGGCAGGACAAAATTGTTCATCCTAGCCCCCCCCCCCCCCCCCCACACACACACACACACTTAAAAATCATATGGTAGCTCCCTAACCGGCTATCAATTATACGCAGATACAAACTTAAAGGAGCTGTGTTCCCGATTGCCATTCAATACCATTGTTTTGCTATCGTATACAGCAGATTTGTTTCTGTTGCTCAGTTTTTGTGGACTGTTGTTTGTCTCTATTTGTACACAATATAGCAGAACTGTTATTTGAACTATATATGCTTGATTGAAGGATAAAAACAAATTATATGAACGTATACTACCTTTTTCGGTGCACATAGTTCTAGTGTTATTGCATTTTATTGTTATATTTTCCCTTTATTTCACTGCATATGCACAATTTTTCTCTCAATTTTACTTTATAATTTCGTCATTTTTAACCGACTGTGGTATATATATGATCTGTAGACATCTATTATAAAAATTCCAAGTCACGATTTTCTCTGTATTTTTATTAAAATGGTTCATTGGTTCGAATTTAAATGTAAGAGATTAAGATCGCGGGAGCCATTTAAAAGCGACACGGTACAGAAATCACCAGACAATAACAACAAAAACGAAGAGTTTGTCCTAGCAACGGAAAAGACAAAAAAAATAAATAAATATCATTTTCATTAAGGAAAACACAAAAGACCTTTTGATTCAATTGCTTGTTTTAACTACCTGTTATGAAACAAAATTTGTCGAAATTGCATTAATGAAAGTCTAATACTTAATTTGTCAAAAATGCCTGATTCTGGATTCGCATGGCGAGTGATGCGTGCATCGCAGGAGACGTTTACCCTAACGCGCACCCGGTCTGGGGGTTGGACCCCCCCCTTTTTTTTTGACGACCAATGCATTTGAATGGGGACATATGGTTGGAACCCCCCAACCCCCCCTTTTTTTAAAATGGCTGGATCCGCCCCTGTAGTTCCTTTAGGAATCTTACGATTCCCTCTTATCTATATAACAACTGTAAGCTACTGTTGCCTTTTATTTATTGAGACCCGTCTTTAATTTCAGACTACATCTTACATGGAGAAGAAGAAACAAATACCAGAGTCGGATCACAAAAATATGGCAGAATCTATTTTTACCTTTTACGACAAAAACAAAGATGGTCATATAGTTTTGTCCGAATTTTTGCCACATGATGAATTGTAATATTGAAACGTCACAAAGCTGGAACCGCATTTAAAGCATGAGTGCGTGTATTTGGAAAACTGAACTCGAAAGACATGCGCACTTTACAGATTATATCCAACATTGACAGCTTGACATTAAAAGGATGTTCTTTTCATCTTGTTTTTGTTTATACATAATTATATCAACTGTCATTTGAATAAGATCTAATCTGATGTTATTGCACTTGTGTTTTTGTGCTTTATATTACCAGCATTATAAAAGATAGCGCCCTTCTGCACTACTTTAATTGATTGCAAGTTTATTCATCAGATTGAAAATAAAAAAGAAGTTTGGGTGCTCAATAACTAATTTTTTAATACTACTACATGTGCATGTGCCTGTCCCAATTCAGGAGCCTCGCCAGTGTTTGTCGTTATCATATTTTTTATTTTGGAATATCTATTTTTATATTTATTTTTACTTTTGAGACTTTGGTCCTGGTGTCATATATAGAATTTGACATATGAAATATACATGTACCTTCCTATGTCGTATGTTGCAAATAAGAAGTCATTGTTCTTTTGGTGAATGGGTTGCTGTCTTGTGACATTTATCGAATTTCTCCTTTTATCGATATCATGAAAAATAAAGAGTTCTGACTAATTTTCAATATCCTCTATTGAAACGAGGGCTGAACTATGGTTTGTGATTGGATGCTATCAAACTCCGAAACAGCGGCGTACGTCGCATATATTGGACAGACGAGATAATTGCCATTGGAACCCCCATTTTTGACGATAAATGCTTTTGAATAGGGACATATGGTTGGAACCCCCTTTTAAAAATGGCTGGATCCGCCCCTGACCATTGTTTCGGAGTCCGATACTCTATATATAAATAGTACAATTCAATCAGAAGTAGTAAAAGGACCTTTGTTCCATCTGCATATCTGAATTATAAATTCCATTGATAAGTTATGACCTTTTGAAGATAGACGTATTACGTTACCATCTTGAATATGATAAGAAAATTTGAAGTGTAATTCTTCCACGTGTTTAAAGATTGATCCATTTCTATTAAGGAATTTTTGAAGACAATTAATTTTGTCAAAATATTTTTTTTGATTCTTTAATTTGTCGACCAAGACGATAATTTTACTAGTATTTCAAATGGCATTGTTATCGACTGTCTTAGTGTTAACAATATTAAGCACTGCAGTGACCAGTGAGGAAAAGGTTCAAATGTCAGAAATTAGAAATGGTTTTGTGGAAATTGATACCAATGGTGACGGAAAGGCAACTTTACAAGAAGTAAGTTATTAGTTAAGTCACAGAATTGAATAGGTCCGAGTTGTAAATGGGAAGTTTGGGAATATTCTTTTTTTCTTTTTTTCATTTTATCCTATTAACGAGGGTCTACATGGGGGGGGGGGGGGGGGAGGTTGTCCTTCATTTCTGTATTCTTATTCTATTTTTCTTTATTCTTTATATTTTTTGCCCATTATTCTCTATTCTGTAAACCCCCTTCCACACCCTCATGAACATGTTGAACATAATTTCTCATATAATCATCGCAACCATGTTGCATGAAAACGCCATACAAAACTATTGTCCAGTTTGGTCCTATTGTCGAATACCGGAGGTTATGGGTTCGAGCCACGGACGGGTCAAATCAAATACTTTAAAATTGATATATTTGTTGCTTCTCCGCTAAACACGCAGCATTTAGGAGTAAGAGTAAAGACTGGTTCGTAAGAAGAATAATGTGTCCGGGTAGGGTGTCAAATCTGTCATAGCTTACCGCGATCTGTTACTTTGTAAACGGGCACGTTAAAAATCCGGATCAGCGTATCAGTCTAGTACTAAGTAGGGTTAATTTTTATATTATTACATGAACATATTCTCGTCCTGAATAATTAAGATGTAAGAATGGCAAATTTGCCATTTGATTAGGGACTTTCCTTTTTGAATTTTCCTCGGAGTTCAGTATTTTTGTGATTTTGCTTTTTGCTAAACTTAGATATAGTTTGTGTGTTTCTTGCGAATTTAGACAAACGACTGTTAACTTACAGTATAATTTAAAATGTTACAGAAAAAAGTTATTAATGATGTTTGCTCCTCTGTTTCAAAATAACTCAAAAACTATGAAAAAATAACAAGGATTTTATAGGATTTTCAAAAATGGCCTATTAAACTATATGTTATAGAATTATAAAAAGAAAAGTAGGGGTTAGCGGGCAAAATCTTTATTGGCACTACATGGATAAAACTAGAGGATTCCGAATATCTGACAAAAAAGTCAAAAACTTAGTAGCGAACATCTTTAAAATAAACTAGAATATCTTGGGGATTTTTTAATAATACGATATGCTACATGTATACATTGATAAAACTGATTATTATATAATATATCTTTGATACCAATGGTCTTTATTTCAGATTGTGAAACATATTGAAACCAAGAAACAGGAACCTGAAGCAGACCACGAATCAATGGCGGAGTCTATTTTCAACTATTATGATAAGAATAAAGACGGAGTTGTTACACTGCAAGAATTTCTACCACATGATGAATTATAATTTCAAAAGTTTGAAGTTTTTGTTCATCTGAACACTAACATTTGAATAATTATAGACATTTGATTATGTAGGCGACAGTTATACATTAATTGTAAAATACTGGACAATACATGAGGGTGTGGATGGGGGTTTGCAGAATAGAGAATAATTGTCAAAAAGTATAACGAATAGAGAAAAATGTACAAAAAAAATAAAGAACAGAGAATAAGGATGTGCTAAAATATAAAGAATAGAGACTAATGGGCAAAAAGTATAAAGAATAGAGAAAAATGGACCGAAATATTAAAGAATTCAGAAAAGAAGTACCCCGCCATCCAGACCCTCATACATATGGTGATTATGTATAGTTACTCAATATCTTATACATTATATAAAATACGAGCTATAGATAGCAGAAAACACCTCAAAAATTTATTCTCGTCTGTCTTTTAAAATGTTATTTGCTGTTGCTACCTGTAGTTGCACTTTTTATTTGATAGATGTTATGAGAGTATCATCATCATTGCTATTTAAAAAAAATATATCCCAGTGTCTTTTAGTTTTATTTCATACATTTTAAATTATTTAGACCAGCATTGATGTTCTCGTCAGCTGTAAACAGGTCCTTTACCAGTGATGGTGTTTTGGCATTTTACTTATTTTAGGAAATGACAATCCAATCCCGCTTGCATTAAGAAAAGCGCACACTATGCTGAACACTATCTTTGGTCAATACGAGTGAGTTCTGGACTGATCACTTTCTCTGATCAATAAGAGAGAGTTCAGTACTGAACCCTGTCTCAGGCGGGATTAGACATGTTTGTGAGCGTTCATATATCCCGCTTACCTTGGAAAATAGTATTACAGCACAACATAAGAATAAACTGAAAAAATCAGCCAGAAATGGCTAGATTCATCAGATCGGCACAAAATAAAAAAAGACAAAATACACAAATTGCCAATCTTACAGTACTCGCAGTAACTGAAAGTTAGTTAGAAGCCAATAACAACTAATAGATAAATCATGTTCTGTGAAACTAAATATTACCAATCAGTACACATCCAACGGATTTTGTGTCAAAAAAAAAGTTTGAGAAAATCATGACCTTTTGCAATGTCAAAATATAAGTTACATAATATCAACCGGGTGTAGGATCATATTAAGTTTTCATAAATGCAAATATATGAACCTTATCTCTAGACAATACGAGTGAGTTCTGTACTGAACACTCTGGAATACAGTTTGTTTAGGAAAGGCATTTCCCAATGCTAGCCTATCTCAGTTAATTAAGTACATTCTAGAAAGAGATATCTTATCTAAGGCCATTGTATAGCTTACTTTGGGCTATATTAAGTGTAGTGTATTTGTATTACCTCATCGGTATGCAAGATTTCATTAAAATTCCAGGTATTGGATGTTTGTATTAATTATCAATTACACAATTTGTATTTGTAATGACACCGTATTTGGTCTTGGTATTGGTGCTAGGTTGTATTGGATCTGTCAGTTGTAAAAATGGTTATCCTAACAAGGAGGAAGCTGTTGATATCTTTAGCAAGATCGATACTAATGGGGACGAAATGATCAACTTTGATGAGGTGAGTTTTCAAGAAAAACATTTGTCTTTTTACGAACAGTTCTTAGAATTAAAACAGTTCTAAAATTCAAGCCCTTTCGACTGATTTTTATAGTTTGTTATCATGTCGTGCTGTTACACAAATGTCACAGGTTAGTGGAAGGTTGACCTCAAGACATCTGTTGTTATTTTTTATCGTGTGTCAGTGGGATACGGTCTCTCTTGCGAATACCCCAAATTGCTTTCTTTTTATACTTATTGGTATTCTCATTACCTTGAGAACTATGATTGATTGATTTATTGATTGGTGTTTAACGCCAGTTTCAGCACTACGAAAACTTACAATCCTTGTCCATTAATACTAGAGTCGAGCGCACCTGCCATGTGCGGTATTCGAACTCACAACCTCAGTGTTGACAGGCTGGTGATAAAGTTGTTCAACTACTAAGACCACTCGGGCACCGAGGCCCCATGAGAACTATGAATATTGGGTCAAAGGTTTATTTTGTTTATAAAGATGCAATGGACTTATCCGGAATTAATGTGGAATTATATGCTTATTGTATACAAGAGGATCTGGTTTTGTGCGAAAGGGAGGGGGTATTTGTTAATTGTTTTAGACATTTTTTGTTTCCTTATCTTTTATTTTGTGCCCATAATTCTCTATACTTCATATTTTAGAACCCCATTATTTTCTATATATTTTTTATTTTGTTGATCCTTTTTCTCTCTATTCTTTTTTCTCTACTTTTCTTATTTCTTGGCCCATTATTCATTCTCTCTATTCTGTACACCCCCGTCAGACCCTCATACAAGACAGGCTTAATAATGTCCTTTGATTCAACTTGTCTTAATAATATTATGGGTCATAAATAATAATCTTTTGACAATCAATGAAACTGATCATGTGATTGACATGTTACACCCATTACTCTTATGGCCGATCGTAATGAAAATGCAGGAAATATTTGCCACTGGACGTTAAAATCAATCAATCTTATTGCCGAAAGTAAAGTACTGCATTGAGTTTAAATTCCAAGTACTGTTTAAATTCTAAGTACTGTTTGAATTCCAAGTACTGCTTTAAATTCTAAGTACTGTTTAAATCTAAGTAATGCTTTAATTCTAATATTGAATAAGGAGATGTGATATGATTTCCAATGAGACAACTATCCATCAGAAGCGAAATGACGTAGATCTTAAAAATTATAGGTCCCCGTAAGGCTTTCTACAGTAGGCAAACATAGCAAGCTATAAAGGACCCTGGCAGGACCAATGTAAAACAAAAGGTAAAAATAACGGCTATGATTTATTTGAAATACAAAATGACAACAAGCAACAAATGAAAGCCCCTGAGTTACAGGCTCCTTATTTGGGTAGACACATACAGAATGTGGTGGGCTTTAACATGTTTGCGTATGCCTAACCTTCCACTTACCTGGAACAATGGTGTAAACTCATCATAAATGTCAGGCTTAAGATTTTGACGCGGGTTTCGGCTATACAAAAGACTCCCCAGTAACAGCACACTATAAGAACAAACTATAAAAATCAGTTGAAAAGGTCTTGAATCTAAGTACCTTTTTGTGTACTGTTTTAGTTATCAGTATTGTTTTCATTTTAATTGCTGTTTTTATTCTAAGTACTGTTTAAGTTTTAAGTAACGTTTTTAATCTATAAGTACAGATTTTATTCTGAGTGCTGCTTCAATTCCTTCTAAGTACGGTTTTTATTCTAAGTACTATTCTTATCCTAGGTACTGTCTTAGTTCTTAGTACTGTTTTCATTTTTAAGCACTGTTTTTATTCTAAGTACTGTTTCAAATCTACGTACTGTTTTAATTCTAAAATTAATACTGTTATTAATGAAAGTACTTTTGTCATGGCAAATTTTGAATAAAAAATGTGGAGTATATGTCAATTCATCCCATCCCCGTAGAAGAGGTTTGAATAATTGTTGGGATAATATTTAAATTCTTCTATGTTGAACTCGTTCGTTCATCCTAATAATTAAAATATATGAAAGTGTTCAGCATTTGAAATTGGTGTTATTAGCATAAAAAAGCATACGGAACAAAAGTAAAACGTACAGTTGTTTTTCTGTTTTTGAATTTTTCTTTGCCTGTTTGTTCGTTTGTATGTTTATCCAACGTTTGGTGTGCACTTTCCCTTAATCCTTTTTCTTAGGAAAATGCAGAATGAAAAGAAGGACGTGTAAAGATTGATAATACTTGGCGAGCTATGTGTTTTACCAAAATCTGCCATAAAACATAAGAATATCAAAGTCTCTCTAATATCAACATTATCTGAGGTTGTACCAAATTCAGTTTTTTTGGAGGGGTTGTTATTTTTTTTTTTTGGGGGGGGGGAGCTGGAAATGAAAAAAGACTGTTTAATTTTTCAAGGGTAGCAGGTGTATTCATTATCTATATGTATATAAGATAGAAAAGATAAGAATTAATTTTATTTCAATCTTTCTTGATTTATTTAGATTTTCAATTACTTTGTCATGTTTTTGTCATTCAATTGATTATACATAGTCTTATAAAACTATTTTTCAGCTAGTGACTCATCTCGTAAAGCAAGCAACTCGACCAGGAGCTGCTAATCTGGAAATTGCCAAAACAATGTTTCCGAATTATGACAAGAATAAAGACGATTTTATAACATTCAAAGAGTTTATACAACCTGAACACGACGAATTATGAGAGAAGTCGGCATTTCTTTTATACACCGTACGTGTTGTTTTACTAGGAAATAATCCGACATGCAAGGGTGTGCGTGACATTTAACATAAACAAAAATGTCTGTAAAAACATATTCAAAGTTTCAGTTACGTTCTAATCGTCGGTTTTTACAGATCATGGAATACCTTTCGAGCAATTATAGCGACTCGAGGACGAGCAAATAACATTGAAGATGCTGCCCAGTCAAAATTTGATTATTATGATAAAATATTTAAAATATATACTGTAACAACATTTTATATAGATATCCTGGATTTGGATTTGTTGATAGCTATAATATATATATAGTGTAATTTTAATGTATCATATTTTATTATATACCTATAAGTAAAAACAAGTGAACTGTATGTGTAATACCATCAATGACAATCGTGCTGTATCAGTCATCCGGGAGGATATACCGATATCAGTCACAGTTGTATCTGTTTTACGTCATATCTATACGGGAGGTAGAACATAGTTATTTCGTAGTGCATTTCTTTTAGACCAAAAGAGCAAATTAAAAAAAAATCTCACCTGCTCTATCCAACAGAGATTTTTACAGTGTAGTGTACTACTTTTGGGACAAATTATATTAAAATTATAAAAAAGTCTATCGGCTCTAACTCAAAATATGGATAATTTTATGTTAAGGGGGTCTGTAATTGGCGGTAATTCAGTTTGACAGCTTCAGACATATTAATTTTTGACCTTTTCAAACTGGACCAAATCCCTTCTTTACCTAAAGATTCATGCCTCAAATTTTTTTACACGTAATTTTATCCCCCCTACTCACTATTTTTTGCATAAAATATAAAGGAATAAATTTGGAAGGTATATGAAAAAAAATTTGCAAGTTATACAATATCCACACTAGGGACTCTATTAGACAACGAAAATCAAAGGACGATAACTGTGTCCCCGGACCATATTGATAAATTGTATATTATGAGGCTTTTTTTCTATATCACACACCGTATCAATCCGCAACCAACATAATCCCTCCATAAGAGCTATTTGGATTGCATATAGGTTTTTGGTTTCTCTGGTTGATACTTGTGTGATATTGAAAAATCCATATGAAATTTTCATATTATCAGAAGAATTTCATTCATATTTGACCACCGCCGTAGTAAATGTACTATATCCTTTTTATCTTCTCAGCAATAGCATAGATGTGCCATAACGTTGATTTTTACCCGTCACAGAGACGCTTGATCATTAGTGCGTTATATAAAATGTGTCTATTTTTTATAACAACTAAAAATCGAAGCTAGAAATAAAGAAATAAAGAGATTTAGAAATTCGAATGTTGAACTGGACCATCTATCTCTATTGGTATCCGGTGTAATTATATATCCTTATATATTTCATATAAAAACAAATATTTTCTTTAAACATTGTCAAAAACTTATTGCAGGTCTTATTTTTATGAAATTTCTTCTGTTAAACTCGCAAGTGTTTATAGTTTTTGTGTTTTATTATGAAATGATCATTATTTATTATATACAAGTATTGCAATTAAGTGCAATTTCTTCCTGTATAGTTATATGATTTTTTTAAGCAGAAATTTATATTTAGCTGTTAACAGCGATTATTTTGAAAGCATAAATCATAATATTTTTTTGCATAATTATCGGTAGAAACTGCAGACATTTCTGTGTTTAATGGGGAAAAATAGTTCAATACGCACAAAAAATAACTTAGATAGAATGTTTATTAAAAATGTGTTTTTATATGAAATATATTGAGGAATTTCTATTGGAGAAATATTTCTGACCTCTGACTGGATTTCTTGCGAAAACTTCCCTTAACATGATATGAACTGCGTCGGATAGAAATCGACCTTATACAAATGCACGTATACATGCACATTTATAAGACTTTGATTGATTTTGGAGCATTCAAATACGAAATAAAAGATGAATTGTGGTTTGTTTTGTAGATTTTTAAAAAACGGCTCAATTTTCAAACAGTTTCAGACTTTCCATAGAGATTTTTTCAACCCGAAATAGTTTAACAGATGTATATCATGTATTGATATTCATTTGCACAAAGTCGATTTCTATCCGACGTAGCTCATTGTTATGTTTTATCAGATCTGTTGACAAATTGGCAAAACAAATTACCAAAGCTTGACGAATTCTTCTAATGCTACCAGTGGATGATCATTCATAATAATGAATCAGAAACACTGCATTTTGTCAATTTTCAAGTCTTTCTTAATCGTAAGCTTTAATTCTTATAAGTACACAACATAATATCTCCATTCGAAAGCACTGATCGTCAAAAAAAGTGGGAGTTGGAAACCCCCCCCATCCGCCACTGGGCAAACTCATTGATGCTAATTTACTGTTATTCCTTGATATGGTATATTATATTTCAATACCTTTAATTTCTTAGAGTACATTAACATGAAAAACTAGTTTAACCTCGCCAAATTTTGTATGTGCCTGTCCCAAGTCAGGAGCCTGTAATTCAGTATAGTTGTCGTTTGTTGCTGTGTAACATATTTGTTTTTCGTTCATTATTTTGTACATAAATTAGGCCGTTAGTTTTCTCGTTTGAATTGTTTTACATTTGTCATTTCGGGGCCTTTTATAGCTGACTATGCTGTATGGGCTTTGCTCATTGTTGAAGGCCGTACGATGACCTATAAGTGTTAATTTCTGTGTCATTTGGTCTCTGGTGCATGGAGAGTTGTCTCATTGGCAATCATACCACATCTTTTTTTTATAACTTATGTCTAAAGGTGTATGTGTTAAATGACATGAGACAAGAACCCTATACAATTCTATGAAATTGTCATACATCATATTACAGAACGACGCTTTTATTACTACTAATATAAAAATAAGGAGATGTAGTATGATTGCCGATAAGACAACTATCCACCAAAGTTCAAATGAACTATAGGCAACCGTATGGCCTTCGACAATGAGAAAAAACCCATACCGTATGGTCGGCTATACAAGGCCCCGACATGAAAATATGAAACCAATTAAATTGTGAAAACTTACGGCTTAATTATAACAAAACAATTTACGAAAAACAAATATGACAGACATGAACCAACGACCACCACTGAACTGAAGGCTCCTGGCCTGGGGCAGGCACATAAAGAATGTGGCGGGGTTAAACATGTTTGTGAGCGCTCAACCCTCCCCTAACCTGGGACAGTGGTGTAATCTTATTCTTATCAGTTTCTGAAAGGTCTTGAACGATAACAGTGAAATCAAGACGGCTATGTCGATTTTAATTCTTTGGGGTAAAACATATTACTTGTAACAGTGTTCAAAAAGTAGATTTAAAAAAAAATATTTTAAAATAGAAAAAGATTATAATCAGGAACAATCTTCTTTTCAAGGATAAACGACAGACCTTAGAATATCAAAAGGATGCATATGGTGTCTTATACGTGAGGCAGGACAAAAGTGCTCATGACTCCGTGTCCTGAAAAAAAAACACCCCGAATAACCCAGAATATATATATATTACTTCCAGTGGTATTCATAACGTTAAGGGTTTTCATTCCCCAGGCATGTTTACCATAAGGCGTATTTGATTTAAATGCATTTTAACTTCATAGTTGAATTGGCCTTGATGTTGACGAAACTCGCGTCTGGCGTACTATATTATAAACCTGGTATCTTTGATGTTTTTTTTTTTTTTGCATACTGATCATTTTCCTTAAGTACAAACTCCTCAACGGACGGTATTTATAACAAAACCTTTTGTAAATTGTTCTTTTATGAATTTATAAATTAGTAAGCAATTAAGGTTCAACTCCCTCATGTAAAGTTGACCTTAGATGAATTTGGCTATTTTTTAGGTCCTCTTTTGGTCGTATAGCTCTTCAACTGTTTCAATTCTTATACATCCTTCGCATTCAACTATGCAGCTTTGAGCGTTCCTGGTTTAGGTAAATTTAAAAAAACAAGGGGGGGGGGGGGGGGTCTGACGCATGCAATTTTTAAAGTGTTGTTTTCATTTTTTTTTAATTACGGGTGACACTGAACTACATACTAGCGAGTTTATGGAGGTCACTTATTGTTTACTATAATTGATATACTACAGGAAATGTCCGGAAGAAGATAGGTATATCTGTTTATCTTCTAAGTGGCCACTGGATCAGTCATTTCCGTGTTTACATTCTATTATTATATATCGTAGATCACATACTAAGTAGTTAAGAGGTGTGTCGTTGTCTTTAGTTCTTTAACATATTAACCTACATCTTATTACTACGTTTCATAACTTGATGAAGAAAATAAGACTTGCCTTGGAAGGAAAGATTGCTACATTTGATCGTTTAGTTTTCTACGTATTTATAAATTACTGGCTTTCTCATGTTTAGTTTGAGCGTTCCTATTGAAGGTTAATTCGCAAAAGAGCATCGGACGGACGACATGTTTAAAGTGTTATTTTTCACTTTTTGTTGTATTCAATACATTACATATGTTCTTTGAACCATTTCTGAGCGAAAAATTGCTATGGCGACTATTTCATGTATTTCAACCCTGACAATGCTAGACAAACACGATTAGCTCGGCGTTAGTACTATTAAAATCTATAAAGATGTCTGCAGAAAAAAACATCAATCTTTTTTTCCTAGCCCGCGTTCGTCATGCTTTGTTTCTTGCTTTCAAAACCTTCGTCCTTTAAGTTTTGTTTTCATTGTCCTAGTCCGTTAAGCAATCAATTTGTTTTTGGTTTTCACAGCCATTGTCCGTTAAGCCTCGCTATTTGTTTTCCTAGCTTGCGTCCGTCAAGCTTTGTTCTTTTTTTCCTAGCTTGCGTCCGTCATGCTTTGTTGTTTGATTTCACAGCCTGTGCTTGTCAAGCTTTCTTCTTTGCTTTCATAGCATGAGTCTGTCAAGCTTTGTTATTTCATTAATTGCTAAATACCAGCGGTTTTTTTCACAAAAAATCTTAAGAGTAAAATTACTCGTAAGTCATACACATTTTAGTATAACTTACGATCAATTTTAATCGTAAGATTTTTTGTGAAAAGAGTCGCAGGCGCGTAGCTATGTTTACGTCAAAACGCCCGGGCGTGCACAAGAATTTTGGTGAAAAAAATTGTAATCAAAATAAATTCAAAGAACTGGTTTAAAGCACATGAGCCTTATAATGCTTTCTTCAATGACTTGTAATTGAAGACAAAAGTGACGAAATTTACTTTTTAATCAGATGGTATCATATTGTATATTTGTTCATTTTTTGTCAAAGTCTGAATCTATTGTGAATTCTACTCAGTTTACTATTGTTTAAAGCAATTCATTATCTGCAGAAAAACGATAAGATTTTTTTTCTTTTTTGGGATTTTTTTTAGTATGTGAACGTTTCGTGGTTTTCCGGGGGTTGGAATCCCCCTCTTTTCAAAGTGACTGGATGTGAGCCTGCTTAGAGCTTGATATATTGTAAAGACACTTTTCCATCAATAAACTCACCATATATACCAGGATTGAAATGAGACAATGTGTTGGAAGTCTTTTTTTATGTATAGACACATTTCAATTTATTTGCATCATTGTTTAAAAGCCTACTTATCTTACAGTTTGATATTTCTTATTTGAATAGCACATACTGAATAACTGGTTATTTTTATCTAAAACCAATGATCATATTGTATAGGAGATTTAAATTTTATAGAATGCACTGTATATATTCATCAATTTGATGTACAATATATTACAAATATTCCATTGTAAACCTTAGTATTAGTTATTTTAGGTCATATCAGTTATTCTAATTGGTCGTTGTGAATGAATTGCATATAAAATGAAATAACTTGAAATAAACAGTCTTTTTCAAATTGTTAGTTCCCGAGGATATCATCAGCTCAATTGTCAGTGCTTTGGTACTGACATGACTTTGAACATACTATTCTAAAACTCCCTGTTGATAAATTTAAAAAAAAAATAGTCAGAAACTAAGGTACTAACGGAGATGTTCCAATTGACGTTACTGTAACAATCCCGTCCCCTTTCCCCCCGAATGTGACCTACCAAATTAGAAATATCACCGGGTTTGTACTAACATGAGCAACACGACGGGTGCCAAATGTGGAGCAGGATCTGCTTACCCTTCTGGAGCACCTGAGATCACCCCCAGTTTTTGGTGGGGTTCGTGTTGCTCAGTCTGGTTTTCTATGTTGTGTTTTGTGTACTGTTGTTTGTTTGTCTTTTTCTTTTTATCCATGGGTTTGTCAGTTTATTTTCGACTTGTGAGTTTGAATGTCCCTTTGGTATCATTCTCCTGTCTTGCACTAACTACCTCAGGCAACATTGACTTTGGATAAAGTTATTTATTTTGGCCCTTATGATAATATAGCTTCTAACGTTTCCGCAATTTACACACCCTTGTTTTTCAAATGCTTTGTTTCAGCGTTCCGTATGAAGGCAAATTTAGAAAAGCGCTTCGAACGCATTATATTTTTAAAGTGTTTTTTTTTTCATTTAAGGTATTTATTTGTTTTATATTTTAAAATTGCAGGGTCATTATCTTTATGTATCACTTAGTGACTTACTTGAGCTTTATTATACAAGTTGATACACCCATTCAAGAGAGTCTGAATGGGGTTTACAGATTAGAGAATAGTAGGCCAATGCTACAGAAAAATGGGCTAAAAATAAGAATTAGAGAAAGATATGCAAAAAACAAGTAAAGAGTAGAGAATAATGGGGTGTTGAAATCTAACGAATAGAGAATAATGGGCAAAATAAATATAAAAGAAAAGAAAATAATTGGCAAAAAAAGAAAAAAATAAAGAAAAAAAGTCTAAAACATTATAGAATAATGAAATGAGGGACACCCATCCAAACCCTCACACATGCAACTTTATTTACAAATTTTTAAAGTGGTATCATTGTAGCCTGATATACTAGTAAAGCTGCACTACAATTATAAACACGGAAACTAACAATAGTGTAACAGCATTTTCCACGATCAAAGTACGTGATAAGCAGTGATTATATAACATATGTAAGTGCACGTAAAACCTTACTGAATGATGTTCGCTACTCTGTTTCAAAATATTAATCTTTTTAAATAACAAACTGTTATAAAATGATAGTAAATAGATAACAGAACTAAAGCAGAATTAATGAAAGGTCTGTGTCATTGTTTTTGAGATATGAGCCATTGAAAATTAGGCGGGAAATGAATTTCTCTAGATTTTTCATACATTTAACATTTGTACTCTTTTTTCCTCAAAAACTATTAAAAAATAACAAGGATTTTAAAAGATTTTGAAACGAATAGCTTTTTAAACTATATGTATTAGAATTATGAAAAGAAAAGCAAGGGTCAGTGGGCAAATTTTGAATGACTCTACATGGATAAAACCAGAGGATTCCGAATATCTTACAAAAAGTCAAAAACAAGAGCATCGAACAACCTTAAGGTTGTTTTTGGTATATAATTGACACATTCATTTAGTATGATAAAAACTGTGTAATAATTATCTGGTTTATTTCTTACCAAGACCAAATGGAAATTAAAAGTCTTCAGTCTTTATTTACAGTTGCAAAATACATAAATCTTGCAATCGTTTTTATCTCGCCTACGACGAATACCACCTTAAATAAGACATACAATATACTTTTCCGACATCTTCAGCAACGTATTTAAATGGTTTACAGACCAAAAATGTTTTATATCCAGTGTAATTAGGTCCATGCATTGCAATTGCATACACATGTATTCGACCCTTCAAAGTCATGCTACAAAGAATATGTAATTTTTATATTGTTAAAATTGTTTTTTCTGAATTGTTGTTCTAATAAAGAAGTACTCATAACATACCATTTATTCATTTATATTTTGTGCTTTGTATTATTGAATTCAATGTTTTCATTTTTAAGCATGAAACGATATCCTGTCACTAATAACCAGTCATTCCTCAGAGACTTATGGGATGTTTAAATGCTTCACATGCTTAGATTTGGATAAGGCGTGTTTACAGAGTTTCAACAAATGATAAACCATTTTAGTTCTTACAGAAAACACCATTTGTCATGTTTGTCACTGACATTGAATGACATTTCAACCATGTATATGTTGATAAACATTTTGGGTAATAAGATGGGACATCATGTGCATTACACACCCTCAAATTAAGGTTAATGAAAAGTAATTTTATGTACATTCATGTCCTCACTCATCCCCAGCTGATTCCTTGTAACAAGGGGATCCCTGAGACATCACTTGAATGGGAATTTAAAACATCCTTTCTTTTCATATAGCTCTTCAACTGTTTCGGTTCTTATACGTCATGACTTTCAAAGTTTCGGCATAAAGCGTTCCTAATGAAGGTAAATACAGAACTGCGCATCGAACGCATGAAATTTATAAAGTTTAGATTTCATTTTTTTCAACAAATGGGTTATAAAAGTACATGTACGTATCTGTATAAAAGCTTTGCATGGTCCTTTTAAAATATTAATCATTTATTTTTGAAATGTATATAACAATATTCGTTGTTTATTAAATATTATGCACAAAATAAGTTCTTAGTTGATTCCAAATTATACATCACATATAAAATAAATGCAAATGTGGTAATAATTCTTGAACTTTCACGAACATTTAACCAGTAGAAAAGATCAACGTTTATCATAATGGCAAATATGAAATTAATATTATGAAGAATGTTCTCATGTTGTAAAAAAATTTGTTCTAGGCGTTGGCAGTGATAGTTGAAAACCAAACGATTTTACAGATCTCTTCAATCCTCTTAACTTGTTATCATATCCGTATATACATGTGGTTATACCATATATAAAGAAATAATATGATTATAAAATGCTATTTTGTCCAATGTTTACAATGCACATAACAGTGGTTCAAAAGTGTGTTGCATTCAGTAATGCCACACAAAAATTGAAAATAAAATGCTATTTTGGCCCATGTTTACAATGCACATGACAGTGGTGGTTCAAAAGGGTAGTGCATTCAGTGATGCCACACAAAAATTTGAAAATAAAATGCAATTTTGTCCAATGTTTACAATGCACATGACAGTGGTGGTTCAAAAGGGTAGTGCATTCAGTGATGCCACACAAACATTTGAAAATAAAATGCAATTTTGTCCAATGTTTACAATGCACATGACAGTGGTGGTTCAAAAGTGTGGTGCATTCACTGATGCCACACAAAAATTTGAAAATAAAATGCTATTTTGTCCAATGTTTACAATGCACATGGCAGTTTATCGACATTCTGGTACATTCAGTGATGCCACACAATAATTTGAAAATGAAATGTCATTTGTCCAATGTTTATAATGTACATGACAGTGGTTCGACAGTCTGGTACATTCAGTGATGCCACACAATAATTTGAAAATAAAATATTATTTTGTCCAATGAATGTTGATAATGTACATGACAGTAGTTCGACAGTCTGGTGCATTCAGTGATGCCACACAATAATTTGAAAATAAAATATTATTTTGTCAAATGTTTACAATGCACATCGCATAAGTTCCATCGACTGGCACAATCAGTGACACAAATCGTTCTGAAGATGGAAGACCGGTCAATAAAAGATGCGTATGGACACGGATGATTGATACAGTTCCGATTAAAGCGCATATTGCACGAGTCGCATTCCCTTCGGTGTCGAATTGAAATCGTTCTTCCTGATACCATCATAGGAAGGCAAATAACAGCTACTAAGATTATGGTAATCTTCTAAAAATAAACAAATTTATCAATTATTAGATTGATTGGTTGTAATGGTTTTATGCCACAGAAAACATAAGACAATTTGAGGCGATGAGCATGGAAAGGGCGATATTAAATTAAAATGAAATTAATTCGAATAAGAAATGGGAGGGTTTTGATGGCACAAAAAAATGAAACAAATTGTGACGCCTACTAGAAATATATGAAGTGCACAGAGAACCATTCTGAATATTGACGTGGCAAATTGAAACCTCTTTTTCAAAATTTAAAAAAGGGTTCTTCAAAATGTGCAAATCGGAGCACTCTCTAATCACGCTTCCAATTATGGTCTATCGCATATTTTAACTTAAATACCACTGTGATAATGGAACCCCCTTATCCACGGCTGCTCTGTGAGTACAGCTGTTGGTTACCGTCGGATAATATCAAGTACACAAAATTAATATAATCGTAAAAGACAGGATAATCAACTGAAGGTTCGGTGGTTGAAGACCAGTGGAAATCTTTTACCAATATTAGAGATGTGAAATACTAGTATTTGTTATACAAGAATGAACCCTATCCTAGACAGACACGCTAAACTAGATTTGAAGGGTGATGGCTCTCACAGCTAGAGAAAAGGGAAGAGAAGTAACCAACTCATAGTGATTTTAACAGTTTGTTCATATGTTGTGCTGTTGGATATTTTTTTCATTGAAATCGTTTAAAATATAGGCATAATTGTAATTATGTTACAAACGTCTTTGATAATATTTTTAAACGCAGCTTGTTTTAAGTAGGAGTAGAAAAATTCCAATCCAAATCCAACCAAGCTACCATAGGAAAATGGAAAGAAACTGAGTGAATTTGGAGTACATATGTTCGTGGTTGTGTTTTCCATGATAACTATATGTTCATAGTGCATATAATTGTCAACATGGATTTGGCTATTTTTTTTTAGATTCTTTTTGGTCATATAGCTCTCCAACTGGTTCGGTTCTTATACATCATTGTCTTTAAAATGTTCGGCTTTGGGCGTTTCAGATGAAGGTTAATCCAGAAAAGCGCATAGGACGCATGAAAGTTATAATCTATTGTATCATTTTTTTTTCTTCAAGAAAGTCCAATGACGACTAAAGCATTTACATATACCAATAACTAGATGTTGTACGATAGACAATGAGAAAATTATCCATTGCAGACCAAATTACAACGATGTATATCCCAAATAAGAAAACTATCTACTGTAGACCAAATTACAAGGATTGATTACTAATGAGAAAACTATCCACCACAGACCAAATTACAAGGATAGAGATAAGTGCTTATCTTGACACGGCCTTCAATCATGACCAACAACCTTACCGTAATGTACGCAAAAAAGGGCATCGGGATAATAAAATGTGAAACAATTTAACCAACTACAGTGAATAACATTTAATGAAAACTATTGCCATACAGCTACCAGCGACAACTGTTCGACTACAGTATCAAGGATTGGGGCAGACCAACAAAGAAAGTGGCGGAGTTGGACGCGTTCCGTCTACACAAGACTCATGAGTGACAATCGAATCAAGAAACTCAAATCAATTACAGAGAGTTGAGGACAAATAAAAACCAAACATTCAAAAAGGTTGTGCTAAATCTTTGTTAAGATCGTACATGTTTCTGACGTCAACACACTCCTCCTTACCTAATAAATTTTTGTATAACTTGATAGCAATGTATGTTTCGTTGTGTATTAAACTATTTTAAAAATAAAATCAATGACGGTATGGACAAGAGAGGAGATACCAAAAAATGTAAACTACACGTTATAAATGTCATGCGTCCGAAGCGCTTTTCTTGAAAATTTGAAATCCAAGGATGTGTAAGGACCCGAAACAAAAGAGCTATATGACTTAAAGGAGACCTAAATATATTACCAAATCCATCTCAGGTCAAAAGGGACATTCAAACTCATAAGTTGAATATATACTGACCACGCTACGACAATAAAAGAAAAAGACCAAAAGACAAATAACAGTATACAAAACACAACATAGAAAACCAAAAACTGAGCAACACGACCCCCACCAAAAACTGGGGCTGATCGCATGTGATCCGGAAAAGGGTAAGCAGATCCTGCTTCACATGTGGCACCCGTCGTGTTGCTAAAGTAAGAACAAACCCGTTGATAAGTCAAATTCGGTAGGTCACTTTCGGGGAAAAGCAGGGCGGGATTGTGGTTTTGACAATTGGAATATATCCGTCGCCATCTGTGAAACAGATGTTCCGTAACGGTCAACCAACTCGTCATGGGTCGTAAAATTTTCGAAGGGATGCTTTTAACTTTAACAGTTTAACAGCTATCTTGTGAGAAGTAACCCTCAATCAAGGAAAAAAATGATAGGAAACGTAAGCCCCGGACAATCGTATCAACTGGTAGATATATACTCCATATGCAAGCGCTGTTGGGTTGTTGCTACATAGAAATGGAAAGTTCACAATTGGGAAGCTGAAGTCATCTTTTTGACGTAAAGTTTTGTTATTAAACTACCCTCATTGTCAATTTCTAGATGCAAGTGAAGATATGAGGCAGGCTTAATTGTATCTGTGGTTTCCTTTATTTCAAGTTCGATGGGATAGATGCGTTCAACATAGTCACCAAGCTTTGAATTATTTAGTGAAAGGACATCATCTATATAGCGGAAAGTTAAGTTAAAGGATTATGCTAGCTTCTTTTCATTTCTCCTTAGAAGCCCCTATATGAAATCAGCCCCATATGAATAAAGGAACAAGTCGACAAGAAGAGGAGCACATTTGGTTCATATAGGAATGCAAATTGTTTGTTGAAAACACGTCCTCCAAACGTAACAAATGATAATATCAGTTTCAGAGAATTTTTGTTTGAATCAGAATTATTTTGTACAACGTACGATGTATCCCTGCCTAAGGCAAGATACCTGTACGTTGGCCATTCTTTTCTCATGAAACATAGCAGAACCAACTCTTTCTTTTAGTTTGGAATGGAGAATAGTTGTATAAATTGTAGAAAAGTCAATTGTTTTAAAGCTATTGCAAGATGAAAGATGACAACAATTTAGAAAATGTGTAGGCATACTCTATTAATAATCACCTCTTACATAAACCCCAAGTACAATGAATGGACAATATTTAAGAAATTATCATAATGTTAAATTGATAACTTTTTAGAATAAAATTATTCAAAGGACCAATAAGTTTTCAAAGATCATTTCTTAATTAAAAACTCTATACGCAACTTTACTGTAAAAATTAGAGTAGACTATCTTATTATTATATATATTACTCATATGGTATATTGTCCTTTCATGTAATGCTAAATTCTTTGTTTTTTTATTTTTAATTTTTATATCTTAAATGAAGTCTGTGGTT
The DNA here is from genome assembly GCF_021869535.1 of Mytilus californianus. Classification (NCBI taxonomy): domain Eukaryota; kingdom Metazoa; phylum Mollusca; class Bivalvia; order Mytilida; family Mytilidae; genus Mytilus; species Mytilus californianus. Next base: position 25,590,210 of record NW_026262582.1, on the reverse strand, counting down.
AAAGTGCATTACATCTTCGATTTGAAAAAAAAAACAAATGTTACACATTCGTCTCTGAAACAGCAAAAGGCAATTGCATATACTCAAATATTTAATATTAGTAATAGTAATATTAGTACTTTTGAGTATTACTAAATATGATATAATAAGAATAGTTAAAGTATTAATCAATAAATGTTACTTAATAGAATGTTCAAAACGTAGCATTTAAAAAATGAACACTAGTTCTGAAAAAAGAGTTTATCTATAAGACGTGTGCTAAATAACTTTGAACTTAAAAATCTAGTACAATTATTGTACTTACCATTTTAGCATACCTATCTTCAGTTCAGTTCAAAAATAAATTGATGACTGATTTTTACATCGAATGTTGTATAATTTCAACCACAATATTTGTCAGTTTCGATGTCACATCCGTCTAAAACGTGTCTTAAACCGCTAATTTTAATATAAAGCGACTGAACAAAATGTGGTAGTTTCGTCCAAATGTATTTCACCTAATATGTTGTATATATATATAGGTACACTGATGTTTCGCGTTTTGAAACCGACAATATTATAAGCACAGTAGTAAGTGCTCTTATGTTGATATGAAATATCATTGACAAAACTCGTCAAAGATACAAGGCTCGAATCAAAACAACTATCTACTCTAAATATCTACCAAACTAAGCAACAACTGATGCTATAAAACCAAGCAATTGATCTAAACAATGATAAAAAGTGGTAAAACATAATATTTATGCATTTAATAATCATGAATTAAAACCATACAACTGTACAATGACAATTATGTTGCTGTTGTGAGGGTTGTAATGGTTGCTTGTGGAAATGTTAAATTTCTTCATGGTTTACTCAAAGATTATGAATGCACATTCTTCGAAATGTTACTTAAATATCTGATGATATATTAATATTCATAATATAAGTTTATAACAAATATAAGCACAATACCCCAAAGATTGCTAGAAAATTACCAAATCTCTAATGATATGTAAATATTCAAAATATAAGTTTATAGCAAATATAAGCACAATACCCCTAAGATTGCTAAAAATTTAACACAAAACTGTGATTTTTATTAAAAAAAAAGGGGGGGGATTAAGCACAATAGCCATGAATAAATCATAAGAAAACTCACAATCGTTAATGAATCAACTAAACGCTTTGAATTCATGTATATGAAGTGCTTTTCTGGTGTTACCTGCACAAGAGATGCGTAGTACGTTAACGTTGTAACTTTAACAAAACAAGACCGGTAATAACAATGTCCCCGATTAAAGATTAAATTCAAACTAACTGACGCCAGTTTTTTGTCGACCCCTCATTACTCTTTATGAATAGACCAGATTAAAAAATTGTCTTAAAGCTTGTTGGTTGTTTTACTATTCTAATACGTCACAATTAAGGCTCCAAAAAAATCACGCTATAAAATTTCTAAAAGACTGATTTCAGAATACCCGAGTATCACTTATGTTTCATATGCGTTATTTCTCTTTCTGATAGTTGCATTTGAAATTTAATTGCCATAAAATAAAAAATGTTAATCGACACATATGTTCAGCTGTTTAACGATATTTATTTTAAGAGAGAGGGATAGAGAAACTTGTTTTTGAAATAATATTAACCAAAATGTAATCGAAAACATAGAAGGTAAATATCCCACTTTTGCCATTCTGTGCACAGAACAAGTATAACTTTTCAGTACATGTAGTGACTGGTATTGAAATATATCATGAGAGGCCTATTCAAGTGTTCGGAAAGAATTTTTTCTTGGAAAAGGTATAGATAATCATGCCAAATTATGCAGATAAGGATTTTTTTAGTTTGTTTTTGTTTTTTTAAAGATTGGGAGACACTTCTACTAAAATGATTTAAAGTTGTGTGTTAAATTCCCATGAAACAGAATACATATACATACATTCAACATTCAGTAAAACAAATATTGATGACTTAACTTTTGTCATAACGAAAACGGTTCCAGTTGTAAAGTCATTCCCTTTGCTCTGGTCGATTCTTTGATTCAGGAATAAGTCAATAATTGTGGCATGTATCTTAAATATGCGTTTTAGAATGAGATATCAATGTTTACGCAAGTGCATTTCCAAAGATATAATCATAACTTCTGAGACCTTGCCTCAAATGTTGCAAATTTTAAAATTGATCGATGTCGACCTGTTTAAACAAAGACAAATCCAAGATGGCGGTCTTCTTAATGTTTAATTCAACAATATATAATTACATTAATCGTGATCATTTATATGTATTGTGTTTCTCTATTTATACCGCTCGTAGTAGTTGATGACTGTTGGTCTTCTCTGCAAAGTTGTTACAACATCAGTTTCTTGTGAAAACACGTCAAATCATTAAGATCTAGCCGCAACCACGTAAATATTTAAATTCACAAGTCAGGTTATAGATATAGATTACGCTATCGCTAACAAAGGCGTTTCAAACTATCTGAAACACGACCTTGTTTTATGTAATATCCAGTGATACTTTAATCTTCCTAATAAATCTATTGAAATCATATTGTGAAGACACTAAATACTTTTCAATAGTGGACAAAATATTCTTAGATTTTAATACCATTTTCTAAAAACCATCATTGATTTTTTTATGTTTGTCCTGCTTATGTACAAATTCCAAGATTATATCATTATACGTCAACGTTTTATCATTGATTTTTTTAATCTCTGTCCTACTAATGTACAAAGTCCAAGATTGTTTTATCATACGTCTCTGTCCTGCTAATGTACAAAGTCCAAGGTTGTTTTATTATACGTCAACGTTAACATTGATTTTTTAATCTCTGTCCTGTTTATGTACAAATTCCGAGAATGTATTATTATGTGTTAGTGTTTAAAGCACAGTTTTTCACACTCATCCCAGATCTCAGCACATCGATGGGCCCATGCTGACTTAATTACCATAATATTCGTAGATGGGCATTGCTGTTCAGTACACTGTCTATTATACCAAGCGTTACAAGATGCGCAGTCTCGAATTGGAACCTTTCTGGTTGCAACAATTAAACAGCAAATCAATGCAGTAGCCCAACAATATGTATTTCGTATCTGAAAGCAGAAGAATAGAGACGAAATGATATAAATCCTTTTTTTTTTAAATGTACATAATTGTTGAAAATACATTTAATGAAAAGACTAAAATGTGAATAATATTGAAATAATAGAGTATATATGTTTTATGCTAAAAATTTAAAACTTTCTGATTAAGTATTTTTTTTATGTAAACCAGAATAAACTTTATAGACGTATTTTAAAATTTTCAGTTTTGTTTCGATTGCCCCAATGAAAGTATGAAGGTACGTCTTTACATCTGAAAAAATCGAAATATTGTCGAGAAAAAAATATATACCTATACAAAAAAGAATAATTTCAGTCCTTTTTTTCTGCAAAAAAAAAATGCAATTAAGCTTCATTTGAACTATATAAAACTTACAGAAGTGTTAGTCTGTAGTAATCATAGTTACAGTAACAAAAGTACTTACCATGTTAACATAGCTTTCTTTATGTTTACTGGGAAAAATAAAAATAAGACTTATTCAACACCAAATTCTTCGGTAATTTGAATCATATTTTACATTGTACATTGTATATATAAAAGCGATGTCACTTCCGACAAGAAATATTTTTTAACCGCTTACTTGAAATTATTGCGTCATAACATAATTGTGGTTTTGTATTTTATGCTTTTCATTTTATTTTGAGGAACAAGACAGTAGCAAATGGACTACTTTAACATATTGGAGATGAATAACATGATAAAAATATATTTTGAATCGGTTACTAATATTTGGCTATCTGATTAGTTCGTACATACTGTCGCGAAGCGTTGGAACTATATTTGACGCACTGGGAGAGTTAATAAACGCCACCTAATAACGAAGTCCAAGTCGTATGCATGGAACTTAAGTGTTTAGATTTTATGAATAGCAAACGTTTCATGATAAACTTTGCCTATTTGAACTGTAACATTAATATTGAATGAATGAAATTGTTGTGAATTGAAAGATCTTTAATGTATATAGGAGCTATCCCAGACTTTTTATGTGATAGGATGTGCAGGCTTCTTAAAAGTGTTAGTCGTACTCTCAGATCAAAGTGTTTGAGAAGTAATGAATATCAAAAGTTTGATGGTTAGTTTTACCTAATTGAATTACAACCTCAACAATTGCATGATTGCAATAATTGTGAATATAAATAGTTATGAAAAGAGGCGGATGATACCAAAGAGACATTTAGAACCCAAAAGTCAAAGACAAACTGCTGACGCCAGTGCCAAACGACGAAAAGACGAACAAGTCTACAAAACCTCACGTAGAGCTATGACCGTTATATAAAACAGGCGAAATGTTTCATTCCATAGTTTTGTTTCATATTTGTGGAACAAACTGTTCTTTACAATCTATTAGCTACTCGCATTGGATAATACCACGGCTACGAAATAGAATAACATATCCACGGAAGGCCAGCAGTTCTTGTTATACACGTGGCAATCGTTCAGTTGTTCATTTTTAGATTTATAGATAGAATACACTAAACTTGTTGGTGTATACCCCTGCCTGATTCGTGTAATTTCATTTGGAGTTTGAACCCCAAACCCTCGGGATTTGCATCTCCACCCCATCCAACATTGTTGGTTTAGTATCTGTTATGTGCAACTAAAAAGTATGCTATTATGAGGGTGTGGATGGAGGGTCCTTCATTTCTGTATATTCTTTAAATATTTAGGCCATTTTTCATTATTCTTTATACTTTTTGCCCATTATTCTCTTTTCATTATATTTTAGCACCTCATTATTCTCTATTCTTTATTTGTTTTGTCCATCTTTCTCTATTCTTTATATTGTTCCCCATTATTCATATTCTGTAAACCCCATCCACACCCTCTATTATAACCTAACATTTAAATCAACATCATTACTTCTTGGAGCACCTGAGTTCAACCTCGGTTTTTGGTGGGGTTCCTGTTGGTCAATCTTTCGTTTTCTTTGAAATGTGTTGTTGACCTGTTCGTCTTTTCGTCGTTTTAATTTTTTTTCGCCATGGCCTTGTCAGTTTTCTACGACTTATGAGTTTAGAATGCCCCCTTAGTATCATCTGTCCATTTCCCACTGGTGACTGAATATAATTAAACAATGAATATGCATATGACCTAAATATAATATTTCACAAACATCTTCATCAAAACTTGAATATTTTACATTTCAAAGGTACTTTTAAATATTTTTTTTGTTTCCATTTGGAGTTGTTTTATTTACTGTAACTTGTATGAAAGCTGAGAAAAAGATAAAAAAAAACATCGTAAGGAAATTTCATTGACCAATAATTAAATCAACTTATACAATTGAATTAGTAAAAAAGACCCCCCTCTTCCCCCACCCACCAGTAAAATTATTGCAATTACAACTTTTATGTTAGTATCAACATTATGATCTTAAGTAATTTTATCGTGTATTTATCAATTTCCTTGTCACATCCGACTATAAGTTCATTTCACATATTAGGAGAGAAATTTATTACCACTTTATTTATTTTTGTTCATAAATTATGAACTTATTTTCTTACCTCGAGGTCTACAGGTCAAGTTAGAATTATTATCTTAAGTTTATAACTATTGTTTCGTGTCACATTTATGGAATTTGCCATGATAATGGCCTGCATGTTGAAATATTCATATCATTTTAAGCCAACCACAAAATTCTATCAAGTCGTATAGTAAATCATGTCTTTTTTTAATTTGTTTCCCAATAACAAAAAAAGCAGATCCTTCAAAATCCCAATTTAGAAAAAAATGCAAAACTAATTTTTCATTAATGTTTATGGATTTGAAAGATTTAGCAACCAGTTTTTTCTTTAAATGAATGATTAGTGCAAAAACTGTTATAAGGACCAACGATTTCAGCATGTCTTTGGGGTCATTTATGCTATTCAAAGTTTCTTCTAATGTTTTATAGTTTTCAATATATTTGGCAATAACGCAAGAATTGGGTAAAAAATTATCATTTAAGGGAAATAACTCTTATTAAGAGTCAACTGACCATCTCGGCAATTTGACATTTTTGTAGGTCTTGTATTTCTAGTCATTATTGTACCCCGTGCTACGCGTTGCGGGAGACATGGAAATATCGGGTGTTAGCGCTCTCATGTGTACAATTCTTGCCAGATTTTTATGAAACTTATATAATAAGTTTATATTAGCAATGTCTTGGACTAGTTCGAAAATCAGTACTGATCAATTATTTTTAAAAGAGTTGTGCCCATTGGAAACATTAGTTATATTGAAAATTGCATCGTTAGCGCTCTCATTTGTACAATTCTTGTCAGATTTTTATGAAACTTATATCATAGGTTTATATCAGCTATGTCTTGGACGAGTTCGGAAATCAGTGTCGATCAATTATTCTAAAAAGAGTTATGTCCCTTGGAAATAAAAATTATTTGGAGAATTGCATTGTTAGCGCTCTCATATGTACAATTCTTGCCAGATTTTTATGAAATCTATATTATAGGTTTATTTCATCAATGTACTTGAAGAGTTCAAAAATCAGTGCCGATCAATTATTTTCAAAAGAGTTATGCCCTTGAAAATATTGATTATATGAAAACTTGCAATATTACCCCTCTCATGTGTTCAATTTTTGCCAGAATATTATGAAACTTATATCAAAGGTTTATATAAGCAATGTTTTTGACACTTTCGAAAATAAGTCCTGATCAGATATTTTTAACGAGTTATGCCCCTTGGAAATATAAATTATAATGGAAATCACATTGTATTTGCTCTGAAGCCTTCATTTCTCTTAAGATATGAATAAAAAGTTTTAAAGAACAAAAAAAAAGTTCTTTTTTTAGTTATTGCCCTTGTACCTTGAATAGATAAAATATGTGCAACGTGGGGGACATTGGAACTATGTTTTTTTATTGATATTTGAAGGTTTTTTGTAGTGTTCAAGATAAAAGGCATAAATGAAAAAAAAATGGTAAAAATCGTCATTTAAGTGCAATAACTTCTGTAAGAAGTCGTATGACAGTTTAAATATAAATGGACAGTCGTTAGGTTTTAAAACAATCTGAACAATCTGCTATGTCATATTTTCTCTATCTCAAGCGGTTTTTTAGATACTGTACATTCAGAAATTATTGCGAGTTTTTTTATTTTATTAATGTGAATAAAGCGACTGACTGGGTGATAATCGCAATAATAAGAACTTGTATTTTGATATCTGATACAAATAAGTGTATGCAGATTTTTCCTGAAATCGCAATAAAAATCTCGCATTTTTGTCCATTCTTCAAAATTCGCAATATTAAATGCACGTAATAATTTCTGAATATTTTTGCCATGTCGTCTATGTTTTTTCAGGCGGTATCATCGGACATATTTTTTAAATTCCATACCCCAATGATGATTATTGTCAATTTGATACCAATTGGTACAGTTGTTCCAGAAGAGAAGAGTTTTGTAAAGGTTAATGGATGACGGATGATGACGGACGGTAAAGGATGAGAATAGCTCACTTGACTCCAAAAAGGTATGTTAGAAATCAAGTCTACCGAAGAACTTATTACTGAGCTACACTGAGCTACACTCGGGGACTATCAGTTAATCAGCAGCGATATGCAAAAATTAGCATTAAACATTGAACTTAAACATTGTAAATTTAATCAACAAATTATGGTTAGGCTCTGAAAATATTAAATAATTAATTAAAAATAGTTAACCATATTATATGCATGTAGTGCTAGTATCACGTGGTCTAATGGTCAATGTACTTGAAACTTTTATGTTGCATTCATTAATGAAATAACACACAATAATCTCATTTTTTGAGTTTTAAACTGTTTCCTTAACTAAAATAAAGAATCTCAACCTTCGAAACATTCTGTCATGTCAGATTTTCTATATCTATAGCGACTAGATAATTATAGACAAAGCATGCATTTTATCCCTATGCGACAGTGGTGTAATAGCACAACATAAAAACAAACTTATGAGAGAAAGAGTGGTATATCAATGAAAAAAAAAGGAATATGGATATAAAATAATAGGATGCTTGAATTAAATGTTAGAAACGCCACTCAAATTTTAAGCAGACATATAGGCACTCATACCACATCTTCTTATATCTATATATGGTGTTCCGGGGGATAAATATATATACAATAATCGTTGCAGTTGTAAAAGCCCCGACGATGAATCTGCTAGGGTATTCAAAAATAATTCTTGGCTTCTAAACACCAAATACATTTATAATACATTTATTGTGTAAAATATGTATAAAAATATAAAGTTCATAATTTTCAATGTCTAATATTACCACGTGATATGAAGTACTGAACGCTTTAGTTGAGCAAACCTAAATATAGAAGCTGCCTTCTGGACCAATATGAAAAATGTATGTGCACAATATACAAATATCTCTCAAACAGAATACTTTGCAGGTATACCATGTCCACAATATGCCAGTTTAATCCGGATCAGAAAGGTCATTTTTGACATTGGATGTCCACACAATCCTTTAATTCTATTGTATACACACGTTTCAACAGAGAACGTTACAATGAAATAAACCATCATGTCTGCCTGCAGTAAATGTCACAATGGTGTAAGAGTCGGGCGCAGTACAAAACACAAGCCGCTTTGAAAACCGGACATGGGTGATCAATACATTGTTGATTGTAATTAGTATTACAAGAGTCACAATCTCGGATAGGAATCATCTCCACTGTAATTATTAAGCTGATGATAAGGAGTATCAACAAACTGCATGTAGTCCTTTTCTGAAAGCAGAACAAATACAAATGACGAATGCATTTAAACAATGTCAGATGAGTTACACTTTATTTAAAGTACATTAGAAAGATCAGTGTCTGAATTAAAAAATAAAATATATATATAATAGTTAAATATAGTAAGAATGGATCTATACCAGCTGCTGGGTTACCTAAAAGGGGTGTTACGTATTCCGGAGAGTAATCCCTGAACTACAGAATTCCATTACGGTTCTCGTTCTCAGTTTTTGTTACAGTCAATCATTAAAACAAAATTTACATGGAAATACGCCGTAAATATCTTTCATTGGGGATGGCTATGGATAACAGTATCTTTAATATAATTAGAAAATATAGAGAAAAAACGTCATGTTAAAAAGAAGTTAAAAACTCCTGTTCCAAAGATATCTTCACCCTTTTGTTCAAATTCAAAAACAAAGATGGCAAGTTACTGATAAAAAGTGCAAACATTTGTTTACAGTGCTTACTAAAGAAAAGTTAATCACAACAAACTCGGTTGTAACTCATCTCTAAAGCTGACATTATTTTTATAAGATGCTACACATGTAAGCATAATAAAAAGAAACAAAATTAAGAGGACAATTTTCCTTCATTATGCGTTAATTGTTTTATGGAAGGGATCCAAATCCAAGTTTTAATCTAATTTATGATCTAATTTATGATCTAACTAATGTTTACAGTGCTTACTAAAGAAAAGTTAAGCAACACAACTCTGTGGTAACTCAACTCTGCGGTAACACAACTCTGCGGTAACTCAACTCTGCGGTAACACAACTCTGCGGTAACTCAACTCTGCGGTAACACAACTCTGCGGTAACTCAACTCTGCGGTAACACAACTCTGCGGTAACTCAACTCTGCGGTGACTCAACTCTGCGGTAACACAACTCTGCGGTAACACAACTCTGCGGTAACTCAACTCTGCGGTAACTCAACTCTGCGGTAACACAACTCAGCGGTAACACATTTCTGCGGTAACACAAATCTGCGGTAACTCAACTCTGAAGCTAATTTTATTCTTAAAACATTCAAATATGAATTAAAACAAAAAGAATTGTTTGCTCTATATGTAAAACAGAACAAATACCAGTATGTAAATATTAGTTAGAAAACAAATTTTAGATGGTCAGTTTTACACTAACATGCTTTCATTAAAGTTTTGATCTAATCTATGAAAATATAAACATGCAAAACATTTGTTTACAGTGCGTACTAAAGAAACGTTAAGCAAAACAACCGTGTACCTCAACTCTGAAGCTAACAGCTAGCACTGCATGGATAAAGCCAAAGGATTTCGAATATCGGGCAAAAAATCAAAAACAAGAGGAGCGAATATCCTAAAATCGGATATAACAAAAGCTGTAAATTCACGACCATTGTCATGTACCAGGTTATTGGGCGCAACAAACATTGTGAAAACATCAATAATATCGAAAGTCACCTCTGAAACACAATTTGACGTGAGAGCTCTAATGTTATGCGATTTTATCGAAACGTATATAGATATAGGAAGATGTAGTATGAGTGCCAATGAGACAACTCTCCATCCAAGTTACAATTTATAAAAGTAAACCATTATAGGTTAAAATATTTAGATATCAATTGAAAGACAGAATTGTTCGTTCCATGAGTTAAACAGAAGAACAATTACCAGTACATAATCCAACTCTGAAGCAGCTAGCTCCTTTTTCTTTAATTAGCTAAGATATATCAATTAAAAATAGAATTGTCAGCTTCATAAAAATAACCCAGCAGAACAAATACCAGTATGTAAGCATGATAATAAGAAAATAAAGTTTAGAATGCAATTCTACTTTAATACGCTTTATGTAAAGTTTGTGTGGAGGGTTCCGACTTACAGTTTTAATCAAATTTCTAAAATTATAAGAATTGTTGACTTTATACAACCAAAACATGTAATTCAGTGGTTGTCGTTTGTTGCTCTGTAACATATTTGTTTTTTCGTTCATTATTTTGTACATAAATTAGGCCGTTAATTTTCTCGTTTGAATTGTTTTACATTTGCCATTTCGGGGCCTTTTATAGCTGACTATGCGGTATGGGCTTTGCGCATTGTTGAAGGCCGTACGGTGACCTATAGCTGTTAATTTCTGTGTCATTTGGTCTCTTGTGGAGAGTTGTCTCATTGGCAATCATACTACATCTTCTTTTTATATGTACCATTCAGAAAGTCAAATTTGTTCAAAGAGTTATAGGGAATAACACGAGTTTTCAACTTGAATAATTAAGCTGAAGGCAGAATTCGATTTAACTCTGACAGTGCAATGATTTGTTACTTCAAATTTACACGATCAGTAACTTCGGCAAGCCAAACGAGCTTGAAAATGTTTTTAATACATGTAGTATTAACTTTTCTCCAGTCGTTGATAATTCATATAGGTATATGAAAAATTCTCTTTTTTTTATATAAAAATCAATGAGATCGTTTAATTTTTTTTATATTTATTGGGAATTTTAAGTCAATATTAAGAGAAGAAGTAATGGCAGTAGAAATACAAACTATAAAGTACCGAAGTTGCGTCCTATTTTCAATTAAAAAAAAAAAGGAGCACCACGTGCTAACAACATTTTTTTTTATGATAGAACAGCGACAAATCAGTAATTTGGGCAACTGTATGAGCTTTAATAATATGCTGTTTTCATAACAATCCATTTATTTGTAGGTAAATAACTATTTCAAAAACATACTGTGCGTTAACAAAGCTTTCGGATGGTACGATACAGTCATATGTCCCATGGGTGCAGTAGAAATAATTTAGTATGCCCATGTCATTCCTCTACTATATGTATGTTTTTATAGCTGCAAGTTTTTTATTTGTGATTTTTACACTTCCGATATAACTAAATTTTGTATATATATATTTTTTTTTTTTTTTAATTATTCATTACGCAATTGATGTTCTTTGATATTATCTTGAATTATTCAAGCTTTTGAACAGTCATGTTTTAAACGATACATTTTTTTCTGTAAAAAATAAGATTAAGTGTAAATTTCAGTACATAAATTATGCAATTGGTAAAGTTGACTTTAGGTTTTTGCTGATTTTATAGGCCTTTTTGTACTTGAAAGCGTTTTATTTTTTTTTATCTCTTTAAAATGTTGTGTACACGTGTTATGAAAATTACTCCAAAAACACGTGTAGTTTGCACTGCAATCTTTTTATTATTAATGCGTGTTCTAAAACAAATATAGTAGGTTTCGGCTTCATCATTCTATTGAATATACAGTTTGTGTCAATAATCATGGTAATAAACTTACCATTTTGATCTATGTTATTCCGATATAAAATTTTGCCGCCGAATGTTATTTCAAACAAAAGTAGTCTTATTTATACAATAAATGCTAAGTAATTTTATGTAACTGCAGTCCATTAAGTGTCATATCCGGGTATAAGTATACTCTAACCGCTGAATATAAGTGGCCGTATTGTTTTGTGGTGATGTTGTTTACTATCTGTTTCCCCCTTTTAAAGGGAATACATGTCTTTATCTTTAAAGATGTAAAATTTAGTACGGGGAAAATATTTATTATTTGTGAAATATGAAGACGATTCAAGAGAGAACAAGTAAAATATTTGTTTACGTTTTAAATAAGGAGATAAACGGAATTCTGTTTCTTGTCGATTAGGTAATGGCATTTAATCGATCCAGAATCTACTGCTGAGGAGAAATTATAAATCATAAATCGTGGTTCTGAATGATTTAAATTTTGTAGGTCACATTTCTCTATTATTTATATTTTTTGCTCATTATTCTCTATTCTTTATATTTTAGCACACCATTATTCTTTATTATTTTTTTTGGCCTATTTTTATTTTCCCCCATTCTTTATTATTTGACCCAATTTTCTACAATATTGGCCCATTATTCTCTATTCTGTAAAAATCCCATCCAGACTCTCTTTAATGATCCGAATAAAACACTCTACATGCTATAAAGTTGTTATAAATGCGTTACTTATATAACTTTTTTACTGATCAAAAGCGGTTGCAAAGCAGAATTAGAGAAACATATTTAACCATCCTAGCTTTACTTTGTTTCGTTGGTGTAAACCGTCTCATTGACATAAACATCACAGCTCCTTGTTTCATTTTAAAGGAGAAGGTCCTCGGTAGCTGAGTGGTTTAAGTAGTTTGTCTACTGTATCACTAGATTGTCAACACTGAGATTGTGATATCGAACCCAGCACGTGGCATGTGCGCTCGACTTCAATCTTAGTTGACCAGGATTGTCAGTTGTTTCTCTTGCAAAAAATTGATGGTTCCCTCCGTGTTCTCTGTCTTCCTCCACCAATAAAACAATTACCACCACATAAATGCAATATTTCAAACTCGCTGATTTTTTTTATTTTACAGTAAAATCGCACGTTTCATTAAAATGATGTCAGTTTCTTTATATTTTAGCGTTAAAAAAAATGATTCATTGACAATATTTTATTCTTAATCGCTACCAAGACCGACGGAATTTTCTGAATCATTTTTTTTCATCTTTTCTTTATGAAACGATGATAAAGGCGGTTTTCGTTTTGTGAATATCTACGTGAGCTTTAAAACATAGTGGCATTTATTTAAACAAAATTGTGTCCCTATAAAATGAAGTCATATCAAATAACATGTGTTGCTTTTAAAACAACTGTATGATATAGTTACATAGAAATGCTATCAGCAAAAAGTTCAGATTGTGGCAATTTAACCAGAAAAACACAAGAAAGTACAGAGATTCATATTGCTATACAAAAGCAGTAATAAGATATCAATTTGATGATAGAAAAAAGATTTCATTCCAAACCATAACTTTTCATTCCAAATCCATAACCATGAAACATCTTTTGAAAGTGTTACTTCATCTGGATAATTTGAGATAATGACACTATTCTTGTTTTATCAAAACCAATTGTTCTTTTAAGAACAAGAGAAAAGATAAAATAATTATTTATTACTTCTATGTAAATCAGAGGTAGATTTCTTATATCCGAGGGGCGTTGGCATATATAAATATGCAGCGACAAAGTTAGTAGTATACCATAGTGCATTCACTGGTGTCATTTCCGCTTAAACCTTTTAGTATTTGTATAACCACAGGTTACAACAAAAGATGCAATCCACACTTGTGGTTAAGAATTATTTTTATATTTAAATTTCTATTGTATTTAATGTTATTTGAAACATTTTCTTTCATAAGTTTTTCTTTTTCCTAATTTTTCTCCCCCTTAGTGTTATTAACATTATTATTTTTTGTTAATAGTTTAAATCTGCTACAGATTTAGAAAACAGTTGAAATCGGAGGGATTTCAATGACCAAAAACACTTATTGGTATCTTGAAACTACCAAAAGTTCAAAGAAACAACTTTAGATAAGGCCGTTTTACTTTTTGATTGATTTTTATTTTGCCTTATGTGACAAACGAGAGGCGATAGAAACCAGAGGGATATTCAAACTCATAAGTCGAAAATAAACTGACAATGCCATTGTTAAAAAAGAAAAAAAAAGACCAACAGACAAACAACAATACACAAAACGCAACATAGAAAACTAAACACTGAGCAACACGAACCCCACCTAAAACTGGGGTGATCTCGGGTGCTCCGAAAGGGTCAATTGCTCATTCTTTGTTATGGTGTTTGTAGAGATTTTGTTAAACATGAAGATATTTTTTGCAGTATTTTTGACATTAATTATATACTTTCTTTCATGAGCTGAACCCATGGACGACTTGTGCATAGACATATAATAAAATGGCCTCATCCTTTCCGACAGTCAGAACCTTAGGTTCGTCAGGTTGGCTGTGTTGGATGTATAAATACGCAGCCACGTCCAGTCGTAATGGCGCCAAATAATCTGATTCCACGTGTTAAAGGAGTGTAAAGCTCTCTTTACGATAAAGAACGTTTCAAAATACTTTCCAAATGCTCCGTGAATGGTCATTTGCAAACATATCTGATGGTATCCAAATTCACCTCTCATCCATGGGAATTTCGAATTTCTTGAACTCAATCCGAGTCCACCAACGTTTCACAACATACACACTAAATATTTAACTAATTGTTTAATTCATCATCTTCATGAATCCATGAATAATTAAAATAACCTTGATTTGAGGTATGATAGAAACCATGACCCAAAGGGGTTATATTCATCCTATTTATCTTGACAAGATGACGTATTTATGTTAAGACCTACAAAGCACCAAAAAATACTAAATAGATGTATTTGAAAATTATTCCAAAAAAGTATCTGATTTACCAATTGAATTTTAAAATTCAACCATAGTTTATGAAGCAAGCAGCAAATTTGATACATTATGGTAATCTGTATTAAAGTTTGTCTTTGAAGTAGTATATCATTGGGTCTCTGCCACAGATCATGGACTGAGTCGTTCGTCCTGGGATTATAGTACTGATTATGCTTTATATAAAAAAAAATCTTTTAATTTTCAAGTTGATTGTGGAAAATCTAACAAAAGGTTTTTCTGACAAATTTACTTATTCCACACTTTCGTGTATATGTTAGCGGAAATAAGTGAAACTGGACATTAAACTGAAATCATAGGCAATAAGCTAACGCATCGGCTGAAATGTTCAGGCATTAAGCTTATTTCCTGAAATATGATGATGATTATTCAACATCTTGCCAAACATAATTTCAGGCAATAAATGAACTTTGGGATTTTTGCTTTATATTCCATATAAATGTACATACGGTGAAATATTCTTGATATAAAGTATTATTTATATCATATTCCACATATTAATATAAATTAAAATAACAGATCTTCAAATTTTAGTATTTTTTTTATATCCATACGTGACAGAATTAACTTGTATTTCTTTATGGTATTACAAATGTCTGAATTCATTTGAAGAAAATTCGCACTTCACTGGTCGACATGGTTTTGGTATGGTCAAAAGTAGACAAATATAGATATGAATTTTTACTCAAATTATCTTTCCAATGATTTTATTGGATATGTAAAACATATGCCCCCACGCAATCGTGTCTTTTTCACCTCATAATCTGTATCATTAGCATTTAAGTGACATGTCTACTAAAGACGAATCTTTGCGGATTAAATTTGAATCAGTGAAAACAAGGAGCATATACCCAAGAAAGTATAATATCTTTTGGCAAAGATTGAACTTTTACCTTTTAGAATCCCCAGAACAGACGCCAACTATAGACTATCACAATTTAAAAAGGTATGGTATGTTTAGCATTGTAGGCTCATTGGTAATCATACCACATCTTCTTATTTTTATATTTGAAAGGTTAACAGTAAAGTAAAGCAGAATGGTGAGGAATATAAAAAAAAAACATATGTTTTTCTAGAGGAACTGTATTGTCCTTTGGAAAAGGTATACATACACAGGTCGTGGCGACAGAGACCGTATGATTTATCCAACTTAATAATGCCTATGCAAATATTTGTCGTGATTCCATGGCTATGCAAATATTTCTCGTGATTCCATCAAACTATTTCTTTCACTTTGTAAAAATTGTAACATGAAGAAAAAGTATTTAGGGAAGGGAGTAGTAGTAGTGAAACCCATTCTATTCAAAGAGTTCAACAGTAGAAGACAGGTAGATTTCCATTCAAACCCAGATGGAAACTAACTAGTCATTTTTTAGGGCCCTTCATAGCTTGCTGTTCGGTGTGAGCCAAGGCTCCGTGTTGAAGGCCGTACTTTGACCTATAATGGTTTACTTTTACAAATTGTGACTTGAATGGAGAGTTGTCTCATTGGCACTCACACCACATCTTCTTATATCTATATACGTTTCGATAAAATCGCATAACATTAGAGCTCTCACGTCAAATTGTGTTTCAGAGGTGACTTTCGATATTATTGATGTTTTCACAATGTTTGTTGCGCCCAATAACCTGGTACGTGACAATGGTCGTGAATTTACAGCTTTTGTTATATCCGATTTTAGGATATTCGCTCCTCTTGTTTTTGATTTTTTGCCCGATATTCGAAATCCTTTGGCTTTATCCATGCAGTGCCATTAAAAATTTTGCCCGCTGTACCAAGTCAGGAATATGACAGTTGTTATCCATTCGTTTGATGTGTTTGTTTTTTTGATTTTGCCATTTGATTGGGGACTTTCCTTTTTGAATTTTCCTCGGAGTTCAGTATTTTTGTGATTTGACTTTTTACCCCCACTTTTCTTTTCCTAATTTTATTACATACAGTTTAAAAAGCCATATTTGAAAATCTTATAAAAATCCTTGTTTTTTGTCAGTGTTTTTGAAAGAAAAAAAGGTGCCAATGTTAAATGTATGAATATCTAGAGAGAATCATTTCCCGACAAATTTTCAAGGGCTTATATCTCAAAAACAAGCACACGGACCGTTAATTTTTTTCTGCTTTTTTAGTTCTTTTATTAATATACTATCAATTTATAACAGTCTTTTAAAAAAGCTTGTTATTTTGAAACAGAGTAGCGAACATCCTTAAAACTAAAACGGCCAGAACTAGTGACTTTATTTTAGGTAGTTGACATTTTAAACTACAGTTCACACCATGTTAACATGTACCAAATGTATTTAAACTTTGATTTAATGTCTTTTTATTTACTCGCATTTACATTTAGGCATTAAGATTAATGCCTGGACACATTTCTCAGGCTTTAAGCTTAAATCCAAGGATTTAGTAATGATGCCCATTATCATTTAGGCAATAGACTTACTGCCTAGGCGTTAGCTTATTGCCTAGGATTTAAGCTTAATGCCTAATTTCACTTATTTTTTCTTGAACATGATTAATTTGGTATACATCCGTATAACTTGTGACAGTACTGCTTATAAAGTTAAAAACAGGAGATATATTTTAACGTTATTTATTTTTTGCAAAACGAGTGACACATATAGGCATTCGTAGCAATAAGGTGTGGCGACTGCACATCTTTTTCATAATTTTAAAATAGCATTTTTCTTAGACATCACTAACGGGAAAATGTAGTTTTTTCTTTTTCAAAGAAATCTTTACTGGCACACTTGGATAAATTCAATACATTGGATATCACTCGTGCAGTAAAAATGATATGTTAGTTTTCGGTACTCGGAAAAGGTTATCAACGAACCAATAACCTTTGACACAAACAATTTGTTTATAATAAAAAATATATTATTATAAATAACAGTGCATTCAAAATAACACAATTAGTACAAGAAAACTTTTTTTTTTTGATTTTTTAGTAGAATTATGACGTGTTTACATTTTTTCATTTAAGTTAGGATGGGTCTTGTCATAAAGATCCATTTTAATTTCTCTTTTTGATTTTAGACTTACCTTGTAAAGTTTATTCCAGAAACACGTGTTGTGCGCGTGGGTGCCATTTTTTCAGTTTTGGTACATCTCTGCATTTACGACGTCAGCTTAAATCTCATTTAATGGAAGATTTGAATAATAGCAATGCAGTCAAACTATTATAAATATATGAATCATATATTATTTAGTTGTTTTGATCAAATACTGCGAAACTAATGTTAAATCACGTGCGAAGAAAGTACAGTGAACGACCTTGCAGTTCTTGAAATGGTTAAAAACATGTTTACACTTTAGCTGAATAAGCTTTTGTGTCATTTAGTACAAAAATGGCAATTTTTGAATGTATGAAGTAACACGAGTTGCTACATTCAAGGCCTTATAATCACTCCCCCAGATATTATAATAGATATATAAAAAAAAATGGGCAGATTTGATAAGAAAAAAGAAAATTCGATGCAAATAAATTCGTATATACATTTATTTAATGGAACGTTATCATTACTGTTCAAACTCTTGAGAAATGTTAGAGAATCTTCAACGATTAATATTATTATAATAACTCTTTTGGGGGTTTGGAGGGGCCTGTTGCAAAGCAAAATGTACTGCCCTTATCCACCAATCCCATTTGTTCAGTCGAGTCCCTTCTTCCCGATCAATTCACGTAAGAAAAACGGTATATTGGGTTTACTGTTAATTTGTTCTCATCCTGACTGAATATGCATAAAATATTTGCCACTGGACGTTACTTTAAGAATCATAATCAATCAATGATTATTTGTAACATTGAAAGTAAAAAAAAAACATATTTTATTATTCATTAGAAGAAATATACAATATACATATATATTTTCTATAATGTAAATATAAAAAAAAAATTAAAGGGAAAAGGGCGTTGGTATATATATAATACTTTGCGAGTTGGGTGTTTAAACACAGCAAATCAAACGCACCTTGTCATCATTTGGTGTTCTATTCTGTACATATAACACTTATATACTTGACATAACACATAAAATAGAGTGTATAGTTATGTAAATTGATTAATAGGATATTCCACGTGACGATTGCGGTTAAAGGTTATTCATACAGCAACTTAAAAACTAGAGACTCCAAATCTTTAATCAAAATTGTGTGACAACCTTTCAATAATCTGGAATCGAGTAAAGTTATAGATACATTCAACAGAAACATCTGACACATACCTTCTCAACAGACCAAACCATGAATCAGCAAAACACAGATAAGAAAAAAAAGTGACAAAGATGATTCATTTTTATTCATAGCCTAAACGGATTTCATTTTTTTTTCTATTTGATATAAAACCTCATGAGACATCATATTGGTTTTGTTGTCTCATCCCACTTCAATATCAACCAATATAAAACATAAGGAGACGTGGTACGATTGCCACTGAGACAATTATCCATCCATAACTACCAAAGGACAAAATAAGAAAAGTTACATGTCAAGCTATATAGGCCTATGGATTACTAAATGTGAAACAATTCAAAAGAGAAAACACCGGCGGCCTGATTTTAACTATATAAAAAATCATTAATGGCCGACAGTAACAAATAACAGCCTTTGAATAACAGGCTCACCTGTCCTAAGTCAGGAATCTGATGTTCAGCAGTTGTCGTTTGTTGATGTGGTTCATAAGTGTTTCTCGTTTCTCGAAGGGGGCGGCGGCGGCGGTGGGGCTAGGATGAAATTTGAAAAAAAGGCAGGATGAGCAACTTGGCCCAAAAAAAGGCAGGATGAAAATTTATGTAAAAAAGTCAGGATAAACTGATAAAAAAGGCAGGACCGAATAGAGTGAAAAATAAAAAGGCAGGACAGAGATTACAACTAAAAAAAATGCAGGACAAAAATTTTCATCCTAGAACCCCCCCTTCCCCCTCCCCTCCCCCCATAAAAATCAAATGGTAGCTCCCTAAGAAGTACGAAATCTTGGTGCAGAATGAGAAAAGCTTGAAGTGATGTTATTAATTATGTTTAATATAAATCTTTCTTGTCTGCTAACCCTTGTGGAGCCGCTGAGATCTCTAAGGTTTTTGGCGGGGTTCGTGTTTTGTGTTTTGTAGACTATTGTTTGTCCTTTCGTCTTTTTTCGTATATTTGCAATGGTGGTGTCGGATGGTTTTCATATTGTCCGTTTGGAATGTTTTCCCTCTTTTTAGTAAGTTTTGTTAAAGTGGTTGTGCCTTCTTAAGTGGAAAGGGCATTCTCAAATCAAGCTTTCTTAATATGCAAATGCTTAAGGATATCAGTTTAATGTTACTAAGAAAAAAAGAAACTAGTTGTAGATTTGAACTCATCACTTTTTACATATAATCTCGAGTACGGGCATGCTCAGTTGTTGATATAAAGGTTTCAGTCCAGATTGATAGTTGACCTTCTTTTTTTTAAAATCCTTTTTCATAGCTCATTGCGATTGATGATTGATATGACAATTTCTTTCAAACGGATTTTCATTTTCTAAAGTACATACTATTTACAGCAGAGGCTCGAATTATGTCATACAACTAAAATTAATTCTACTTCGTATGAAACGAGAAATAAATGAACAAAAATGAAAGGAAAATTGAAACCAATCTAATACCAATATTAGACTGGATGGGGTTTACAGAATAGAGAATAATGGGCAAAGAGTGCAGAATAAAGGGGGAAAATAACGAAGAGAGAAACATAGACGCAAAAAATACAGAATAGAGAATGATGGTGGGGTAAAATTTAAAGAAAAGAGAATAATAGGCAAAATAAATAAAGAATAGGACATAATCGTTTAAAAAATAAAAAAATAAAGAAATGAAGGAAACCCCCATCCAGTCCCTAATACAGTCTATATATCCCTGAACTTGATGACATAGTTTACTTATGACGTACGTGCATTTCACTTAACCAACTAAATAAGAAATGTTTCAAATAAAGCAGCAGATTTCCTTATACAAACACAAATTATTCATTATGTTTCGTACATGATAAAAGAGTTAAGTCAAAAGTTCAATGTTTCATAAATTAAGTCATTTCGATTGAATAGTAATGAGTTTATCGTCTTTACATATCTTTCAAGTTAATGCATCTAATCGAAAATTTATGTTTTTACATTTGATCCGTAGACTTATTAAATAAACCATAAACATTAATATTTGTAAGATATTCGTGTTAACAAAACGTAGTGAACATACACAATTAAGTCTCAAATCGAGCTAATAAAATGATCATTGTAATGTATGATATCTTACACATTGTTAAAGAAATACGCCAATCGTGTTTCACGTATGATTTGAAATGTCTGTATGTCTACAATTACACTTCAGGTAATTGAACGAATGGGTTACAGTGAATAATCAAGACATATTGTCCAAGAACTAGTTCTATTTTTCATGCGTTTTTAAGGAGTACTGTTTTGAAGATGTGTGCAAAACGTTCTGATTACCTATAGGTTAGTCTTGGCTTATGCCAAACAATAACTTGAATAACACGAATTTATATCGTTATGTTCCATTGAAGGCAGAGAGCCTTTGTTAGGGTGACAATTTAACAGCATAGAATGAGAATTGTCTCTTCTTGATGTTGTCTTGAGTCATAGATTTGAAATAGCGACAACAACTGTATTTACGTTCTTGTCGGCAAATTTTATACATTAATCGAAATTTATCACTACAAAACGTTTATTATTGTGCGTGTCTATTAATAAAACAAACCTATTTTATTTTTAGAAATTTACTTGTGATGATATAAACGTCACATAAAATACGTCACTTTTTGTGACGTTTATCCATTCATGTGACGCGCAGTTTATAATTCGTTTGTGGTGTCCTGTTGTGCTGTCGTAAATTCATGGGAAGTGTCCGTTGTTATTCTGCGGTTTACATATTGTAATGTACTATTATATTATTTATTTATGTATTTCTCTGCTGAGTGTTCTTGCGCGTGTTTGTACAGTATTCCTGTCACGTAGTGTTGTCATTTTAGCAATATTTTTTTTACATTGCCATATTAGCGGGAGGTTTGGCTAGCATTTAAACCAGGTTCATGCCCTCATTTTCCATTAAAATGTCCTGTACCAAGTCAGGAATATGGCTGTTGTTATCAGACAGTCCGTTCGTATGTTTATTGGCGTTTGCTTTTGTTGTAGTTCAGTGTTTCTTTTGTTCCGTTTTTACTCTTATAGTTGATGTTTTTCCCTCGGTTTTAGGTTGTTACCCGGATTTGGTTTTGCTTAATCGAATTATTACTATTGAACAGTGGTATACTACTGTTGCCTTTATTTATTCCAATCATAGTACTATTTATGTATATTGTCTGTCAATCTGAACAAGGACCTCTGTTCAAATCTCATAAACAAATTTAGAAGATCTAAATCAAGGTAAAAAACAAAAACGGAGGGACCTCCAAAAAGCGCAAGACTGAAAGCGTCAATACGGTAAGCTTTTCCTCCTATGCATTCATCCCACGCCATGCAAAGTCAAACTCTGTCAAAATATGACAAACGGGAATAAAACACCATCTTTAAATTAACAAATCAGACAACTATATTTGTACCTAAAGATCTTAGAGTGCGAAAATATGTCGCTACTGATTTCTTACACAGACACATCGTATTGGTCAACCAATTTGTGTTGTGACCGTAAAACATATGTAGATAAACTCATCATAAATACCAGGATTATAGTTTAGTACGCCAGATGCGCGTTTCGTCTTCATAAGACTCATCAGTGACGCTCGAACACAAAAAGATAACCACATATCTTTTAAAAGGATAAACACTTTAGGATCTTGGGTTTTATTCAAGTGTGGTTCGACAATATCTAATGCGGTATTGTAACAAATTGTGAAACCTCGCGAACAGGTTAGGCCTACAAAGCTCAGATACATGACCCCAAAATAATTAGGTGGTGCAGGATAAATGTTAATTATACGAATGTTTACAATTTCACAGAAAAAGAAATTAAAAAAGAAGCAAAGATACCAAAGGGACATTCGAACTCATAAGTCGAAAACAAACTGATAATGCCACGGAAAACAAAAGACAAACAATAAAAAAAAACAAATAACAGTATACAAAACTCAAGATAAAAACTAATGACTGAGCAACACGAACTCAATCAAAATACGGGAGTGAATTCAGGTGCTCCGGAAGGGTAAGCAGATCCTGCTCCACATTTCGCACCCGTCGTGTCGCTCAAGTAAGTACACACCCGGTGGTAAGTTTAATCCGGTAGGTAACATTCGATGAATAGAAAACGGGATTGCGGTTACGATAATTGGAAAATATTCGTCGCCAACTGTGAAACAGATATTCCATAACGGTCAATCAACTCGTGAAGGCGTTCGTAAAATTTCGTTGGAATTATTTCAACTTCACCACTTTGAAATATAGCTTCCGTGTGCAGGAGACGCAATCTCTGGAATATGGTATATACTCCATATGCAGACGTTGCAGGAATATTGCTACATAAAAATGGAAAGTTCACATTTGGGAAGCTGAAATCGTCTCTTTTGTCGTAAAGTTTTAGTCTTCTTTTGTCGTAAAGTTTTGTTCTTAACTGTAGTGTATTAAAGTGGATAGATATTTATAAAGATAAACGTGAAAGATGCAGCTGTTTTTTTCTCTTTTTAAAAAAAAAAGTACAAATCATTTTATGCAAGACCTATTTTTACGGATTGTAGCACACAAGTACTGCTGAGTAATAATGTTTTAAAAAATTCATTTACATACAATGTTGCACTTTACTCACAGGCATTATACAATATTAAAGGAGAAATGAAAACTAATTGTTAAACACATGTTACTTAATTATCTTATGGTGTGCATTACCCCGTAGAAGATATTTAAAACCCATTTCAACACAATACAAGGAATTATGAAAAATCAAAAAGATTGTAAGTATGTTTTTTTTTACTTTAACACCCACAATGCAATGTTAATACAAATAATGCATTTATTATTGGTTCAATGCATATTTGTGTTAATAAATAGTTTTAGTTAAAATTGTATTATGCCCATGTGATGTGTACTTTAACGTTTATATCTGATGGTCAATTCAGCTGTTAAGATAACTATATATACACATATGCAAGTGTCTGTTCTAAGTCAGGTACCCCGGATGGTTGTTAAATGTCAAATCCTAATGTCATGTTTTATTTTCTTATGTGCGATTATTTTACAAATTTGGTGTTGATGGCAATCCATAAAATGACAGTTCTGATAAAAAAATTAAATGTAAATTTATGATCGCCTTTAGAAGTTGTAAGCTCATTAGAGTGCATGAGTTGATAGGAAACATATAGCGCTATCCTATGTGTAGATTATGCGTATGTTTTTATATATAATCATAGTTAACACTTTGTCTTTCTCTAAACAGAATAAAAATATGAAATATAAAGCGCTTTTGTTGCGTCAATCAATAGTCATTGTGTCTGTATAACTGCACCACTATGTCAAGACGGATAGGCAATATGGCTATAAACGTAACAATGTGTTTGCCCATGATCTGGGATTTCGTATTTGGATTTAGTATTTGTATCTGAACAAATCATGTACAGTCATTATTTCCTTTGCCTAATATATTTATAAAAGTGAGATCTTTAAACTTTGAAGTTGATGCTGTGTTAGATATAGATGTTATTTTCTAATAATGGTTAAATGAAATGTAGTTTCTGAATGCCTTGTTTGTCATCATAGTACTCTTTTGGAGCAATTGAGATCACTCCCGGGTTTTGGTGGGGTTCATCTTGGTTTCTATGTTGAGCTATGCATACTGTTGTTGTCTTTTGATAATTTTTATTTTTTTATCAAGGCATTATAAAAATGAGGAGATGTGGTATGATTGCAAATGAGACAACTATCCACCAAATTGTCAGTTTGTGTTCGACTAACGAGTGTCAATGTTCCTTTGATATCTTTCGCTCTCTTTTAAAAAAAGATAGCATTTTTAGATATGCAGGATCCATGTTATAAACGTTAACACAACTGTTAACATACAAAACACCAACAAGTTCTGTACATGATCTGTCTGGTTATACTATTGTCCTTTTGTAATGTTCTAGGTTCGAGAGAAGGTCAATACACTTTTTAATAACAAGAAGCATGAAGATCTAGAAATGAAAATCTGCCGACAAATTAATATTTACCTATTCTCTAAAATAACATATGTTATTTGAATTTGAATGAAAAACATATTCATTATTATACATCAAGGATTATATTGACATTTATCTTAGGGTGTTACATTCGACAAATAGTTGGACGTTACTTTTTGGTACTGGCTGTTTTTCAGTAATTTACAAATTTGACACTCACTAGTAATTTTTTTTAAAATCATCTTCTTACAGTACTAAATGAGTACCTTAAACGGATCAACATCATGAAATTGAGTATATTAATGGAGAGACCTTTTTATATACTTTTCAAATGTAAAATAATACTTTTGATTATAAATTCTTATCAATGGACAACTGTTTCATCAACGTTGAAAATTCCTTCCGTTGTGCCTGTTGTTAGTGAAGGTAAGTGGTTAATTACTTAGTTTATTTGACAACTACTTTTACACTGGATAACAATGACATTTAAGTACCCTATCAAAATACTAGAAATTTCAAATATGCAATTCAATAGTATGCCCCAACTCATTTAAATTTAAATGTTTTTGTTCTTCTATAGGTCCACGAAAGAAGCGTTTGTTTGTACTTGTGTATCTGTGTTCTCTTCTTTTTGTTATAAGTACTGACTTTTCATGCAAAACATGCAATCTTGATTTTTAGCAATAACGTTTTAAAATTTCTTTACATACAAGTTTGCACTTTATGCATATGTGTTATATGATATTAATTGAGACTTCCTGTAAAACAGTTGTCACTTAATTAATCTTATAAGATTCTTCAAGCAATCCTATGTTACAAGGAAATTGGAATTTGAAAAGATGTTCAGGTTGATTGTGACTTTTTGACCGGATTTCGATCCGCATGGCGGGTGTTTCATGCGTTTCAGGAAACGCTCACCCTGTCGACTCAACTGGTCTCACTCCTTTTGTAGTTCACTCTATTCCCTCAGTATTAGCTTGTTACCTTGATTTAATATTACTTTTTGAATCGATTTAAAAGATTTGAACATAGGTAATTTACCTCTGCCTAAATTATGTACATTTATGCAAATGCTGAAAAGTCTGAGATGTTTGAAAATTTGAAATAGTCTTGTCAAAGGTATCAGCACAGTACAAAACCACCTACTAATTGGCTTGTTTCCTGTCGACTGACCTGGTTTCACTCCTTTTAGAGACCATGTGATTCCTTCTGTGTTTGTGTGTTGTCATTATTTATCTATTCTTTATCGATTAATGAGGTAAGCTACTGTCACCTTAATTGTTCAATTCAGCCATTATAGAATGTTTCTATAAAGGCAACAGTAGTATACCGGTGTATACATTTTATTAAAAAAAGTCGGTAATATTTTGTTAACTTGATTTTTGAACCAATTTATCTTTTTGTCCCTTTGAACAATTCTTGCACATTTTTATGTTTCAAATATCTGAAAAGTATTCCTGAAATCATGCAATTCTTTATTTGTGGGTGCCTTGAACCAAATATACTCTGACAGGAATTTTTCGACAAGGTCGAAACAGTATTTATTTATTTATGTATTAATTTCCTCATAAGTATTTATGTATGAAATGTAATACAAACAATGTAATTTTTATCCCAAATAGAAATATTGCAACAGTTGTGTCATAAGAATTACGTAATGTGATAAAAAAATGAACTACGCAAAATAATAAAATGAACTTTTGATAAATCATGTCATGGACTTTCTTTAGTCATACAAGATGTGAAACTATTGTTATGACATGCACAGCGAGCAGCTGAGATCACCCACACTTTTTGGTGGGGTTCGTGCTGCTCAGTCTTTGGTTTTTTTATGTTGATTTGTGTACTGTTGTTTGTCGGTTTGTATTTTTCTATTTAGCTATGGCGTTGTCAGTTTATTTTCGACTTATGAGTTTGAATGTCCCTTTGGTATCCTTCGCCTATCTAGCTCTTTTGCTCTATAATATTTGTGTTCGTTATTGGAAGATTGTATGCTACCAAAGTATCGAGTTTTTGTGTGGTTCGTGTTTCATGGGATTACGTTTTTTATAAATTGTTTGTTGACCTTGTTTACCTTTTCATCGCCTATTGATTATTTTTGCCATAACGTTGTCAGTTTTGCTTTGACTTATGAGTTTTTAATGTTCTCTGGATATTAGAGCTTCAGCTAAATTAAACATATTTTAAAAGTAATTGGTGTCAATATTTAATTGTTTTGGCTTACAAATTGCAGAATTGAAACTAGTATATATGATAAATGACGATTTCAACTTTGCAATCACAAACTACCATTTTTTAAATTGTAAAGTTACTCTTGCAGCATACAAGGTATGCAGTTTTTTCAGGCTAGTACTCAAAATATATTCTGACGAAGCTGACTTTTATGTGCGTTATCTTGCCTTAACACAACAGAAACTTTACAGAGTTATAGATAAACAGACTTTCGAATACAAAACCACAATCCTCATCAACAGCTTATTTTATAATTAAAATTAATTTAGAAAAAAAAGGGTATTTTATATCGTGAAAAGGCCTAAACATAGAAATATAATATTTAAAACTAGTTCTGACATCCAAACTGCAAGTGCTACAAGTGTGATATCCTAATTTATTCCGTTTAGATGGTTCATTATTTCGATGGTTTCAGAGTATTGAAAACTAACAGGCCTCTCACAAACACTGTCAATTTAAGGACATTTCATGAAACCTGTTGAGCGACAGTTTCAAATAATAGCTGTCTCAACAAAACAAACAAATGACGTGGTAGGATTGCCAATGATACCTCTCTCAATAAAATTCCGAATGAATTGGATGTTAGCAACTATAGATTACCGTACGGCCGCTTAACACTGAGCAGAACGAAGACTGTATATTCACCTATAAAAAGCCAGTAAAATACTAGAATTGGCAGTACAAGACTGTATTGATTTATACGCGACCATTCTGAACTAGTCTAATTTTTCTCAATATACTTGACGATATTCGACTGTCTTGTATTCGACCCTTGTGTAGACCACACGTAGTTATTTTATCTATATTTCACCTGTACCAAACCTTTACTAAACCATATCTCAATATAATTTCAACAGTCTGAACCATACTGGACCCATTCTTATTCATACTCAACTAGTTTATTACTGGTTGAATAACCGCGAACTTGTAACTTACTCTAATCTATTCATCGCTCCATCAATATAGTTTGTTTGATATATGTCTTATCTTAAGTTAGCAATAACAAGCAAGTATATCTATGGATCAAATTGATTATAATGTTCATGATGTTTCTACATATTCAAATATTCGGCTTTGAGCGTTCCTGATGAAGGTAAATCCAGAAAAGCCCTTCTGACGCATGAAATTTATAACGTGTTGTTTTCATTTTTTACAGCACTGGGTCGATACCTCTGTTGGTGGACTATCAGTCCCCGAGGGTATCATCAGCATAGTAGTCAGTACTTCGGTACTGACATGATTTATAACAAAACTTTCTAAAATTGTCCGTTAATAAATTTTGAAATTATGAAGATTTGGCTTTTTTTAGGTCCTTTTTGGTCATACAGCTCTTCAACTGTTTCGATTCTTATATATCCTTGACTTTCAAATATTCGTTCCTGGTTAAGGTAAATCCAGAAAAGCGACGCATGAAATTTATAACGTGTTGATTTCATTTTTTATGCAAAAGCGATTAATTTCAACTGCATGTATTACTGTTTCTTCCTAACCAATGTTAAAACAAAGATTAAGCTTTGCAGCACAAATATGAAGCATCAATATCCACATTTGACAGTTAACTACACAGTCAGCTAGATGAACAACTTACGCCCAACAGATGGCATTATTTAACTCACCCAGCAATGACGTTGTGTAGGTTTTAAATGATTGAAAAGATTATAAAATATGATACTGTGGATTCATTATCATTCGTGGAATACCAATTTTCGTGGATTTCATGGGTAAAGGTAAAGCACGAATTTCAATGTTTGACAAAGTACACATTTCTATAAGCTAATATGCAGACTTTAACAAAACCACGAAATCAAATATCCACGAAAATACAATTTTTCCTCAATCCACAATAATTGGTACCTACGAAAATGAATGAATCTACAGTATTGTATTGGACACATTTGTGATTGACTGACTAAGGTTTAAAAACAGCAATCATATCCTGTATAACGTAAGCATGAATTTCAACATTTATATTGTAATTTGCATAAAGTTAATAATTGTCTGATAAAATTTGATACTAATTAATTTGAAGAGCTATTGTTTTAAAAAAAATATCACCCCTGCATAATTTATATACATGTTTATCATAATCCTTTAGCTTCCTCTAAGTATCAGTTTATGGTCGATTATGGTTCATATTTGGTTTACTCAAGGTGGAATAAAATCAAGTATGAAATCAATTACAATTTTGACCAATTCAGAATGGTCAAATATAAACCAGTACTGTAACAGTCAAGCGAAAATAGTGGCAATTTCAGACTTTAACTTGTTTAAAAGCGCGTGATTACCTCAGCTGGCATCCTGCAATAGCGATCCCAAATGTTATCTTGCATTCAAAATTATGTGCCGTCTTTTATTTTCCTGTTTGATTAAGTAAACATCCTTTTGGTAACTATTCTGAGCAGGCTTTTATTGTGTGTTTATTTGAATAGTTCAAGGGAAAGGTTTATGTGCATAAATAATGGTCTAACATGACCACAGTGTCTGTGTGCATTAACCAGGGTATCTGGACCATGTGTTGATTGTCATCGTTATTCTATAAACGTCTCTTATAAACGTTTCTTGGATGCGTCGGGTGTTTGTGATTAGTGATTTGCGTCTTACATGTTTTTTTAGAATTTTTGTTCTCCTTTTGATATAATGGTTCTAATAAATAGAAAAGAACTTAATTGCAGATATACACGTCCATGACACAGCAATTCGATGGCTCTTATATTCAAAGACAAGTAGAGGTGTATCATTTTTGCCATGAAGATTCAAATGAAACAAATGTAATATCATTTACAGCATTAAAAATAAAATCGGTTCAATATTTTGGATTGAGTAACAGTGAATTTAGGTATATAACTGTTAATCTGTATATTTAAGAAAATATGAATTGATAACAGAGAATGTATCATCTCATTATCTGCAGGCATTGTAAAAAAATATACCTTCAAGTGTTATTTCAATTGGGTCTTTAACAATACATTGTGTATCATATAAAATAAAATGATTATTTATTCATTTTTATACTGCAATTGGGTGTCTTATCAAACATTAACAGCCCAAGAGATATCGCTAGCCTGTATTTGTATACTATACAGATATCGCTTTAAAGCTCCGCCCACTGCCGTACAACTTTTGGGTATTGCTGTTGACGAGTGTTGTATGAACTTTCTTGACCTCAGGATGTGTATATTGCAGTCGCATTCCAATGACGTATTGCTTGACCTTATGTGAACAATAGATTAATTTACGTTCTGTTTGTTTTCAACCATTATTTAGAGAAATATGAAATAGAAATGAAAATATTTTGTCTTCCATTCTTTTAATTTTATATTCTATATGTCATAAATGCATTTCATGTGTAACACACAAAATCAAACCATGCAACAATGTCAAAATTCAGTGAATGTCACGGTCAGTTCGAAATTCTGAATCGTAGGACAAATCATACACTTTTGTCTTAAATCGGACAATGTTTTGTTATTTCTTTTTACTGTTGAAATTAGTTGTTATGTTATAATAAATATTTATTAACTTTGAACGATGTATTATTGGTGACTATGCGAGATTCTTTTCGGCGTACCGGTCATCAGCTGATTGTGTGATTTTTTTTAATATTACTACGCAGGCCTCAAAGGTAAAATAAACAAAAACTAATAAATCGAAAATCGAAAATAAATGCAATAAATGTGAGTTTTTTTGTCTTTCAAATCAAAAACAATGTACAAAATTAATTGCAGGATAAAGACAATAAGTGTTTAGTGTCTTTAAATATCAGCTGTATTTGTACTCGGCTCGAAAGAAACAGGAGTAATAGCTCGCTGAAGCTCGCATTACACCTGTTTCATAGCCTCGTACAAATACAGCTGATATCTAAAGACACTAAACAGTTATTGTCTATATAAATCCTCACGGGAAAATTACATACTACAGTTTATATTATCACCAAAGCGAACATTAATATTATCAACCGAATCAAAAAATGTTTGTAATTGTTTCTTTTCTTGTCAATTGTTGCATTATTTATAAGTTTTATAAGTGCAGTGTATTGGAAAGGGATCACAAATATTTTTTTATGTATATGAATATAACTTCATCGCACCTGTTCTACCAATACGTTTTCAATTATTTTCTCCTCTGTCCGTCCATGATCCCGTTCTCTTTTCCTTGCCCGATGACACCGAATGATATGATTTTCCTAAAATTTGCAACACAACTAATACCACGAGTGCAACAGGACTTTAGAACCAACAGTGGCATCAGATTTAAACCCCAATATTTGGTAGGGTTCGTGGTACTCAATCGACTTTGTTGTGTTTTTGGGCATAATAGTTTTCTGTTTGTGTTTGAACTTTGTTGTGGTCGTGGCGACGTATGTCTTTTTTAAATTCTAATGTTTATAGCCCCCTTGCTATCTGTTTTAATTTTGTAACACGTGGACTAATGTTTAAACTGATTCCGGTATATTACCTTGATATTACCTAATATCATGTTTTACCACATTCATTTTTCAGAGTTTGTCAAACTTACAATAACCACATATACCTCTATAGGAGCTCGATACAAACGCTCAAACCCTCGTAATAGTACAATAGGACAAGGGAATCAATCAAAATTTTTAAATTCCGAACCACCAGTTAATTCAGTGGGCGCATCAAATCACACAGGATCTCCAAGTTCTGGACAGCCCATCAGTTCCAATGGACAAGGGACACCCACAGGGCTTAATACGAAAGGAGCAACGACAAATCAACCTAGTTCAGGATCACCTGTAGTTCCAGCTAGTTCCACAGTTCCACGAAATCCTATAGGTTCATATCTCCTTCCTAATGAACTCCGTGTTAGTTTTATTCTTGGCAATGATACAGTTCATCTAGATTTGATAAAAAATAAACAATTTGGCAAAAATATAGTTCCTGTGTTCACCAAGTTCTCGGATGGCAGTATCGTTCAGCATGGGCTCTCAGCAGTTAAGGTACTAACATTATAAAGAGTTTAAGTACAAATGTCTCCAGATAAAGATATTAGATTGTTTCCCCTATACCATATAACGGTATGAACTGATGTATATTGATAGTGTTTACAAATAAACAGTGATAACTACAAAAAAGAAGCAAAACCTTTGTTGACATGATTCAAAGAATGAAATTTTATTAAAGTTATCACAAAAACAGCAATAAAAAACACGTTCACAATGTGATATTATGTTGTGTAAACAATATAAATATAAATTTATCGGTCGTCCCACTGTCTGTATCACTCTGCTCAGTTCTTAATAAAATTGCATATCAAGGCTTTGTGACGTCAAATACGTTGACTCGGCATTAATAACTTTGACCCGGACATATCACCGACGTCATAATGAATGAACCGAAGTTGATATGTTTGACCCGAACTTATCGAATCAGCTTCCGGTTTGCTGGTGAAACAAAGAAAACACTTGATTAAATCGATTATCTGGTTGTCTGCATATTGATATTGTAAAATATCAGTTGTTCGACACAATATGAAGTCACTCGACAAAAAGTTTTATATTGAGACTCGCAGCTGATATTTTACAATATCAATATGCAGACAACCTGATAATCGATACTTATAAATACCGTTTTTTTGGTTTTGTTTTTACTTTTTGTTTTTGCTGTTTTGTATGATAACTTTGGTGAATTTTCTTTCCTCGAATCACGTCAGCACATTATGTTGAGAAAAAGAGAGAAAGACATGAGAAAGTCAAAAGGGGAGGTTATCGAATATTGCATCCTCATTGTAATTTTTCAACTTTTATCGCGATAAATAATATGCCGTGTTTTCATTTCTTGAAAAACGTTTTCCTGACAATTTTCTCATTCATCAAAATGAACACTCGTGTATATATGATGACTGTTTATAACCACTTGGTCATTTACATTTGCGATGTTTTGTTCCCTATGGTATCACCAACCTAGTTGTCAGCACTGCTGTGTTGATATTAAATGTTTTGATAACGTTATTTTCTATAAATTCAATGTGTATAAAATGTTTGAATTCTAGTATTTGAAATACTTGCTGTT
The DNA here is from genome assembly GCF_021869535.1 of Mytilus californianus. Lineage (NCBI taxonomy): Eukaryota > Metazoa > Mollusca > Bivalvia > Mytilida > Mytilidae > Mytilus > Mytilus californianus. The sequence goes on along the minus strand of NW_026262582.1, from coordinate 25,556,749 downwards.
TTAACCCCCAGTCACAGATGACCTAAGTCGTATTTGGCACAACTTTTCAATATCTTATTTTGCAATGCTCTGATTGTTTTGGCCTTCAACCCGTTTTGATTGGAGTGTGAATGATGAGTTTTATGCAAACCAAATGGACGACACGCGTACCACATTGTAATCCTGAAGTTTTTATGAGTTTGTATAAGAAAATATAACGGCATATGTTATGACGTAAATCAAAGGAAGTTGTACTTTTACGAATATAAGAACAAAGTAAACTAATTTTCAGAACCTCAATAGCATACCAATCGAAAGTATTGCACTGACATAAGGCGGTTGCGCAATGCTTGGTGGTGTTGTCGTAGAAAAAAAAGAAAAACATACAGTTCTAGCCATGGGAATGGTTGGGAATGTAAAAAAAGCAGATCTACTCTAACATTTCTAAAGGGATCTTTTAGCACTAAACGTGTTTTGTATATACGTATTTATCAACATTTCAGTTGAGTCTAAGCAAAACCAAGACAATTTCGAGACTAAAAAACGAATAAATGAATTATGTTACTCGAGTTTATCTACTTACTATATACATCACTTAACAGACATTACTTAGTGTTACTAAAAGCTAAATATGCTTGGAAAATGAATTCAGTTGATATTATCAACTCGTTCATATTAAATATCAAAAAACAAAGAGAGGAGACACCAAAAATGACGGGAAAATGAACAACAACAACAAAACATTACACAGAACTCTAAAGATTGAGCAACTCAAACTATCACCAAAACCCAGAATTACACTCAGCTGCTTCGGCAGGTTAGTCAGTTCATCCTCTTCATGTGTTACACGTCCTAATGTTCATGTAATCAAAATTTCTGTGATAAGTCTCAACCGAGGAAAAGTGGAAATATTCGTGGTCATCTGTGACATAGATATACTATAACGGTCAACTAAATTATAATGGCGTCCGTCAAATTTACAAAAGGATAGCTAACACTTTACCTATTGGAACCATTTGAATAACATAACTTCAGCAACCCTTTATCAAGGAGTATTGTATCAAATTGTAATTATATAAGCCATTTGGCGACGCTGCAGGAATGTTGCTACATATCAATTACATAGACAGTTATAAGTTTTAAAATATCAGCTTTATCCATATAGAAACACGCTAGTAAACTAAAGCTTTTAAGACTTTTTTAAAGTTCTTTTAAAAAAATATCCAGACTGAAGATCTAGTAAATATATGATATTTCATAATACGTGTATATCCATACATATAAATGATTACTTCAATCTGTAGTTGAATAGAGAGGTAGAGGTACTCTTTATGTTAATGTCACAATCAATAAACTATATAGCTTACTCACGTATCTGGGGCTCTTTTCACAAAAAATCGTACGACTTAAATTTATCGTAAGTTATTCTGAAATGTACATGACTTACTGTATTTTCATTCGTAGCGTATATTTTACAATACAAATATGATATAATTTTCTTTTTCAGCATGTTGGTTCATATTATACAGACAAAGATCACACGCATAATGTACATCTTGAATGTATGTCCAATTCAAGCAGCACATGTACACACTATAGACTTGTATGTACTCCTTTACTGTGACCTCTATTAAAATCTATTAATTGATCCCTTATTGAAAAAATCAATATTTATCCATATCCATCTACAAAACTTTCATTAAATGATACATTACGTCTAAGCTATATTTGAACACCCCGTAATTATATCTACAGATGAAATTTAACAAATAGTTTTGTTATTAAATATATTCATTCATTTACTTTTTATTTGCACAGCATATGACTAAATATTTTAAATGTTTTCTTTAACAATAAAACAATTAGATAACATGAATACAATTGCAATAATTCGTTAATATCGTAGAACACATTAGAAAATATGTTATTCATATATGCATATTCATTTTTCTTCAGTTTGGATCATTTGAGCATAACTCTGACATGCACCTGATAGAACCAAAAGTTCAACCAATTGACCTTGGTGATGAATGCGAACATCTTCATCGTGTTGTAAAAACGGATCATATCGATGGGGTAAAACTCGACCACCTACCTTTGACTGGAGGTAAAATGTTCTAATATTAACTAATTAAGCAAAGCGTGAACGGTTATGTGTTTATAAAGGAAAATCTATTCAAGAAATTAAGTGTTGAAACTAGTTTATAAGTACCTAATTACGTTGTAGACCTGGTTTAAGGGCGATACCCTTTAAATAAGTAAAGCGTGTGTAATAATCAGTTCAATACCGTTTCATCGGTGTCTCTAATCATTCGTGTGATACAGAACTAGAATAATCTGTGTTACCTAGAAGCTTGAAATATATTGATGTGAAAGGTTGACACACACGCACTAGTGGTTTTAAGAGTAATGTTCCTTAACAAAGGTGCATCTCCTTTGTATCAACAAAAAAAAACAAATCTTCTTTGAAATTACGATATATAATTTGCCGTTTCAGAATCTAGTGCATTCTGGGTAATATTTTCAAAATTGTACACCAAAACTTTGTGATTGGTTTAAAACGTTCTAAAAAATGAATATTCAACCAATGACGTAACGGTGTTTTCATTTTGGTGAACGAACAATGATATTACCCATAGTCCTTTAGATTCTGAAAAGGCGAATTGTAGATAGGGGTCAAGTTGATTGTCCCCTTGATTGTCCCTATCTTACATAGCCATTCAGGTCATGCCCGATCTGGTAAAATTTGGTAGGAAATAACTGACGAAGTATTATGATTTCAAAAAGGATTAATGTTATAGCGATATGCATTTGTCTATTAAAAAATGTCAAGGTTTTGGTGATTTAAAAAAATATATTATATCTTTTATAAAATATAATGTAACTTCATCCAATTACGTTCCGTATTCAAAGTTTTCGTAACCGTTAATGTTTTTATACTGTTTTAAAATATATACAAATATTTTAAAATTATGATTAAAAGCATAGAACATTTTTTCAAAATATGCAAGAATCATGAATTGGAGACACGTTTAAGTCGATAAAATTTAATATCGTCAACTCAGACGGTGGTGTTTTTACAATGGACACCATTAATTATGTCAATTTTCATAAATTCTCGGGTGATAAATTCTGTTAAAACATTAATTGCAACTGTCACATGAAGAGTTGCTTCGAACGCTGCTTTCACTGCAGTAGTATTACATATATTTCATTCTTCAAAAGAACACAAAATGTATCCCTTAACTCCGTTTTCTTAATAGAAAAGAAAAATATGGGGTATTAATCCATGACAATAGGTCAGTATATGCACAACAAAAGACACAAAAAGCAAAGGAACAGCGCTTTTATTGCTTTTCGTCATCTCTTAGTTCGCTTTCTCAATATTGTACAGATCATGTTTTACTATTCTACGATGATATATCCTTCAAATATGAACTGATCTTATGTTTTCTTTACCAAGTTAAGAACAACATAGCACCAACGTCATTACCAGCAAATATGAATCACTCAGCTCCTACGAACATTGTGACAATACCGTCGAATAAGGACAACTCAACGGCTATAAACATTGCGTCAACACCAGCGCCTAAAAACCACTCAGCTCCTGCGACCATTATGTCAACACAAGCCAATAATAACCATTCAACTCCTACGAACATTACCAAAATAACGACAAACAATGAACATCACACTCCTATGGCAATTACATCTTTACCGACAAACAGGAAACATTCACCACACAATATTAAAATTGCACCAGCGAAGAAAAAACATAGAGGTTCTATGAAAATTAAATCTGTGCCGGCAGAAAAGAAAATTGCATCACCTAAGGAAAGGGCACCAATACAAGCAAAACACCCCATTCCTAAGAAAATTACATCCATACCAGCAAAGAATAAACGTCCAAAAAGTAAATCACTACCAGTGAAAAATAAAATCCCTACACCTAAGAAAATCACATCCATACCAGCAAAGACAAAACAAAGCACTCCAAAAACAATTACATCAGAAAAAAATAAGAAGAAACGTACAGCTCCAAAATTTAAATCAATACCAATGAAAAAGAAACACCGTACAGCTAAGAAAATCACATCAAAGCCAGCAAAGAAAAAACACAGCACTCCAAAGAAAACTACATCAGAAAAAGATAAGAAAAAAAGTCTAGCTCCAAAAATCAAATCAATACGAATGAAAAAGAAACTTCTGACACTTAAGAAAATCACATCGATATCAGAAAAGACAAACCATCGTACTCCAAAGAAAATTCCATCATTACAAACTAAGAAGAAACGTCCAGCCCCCCAAATTAAATCAATACGCGTGAAAAATAAAATCCCTACACCTAAGAAAATCACATCGATACCAGCAAAGAAACAACAAAGCGCTCATAAGAAAATTACATCAGAACAAGATGAGAAGAGACGTCCAGCTCCACAAAATAAATCAATACCAACGAAAAAGAAATATCCTACACCTAAGGAAATCACAGCAATACCAGCAAAGAACAAACACAGCACTTATACGAAAATTACACCAAAACAAGCTAAAAAGACAAATCCAGCCTTAAAGATTAAATCAGTACCTTTGAAAAAGAAAGACCCTATCCCTAAGGAAATCACATCATTACAAACAAAGAAAAAACACAGCACTCCTGACAACATTACATCAGGACTAGCTAAGACAAAACGCCCACCTGCAAACATTAAATCAATAACCGCGAAAAGGAAACACCGCACTACTATGAAAATCTCATCTTTATCAGAAAAAGAGACACATCCCACTCCCAAAAGACGTACATCTTTACCAGCAAAGAAAAAACGTCCAGTTTTAAAAAATGCATTAATAACAATGAAAAAGAAACAACCAACACCAAAGAAAATCACACCAATACCAGCAAAGAAAATAACATTAATACCAGCAAATGAAAAACACAACACTCCTAAGAAAATTACACCAGTAAAACCCAAGAAGAAAAGTCAAGCTTCGAAGGAAATTACATCAAAGAAGAGCGAAAATCCTTCACCTGATGACATTATACAAATACAAGTAAAGAAAAGCTCTACTTCTGACAACATTAAATCAATACCAGAGAGAAGACGTCCATCTAAGTTTCCATCAAAAACCACCAAAGGTCTACACAGAAACCGTACATTCAAGCCGAAAGCAGGTAACATATAGATAAAGTAAATATAAATAACGCATAGCTGAGAGGGTGATAGAGCAGATTGTTACCCTGAGAAAACATTGTCAACTGACGCGAAGCCAAGGTTGACAATGTCTTTTGAGGGGTAACAACCTGCTCTATCATCCACTCAGATATGTGTTATTTAATTCATTATTCTGAATGTTCTGTTATTACTGTCTATTAAATTTCAAATCCAAAGTAATAAAGTATGTCGTCTTGTACATAACAATCATCCGTATTTATTAAAGCGCACACTTGAGCAAGCGTCTCCGGGAAGGGTAATATAGTATTTGCTATGGAATAGAGTAAATTGTCTCCCTCGTATTAACCAATCAAAATCTGTCATTTTGACATGAAGTATAATAAATATAAATATGTATTATCAGTACTGCAACGTATTTTCAATCTACTGACTTACTGTTAAAAACAATAATGAAATTCTAGAATCAGCTAACTCTTAAATCATATTATCGAGGAACTGTCAACAAGTTAATGTTTGTTTTATTCTCTGCTGTAAAAAAGCTTTATATCTCATTTATTAATATTAAGTTTAACGAGTTTTGTACGCATACACATGTCATAAAATTGAAAACTACCACTCAGTGACGAATATTTTGTCTTAATTAAACCATTACACTACAGACGTAATACGTTCGTCATATAAATTAAACATCGTTTTTTTCATTTCAATATAACCCATGCATTACATCTCTTTTATAAATTACTTAAATATTCATAATATGATTAATAAAGATCAGAATGATTATATTGTATTCATTGCTACTTGTTCTGATGGTAGGATTGGACGAATTGTGATTTTTCGAAATCGGTTAACAGATGTTGCACGCGAAACCGAGCTCGATAAAATATCTCTGAAACAACAACCACGTCGAAACAAAACTCGATTTGTTATTCGATTTTACTGTTCAGTTAGGAATTGAAATCGGTAGAAATCTGGAGACATTAAGTTTTATATAGAAGGTTCAGATTCCTAGTTCTTTAATCTTCTTCCATTAAAACCAATCATTATTAAGTAATAAGTTGTTTTCCTCTTTGTCAGCAGTTGTGTTTGCTGTAAATTATGAAAATTTTGCAATGTGTTTATTTTGTCCCCAATATAATTATCCAAAACAATAAAAAGTTGCATTTTAAACTTTGATAGCATTAAACGTATGAAGTATTGACTTGAATCGCAATAATAAGTCTCGACATTTTGTCCATTCTCCAAATTCGCAAAATAAATGATATAAAAAAAACTGTATTTACAGTAACACTTTAACTTATAAATTACAAAAAAAAGTATTTTTTAATGAACTTTCATACCACACGTATTAAACTAGGTATTATTTTTTAGAATTTGATTATCAGTTTTATCTAATAACTTTTGTGTGGAAATGTTATGCCACATTAACCTCATAAACACGACAACATTTGCATATTTGACCTTCACTTGCCAATTCAAAAACATATTTTTCAGGTAAAGAAATATAATTCATAAAAGATATTACCTCACATCAGCATTTTTGCTTAAATAATTTCTTTCTTTATTATAGGTTATTGCTCATATATTGATAATATAATAATCCTTAAATATGGCTATTATCTGCTTCTGTACTTTGTCTATAGAGTGTCTATATGCCATTTTGTGTTTCTTTGTGGAAATAGTTATTTGTTTTTATACTGATTAAGATTATATTACAATGTTGACTGCTGTAATCCAATTTTTGACATTTTTACCTATTAGGTCTATTTGTTTTGCTCACACATTGTTGTAAATATAATGATATTCTTTGAGACTGTCGTACAAGTGAGAGGTTTAGCTAGCTATAAAACCAGGTTTAATCCACCATTTTTGACATAAGGAAATGCTTGTACCAAGTCAGTAATATGACAGTTGTTTCCATTCGTTTGATGTATTTGAGCTTTCGATTTTGCCATTTGTTAATGGACTTTCAATTTTGAATTTCATTTGGAGTTCGGTATTTTTGTTATTTTACTTTTTATTAAGCAGTTTTGTATTATTTCCTTTAATATAAAAAAAAGAAAATGGCGAAAAGCAAATTAGTAAGACATTTTCTTACAATGGTACCAGTGGGTTATCGGATTTATCGGCGAGGACTTTAAAATTGATAATTTAACTAACGAGATTGGATAAATCCGATAATCCACGAGTAACTATGTAAGAATCTGAATCTGTTTCTCTAATGATTATCAAATCAATTTGAATTGAATGATTGGTAATTGCTTTACGCCTCATCAGCACAAAAGCTATATCGCGGCGAGGACCAAAAAAATCAATTTAAAAAGGAAAGCGTTAAATTGCCACAGAAAATATATATATATATCTGCTCATACTGATTGTTTGATATTGTTTACGAAATGTTTCCTTATGTAAAAGTAATATTTATATTTCTAGTATTTAATCAACATATTTTAGAAAATGTAGAAATATTATAAGCAAATAGGAAATCATATTGAGCAAACATCTAACTTATTACTATGAATGATTGATTGATGTTTGCGTTACGTCCAGTCAAAAATATTTCATGCATGTTCAAGACGAGAACAAATTAACAATAAATACAATAGGTAGGTCCTTTAATAGAGGCCGTCCGGGATGAAAATCGGGGAAATTTGGACTGCCACTGGAGAAGGAGGTATATTGGATAATTACAAAAAAATTGCCTTGCAACAGGCCACCTACCGACTATGACTGGTTATTCCTGAGAATGGTCAACAGTGTCAGTGATTTTAAGACATTGATCAAACTTTTAGAGATGGAGGTAATGTTTAAATGTATCGTTTAAAGCGATGAAGTCCAAGTATTTTAAAAAGGGAAGTGTAGGGTACTCTGGAAGGTAGTCTATTTGCCTAAGTAAAATTACAAAAATACCGAACTCCAAGGAAATTCAAAAAAGAAAGTCCCTTATCAAATATAAAAATTAAAAGCTGAACACATCATACGAATGTAATAAGATCTTTTATTTGTCTCCCTTAGGAGGGACATAAATTTTAATTGACAATGGTGAGCTAGCGGAAAGAGAATAATTATCAGTGCGTAATGTATGTAACTTTTAAGTATTTCAAATCTTTTAATAACGCTTAAATTTTTGTTTAACTTAAAAAATTTGATACCAGCAGTTTGATGTATCTGTCACTGAAAATTGGTAGAAACGCCGATATATCACTTTCGACTTATCATGGTTTGCGTGAGCAGAGGCCAAAATTGTCTGGTATAAAACCAGTCTACAAAGGGTAGCAGTTGGTGTTAAAAGTGTGTAATAACAGAATCAAATCGGTAATTAGCAATAGACTGATAAAATGTATCAAAAATTGGAGGGATTGGTTCACCCTCTTTGTTGAAGGCCTTGTGTTTAACTATAGATGTCATGATATCTTAGTTGTTCTGTGTTTGTGTTATTTTTGGTAGGTTACTATTAAATTGACTAATAATAAAACTTCCTTATATTCATATCATTATTGGCTTTCAGACATGTCAGAAACTATATCATCACCTACGCATTTTACCCGAAAACATAGACGTAGAAAGTTCAGAAAAATCAAAGCAGGTATATAAGCAATTCATAATTAATTGGATAAATATATACTCTGTGGTAATAGCTATATTGTATTAATTATCTCCAAAGAAGGGGACACTGTATTTTATACTTTATTAATCCTTTCTAATATGTCACTTTATTACCTGTACATTAAAAATGTTGTATCCTAAAACGTTGCTGTGGTTGATAATTTGAAACATGTATTACCGGATGAGAACCAGAAGGTTATTGGTACATGTCTGGTTTACTTATCATTATACGTTTCTTATGTTTCTGTAATCAGATATACACATTTGCGAGAATTAGTATGATACCGTGTAATGTGTAACGAAATAAAAAAAGAATAAAAAGAACAAAAATTGCGGAAAAATATATAAAGGCGCCATGTTGTCGCCTCCATGTAATTGAAAATTATTCTGTGCCTTAGTGTAAAGACCAAAATCGCCCCTTCTACCTTTTCTACTCGTTTATCAAGCATATGTTTGATTCCCTGTCCTTATTGGAATAAAAATTGATATTGTAAATTTTATGACTACTACTGGGTAGAAACCGGTGTTGATGGACTGTTAATTTCAGGGGTTCTCTCCAGCCTAGTAGCCAGTACTTGGGTATTGGCATGAAATTACGTCAACCATTATAGTTTTATTAAAATTTGTTGCAATGTAATTTTGAAAATTCGCTAGAATTAAGGATCGTTTCTCTGTCATGCGTAGGTTTAATTTCATGTCCAGGTTTTGTCTTTACTTTTGGTTCGTATTGGTTGCATCAGCATTTTAACGTTTGCATTAAGATTTGATTGTTTTTGATTTGATTGTTTTTAATATTTTGGATTCCGTCGTCACTGAAGAGACATTAATTATCGAAAAGCGCATCTGATGCAATTATATATGTAACGCCAATGGTATTAACGTCAGCAACGGATAACTTAGACAAAGGATTTAATGAAATCACACATAGTCAAATAAACGCAATTGATATTTCAAAGCACACATGCTAACATATGCTTTCTTCAAATTGATATTGATGCTGTATCAAATTTAATGAAAAAAAACAAACGTAGTTTTCTAAGCGTAAAGAAGCAACTTTAATTTTTATGTGATATTTCAGTAATCTTTTTTAATTCATGCTATTAACATGTATTTGATGATTTGTTGATTTTTGTCAAATCTGTAGTTTTGTGATGTTGAATTATATTTGTATTCGATAATTTCTAAGCATATATATTATTGATAGGTCCAAGACGCATAAAGAGGCCCAAAAAGAAAAGAATTTCTGCAAAGAATGTTGCAACTAAATATAAAAGACCTCGATCTTCATTCAGAAAGAATCAGAAGAGACTTAAAAAACAACTGTCACAAAACCCTGATATTTCCATTAATAAACGAAAAAGAAAGAAGCATCAATTTACAAAAGTATCAGAAAATATAAATAACGATCGGAGTTTAGCTGCAGACCATCTAATAAAAGATACCTCTAACATAATAAATGACGCAGATGTTTCAACACATCATTTAGTGACAACTGGAGTAAGAGAGCAACATTCAAAAGAAACCCAAGGACTTAAGAAAAACAAAGAAAATGCAGTTCCTCAGCTGCTGAATGAATCCAATACGTCCCATGACAACGAGGAAATGGATAAATTACAAGAAATTAATAAACCATTCTTGGAAAACAAAACAATACAGCCACATCATATGTTTACTGAACCAAATCTTTCAACACAAACTCCGCAACCTGAACAGTTCGAAAAACCAAATTCAAAAGCATGGGCCAGTATTCCAGGTTTAAAGATACCGATTGATGATGTAATATTACCATTTGGTAGGTATCCTCTATTTACTAACGTAAAATTATTATCAAATACTGTATGTCGTCTTATATCTATTTAATGGTACCAATTCATAAAAAAATTTATATGGAAAATTATCTACCAAAGTCAATAAGACTAGGATCTAAACAACGTCAGGTCACTGTACCTTTTTACAGTTGTTTAGACTATAACTGTGCACTAAAAGTATTATATTGCTCGGTATCAGACTGAAGTGCGTGAAAAACTTACCAAATATACACCAAGCAAACATAATTTATTCGGTTACTACAATTTTGTTGTGGATTAAAAACTGCAATAATTATTGCCTGACGAGTTCTCTGGTCACCATCACAAACTTGTCAAAAGTTTCAGTTTAGAATTATTAGGGAGCGACGAAACACTGTTACACATAGTAAATCATCTATATGTGATAAGTTATAATGCATTTAAAATTGGAGAAGCGACTCGTTTGGAATGTCTTTCATTGACCCGACAAAAATCTACAAAGCACGTAAAGTGTATTAAGTACCTAGTAAAAAAAATCACTTATAAGAGCATATTTCTTAAATCCCATAGATTCGCTGTCGTCCAACTTACCACTGAATATGTCACGAGCATCATGACGGGTGCGACTGGTGATGTAGGATATGCTTACTCTTTCGACGCATCCGATAACACTCCCGGTTGTTTGTGGATTTTGTTCTTATGTATTATGTGTAGTATATAGCTTGTTTTAGCGTCTTTTTCGACTTCTGTTTTTTGGGGTTTTTTTTTTATCGTCCCCTCACCTCCTTCAACAATTATATGGTTTTAACAATTTCAAATGGAAGTGCAATGGTTTAAAAAGTGTTGCACATAAATTAGGAAATGCTTATTGTGTCACCACAACTAGTCTCATTTGAGTATAGACTATTCCGACAGTTCTCACTCCTATACTCTTCAAATAATTTTGACTTTTATATAATCAGTATGCCAGTTTCGTGTATATTAAGTTGACAAAACTAAATCAAGTCAAGACCATGGAAATTCCTTCAATAATTAACATTAACCAACATCACACGGACAGCTGAAGACAAACCCCATGAAGTACAGATCTATATACAAGTAAAAAGCAGCATAACATTCCCAAACAAAAAACTGTGAAATATTAAACAAGCAACAATGGAACCATAAATAATTTGTATTGATTTTTTAATACCACGTGTTTAAATTCGAGCGACATTGATGAGCCTTATGTGGATGAAATACGCACCAGGCGTACAAAATAATAAGCCTGATTTCTTTGAAGATTTTTTTTCTGGTTCTTGACAAATTCAATGCAATAAAAGTACGTGAATATCATTTTGAGATGACATTATACTGATGATATATTGTAGACAAACCTTTGCCAATCATCGACAAACAGATATCTGGCAATGAAGAAAGAAAATACAAAACATTTTATCCAAAATCAAAAATAAAAGGAGTTCATCATTTTGGAAAATTTAGAGATGTTGTAAATACCATGTGGTCTGGAAATACGTTTGACAGAGAGCATGGCGGCATCTTGGAAAATTCTGATTCGTTATCTAAGTCTGAATTGAATTCAGAAAGAGCTTCTCAAGTCGATACAAAGATAAATCGCCTAGCATCGATACTCGGTACAGTAACTTATATCTTATGGTACCTTTTGAATAATGTAATGAACTTCACTTGTTGATCAGTAAGAATTGTTATTTATACGGTGTATATGTATCTCAAATTATTTACTGAAAGAGTTTAATAACATGAGTAAGGTTACCCTTTGGTTTATTTCCTATTATACAAACACTTTGAACCGTAACAACTTTTTAGATGATTATTCAATCAACACAAAATAATGTATATTGTTTTTAGATCAATCATTGCTGAAATAGTCTGATAAATTATACCAAAAAACTATTTTGAACAAATATTTGAAACATATTACAATACACAACATTTTTAAATTCCTATTATCCCAGTGTGTAAAAAGTCGAATTTCAAATGTTAACTACATTTTAGCCGATCTTTAGAATTGTATGTATACATTTCTTGTCATTTAATGCCTAGTGAAATCTTTAAAAAAAAATTGCAATACTTAAAATTTTTGAACCAACAAGTATTTAGTTTCGTTAGACAGATGGACAGAAAAAAATATTATCCACAAATTAATGCGAAAAAATATTCATATAAATTTTGTGCCCGATTTAGTGCTGTAAATTTAGGTTTGTCGGTTTATTTTATAGATTCGTATATACTAATAACATGAAATATGAAAACTTTGACCCAACAAAATTACCAAGGATTTGAAAAAAAGATACATTGTATTCATCATACGTACATGCCATATTAATGTCGCTTGTAAATAAAGGTTTATCAAACAAGAGGAAAAGATAAGTTGAAGAGAAACTGACAACGCCATGACAATAACAAAAAACGGACCACGACGAAAAGAAAACATATTAAGAGTGTAACAGATCGTCATTGAACGCTATTTATTGTAACTTGTGGATAGCTTTTCTTAAAAAGAACACGGATTTGTTCCGTACAATTTGAAACTTGACCAGGAAGGTCAAAATTTTGATAAGTAGTACCAGGAATCGATTGTTCTTACACTCACTTATATATCTGATAAATGATGAAGATAAAACAAATACTGGCATGTCATATATTCAGATCCATCTCTTATGCGTCGTTTACCTTGACGAGTTTTACAAACACTAAATGGATGTCACTGCTTGTCGACGTTTTGTTCACGAGGGTATTACTTGCCCAGTAGTCGACACTTAGGTGTTGACATGAAATATCATTGATATGTGCATTTCCTGTAAATTTACTGTTGATAAAATATTGAATACACTAGAATTTACAAAGCCGTATTGAGAAAAGTACACCAGAGTATGTTGATGCTTAGAAAAATGTTTGTGTTTATTACAAAGATAGTTATTGACGTAAAAGAGTCTAATAGTTTCATGTTTTAGCAATATTAAGATATAGTTAAACGAACAAATTTAATCACAAATATTGATAATAATAATATCATTAACGGTGCCAGTTATACTGAATCGGGTGCACATTTCCCAAACAACATCGTTTTTGTGTGTAAATATCATTACATAAACTGCTTGATAAATGCATTAGGTATTGACAATTCGTTTGGAAACTCAACATATACCCTCACGACACTTACCAAAGAGGAAATTCTGGATAATCATAGGTCTGTTCTATGTTCCTTTGGAATTTCAACCAAAGATGAAGAACTGGATCTCCCTTCACTGTATTGGATACCTAAACTACACAAGTGTCCTTACAAACAACGGTATATTGCTGGGTCTTCTAAGTGCTCCATGAAACCTCTTTCTAAATTATTAACATCTATTTTATCAGCAATCAAAGCCGGGCTCCAAAGTTATTGTGAAACTGCCTATTCTAGAGGTGGCGTGAATCAGATGTGGACACTAAAAAATTCCAAAGATCTTTTAGAGTACATACAATCTAAGACTCTCTCATCTTGCAATAGTATTAAAACATTTGACTTTTCTACATTATACACAAGTATTCCCCATTCCAAACTAAAAGACAAATTGAAAGAGTTGGTATTACGTTGTTTCATTAAAAAGAATGGCGAACGTTGATACAAGTATCTTGTCTTGGGGAGGGATAAATCCTACTTTGTAAAGAATCACTCTGATTCAATCAAAAAATTCTCTGAAACTGACATTATCAAGATGCTTGATTTCTTGATTGACAACATATTTGTTACGTTTGGAGGACATGGCGTTGTCATTTGTTTTCGATCTATGAGTTTGACTGTCCCTCTGGTATCTTCCGTCCCTCTTTTTTCGACGATTAATGTCTGATCAGTGAAGGCCTAAAATATTTGAATTCAAAACCGAATATTAACGTTGAAATGCTGATCAAACCATATAGGACCTGAATTATAGCAAAATCAAATGTCCTTTTAATATGCAGTTTTATTTTTATTTATTTTTTGTATCTGTTTGACGTAAGACCAAATTCCCTTTTTTCGGAGGGAACCTTACAATTAGTTTTTGGTATAAAAATCAAGAAGTATTTTTATCTAACAAATCATTGATATAAAAGTAATTGCATATATCAGCATTCATATTTTTGATTGAGTCTACCATATTTGCGCAATGATTTCAAACGTCATGCAATAAATGCAAATTTTTTTAATAAAAAAAGGGACCAAAATAGCCTCATTTTGAAATTTTGTTTTTAATATTATGATATGAAGAGTTACATAGAAAATCTTGTGCTAAAAAAAAAACAATGTCAAAGATGCCTGTGTAAGTAAAATATCTTTTAAGGTAAGGCAGTCGCGCAAATCTGATGTTTTTGAAAAATACTTGTAAAATTGCCATTTTAAATGAAGTTTGTCAATTTCAACATGTTTCTGACTTCAAAGTGACATCATATCTTATAGTTTTGTTTTAATATCTCTAGTTTATAAATTCCTTTTCACTCATCCAAAGTACTAAGACTATACTCCTTCTCAAGGAATTGAAAAATTTAGCTTTTTTTTCAATTCAGAGGCTCTCATCAGATCTCCTCCTCTCATTAAATAAAAGTTTATTTTCAGGTCAGTCTAATCACAGAAGGAAAAGAGCCACTGGAAGCTACAATGTGGAAGTATTTGTCATAATTGACTTCCCAATATATAACTTGTAAGTGAGTATAACTTCCAAAAGCTAAACTCTTTGAATTGAAACGTGTGCTACCAATTTAGTGATCACAACATGTGTTTCTTGAATAGCCTTCATCAGGTACTACCCAAATCAAAATTTATGGAAGCAAACACAGAAAAAAAAGTCTTTGAACATCTAAAATGGATGGGTCTGAATAAAACAACCGAGACATACTAAAGTCCACTTAGTTTGTCAATGTTGCAAGAAAATTAATATCAAAGGAAGATGAAAAACAAAGAGCACCATTCCAAAGAAAAAGAAAAAAGAAAAAATCTTATATTACTTGAGTTATGTATTGCTTTTAAGGATGAAGTCAGGTGAAATTAAAAAAATCTGGAATTCAAAATTGATACTATAAATCAGAAGAGCATTAGTTAAGGAACAAAATAAGCTAAAACCATTGATAGGTTATGGAACTCCTTTTCAAAATATTTAATTTTGAAAAATGGCGGGAAAAGGCTGACTCGGGCTTTTTACCTTATATTTAGCATTGGCATTATTTGGGTCTTAAATCGTAAGAAAAGAAATCTAGAATCTGCTTAAATTTTGATAATGACCTTTTTATGAGCTATTGAAGTCTTATATAAAAGCAAAAGTGGATGATATGGGGCAAAATATTTTACCCGGTATCGTAGAAAAAACCCAAGGAGTCCGAACATCTGACAAAAAATCCTAAACCTGACATGAATACATCCTTAAGTTGATGTTTTGTGTTAGTCAAATGATTCAAACATGATAAACTTTTGTGTGTAAATTTGTATTATAGTTATGAAAATTAAGGATATAAAATAACTGAAATGGAATGTCGATAAAACATGCTGGTTTTTAATCAGATTTGATTTTTAATATTGTGATTTGTGCAAGTAAAATGATATTATCATAACTGAATTTCCATTTTAAATTCTCATTCTTGAAAAAGAATTTATCATGTTCACCAATGACAGTTCGATTAAATAAAACTTCTGTAGAGTTACAAACAAATAACTATCAAAATAAATAATACATGTAACAAAGAAGATGTGGTATGATTGCCAATGAGACAACTCTCCACAAGAGACCAAATGACACAGAAATTAACAACTATAGGTCACCGTACGGCCTTCAACAATGAGCAAAGCCCATACCGCACAGTCAGCTATAAAAGGCCCCGAAATGACAATGTAAAAACAATTCAAACGAGAAAACTAACGGCCTAATTTATGTACAGAATGTTCAGTCAATCTTCATTGCAGTGTTTGTTCTTAAAAAAGACGCATTTTTTAATTGCTTATTTTGTGCTTTAGCTGGCTGAGGGAAGAAAATTCTAATAGCGATAGAGCACTACAACGAGTCCGAGAGTATTACACATTTTTGTTGTTAGGAGTAAGTATTCAATGGGACAAACATACACATAATTTTACAGTATGAAAAGGTTGGTTTACATTATTGAAACCCAAGCAACACAATTTTTACAAAAAAGTAGATCAAATTGCCATAAAAGAGATGCGAAAGATAACAACTGGACATTCAAACTCATATGTCCAACATAAACTGACAACGCCATGGCAAAAAAAAAACCGTAAAAAGACAAAAAATAAAACCAAACAACAATATACAAAACACAACATAAAAACTAATGACTGAACAAAACGAACCCCACTAAAAACCGGGTGTGATCTCAGGGTCTCCAGAAGGATATAAATGCTATAATCGAAGTTCAAGCTGATGACACTAAAGATTCGACAAACTTCGGAAATAGTTGAGTTTTTTTTCTATTTAATTATCAAATGAGTTATTAAAACAATATAATAAAACCAGAAATTCATTCAATTTAGAGATAACTGTATTGTATTTGAAGCTTTGATTCCGTCAGTCGATAGTTTAATTGTCGCAATTACATTCAATAATGTAGTATATGGCACTGTGAATTATTAAAACGTTTGATACGATATTTTATCGCAAATAAGCGCCTTTATAGTAACCTTCAAGTTGGTAAAACTAAATAAATCTTGAGCATAATAGGCGACTCTATAGAAATTTCAATACGTACGCTTGTGACCATAGCCTCGACAGATAACAATTGAAACCGTTTACATGTAAGAGTATAAACACCAAAAGGGCAAACATAGAACTACGGTAATCATCGACCTTGGTTTGAAACCAATTACATTTGTTTAAATTAAAATTCGGACAAGAATGCATCGAAAAATTGGTCAGAATGTGAGAACTGGCTACTTGAGGGAGATAACTCTTGTATTTTAACATGACAATTCACACTTCTTACTTCTGTATTTTTCTCCTCACCAATTTAAAATAGTTTTGTCTTATTTTTGAAAGGTAGATAACAGATTTAAGAAAATGAGTGCATCTTACAGAATTGGAGTAAACCTAGTAGGCATATATGTAGCTAAGGTGAGATATAATGTCGAAATAAAAGCACTATTTTTTCAGATTTAAGTAATATAAATGTGAAAGATAACTCACTTTGCATGTTGCCCAAAAACGATTCCTTCTTAACAGTCAGGGTTGTACTTTATTCAAAATTATCTCCCCATTACGCCAGCATATTTTTTATTTTATCATTTTAGAAAGTTCAAAATCATTTAAATAATTCTAATTAAATGTTTCGTGGAAGGGAAGACTAAAAATTTTCAGGGGTTGGAGACTAATAACCTTAGATAGCACACACAAAAAATAAAGTATAATTTATGCTTATGCACAAAAAAGATCCACTTGTATTAGCACTTACCACAATCGACTGTTTTATGAAAATTTGTCTATAATTTAAAAGTTTACAAATATCTCGAAGCTCCATTCTATAATTTAGGTAAACATGTTTATTAGGTGCATAAAATCCTAAATTATGCACCTTTATTAAACTTTTAAAGCCCATAGAAACCGATGTAAACAATTCAAATATATCGATTTGGCTTTTTTACCTTCTCTAACAAATGGTTCCATTTCTTTCGTTTAATTTCTACTGGGTGTCCGCCTGTTAGATATGCGCTACGTCGGTTTCTTTTTTTTTTTTCATTTTAACAGTAACAAATATCAAGTAGTATTAAACAAAAACGGTTTATTTAGTTGTCTGTTTACAGATTGTCGGTGGTGAAACATTCATTTTAATATACGAAATGAAACCTTGTAACAGGACCACGTGTTATCTAATGCTATATCATGTTTAATTTATAACGAAGGCGTTTTATCTCAGTTATATTTAAAAAAAGGATATGAAACCTTTTAACATCACCACGTGTTAACTTTGTTGCCATATGCAGTGTTATGGCATGTATTATTTATAACAAAGATGTATTTTCTCAGTAAAATTTCAAAATTTGAACTTGTGTAATACTTTTCCAGAGGTCATCTGATCTTAGTTTTATCCAGAACCATCTTTCAAGTGGCATTTTAAATGCTGATACCGCTCTCTCTGCGATGAAGCAATGGGTGCAGACAAATGGAATACCTAGGCACGATCATATCATGACTTTTACAAGGTGAGTAGGTTTAATATATATACAATATTAGGTCAATGTCAGAAAAATATAAACTTTTTTGTATGAGGCTGAGAAACTGGGGATGGGCGAGGTTTAATGATAGCTATTTGAATTGTAATACAAATTTCAAACTTATTTTCATCCTTAAGGATGTTCGCTACTCTGTTTCAAAATAACAAGCTTTTTAAAATACTGTTATATATTGATATTATATACATAAAGGAACTAAAAAAGCAGAAAAAAATGAAGGGTCCGTGTGCTTGTTTTTGAGATATAAGCCATTGAAAATTTGGCGGGAAATGATTCTCTAGATTTTTCATACATTCAACATTGGTACCTTTATTTCATTCAAAAACTATGAAAAAATAACAAGGATTTTATAAGATTTTCAAAGATGGCATTTTAAACTATATGTAATCAAATTATGGGAAAAAAAGTAGGGGTTAGTGTGCAAAAAATTTTTAATGGCACTACATGGATAAAACTAGAGGATTCCGAATATCTGGCAAAAATTCAAAAACAAGAGGAGCGAACATCCTTAAATGAACCCCTGATTGTGAATAAAGTGATCCATGATGAAATTGACATTGCACAAAATATAGCTTTCAAAAATTGTTACTTTATTTAGGAAATAAACACAACTAGTTGCAGTATAAAATGATATACAACCTCATCAGAGGTTGTCTTTTTTCTAATTTAAAGAGGTAGGGAGTTAATATCTTAAATACAACACTTCAGAATTATAAAAAAATACATAGCATACTGTTAACACTCATTAGTTTCATGTCGGAACTGCTTTCCGTTGGTTGTTAACTTTTGATTTTGTCAGTTTTTTTAAGGACTTCCTCTTTTTCTTTTTTCAATTTACCTTCGAGTTCGGTTTTATGTTATACTTTTGTCGCCTAATAATATGGAAATTTTATAGTATTATATCTGAATATGAAAGAACTTCGATACAGTAAAATATTTATATAATTGATATTCATGATTGCACACGTTTAACGCTGTCCAATATCTTGCTTGACCTCAGCAGTGCCTTAGTGCCACAATCATCTATTTACCTTCAAAAGGAGGAAACATATACTATTAATCATGTTTTATCTTAAGTTTAAATAGTTATCATTACAAAGAGGTCCATAAAACAAATTAAATAGAATTGAGAATGAAAAAGGGGAATGTGTCAAAGAGACAGCAACCCGACCAAAGAGCAGAAAACAGCACAAGGCCACCAATGGGTCTTCAACACAGCGAGAAAATCCAGCACCCGGAGGCGGGCTTCAGCTGGCCCCTAAACATAAATGTGTACTAGTTCATTGAAAATGGACGGCACACTAAACTCCGAAACATATGAATGAACTAAAATTAAAAAAAAACATACAAGACTAACAAAGGCCAGAGGATCCTGACTTGGGACAGGCGAAAACTGTGGCGGGTTTAAACATGTTTTGTGGGATCCCAACCCTCCCCTATACCTTTAGCCAATGTAGAATAAACAAACACACAGCAATACGCACAGTAAAACTCAGTTTAAAAAAGTCTGAGTCCGATGTTAGAATAGGTAACAGAAGAAACTAAGAAAAATGACAATGATACATAAATTAACAAAGGACTACTAGCAGTTACTAACATGCCAGCCCCCCCCCCCCCCCCCCATATTAATTCCAAAATATGCCATCTTTAATGACCTGACAACAGTATCGTAAATATATCCCTTCTGAATAAGTCTGTTTAAAGGTTTGGTTAGCTTTAGAGGTGAATGACGACATTTGTGTGCTTTGTATAGAATATTACCATAAAAAATTGGGTGTGAAATACCTGAACGTATAAAATGTCTGCATGCTGATTTATATTTACTAATGATTTCATTGTACCGATGATAAAATTTATTAAATGTTTTGACTAGTGTGTGATATCGAAAACCCTGGTGTAATAATTTTTCAGTAATACAGAGATTTCTTTCGTTAAAATCAAATACGTTGTTACATTCACGAGCGAATCGAACAAGTTGAGATATATAAAATGATTACTTTGGTGCTGTGAGCCTCTTTACTGTAAACATTCATTAAAGATGTGTTATGTTTTAGAACGTTACCGGTTCAATGCATAATATAGAATCTCCTATTTCCTCCAGAATACTGATCGAAAAGCGCTTAACGATTTAAACTAAAAATAAATGAAATGTCGTTGTTAGTATTACGTAAGTGTATACCAAGGGATCAGGGGCTGATTCAGGCGGGGGCGTGGGGGGTATGCGCCCCCCCTCCCCCCTCCCCTAAAATTTGCAAAGCATGGGTCGTCCTTAGCTTAATAAAGAATATTTCGATAATTTTACCTCAAAAATTTTTTTCGCCTAACTTAAAATCCATGTTCGTCCCTGGGGATTATACATCCCATTGTTTGACAAGTCTATTGTGTAGTTCTATTTCTAATTGTTATCGAATTTATTACTTTTGGGCTAACAAATTGGGTAAACATGTGTTCAAAAACCAGAATTCCTCTGTTTGTTTTTTTAAGGTATGACATGCGCAGTGGATCGTTCGATACGTCAGGTAAGACATTATCACGTACATAATATTTTGGTAACAGTAAAAAAGTACATTTCTTTTCTCATGTAATTATTGAGACTTAAGGATGTAGTCGTGTCAGGTTTAGGAATTTTTGTCAGATGTTCGGACTCCAAGGGTATTTTCCTACGATACAGTGTAAATTATTTTGCCCCATATCACCCACTTTTCTTTTCATATAAGACTTCAATAGATCATAAAAGGTCATTTAACAACAACAAAAAATTGAAATTAAATATCTCGAAAAGGAGTTCCATAACCTATTAATATTTTTAGCTTATTTTGTTCCTTAAGTAGTGATCTTCTGATTTAAAGTATCAATTTTGAATTCCAGAATTTTTTAATTTTACCTGACTACATACATACATCCTTAATGTTGATGCTATGAATATAATCATACTTTTTTAAATATCTAGCGTCGTTTAGATAGCAGAATGTTAAATCCAAGGATTTTAAGACTAGCCTATTTTCATTATTCTTTAAAAGATTCTGTATGAAGTCTGTTAAATACGAATAAAGGAACAAGTCTGTACATATATTCATCACAGATTTCCTTCTATACTGTACATGTATGTTAGTATACACAGAAGTGGTATTCCATACCTTTCAACCTATGTTTATTCCAGGTACTGCTTACCTGAATTCCATTTGTACTACTAGATCAAACTCTATAGTGGAAGAAAGGTTTGATTTTATTGCAGCTACAGTTGCCGCTCATGAGATTGGACATGCGTATGTTTATATAATTATTGGTGTTCTATTATCTACGAAAGCCTATTAGGGTCACAAAAAAAATATTTTTATCTCGTAATTACGAGATAAAAAATTATTATCTCGTAATTACGCGATAGTTTTCTCTTAATTACGAGATAAAAAAATTTTTTTTGTGCCCTAATAGGCTTTCGTAATTATCAACTCTTTATTGATCATTTGCATATTATCAAAACATATATGTGTTCTTGATCGAACTCCCTAAGGCAAGGTTAACCTTAGTCGAATATAAAAATAAAATATAAAGAGTGTATACATGTATGCATACAAATATCCTATTGCTCAACGTTTAAATGAGTTTATGCACAACTGGTTTTTGTTTTCCTAATTACTGCCGTCGTGCATTCATCTTAGAAGATTTTTTCGAGAAAAGGTCTTCCTTTTGCAAATTTACATTTCTATATTAACTAAAATGGTTATATTTTTATTGTTTTGAAATTACTCAGGACTTTTTTATAAGCAGCTGTCAATTGTTAGTCTGTCTGGATTAATAATAGAGATCTTTACAGCTGATTTTTAAAGACGTAAACAAATGTTAGAGCTCACTATTTCTTTAAATCTTTAAATTATCCGAAGACGTTTGATTGGACCATTTTATTATTTCCCTATGATTTGGATCTCGTTATCAGCTAATCAATTTCCAGAATTGTATAAATCATATGAATTTATTATACTTCACATTAAAATGCCATATTTTGATTGGCTGATACGAAGGTGTTAATTTACTCTATTACCCTTCATGGAGACGCTTGATCAAGTGTGCGCTTTATTAAATACGGATGGTTGTTATGTACAAGACGTCATAGTTTATTACTTTGAATTTGAAATCTAATCAACAGTAATAACAGAACATTCAGTATAATAAATTAAATAACACATATCTGAGAGGGTGATAGAGCAGATTGTTACCCCTCGAAAAGACATTGTCAACCTTGGCTTCGCCTCAGTTGACAATGTTTTTTCGGGGTAACAATCTGCTCTATCACCCTCTCAGCTATGTGTTATTTATATAATGTTAAACTTGTCAAAATAAAGACGTTGTTAATTTTTGCTCTTGAATAAAAACTATTTCGAAAAACCTTTCTAATTCAGAAAAAAAAAACACGTTGCTAGATTGCTGGCCTTTAATTGATAGCATCCTAACGACTACATGGGATCGCCTTAGCTCGCTGCTGCTTGTTGGGCATCACAGTTTTTTATTTATTCTTTTGTTTGTTTTTGTTTTGTTTTTTTGAGGGGGTACTTTTTCATTCACTTGCTTGTATTTAAGTTTATGATTTATGATCTTCTATCGAATGGTGTGTATGTAATGTGAAACCCAGTTCAGTGACGTCATATGTTTGTTTATTGCAGTTTAGGCGCAGTTCATGACGGAGATAACAACAGGTGTTCAGCATCAAGTGGATTCATTATGGTGTCCATCAGTCAGGCTTTGAGACCCCCTAACCAAAAAAGTCCATGGCAATTTTCTTCCTGTACTTCCAGGGAAATTGGTTTATACTTAGATGAGTTAAATAAGTAAGCATATAAAAAATTACTGTATAAAATAATTGAACTTAACCTTTATAAAGTTGTGTTTCCTTATTTAGTCTTAAAGGTTTTTTTTCGCATATATATTTAATTATTCCTCATGACGTAAAAAAATAATCTTTGGCATTGTTACGTAAATGATAATATACTCAGAATATAAAGAAACGCATTTTTTTTCAAAATTGTATTCGGTGTTGTTCGTGTGCTTAAGATTAATTTTTACAACAACGCTTTGGTTTGGTGTATTGAGATAAATTAAAATATTTCACGTACGAATGCAGGATATTGAACTAAAATTTCGGTCAATTTCCGATAAAGTTAAAGACAGTTTATATTGTGACCGTCATGTGCGATTTACACTGTTCTGCCTTTCTTGTCATGGATCGAATCAAATTTCGTATTCGTACCTATGGTATCCTTTGCCATTCGTGTTGCCAAGATCATGGTTGAGATTTAAATTCGGTGATTTGTCTCCCATGGCAAAACATAAGTACTGTTATTAAAGTTTGTTAGGAAATCCATGGTTACCTATAATGAAATCCATGGTTATCTATCATGTAATCCATGGTTACCTATCATGAAATCCATGGTTACCTATCATGAAATCCATGGTTACCTATCATGTAATCCATGGTTACCTATCATGTAATCCATGGTTACCTATCATGTAATCCATGGTTACCTATCATGAAATCCATGGTTACCTATCATGTAATCCATGGATACCTATCATGTAATCCATGGTTACCTATCATGAAAACCATGGTTACCTATCATGTAAGAGACCGACATTTGTCCTACTGAAACATCTCCCCTTGTTTGTCAATAGAATTAAGCATATATGGCCGCAATATATAATTGAATCATTTAATTCCTCAGACATGCACTTAGTCAGTTCTGTGGTTGACTGTCGACTTTTCGTACGCAGGCTCAAACGCTCATTTCGACGTCTCTATACGCGTGTTTGGCAAGACATCTTTGGAAAAGAAAAAGCTTCTATGAACCGAATGAAACGCCCGTTCCTCAAAGTTCAGAACTTAAACGTATGACACGAACGAATACGACCACGTATATGTACATTGTTTAAAATCAGTCTAATATGAGTTTTTTTTTACCGAATTTCACAATGGCAAAGCCAGATACGGACTGTTTAAATTTGAAATGCTCCGCAAACCTTGGATATAAGCAGCAGTGGTTGAAGCCATGACTGATATACCGAATTTTGCTATAGAAGTGATGCGTGACACGTCACTTCACGGGCGATTTTGATCTTATCAAATGGGATTTTATCTCTCATAAGGCGTGATATCGTGCTCTAGTGAGCATTGAAATTCGGGCGACCTCAGTTTGACAAGGTCTAGACTAATGGCAGCCTTTTGTTACATGTATCAGTGTCATGTCCTGGCCTATAGCGTAATTCAGAGAATACAATACAATCGCAAGTTAAACACCAATTATTTAAAACCGATAGTTTCGTGAGTGATTTAATCACAAGTTATTCATGAAATAAACTAGTATGAAGTCTTGCGAAATCACTTGGAGTCTTCGAAATTGTACCGATATTTTGCAAAGTGTATCTTTAATTTTGGACTCATATAACCGCACTTTGAAGAAAGTGATATATTCTTTTATTCCTATCTGTTCTTCCTTCTGTCCGTTATTCTATCTGTCCGTCCGTCCCATGGAATTTTCGTTACAGTGTTTTAACGAACTACAAATTAGAGCTTTCCTCAAATTTAATACTAGGTTTATATGAGCATGCTTTATTGTGTGATGCGTTTTTACTGTCGTCGCTCATCCATTGCATGTTTACCGAATACATATGGCGGGGGCATCATCAGTAAGCCGTGTCAATTTTATACAAGTGCCATTGGTTCGAATCCTAAAACATAAGGCACTAAAACTATTACATAGGGGTAATTTATGTATTTCAAGCATAAACAAGTGTTTTAAAAACCCGACTTGAAAAGCAATGTTAACTGTTGAAAATGAAATACATGTTAAATAATGTATTTCTATATAGAAATACATAAGTTTAAATAAAGATGTTTATTATTCTTAGTTTATGTCAGTCTTTTTTAGTCCAACTGTTTGATTGCAATAGTGGTAAAGATATTTTTTACTTGTCGTAATTCGAATTAAAGTTATTTCCCTTTACCACCACGTTGGAGCTCAAATTCCGCCAACAAATCAACCAAATACAGCTTATCAACAGCTATTAACTTAAAAAAAAGTTGCAATTTAAATTTCTTTTAGCCTTATA
This sequence comes from Mytilus californianus, assembly GCF_021869535.1. Taxonomy (NCBI): domain Eukaryota; kingdom Metazoa; phylum Mollusca; class Bivalvia; order Mytilida; family Mytilidae; genus Mytilus; species Mytilus californianus. The sequence continues at coordinate 25,530,899 of NW_026262582.1, read as the reverse complement.
AAAAGAAGATGTGGTATGAATGCCAATGAGACAACTCTCAACAATAGACCAAATGACACAGAAATTAACAACTACAGGTCACCGTACGGCCTTCAACAATGAGCAAAGCCCATACCGCATAGTCAGCTATAAAAAGCCCCGAAATGACAAATGTAAAACAATTCAAACGAGAAAACAAACGGCCTAATTTATGTACAAAATAGTGAACGAAAAACAAATATGAAACACAGCAACAAACGACAACCACTGAATTATAGGTTCCTGACTTGGGACAGGCTCATACAGAATGTGGCGGGGTTAAATTAGTTTGAAGGCGCCAACCTCCCCCTAACCTGGAACAGTGGTGTAACAGTACAACATAAGAACAAACTATAAAAATCAGTTGAAAAAAGCTGAACTCATCAGATGGATACAAATAGAAATACATCCAACAAAAACATAAAGTGGACGTGGACGGGTACTTGTACATCCCAACAACAAAAAGACACACAGATCTGAGAGTACTCGTAGTTACTGACAGCTAGTTCAAAGCCAATAACAACTGATAAAAAAATCATGCATCTAAGACTAAATTATCAATCGGTACACATCCAACATCCAATGGATTTAGTTAAAGACGTCATAAACAGTCAGAGAAAAAACATGACCTTGTGCAATGACAAATATAGATATCGACAGATTGTAGAGCCATGAATGTGCATATAACAATAATATTTAGTTTGATTTTAATTTACTGATCACAAAACCAATACCACTAAAAACAATATTCAAAGATTTAATTACAGTGTTGAATTGGCAACCTTTAGTTTATTTAAAGGATCGATAAGTTTACCGGGATCGTTGCATAATTCATCACTACGATCTAAGGGAAATAACTCCATTCATATTATGTCAATTTAAAACTGTCTTTATAAGAAAATGACTGATATGATCTTCTTAAATTGTGTGTGTTATTTCAGAAAGGGTTCTCATTGTATGCAACGGACACATCCTAGTGCTAAAAATTTCAATGCTGGATCGGTAAAAAAGCTAGGTCAGACATTCAACGTTGATAAACAGTGTGAATTTATAATCGGAAAAGGTTCTTATGCATGCAGAGTAAGTAATAGATATTAACTAATACAAGTTTGTTATCCGAGGTAAAAAAAAACGACGGTACCCAGAAGCAACATGCATGATGTGAATTTCTAACATTCAAATTAAAGTATTTTCACAAACGACAGAGTTTTATAGATAATGTGTATTGCAGCAAAAATCAAAATCATGGACCTATACTTGTCCATCTCTTCCACACAAATGTAAAAGGATTAGGAATAACATCGATAGTTTGCAATTGAAATAAAAATGTTATGTACGAACTTTGTTAACTGTTCTTTGCACAAAATGATAAGAGAAGGTAAGACTGTTTGGTCGTGTTCCTAATCAAGTAACCATGCTTTCACGTCTAACGTTCTAGAAAATTGACTCTTATAGACATCTTACAGTCTTTTATAGGCAACAGCGAGAATGTGTGCACTGGACTGTGGTGTAAATCAGCTGACATGTCCTCTACACGATGTATATTAGGCTTACCTGCAGAGGGGACAACGTGTGGACCTAACAAAGTATGTCATTCCTACCAAAGTAATGTTTGCAAAATATGTCTTTTTTAGAACAGATAATCAAGTCGAAATGCTACCAAACTATCTATAAAGAAGGAGGAGACGTCGAACAAAACGCACTATAAGGGAAATCAAAAATTAGTATTCAGGGGAAAACACAAATCGTATACTTCTAAACAGTGAAAGATGTAAGGGAACAAATAATACTTATAACAAACGCTTCTGTCAATACTAATGCACAATGCACTATGGGAAATTGAAATATATTTGAGTATCGAGATTGGAGGGCAAGACAAAGTGGATTGATTAGTTATCATTCGCTCGATTGTCAAAATATTTTTCCAAGAATACAAAAATCAAACAATTAAAACATGAAACAAACCAAAGTTGAAACAAAAATCAAATACCAAAAAGAAACTTCAGGAAGCACAAGTTATTTGAAATATCGATTTGGATTGTAGATATATATTATTTTGCTAACTTCTACGTCATTTGATCTCTGGTGGAGAATTGTCACATTGGCAATCATACCACATCTTATTTTTATATTAAGGAATGCTTATAAATATATCTAGATATAAGAAGGTGTGGTATGAGTGTCAATCAGACAACTCTCCATCCAAGTCACAAATTGTAAAATTAAACCATTCTAGGTCAAAGTACGACCTTCAACACGGAGCCTTGGCTCACACCGAACAGCAAGCTATAAAGGGCCCCAAAAATGACTTGTGTAAAATCATTCAAACAGGGAAACCAACGGTTTAATCCATATAAAAAACGAGAAACGAGAAACACTTATGAACCACATAAACAAACGACAACCACTGAAAATCTGTATAGAAATGGATAGATAATAATGAGAAAGTAGTTTGTATTGTAAGAACTGGTTTGAGCTGGGGTTCTTGTTATTCAATCTTTTTTTGTGTAATATTTTGTGGACTTCTGTTTTTCCCTTGGTATCTTCTCTGTTTTTTTGTTTTTTTGTTTTTTTGTTTTTTTTTGTAGTTCCCAACCGGCCATCGCTCTTTTCCTCGATAATGAGATTACCGAATGAGACTTACTTCCGACTAGACTGGTGCCACTATTGGAGCGGGATCTGCGCACTCTTCCGGAGCACCAGAGATAACTTCCGGTTTTTTATTGGGTTCGTGCTTCTGTGAACTGTTTTGCAGACTGTTGGGTTTTTTTTAAGGTTTTATTATCCATGGTTTTGTCTTGAAAATATTTGTTACTGTCGTGGGATCTTTTGCTTTTTATCATGTACACTTTCCAAATACAGTAGAAAGTTGAAGAGCATTGAGGACCCAAAATTCCGAAAGGTTTTTTCCAAATGCAGCTAAGGTAATCTATTCCAGGGGTAGAAAATACCTTGTAATTAGGAAAATTCAAAGAATTGGTCTGATATGCTACCGTTTTCAAAATGATCTAAAGTTGAGTTCTGAGGTTTCAATGCAGTGTATAATAACAACTTTGATGATAAATTGTCGATTGCTTTACGTCGAATATATTAAACATAGTTTTAGAGTATTTTTGTGACTTGTAGTGGTGTATTGGAAGCAGCTGTGTATTTGATTCCAGAGCTCCGAGTCGAGGAACAGGTATGAGAACAAATGTAATTTTAACAAAAAGTTTTATGTCATTACATCCAAGTCTATCAAATCCATCAAAAGTAATATTTGCTAATTCATTAGATAAACAAATTAAATAGTCTTCACTAGGACTTCAAAAAACAAATATTTACGGGTTTTCTGATATACCCAAATACAATTAATTTTAAGGATTAGATGAATATGACAAAAACATAAATTTGATAAAACCTATGCTACGTTTATAAGACATATTAATTCAATTCATATGGTTGTTCTCCTGGCTGAATCATTCAATTTATATTTGTGAATATTGTACATACTATATTTTTCTTTTTATCTATATCTGTGCTATTTATTTCATGTAACTTGTTTTGTTTTGTCAAAAGTGTAACAAAATATAGATACATAATGCTACAAAAAAATAATAATTCTACGGTTTGTCTAGTATTTCATCCCATTGGGAAAATTAAAGATTTCTATAAATTGTCATGAGATAAACAAAAAAGGCAATACAATGTTAGTCTTTGCATTCACTATACACACATCTGTTACAAAGAATAAAAGTATAAAACAAAGTTTAAAAATAAATTGTGCATATAATAGGATAAGAATGTTACAATTGCTATACAACATCATTTAGTTATTATTATAGAAAATCTGATAGGCAAAGACTAACCAAGAAGACCTACCAGTGAATTTATTACATTTATAGATTTCAGTATATTTTTAAACTAGTCCGTATTTTTTGTTGTTGTACTAAACATACTTTAATTACATTTACACCGTTACAGTAAAATTTATCCAAAAAGAGTTTTCGTTAGTCGTCTAGTCATTTTTTGTACATAAATTAGGACGTTAGTTTTCTCGTTTGAATTGTTTTACATTGTCATTTCGGGGCCTTTTATAGCTGACTGTGCGGTATTGGCTTTGCTCATTGTTGAAGGCCGTACGGTGACCTATAGTTGTTAATTTCTGTGTCATTTGGTCTCTTGAGGAGAGTTGTCTCATTGGCAATCATACCACATCTTCTTTTTTATAGTAATCTACAACTTAATAGAAAATTAAAATGTTCGCCCCATTCTTTACACTGACATAAATTACAATTATATTTTCACTGCTGAACCCCACCAGACCATTATATATTTTGTAGGCTGTTCATGAAATGAAAATGTCATAATCATAATGATATTGTGTATTTACATTTTTGCAAAAACTGGTCCAACCCCGTCTTGTTTTGTGCATGTACAAATTCAGGCTCTGACTTCTGTTGTCTATATGCTTATAAAAAAATGTGATATAATTGCAATTGAGACAACTGTCTACCAAAGACCAAAAGACCAAAAGGCGAGGATGTAAACAAGTGTAGGTCACTGTACGGCCTTCAACACTGAGCAAAACTAATACCGTAAAGTTAAAAAAACAACTAGAAAAAAACGGATGTTCATCTTTTATTGATAAAATAAACGAGATGTGCCTTATTGTACATTATTTAATCAATAAAAGAATGTGAAATTCATTTTCCAAATGAATGAAGTACTAGACAAAACTAGAAAAAAGGCCCCGGCATAACAAAATGTGAAACAATTTAAGAGAAAACACAAGCGGCCACATTTATGCTAAAAACTGAAGAGAAAAACTTAGATATGTTTTTCCAATTTTCTTTTCTTTTTTTAAAAAATTGTGTTGGATTTTTGAAGACCGTGTGCAAATGCCTCATTTTACTAATACCTTTAAGGTAGATCTCCCCAACTCTACATACTCTGTATAATTGTAATTGTTATATTATGTCCTATTTGTCTCTTTGAGCAAATAAAATCGTTATAAACTAAAACCAACGATAAGCCCTGAAAAAAAGCTCTTAACTCAGAACAGGCCCATGTCTTATCTAACTGTTTGTGGTTGGAGTGGTATGTTGTACTTTCCAAAGTTTTTGATAGCTCCTGTTTATTTTTATAATTTATTGAAATATACCTTTTTGAATTTTACATTGCTATATATTCTCGATTAAATAATGGGTAATCGATTTATTTATCGATAAAAAAAAGTACATCCATTTTTGAATTTTTGGATGTATCACGGTTAATTCATCAACATGAGCAAAATTAGAATGTTGTAGAAACTTTCTATTACATCGATTTGACTTGCTTGTGTTAATCATCATACTTGTTTTAATAGCTGACTGTGCATTCGGTGATAGTCCAGGCCTTGTATTAAGAGGGAAAACGTGTACCAATTTACTGAGAGCAGAGCCTTTCCAATGTTATAGCAATTCGATCAAGAAAAACTGCTGTGAAAGCTGTGAGAAAGTTAAAACTGGAATTCCTAGTAAGTATAATACTTAGTTTTTATATATAGCAGATAGTATAAGTGTGCAGGCGATGCATACATAGCAGTATGTGGAAGAAGAAGAAGAAGCAGACGAATTGGCATGATCTGATATTTGCATGCTTACAATAGACAAGGGAAGTCATTGGACTGATCTTCCGATACAAATATAAGCTTTAATTTATTAAAAGTATCACATAAACCTTTCAGGAGTCGGACATTTTCTTAATCAGTGTTAATATGTACGGACTATACTCAATCGGCAAGCCTCGGGTGACTCCGCTTCTCTCCATCTATCGATGTACGGAATAGGCCGAGTTGTGACGAATGGGGCTATACTAGACTAAGTATTTAAAAATTGAGTAAAACACAAACATACAGGATCAAGTCAGACATTTAATACTGAGTACGAAATTTAGGACTAAATTGATTAAAATCCCAGTATAAAAGAATGCAATTAAGGATCAATGGTCTAGATAATGATTCATTGTGAATTCTGAAAAATAAAGTGAAAAAGTTCGGGTCACTTTATTTATAGTGAGCCATTCTGGATTCATTCAGAAATAAAATTTCATAATCGAAAATGACGTTGCACACTTTTTTTGTCTATATTAATCACGTGACGCAGTTCCATGCAGCGTTCTTGAAATTGACATTCCACAGACAGTTTCACACTTGTCAACGACGTTAAAAATTCTGAGAAGCACAGTTTTAGAGACATTGCAAATGATGTTTCACACGGAGTTTCACAGTCCTTTTTAATGACGTTACACAGTCTATGCTTCTTTGTAAATGACGTTGCCGATGGTCCCTCCTTTGCACGAGTTTTGAAAATAAGATCTCCAATAATTGAGGAATCATGTCACCTTTGCTACTTGTCAGGATTCTTTAACATTAATATGAAGCTCCTCTCATATCCCACTTCCCTACTATTTTGTTGTCTGAATGCAGGTTTCCCCCATCCGATAATGAGCTTATAGAACACATAGCTTTTATGGGTCAGAACTACACAAAATTTCGAATGGTGCAACAAAAGTGGAGTATACCATTTGACATCTTCGTTAGTCAAGGATTACGATACAGTCCCTTCCTCTAATCCAATTTAGAGGAGGGGACTGGGTCGTAACCCTTGCCTAACGAAGATAACCATTTGCCCAATCTAACTGTTTAGGGAACGATTAACTATAAGCAAGTCACAAAACTTTTAACTACTAACTCCATGGGTTGTATGTTAGTTGCAGTCTTAAATTCGCTAGCAATGAGATTTGCAATTTCATCATGTGTTAACCTCTCAGTTGAAGTTCCGTTGATTTCAAAAATTTCATGTCCACACTTTAACGTTCCAGAGGCAAATGCCGAACCACCAGGCTGTAAAAAAAATATAACCGTCATTAAAATTCAGATGATAAATAGCTACATATTTTCCCGTGGCAAATATTACATGAAAATTCAGGGCGATCATATATATATATATCATATTATACGAATACATCCTTCTATAACTAGCCTGACCGCGACTCGCTGAATCTTCTCGATCTTCAATTAAGTACTTCACAGTTTAACACTCCGCATGAAGACATTTTACCACCTGGACTCATTATTCTAAGGGCTTCGGTTGCCAACTGGTCGATGTAGTCTTTTACTAGCCTGCCAATACTGAGGTTGTGATTTCGAGCGCCCGTAAGTCGAAGGACCAATTTTAACCGACTAGGAATGTCAGTTTTCCTACCGAAGGTCAGTGATTCCCTCCAGACACTCTAGCTTCTTCAACCATTAAAAAATGTCCACTGTAAAATAGCCAGTGTGTTGAAAGTGGCGTTAACACCAAAAACAAACCAACCAATCAATTGCATTATTCTTTCATCGAAGCTAAATGTCTGGACATCATGTCTTCTTAAGAATATATATATATACTGTTATAAGATAATTAACTTCTATACGATAGTTTTTGAAGGCAGTTTATGTGAAATGAACGCAATTTGAATTTAGTTTAGCTATGAAAACTCATACAATTGAGAACTGAAATGGGGAATACGTCAAAGAGACAACAACCCGACCAAAGAGCACATAACAGCCGAAGGCCACCAATGAACCGTTGATCGGTTGATCTTAATGACCAAAATCAAAATTTGTTGAACACGAATGCCAAATCTACTGTGTTGCAACGACAAACGCAAACGCAAACAAAACTCTACTGTAAACAATAACCAAACATACATATCCTATGTATAGAATCTACAATACTGATAGCCGGTTACTAGGTTTATAACATAGTCGGAGCAAATACGCAATTATGGGTAGAAAGCCCCAGACCCCCTTTAATGGAGCTTCATATGATGGTCAATGCATAGACTTTTCGTTATCTTAGTTTTGGACCCTCATTTTTTCAAAATCCTTGATTCGTATCTCCAGAGTTCGCGAGGTTTTCCCTTTGTTTTTTTTTAATCCTGCATCCGCATCCGTATCTGCATCCGCATATGGTTCGCGAGGTAGAACAAAGAGGTCAAACGTCTTATAAGTATAATACTAAGGTACCTGAATATGAACTACAATAGGCGTTTTTTGTTGGGTATCTGCCCCACCTTGTACAGCCACACCAAAAGTAGGTTTCGTTCTGTAGATTGTTACTATTTCAACATGGACATCCAAATACTTCTTTTTGAGATCTTTAAGCTTTATCTCCAACTAAAATAAAAGATAAACTATTATGAGACTCATATATATATAGTCGGATACATAATAAAAGTGTAACATTACAAATATATAAGGAATGCAAATCGATTTAGTAATAAATTTCCAGTTATGGTGGAATTCTTTCAAGACAAAAAAGTCACCAAAGATACCAGGTTTATACTTACTATGGATGAGCGTGGTTTTAGCGACCTTGACTGCTCATAAGGGTCTTTAAAATTATTTACGGTCGGTCGTCTTACTACGGTATGGTAGTTGCTCATTTTAGAGGCCATACGGTGATCGACTTATCGTTGTTTGGTATCTGGTGGAGAGGTAACTCATTGGCAATCATAGAACATCTTAATATTTTTATATCCTAACTTGGCACGACAGGCGCGCGTTTCGTCTACATACGACTTGTAAATGGCGCTCGACTGAAAACAGTTCGAAGGCCAAATCAGATACAAAGACTAAGTCCATTAAAACCTGTATTGACGTTACGCACGGTGTTTGGTTTAGTAATGGTAGCATTAATCGACGTCTTTTTGTATTATTTCAACCTACTTCTGTACAAAACGTCAAAGCTTTGCACCTTTTAAAAAAAAAACAGCCGGCATTTTGATGTTTAACTATTTATTTAAAAAAAACATAGACTGTTAACATGACTAATTGTGTGAATTACGCCGAGTACGTGTTGAAAATAACTCAACATTTTCTACAGTTTATTTATAAAAAATGAACATACACATACAATGTACATGTATCAATGATATATCACATAAACAAATAATTACTGAATACATTGGCATCAACAATTCATAAAACAAATGATGCACACTTACCTCTTTCTTAGAATTCATAATAGCTAAGTCCACCACTGAGTATATTTGTGGTCTGGGTATCTTTATAGGAGTGAGATCTAGACAGCTATCCATTTTTCACGTTTGTTCCTTTTTTGCAATTATAGTTAATTTTCCCCTAAACCTTTCAAATGCTATATGAAACATTAATTGTCCGTTTGGTTTGCTCTCCGTTAACACAAGATGATATCCATTTTTCACGTTTGTTCCTATTTTGCCATTCTTATCATTTTACTAAACCTTTCAAATGATATATGAAACATTGACTTGTTCGTTTGGTTAGTTCTCCGTTAACACGAGATGATATCCATTTTTCACGATTGTTCCTATTTTGCAATTGTAAATTTTTGCCTAATCCTTTCAAATACTATATGAAACATTGATTTGTTCGTATGGTTTGTTCTCCGTTAACACAAGATGATACAACGCTTTTTATTCATACTTCATCTGTCATCGGATACGTTTTGTAAATCGTTGCCATGGAAATGGAATTATACCGATATTGATCATTAATATTTCCAATATAGGTAAAACTAGATAATTATAATAATTGTATATTTGATACTAATTGCAGGTAGAAATCAATAACAAATCTCGAAGTTTGAATCTCTAATTATTATTGTATATAAATTCTTATGTAGAAATCCCTTGAGGCCTTCAAGTTGAGGGTAATGTTCATTTAGGTGGTACACTTTGTCTTGCACTGCGGTAAAACATTAACAAAAAGGTTTGAAGGTACAGAAGAGACCAACAGAGACAACATTGCAATCCAAAATGAAAGGAATGATGAAACAAACTACTGAATAAATGTATAATTGAAAATTGTCTGAATAGAACATCTTAAGGATCCCAAAGTAATGGACAGTTTATGACCAAGTACGCGTCGTACAAATGTCTTGCTCAAACATCTCAATAAATTCAATATAGAAGCATTGAGTCCATAAACATTGATTAGACAGCAATCCATCAAAGAAAATCAAATACTTGTAATGTATAATTTATTACCAAGTACGCTTCGTATAAAAGTCTTGCTCGAGCAAACTAATATCAAGTACGTTAACATTTATTGGGCAGCAATCCATCAAATACTATCAAAAATTAAAATTTTCATAACAGTTTCTTATCAGATAGTAATTCAAATAACGCCATTTTGATAAAGTAGCATCAACAATTTTGTGTTTATTCTGTTTTTAATACCTTAATATAACTGTGTTTTTGTTGTTTTGTTTGTGTGGGTTTTTTTTTTTGGGGGGGGGGGGTGCAAGTTACCTTGTAATTAACAAATGTGGTTTGTCTTTGTTTGTTTGTTTGTTGTTGTTTGTTGTTGTTTGTTTTGTTTTGTTTTGTTTTGTTGTTTGTTTGTTTGGTTTTTGTTTTTGTTTGTTTTTGTTTTTTTTTGTTTGGGGGGTGGGGTTATGTGTTAATGTTCAATTGGTCTTTTTCAATTGGAGAGTGATAAAAATAATGAATGCACGTTAAAACTTATAAAAATTGCTCAGAGTTTACACGTATATGTAATTTTTCCAATATAAATTATTAAGCAAATTGTTATATATATTAACTTATTTGATCCTTTCAGATTGCGATTACGGCGATAAGAGTACAGACTGCCAAAGAGCAAAATCACTTGGACAATGTTCTAGATTCAGGAGTGTATGCTGTCAGACTTGTAGAAATTCTTAATAAATTATTTTGTTTTATATTGGACATTTTTTCTGTTTATGTATATTGTAGCCTATAAGAATTACACACACACACACGATATAAAAATAAGAAGATGTGGTATTATTGCCATAGAGACAACTCTCCGCCAGAGACCAAATGACATAGAAGTTACATGTTACACAAGTTGTGTTTACCTTCTTGCAGTATAATCGAGATGCATGTGATAACTGTACGTAAACAGCGACTTCTATCGATCTTGCTGACATGGAGATAATTCACGAATTCAAAAATTGACTTGACTGAGATATAGTGATTGATGTTAACAGTGATCATTATGTTTGGAAGAAACTTTAACCCTGCATGTTCCAATATTTGAAAAAACGATTTGTTCTTTTAGTTTGTTTTCCAGTTAACCCCCCCCCCATTTTTATCACCGTTTTATATGTAAAAAAACCTAAGGAGTTACGGTATTATTGTCAATGAGACAACTATCCACCAGAGTTCAAATGATGTGGATGAAAACAACTATCCACCAGAGTTCAAATGATGTGGATGTAAACAACTATCCACCAGGGTTCAAATGATGTGGATGTAAACAACTATCCACCAGATTTCAAATGATGTGGATGTAAACAACTATCCACCAGGGTTCAAATGATGTGGATGTAAACAACTATCCACCAGAGTTCAAATGATGTGGATGTAAACAACTATCCACCAGGGTTCAAATGATGTGGATGTAAACAACTATCCACCAGGGTTCAAATGATGTGGATGAAAACAACTATCCACCAGGGTTCAAATGATGTGGATGTAAACAACTATCCACCAGAGTTCAAATGATGTGGATGTAAACAACTATCCACCAGAGTTCAAATGATGTGGATGTAAACAACTATCCACCAGGGTTCAAATGATGTGGATGTAAACAACTATCCACCAGCACCAGAGTTCAAATGATGTGGATGTAAACAACTATCCACCAGAGTTCAAATGATGTGGATGTAAACAACTATCCACCAGGGTTCAAATGATGTGGATGTAAACAACTATCCACCAGAGTTCAAATGATGTGGATGTAAACAACTATCCACCAGAGTTCAAATGATGTGGATGTAAACAACTATCCACCAGGGTTCAAATGATGTGGATGTAAACAACTATCCACCAGAGTTCAAATGATGTGGATGTAAACAACTATTCACCAGGGTTCAAATGATGTGGATGTAAACAACTATCCACCAGAGTTCAAAAGATGTGGATGTAAACAACTATCCACCAGGGTTGAAATGATGTGGATGTAAACAACTATCCACCTGAGTTCAAATGATGTGGATGTAAACAATTGGCCTTCGACAAAAAAATGAGAAAAATCAATACAATAGTTTAATTTACAAAACAATAATACGAAAAGAAATATGACAGACATGCGCAAACCAACGACATGCACTGTACTGCAGGCTCATGCCTTAATGGGACAAGAACCTTATGAATACAGTGGAGTTAACATTAAAATAGGAAGATGTAATATGATTGTACTACACATATATACATTGTACATATCACATATCGACTGTGTTACTGTTTAAAAAGCAGGTGTATCCCTATAATATAAGGCTTCGAAGGTTCATCATGTTCATATCAATGTTGAACCTTTATAAGAATATAATGTTATACTAGTTAGTAAAATTAAAACTGCTGAAAACATTGTCAAATTGCCATTCAAAGTTCCCACAAAAGTTCGTTGGGAACTTGCTACGAGAAACACAAACACTTTTTAAAACAATTTTTAAGTGATGATATAGACTTTTGATTAAGTTGTGGCCTTATTTCTAATCACCACGTGGTAGCTCAGCATCCAACATGGCGCCCAAAGTAATAAAAGACATTTGAAACAACTGTAGCAAGGATGTTGTGTCAAATGACAGAGCTCTGTCGTGTTCAATATGTGACAAATGGTTTCACATTAAGTGTGAAAGATTTCCAGTAGCAGATTATGACTTTTTACAAAAATCTGACGACAGCATTCAGTGGGTATGCAAGGGTTGTAAAGGGGCATCCCAAAAAAAATTGTAAAATGTTAACATTAATGCACGCAAGGCAAGATAAGATAGAAACAGAAGTTGTTGGTCTCACTAAGAGTCTCAAACATTGCAATGAAGGAATCAATTCTGTGGATAAAAATATATCCGAGCTAAATGAAAATTTACCTATCATGATAGTATCGCAACAAATAAATCAGATTATTGATGATAAGTCAGAAGAAGAGAAAAGAGAAGCCAATATAATTATATTTGGTATACCTGAAAGTGAGAAGGGGGATTCGAGATTTAAAGATACTGAATTTATTCAGGGGCTTTGTAGAGATTCATTACTACAATACCCTCCCTTTTCACGAATGTGACTTACCGAGTTAGACTATTTACCGGATTTGTAATAACATAAGCAACACGACGGGTGCCAGATGTGGAGCAGGATATGCCTACCCTACCGGAGCACATGAGATCACCCCCAGTTTTTGGTGGGGTTCGTGTTGCTTAGTCTTTGGTTTTCTATGTTGTGTCATCTGTACTATTATTTGTCTGTTTGTCTTTTTATTTTTGGCCATGGCGTTGTCAGTTTGTTTTCGATCTATGAGTTTGACTGTCCCTCTGGTATCTTTCGTCCCTCTTTCATTAGGGATTGATAACATTGCTATTGATGAGATTACACGGTTGGGTGCAAAGCCAAAGAAAGGCTCTAAGAAATACAGACTTACTAGATTAATTGTGAAAGATAATACATCTCGGAATAACCTCTTCCGCAACGCTTATAAGTTGAAAGACACCAAGATAGGTGTACACAAGAAAATAGGTATAGGCAGAGACCTCACAAAAAAATAGAGAGAAAGCAATAATGCTTTACGTATTGAATTGGGTCAGATGAAAAAGGATTCCCCCCATAGGAGTTGGGTCATTCGTCGAGAGAAGATAGTTGAATTGCCGAAATCTGGGATTCCTCCATAGGCCACAGATAAGTAAAGATAACAATCATTCAGATACTTCAAATGTAAATACGTTAACAGTTAATGTTGATAATTTTGTTCCAGTTAATAGTTATGTTTCAGTTACAGTTAATGATAATAGAAATGAGTTGAATATTTCGCAAGATGTTTCTGATCACCAGTCAATTAGTGACGATAAGAAATTTACTTCGGAGGATAAACGGAAATCTTTGAGAGTTTTGTTTTCTAATGCATGTAGACACCCTGTCAAATAAGCGTTCAGAGTTTGAGTCATACTTGTCAATTGAGAAGCCACATATTATAGGTTTATGTGAAATATATCATAAACACAGATATGGATAAATCTATAGCATCCATGCTAAATCTACCTGATTATGAAAAGTATATATCTGACAAGATGGGTGATAGAGGTGTAGTTATTTATATCCATAAGTCTTTGATAGCTTTAAAGTGGATATTTTATCTGAATCTGGTTTTAATGAATCAGTGTGGTGTGAAGTTAAGTTAGAAGGAACTGATAAACTTTTATTAGGATGTATTTATAGGAGTCCGTCGTCTGTACCATCAAATAATAAGAAATTGAACGATTTAATATGTCAAGTATAGCCATTATTTAATTATGGGAGACTTTAATTTTCCTGAGATCAAGTGGGTTGATATTGAAGTATCAAGTGGTATTAACACAGATCCTTTTAAATTTTATGAGTGTATGCAGAACAATTTTCTCTTTCAACATTAATGTACACCAACCCGTTTTCGTACTGGTCAAAATGCTACTTTACTTGACCTGGTTTTTACAAATGAAGAAAATATGATAGCCAAAGACTCAATACAAACTCATTCAGCAGTGGGGAAGAATGACCATTGCATGATAAATTTTTGATTTTTGTTGTTATTTGAATAATGAGAAAACTTCTGGCGATCGTTTTTCATATTTTAGAGGAAATTATGAGCTTTTTAATGAGGGTTTAAACAACATTCAATTTGACTGGGATGGTTTGCTAAGTAATAAAAACGTTGATGAAATGTGGAAATGTTTCTCTTCTGTTATGTCAGAAAATATTGACAGATTTATTCCTAAGAAAAAGACTTACCGTAAATTTATAAGCCCACCGTTGTGGATGGATAGAGCTACTAAGTCTGCAATTGTCAAGAAACGTAAATCATGGAAAAAATATAAATATTCAAGATATAACTTGTCATATGCAAAATATGTGAAGGATCGTAACGAATGTACAAATGCTGTTAGAAATGCTAAACTTAGTTTTGAGCAAAAAGTGGCCTTAGAATCAAAGATTAATGTTAAGTCGTTTTGGAATTAAGTTAACAGTAAACTCAAGACTAGATCAGGAATAGGCAATCTTGAGAAACCGGATGGTACTTTAGCGTCCAGTACTGCTGATAAAGTGGAAGTTTGTCATTTTGAACAATAAAATATGTTTAAACTAAAGTGGAAGTTTTAAATCAGATTTTTACTAGTGTGTTTACTCAATACAGATGACTTGAAAGATTATGATACTAATTCAGAGTCAAACAATGTTTTAGATGATATTAATATTTGTCAGGAAGATGTGCTAAAGTAACTTAATAAATTAAAGACAGATAAATCTGCAGGACCTGATGGTCTACATCCGAAAGTTTTATATGAAGTAAGACATGCAATTTGTTATCCCTTGTTTAAAAGTTTTGATAAGTCTAGATCTATCAAAGAGGGTAAAGTTCCAGATGATTGGAAAAACGCCATAGTGTCACCAATATTTAAGAAAGGGAAGAAGCTGAGCCCTGGTAATTACAGACCTGTTTGTTTAACATCCGTAGTATGTAAGATCTGTGAATCCATTATTAGAGACAATATTATGAAGTATATTCTCATGAACAATCTTTTTACAAGTAGTCAATATGGCTTCCGACCAGGTAGGTCATGTGTTACTCAACTCCTGGAGGTTTTGGATGAGTGGTCAGAATTAATTGATAATGGTTTTCCACTGGACTCAATTTACCTTGATTTTTCCAAGGCATTTGATACCGTGCCTCATCAGCGCTTATTTTTGAAACTTGAAAAACTTGGAATAAAGGGATGCATTTTGGATTGGATAAAAAGTTTTCTATCCGGGCGTAAGCAA
The DNA here is from genome assembly GCF_021869535.1 of Mytilus californianus. NCBI lineage: Eukaryota > Metazoa > Mollusca > Bivalvia > Mytilida > Mytilidae > Mytilus > Mytilus californianus. Next base: position 25,515,059 of record NW_026262582.1, on the reverse strand, counting down.
TGCGTTCGTATAAATAATACAACTTCATCATGGTCAGATGTTGTGAGTGGTGTACCTCAGGGGAGTGTTCTAGGACCAGTTCTTTTTTTAACATTTATAAATGACCTTCCTGATGTAATAGAAGACATAGTGAAAATTTTTGCCGATGATTGTAAAGTATATTCTAAAGTCTCGTCAGATAATGAGCGCTGTAAGTTACAGGAAAATTTGGACAGTTTATGCGAATGGTCAAATACGTGGAAATTGAAATTTAATGCTGCTATAAAGTATTACATATTAATCCTGACAATGATCAACAATATCGTTATACCATGTTGGATGATACAGAAAATTTTATTGCGTTATCTAAGGTGAATGAAGAAAAGGATCTTGGGGTAACTTTCGAGTCAAATTTAAAGTTTGAAAAAAATATTAGTAATATTGTTAATAAAGCACAGAGAGTTTTATCTCTTATTCATCATTCCTTTGACTACATGGATCAGGATATGTTTATTACTCTTTATAAGTCAATTGTGCGTCCACTGTTGGAATATGCTACATGTATTTGGTCTCCGCACCTTAAAAAAGATATTCGTAAATTGGAATCTGTCCAAAGAAGGGCCACTAAACTCGTAAAGAATATAAATCATTTCAGTTATGAAGATAGATTACGTTCATTGGGATTGCCAACCTTGGAATATCGTAGTGATAGAAATGATATGATACAAGTGTATAAAGCGTTGCATGGTATAGATGATATAAACTGGATGAGCCTATTTACTTTATCACCATCTAATAATACTAGAGGTTACTCCTTAAAACTCTTTAAGAAACAGTGTAAGACGACACACAGACTAAATACTTTTTCAATTAGAGAAGTGGATCAGTGGAATAACCTGTCAGATTTAACAGTGACGGCAAAGACTTTGAATAATTTTAAGTCGGCGTTAAATGGCGAGAATTGGAACCCGTATAAATTTATATGTTCATGTTAATTGTTAAGCTGCGCACACCTAAATAAGTTCTATTTTTAGAAGTATAATATATATAAATATATTATTATGCGATTATTACGAGAGGAGAAATTGCATTACGACAATCCAAGATGAGGGATCAGTAGAAGCCTTTGGCTTATTTAATGACCCGAAGATAAAGGTATAAAGGTATAAAGGTATAGGGTTATTACAGAAAATATCTTGCATATGTTATTACAGATACTTTCATGAGTTGTCTACTCTTTAATCCTTTAATTTTCTAAATCTGTAATAACATATGTTTGTTATTTGTAAAATAAATCATAAATATTTTAATTATTAGTGGGCTCTAGGGAACTCTTTAAACTTTGCGCAGAAACTAAATGCATAGCCTTGATAACTAATTTTTGAATTAAATTAATAAATTTTTCATTAACCATGGTAAATCAATGAGACAAGGCTTTTAGGGATAAACTTAGCTGTAATAACAAGCTTTAGTTATTAAAGGCATGAAACTTATTATATGAAACACTTGGGAATTACTGGGAAGCTTGCGCAGAACCTCATTACATGCTCTGATCATTATTTCTTACTATAAATTAAAATACATTTTAATTGAGCATGATGTATGTCTGAGCAAATGCTTCGGAGTGATGCAGAGAAGCTGTAATAACACCCTTTAGTTATTACAGGCATATTTTTTTCTGTAATAACATAGGTGTACTATGCATGATTGGCAAACTATGAACTGTTATATCTTTCTGTAGTTAAGTATACATAAAGACAATAGTAATATCAATAGAACTTGTATACATTTAAACAAAACTAATGATGTATATTGTCCCTTTGAAACATGTAACATACATATGTTATTACAGTTCTTTGATTTTTTATTCCACAATAACAAATGTATGTTATTTTTCTATAATAACCCTATAGAGTTATATCCTTGACTGGTATATATCATATATATTTTGGTCTTAAATGACACCAAAGGGCATCCCCGATATTCCAACACCCCAGTGGTCTGACACCGCAATAGTCTGACAACCCATTATTCCGTCAGACACCCCAATAGTCCGACACCCTATTGGTTCGACAAGCCATAGTTAATAGACATTCCATTTAGTCTGGACACCAAATGTTTAAAAAAAAAATATTTATTTTTCTATTAGAAAGCCAGATAAAGGTTTGTTCAATATTAAAAAGTGGACACCGTCCTTCGTTGGAGGGCCTAAGTGGCCACGTAGTCTAAATAGTTCTACTACTGTAATCATGGTAATCACTAGCCAGTTAACACTGAGGTTGTGAGTTCGAACCCCGCTGGTGTGGGTGTACTTGACTCCAATATTAATTGACTAGGATTGTCAGTTTTCCTATCCGATGTTGGTGGTTTTCTCTTGGCTTCCTCCACCAATAAAAACTGACCGCCACAAAATAGCCCAAAAGTGGCGCTTAAAAGTGGCGTTAAAACATCATTAATCAATCAATCAGTCCTTCGTTGAAACAGGTGGGCAAGCTAGTTAATGTATAAGTACTAAAGTAGTAGCATTTTATCACCCCTTACTATACAGTATCTCAAAGATAACAAGTTAAAATTGACTCAGTAAGAAAATAAAGGAACAAATTAAGCTTTGCTGCGTACACAATTATATGAGTGAATATTTTTTTTTTATTTTTATTATTTTCAAGAATTACAAGAAATACAACACATCAAACATACATACAGTAATATTAGCAATACATTTGAATATATATTTATTTATGACAATAAACATTGTTGAAAATTCATTTGTATACGCCCGTTTACGGGATGTATCATGGTATACCGTTGTCCGTAGGTCAGTCCGTCTGTCCGTCTGTCCGTCGTCAAAATGTCGGACGTTAATTCAAAAACTCTTTAACCAATTTGCATAAAACTTTGGTGAATTGTTTATATCTGTTGACCGCGAGCTTCCTTTCGTTTTTTATAAATTTTAGATTTTACGTTTCCGAGTTATGGGGTTTTGTTCATTAGAAAAAGTGGGATTTTCAAGTTTTCGGACAATAACTCAAGAACTCTTTCACCAACTTGCAAGAAATTTTGATGAATTGTTTAGATCTATTGACATGAGCTCCCTTTCGGTTTTTATTAATTTTAGATTTTACGTTTCCGAATTGCAGGGTTTTATTCATAACAAAGGGGGATTTTTCGGTCCGTGTAACACTTATCAATTCAAAATTTCAAAAAGTTTTAAAATTTTAGTTTTTTTGATTTTTGATCAAAGTTTTAAAATATCAAAATTCCAAATTTTTTATTTTTTTTTAAATTTTGAAAATTTCACCAAATAATTAAAATTTTAAAATTATAAACTTTGATTTAAAATTTGATGGTTTAGAGATTTAAGCAAACTTTAAAACTACTAAACTGAACGTACAGTTTGATCATTTCGCTTTTTGAAAGTTTGATTTTTTTGATTTTTGATTAAAACATAGGAAATGGGAAAGGACTAAAAAGTGGATACCTGTTACACAAATGTACAAGTGCGAAACGGAATAAGAACGGAAGAAACGAAATCAAATTTCCCAAACAAATCAAAACGAAAACAATATTATCTAAACCAAAATATAATTTATATAAAACAAGAAGCTAACTTGTTGGAACTACAGGGTGGAAATGAGAAATATGTTTCTTTAAGTCGGAAAAATTAATTAGTAAGACCTGATTTTGACATACGCTGATTCTCTAAATAAATGAACAAAATGTAGAAATTACTTGTCAACTTTGTGATTACTGCTCTAAATGTGGTTATTAATAGTATACATTTTTGTATGTCTGTATATTAGACTTGGATACCTCCACAAGGAGCTTCAATAATGATACATTTTTCAGGTGCAGATCCAGGAATTTGAAAAGGTGGGGCCTAGTTACCTAACGTTTGGACTGATGCTTGTAAAAAAGATATAAATTTATCATATATGTAGCTCCATAAAGGAGGGCCCACCTGCCCCCTAAATATGCCTGTTTTTCAATAGCGAATAAAAGGAAACGGGATATTTGATTTTTGTATTAAGGGATAGTTCCGTATTTGTTATTGGCGCATTTGTAAGTTATCTTTGCGACAATCAACTCTGAACAAAGTACCATTACGCAGCTACGCCCAGTCAGAATGGGGCGTGTAGATAGAGAGTACCACGCTCTCTGCACGTTAAGAACCCCCTGTAACAACTCGTTGGTTGCCTGTTGCAAGTCAAAATTTCTTTCCCTATCAAAAATACCCTCATTTTCCAGTGGTGATGTAAAATTTGCCGACTTTCATCCTGAACGGACTCTGTTACAGGACCTTATTGTATTTATTGTTAATTTGTTATCGTCCTGAACATGCATGAAATATTTGCAACTGGACGTTTAGTAACCAATAATCAATCATTTAAAATAGGCCATTTATATATAAGTTATTAAGAATCCTAGGTTTCAATTCCCTCAGGCAAAGTTGAACTGAGATGGATTTTGCTATTGTATTGTCCCTTTTGGCCATACACCTCTTCAATTGTTTCTGTTTTAATATATACTTGGCTTTCAAATATTCAGCTTTGAGTGTTCCGGATGTAGGTAAATACAGAAAAGCGCTTCGGACGCATGCAGTCAAGTGTTGTTTAAATTTTTTATTGGATATTCCATTCAATTCAAATGTTATTGTCAATGGGAAATAGTACATGGGCGGATTAAGGTTTCTGTTACTGTCATTTTATTTTTTGCGGTGAGTTCTCTTTAAGTAGAATATTTGTGTTTATATTAAATTTTTCTAATTTTTAACTGCTATTCCTTAGTTTTCTTTCACCTTTTTTTTAAACTCAGAAGTTCACCACTGTAAAATTTATCAATCATGAAATATCATTGACTGTAAAAACAAAGGTAGCATGAGATAGAATTGAAAAGATTAGGAGTCCCCTGTCTTCGGTTCTAAAGAATGTTTTAAAAAGAACCCAGAGGATTCTTATATATCTTAACACTTCAAGGTTATTGTAAAATATTTTCAGAACAGAAAATTAACATTAAATCGAAAAAGGTTAAATTTGATCAATATTGAAATATGTGTTGTGACTTCATGGGAATATATAATATCTTGTTCTTCACTATAGATAACAGTTGTAATCTAGAAAAAAAAACAGTTTTTAATGCAAAGAATGCCTTCTTTCGTATTCACATTTTCTTTTAAAAAAACGGCCCATTTGTTCCATCCCGTGCTAACTTTGTATTTGCAGTCAATAATAAAATGATTGATACATATTACAGAGGCGAACTCATGAGTTTTGAAAATAGGGATAAGAAAACTAAGGAATAGCAATGAAAAATCGGAAAACATATTATGAAAACAAATTTTCTACTAAAAGAGAACTCCCCGCAATAAATAAGATTACAGTAAAAAAGCCCTAATCCGCCCATGTACTATTTCCCACTGACAATAACATTTGAAGTGAATGGAATATCCAATGAAAATTTAAACAACACTTGACTGCATACGTCCGACGCGCTATTCTGTATTTACCTACATCCGGAACGCTCAAAGCTGAATATTTGAAAGTCAAGTGAATATAAGAACCGAAACAATTAAAGAGGTGTATGGCCAAAAGGGACATTAAAAATAGCAAAATCCATCTAAGGGAAACTTTGCCCGAGGGAGTTGAAACATGAGTTTCTTTATATTTATATATCAATTGCTTCGCCAAGCGCAGCTGGATACGACCGCAGAGGTCCAAGCCTGAACAGTTTGGGCAAAAATGAACACAATATCCGCGCTTGATACAGGTCTGAATTTGGATTGTAATTAAATATTTGACACATAATAGGCTTCTGACACAGAATAACTGTTGTCAAAGAACTTAGAATTGGTTATATGATTTGAATTTTATTCAATTCTTGCTTTTGTGCAATACACTGTGTTGTTGCACAATACTCAGTAAATCTGTTTTAGAGGATATACAAAGAATTAGCAATTGTGACACACAATTTTTCTGTGGAAAATTGACAATTTCTTAAATCTTGATGAAATATTGACCCCCCCCCCCCCCAAAAAAAAATTATTTTGTTTACCCCCACCCCCTTTTTGCCAATAAAAAAATATTTAAAGAAATTTTCTTTTTAATTTTTGAAATCTTGAGGATATTTGTCCCCATCCCCCCAATTTTTCATACCCCCCCCCCCACCCCCACCCCCACCCCAAATTAATTTTTTTAACCTCTCCCCCTTTTTTTCCAAAAAAAAAATTCTTTCCCTCAAGATATGGTCATAATCTCAATTCAAATTTCCAATGGAGTTTGCAACCATAAAAACCCATTTAAATACATTATAAAAGTATTAAAATAGAAAATGACATACATAACCATGGCTAAAATTAATATACCTTCATCAGCATTTAATAGTAACTTCTAAAAATAAATTGACAGCTAATCACCTCAAGACAATACAACATTTCTTTATAACAAAACCATTGTAAGGGAGGTAAAACTTTCATGACTTTACATAATTTAAAAGCAATGTAAGGGAGGTAATTCAAATATAACATTGTAATTATTATCTTTTAAATGTTATTTAATGTTTATTAAATCAAACAAAACAAATGTTATAGCCTTAGGAACAAAATTTGGACCAATTAGAAAATGGGCCCAACAACCAAATACACAGTTAGATTCAGCATAAGAAAAAATGTAATTCTTATAGCATGAAAAATTGTAATACTTGTAGCAAAAAATCCCAACATATAGAATCAAAGCTTTCTCAAAATCAAAATCCAAAAATATTGTTCTCTTTCTATATACTGTAAAATATCATGAATCAATCGATTGCTATCCCTTATATAATGCTAAGTGGTCAACTATCTATTTCATAGAGATCCAAAGACCAATTCTTAAGTAATTGTCCATAACCCAGGAAACCCTTGTCCCCCCCCCTTTTTGCCCGTAATTCCTAAACAGTTTGAGCCATAACCCCCCAAAGTCAATCCTAATCATCCCTTTGTGGTATGGAAACTTGTGGTATAATTTCAGAGAGATCCATACACTGTTCCACAAATTATTGTCTGGAAACTAGGAAAATGCTTTTTGGGCCCCTTTTTGGCCCCTAATTCCTAAACTGTTGGGACCATAACCCCCAAAATCAATCCCAACCTTCCTTTTGTGGTTTCTAACCTGGTGTCTAAATTTCATAGATTTCTATTTACTGATACTAAAGTTATTGTCCGGAAACCAAATGTCTTCGGACGACGCTGACGCCGACGACGACGTGATACCAATATACGACCGCAAATTTTTTTGCGGTCGTATAATAAACGGCATATTTTAAATAATATAGAACAATTCGAAATTCAAACTAGTTAGAGATGCTTGACATATAAAATTATCATCTGAAGCGAAAAGCGCAAAAAATGTATTATAAACGTCATTTTAGAATAAGAACTATATATGTGGCAAAAATTTCTTAATGGGTAGATCTATAGATCTTGATCTACTGACAATGGTAACACTGATTTTACTCTAACTGCTTCTGAGTTTTCAAGACATTGACCAAAACCGGCAGTTTTATAACAGTCACGCGGTTCTATTTTCAGTTGTTGCGAACATGTTTCATCCAATATGATAGGAACAACGTAGAGCGGACAGGACACACACATAAATGAATCCAAAGTATCATTTTTCATAGTTTGCCTTAAGTTGTATTTATTTAAGCATAAGCTTTATTCTAGTTTAGCTTAGTTTAAATGGATTTTAGCGTATATATGCTAAATTCAACAGAACTCGGTCGTAAAATTTAATATGCCATATATGGTTTATGAAAAGTAAACTTATATTTTATAGCCACCCAACCGTGAAAAATGGTTGATCAGGTATTTATTTTATATCATATGCATTAGTCTCTTCAAGATGCATATGTTTGCCTCGTGTGACTGTCTGATTATTTGTTTCTGCCGGAACTGTCTTCGTGCGCAGATGCCTAACGGCTAGATCGGCTAGGAGTATTCCAAAAGTCCTTTCAACGTGAAATATATTTGTTAGACTTTATTCTTATTTTCTCTTTGGCCATTCAAATACATATCTCGACAGTATATATATATGAGGACATACTAGAATTTAACGAGGTTGCTATTTTAATGTTGTTTTTTTTCACTTTCTCCTTTTTCGGATTGATTTCAACTTACATTACCAAAATGATAGGGTTGCGTGTTAACATAGGAGCATACGTGGCAATAGTGATAAACAAACTTGATATATTGCCCAAATATCATCAAAACAGATGTACAGAAACTGATCAGAACTAGTCCAGGTACCGAATCAACAGATCGAAATGAGGTATGATAGTTTGTTTTTTATTTTTTTTTCCAAAGAAATTTTTCCTCGGTCAATTTTCATAATACTAAATGTATTCATGTAGCACAATGGTGTAGGGGTGGACTGGAAACAGGGGGAGCAAACTTTTAAAATTGAAGGGGAAAAAATCTATTATAATCTAATATCGGTATTGTACGAGTTTCAACTGTGATGGGATTGCCTCCCTTCTCCCCTCCCCACCCCTGGTTCCTGCACTAGTGTAACTGAAGGTAAATGTCACTTTTTATAAGCATAAAGTATGCCTAAGCATAGGTACAAAGGGACATGACAATTGTTTTTATACCTCCCTCTTTTTTTCCAAAATCCGTAATTTTTTTGGTTTTCCATTAATTTCAATTATTTTCGCGTTTTACTGTATAATATAAACATACATATACTAGAAATGATTTGTATTTGCTATTTACTATCAATTCCAAGTTAACTATGATTCCACAGCGGTCACTGATATATTATGGGATCTAATGGTGCCTCTGAAGGGTGCTCAGGTCTTTCTCCACTAGTCGCAAAAGCCATGTTGTAAATTATATAGAATTAAATACTACAAATCTTAAGTTATTAAATATTATGCCCGCTAACCCTTACTTTTCTTTTCCTAAATTTATAACATGAAGTTTAAAAAGACATATTTGAAATCTAATAAACACATTGTTCTTTTTTCATAGTTTTTGAAAGAAAGATGGTGCCAATGTATTTTTAAGAATAATCTAGAGAGAATCATTTCCCTCCAAATTTTCAATGGCTCATAGACCTATCTAAAATTTAAAAAAAAAGGCCACGGAACCTTAATTTTTTTCTGCTTTTTTATTTCCGTTATTTATATTGTATCAATTTATACTATTCTTTTGACAGGCATGTTATTTTGAAACAGATAGCAAACGTCAGAACGCGTTATTAATAAAGTTTGTTAGAAATCAACACATGACAAACGACTTGGTTTGATTAAAACTATGTCTTTGATAGTTCATAATTTTACTACCTGAATATTATACAAACAACTTTTGGTTGACAAAGACTGAATTCAAATACAAGAATTGCAATAATGAGCACAAATTTGTTATGAATGTGACACACAAATTAACATCAAGCCTCGTTTTCAGTTTATTCCAAGTTATCCTACTGACATGTGTTATGACACTTATGGTAAATGGACATAAATCCTGCTCCAGAAATGCGGGTCTTATGAAGAGTATCAAATAGATATAAGAAGATGTGGTATGAGTGCCAATGAGACAACTCTCCATCCAAGTCAAAATTTATAAAAGTAAACCATTATAGGTCACAGTACGGTCTTCAATACCAACTTAAACTCGTTGAGGACAATAATGGGAAATGTGATTGTACAAAAAGAGATTCAGGTATGGTATTTTTAAATTAATTTTTTTCTTAAAAATAAGATGACTTGATATGATTGCCAATGAGACAAAGTCTCCACAAATGACTTAATGCACGACTGTCATTGGGTACATCTTTCACAATCCAAAAAAAAAGATTTTTTGTAGATACTTCATTTTTGCCAAATTTATGATTAATTATTATGCTAACACCAAATATATATGAGACAATATCTGAATAAAATGCTTCGCTGAGCGCAGCTGAATACGCCCGCAGAGGTCCAACTCTGAACAGTTGGGGCAAAAATGGAAATAATATTCAAGCTTGATACAGGTCTGAATTTGGATTGTAATTAAATATTTGACATATTATAGGTTTCTGAATAAATGTAGTCAAAGAACTTGAAATTGGTTATATGAATTGAATTTATATTCAATTAAAAATTTCTTGCTGTTGTGCAATACACAGTGCTGTTGCTCAATACTTAGTAAATCTGCTGTCAGACTATAAACAAACAATAATTTCTCAATGTTACATCAAAAATTTATAAAAAAAACTAAAGGGAGGTTATCTTAATAGATATAAATCAGTCATCAAAGTTTAATGAAAACTGCTTTAAGCACTTTAAGGATATTGTCCAAAAACTTAAAAATCAACCCTTTTTTTTATGAATAAAATCTTATAACTCGGAAACGTAAAATCTTCAATTTATAAAAATCAAAAGGGAGCTTACAACAATAGATATAAACAATTTACCAAAGTTTCATAAAAGATGCTGAAAGCATTTTTGAGTTATTGTCCGAAAACTGGAAAATCCCCCTTTTTGTAATGAATAAAACCCCCATAAATCGGAAACATATAGTCTAAAATTTAAAAAAGTCAAAAGGGAGCTCATATCGATAGAAATAAACAATTCACCAAAGTTTCTTGCAAATTGGTGAAATTGTTTTTAGTTGTCCAAAAACTGGAAAATCCCCCCTATTTTAATGAATAAAACCCCATAACTCGGAAATGTAAAATCTAAAATTCGACATGAGCTCCCTTTTGATTTTTATAAAACTTTAGCTCCTTTAATAAATATTCCAGCGAAATCTACTGTAGTATACAATACAGTTATGACAAATTTAGGCAACGGATACGATAAGTCCACTGGGATATTTACTGCTCCTTCAAATGGTGTCTACATCTTTTCCTGGACCGTCCTTACTCATAATAGCAAATACTTCGTCACTTATCTTGCTCTAAACGGAAACGTGATAATAAAAAACTACACGGGAGCAACGAATGTAGCAGATCACATCTCATCAAGTCAGAATGCTGTTCTTGAAATTAAAAAGGACGATAAAGTATCCGTAAAGCTCCGAGAAGGAAATATCGGACAATACATGATTGGTAATCACTATTCATCTTTTAGCGGTTATAAAATATAAAGCATATAAAAGAAAAACAATATTGTCAGATACTAGAATAAGTATGTATTTATTAAAATTTTTTGGAATCAGTGGTTTTATTATGATATTTACAATACATGGCCACTGATATCTAAAAACCGTCTAGAGAAAGCAAGTATGACTGTCTTTAAACATGGACACGTTCACACTGTACAGTAAATGCAACATTTCTACAAACCCAATTCTTTTGAAGTAATAACGGTAAAATTCATGTTTTACTAATGGTGCAGGAAATACTTACGGGTTATGTTTAGAAGATGAAGATTTTTTTTTTAATTTTGTTAGCTACGCTAGTCCTAAAGTGGCTTTATGAGCTTATTACATCACTAAGCGTTAGTCGTCGTCGGCAATCGAAAGTTGCCTTTTCCAAACATCTTCATTAAAACCCTTGCACAGGCCTGCCAATTTTTTTTAAACCTAGTAGTGGTGATTGACCTGTCCTCTACAAATAATCCTTATTGTGCTCCTATCCTAGCTTAAAAGAAAGGCGAAAGATACCAAATGGACATTCAAACTCACAAGTCGAAAAAAAAGTGACAACGCCATAGCTAAAAAAATAATACGACCAATAGACAACCCAATAATATACAAAACACATTTGCTGCGTCATTCGGTCTCCTGTGGAGAGTTGTATTATTGGGTTTGGTGCAATCATATCACATCTTTTTTATACAAAATTGAAAACTAAAGACTGAGAAGAAGTCATGTCCGCCACATCAACAAATAGAAAACTGTTACAATTCTGCTGGTTTTGGATTATATCTCAAAGCCAAAAAGAGTAAATTATATAGCAACACATATTAAATATTATCAGTAGATCAAGAACTATCTACCTATTTAGAAGTTATTACCACAGGCGTTTAATATAAATCGACCGGAAAGTACTCCTTATAAGAAACCTTGTCCTTAAATGACGAGTTTTACTCTTTTTTGTACTTTTGGCTACAGATGATAATTTCTGAAACATTTCTCTCCTTCTTTTTTCAATATTATAGCCATATGAATATCGTCAATCAAATCATTTGGAGAGTTATTGTCCTTCAAAGACGATTATCTCCCCCGCGTATGTTTTCGACAAACACTTTGATGACTAAAGAGACACTAAGCATGCTACAAATAAAAAACGGTCGAAATGGTCACTACCCATTGTATGAGTTATTGCCCTTACATGATATTTAATATTTTTCTTGTTTGTTTTTTTGTTTTTTGTTTGTCGACTCATATTACCAACCAACTTGCAAACTTGACCTTTTGTTATATATATATTTATTCTATAGATATAAGAAGATGTGGCATGAGTGCCAATGAGACAACTCTCCATCCAAGTCACAATTTCTAAAAATAAACCATTTTAAGTCAAAGTACGGCCTTCAGCACGAATACTTGACTCAAACCGAACAGCATGCTATAAAGGTTTCAAAAATAACTAGTGTAACACTATTCAAACAGGAAAACCAACGGTCTAATCTATATAAAAACGAGGAACGACAAACACTTATGAATCACATCAACAAACGACAACCACTGAACATCAGGTTCCTGACTTAGGACAGGTGCAAACAAATGTAGCGGGTGTAAACGTGTTAATAAGCGCTAACCGTCACCCTGCCTGAAACAATAGTCCGTTTCATATATGATATATTAAGCAATAGACACACTAAATTTGGTGTATTGTATGATTGTCAGGTGAAAATGTCTGACTGGCCTCTTTCTGGACTTGAAATTGACTTCATTTCCATGAATAATTTTAAGTTTATTTGATACTTGTAACTAAACCTTCATATTGCAAACTTTAAACATAAGTATATTCACAATCAGTAAAGCAGACTAAACATATCAGTGTGATAATAATAATAATTTGAAATATTTAATTTTATCATATTAACAATAGTTTCCAATTCTTTTGCATTGGAATTGTTGCTATTGCTATTTATTTGATGTCATATAGCCGTGAAAGAAAACCACCACATATTTTTTAAACATGAAATAACAAATCTAGATTATAACACTAAAGCTGACCCAATAATAGTGTATCTTCATTTGTTTTATCAGGTCTACGAAAGTGTTACAAGAACCGGTGATGACGATGATTCTAACACATATTGATATTATATAGTGTGTCGTGTCTTTCTATGTGTGATGCCACACATATTGTTTCATACTATTGTTTCATGTAGGGTGAAGGTTGGTGCCTATTAACAAATGCAACCCGCTGCATTTGTTTGCACCAGTCCTTAGTCAGGAACCTGATGTTCAGTGGTTGTCATTTGTATCAACCCAGAAATACATGTACACCTTACAATCATTCCATAGTTGACCTAATGCTTATATTTTTTAAGAAACAGACCAAACCTCGAAAACTTTATATTGACCAATAAACCATGAAAATGAGGCCAATGTCAGATGATACCTGCCAGACAGACATACACATCTTACAATCATTCCATTCCCCCAATATGTAGTTGATCTATTGCTCATAATTTAAAAAAATCAGACGAAAACTTTACATTGAGCGATAAACTGTCTATGAGGTCAAGGTTAAATAGAACCTGCCAGACTGACATGTACATCGTAAAATTTCCAAACACCAAAAATAATTGACATATTGTATACAGTATTAGAAAAACAGTCTAAAACACAAAACCTTAACTTAAACCACTGAACCATGAAAATGAGGTCAAGGTCAGATGACACCTGCCAGTTGGACATGTTTACCTTACAATCATTCCATACACCAAATATAGTAGACCTATAGTATATAGTATCGGAGATATAGACTTGACCTCGAAAACTTAACATTGTTTACTGTTCCATCAAATGAGGTGAAGGTCAAGTGAAAACTGTCTGACAGGCCTAGGCATGAAAACCTTGCAAGGTACGAACATACTTATTATAGTTATCATAGTATTACTCATAATTAGAGAGAAATTAACATAACAAGTCTAAACTTTTTTCATCGTAGTCAAAGAATCGTGAAGACAATGGACATAATTTATGACATATAACAGACGGAAACTTCTTAACATAAGGCATCTATTTATGCAGTTTGAAGCAGCCAGATCTTCTAACTACAGAAATATCGAGCTTTTGAGTAATAACTTATTGCAGCCATGCCGCAGGATCACTATCCTTAAGTGGAAGGCTCGTCAAAAATCATTAAGTTTATAACCAATGCCCATATGTTTGGTGTGTTGCATTCTTCGGGATAAAGTATCAACAGTTGCAACAATTCGTAATTTACTTTTTAAACTAAATATCTCCCAGTTGGTACGATATTTCTTGTTTTGTATTTCCTTTCATTATTTCCTTGATAGAGAGTTGCTGCTCATAAGGAAGCTTTTTAAGCATAAGCAAGAGCGGATGAAGTTGAAATCACCCCTACGTACATGTTACATACGTGATCAATAGTTGGTTGACCGTTATGGAATATATATGTCACAGATTACAACAGATATGTTCCAATTGTAACTACAATCTCGTCCCCTTTTCGCTAAATACGACGTATTGAATAAGAATTATCACCTAGTCTGTACTTACATGAGCAACCCGATGGATGCCACATGTAGAGCAGGATCTGCATACCCTTTCCAGATAACCTGAGATCACCCCACTTTTTGGTGGTTCGTGTTGCTCAGTCTTTAGTTTTCTATGTTGTGTTTTGTGTACTGTTGTTTGTCTGTTGGGCTTTTTTGATGTTAGCCATAGCATTGTCAGTTTTATTTTCGACTCGTGAGTTTGAGTGTCCCTTTGATATATTTCGCCTCTGTTTATTCGATATACTGTAAATACATTATTATTCATGGGGTACCAATTTTCATTGATTTTGTTGGTATATGCTGTAGTTTAAAATGAGAAGAAACTCTGAAACATATTGTAAAAGAGGGACGAAAGATACCAGAGGGACAGTCAAACTCATAGATCGAAAACAAACTGACAACGTCATGGCCAAAAATAAAAAGACAATCAGACAAATAATAGTGCAGATGACACAACATAGAAAACTAAAGACTAAGCAACACGAATTTTTAATAAATTTACATTTCATTCTATTTTCCAACTATCCATTTGACTAAATAATAACAATAATAATATTTTCATAAATATTAATTTACAAAACTGATGTATCTGCAAGAAGTGATGTTCTGAAAATCGATTATAAAAAAAAATTGGTGCATTGAAGCAATTTTAATCCAACTAGATAACATAGTGTTAAATTTCAGAAATGAATAGAATCAGTTATTAATAAATTGTTTGACTGGCTTAGAACATACATAAAAAGGTTGCATGAAGAATCACTGTAAAACCAACTGTGCCAGAAGTAAATGTTGTTCAACACCTACAATATCACTGCAATGTGTCCAATATCATCAAGTAAAAAGTTGTTGCATATTCAACAAACTTTAAGGTATTTTTTTTCATATGCATGAATAATGTATGGGATTTAGGTCGTAAACCATTACTCAGAACTAATAAATATAAAATTTATACTAAAAAAATCCAGTATTTTAATTAGTGGACTTTTGAGTCTGAGTACGATAAGAATTCGAAGCTCAAAATATTCATGACACATGACTGGAAATTAAAGACATAACTTATTGAGTCTTGTACCTTTTTTCATATAACTTTAAGTTACTGCTGAGTAATTTTCTATAATTTTAAACAACTGCATGATAAGTGACAATAATTTAATTTTGGATGTAACATGTCTTCTGATTGGCTGAAAGTTATTTTTCTATCAGTTCATAGACATAATTTTGTCATGTCATCAATGTTTTCTCATGATTTACTACTTAAAAGAATAATAAGAAGCAACTAATATTTTTCTGGTTTTTTTTTTTCTTCAAAATAACCTCAAAAATGTGGTGCACACTTTTAAATAACCCGTTTAGCTTGTTATCCAGTGTGCAACACATTTTTTGTGTTATTTCAGTCATTCCTTAAAAAAAACTAGTTACACCATAGTGTTTCTTGCTTCACATTGAGAATTGTTTAAATTCATTTCTTTACAATTATCCCAGTACTTCACCACTTTAACTTTACATTAAAGTCATATGAAACCAGAATGTTTACATTCCTTCATCACGGTTTTCCCCTTGCACTTCAGATGTGCAGTGGCCTGAAGTTATAACGATCGGTTTCATAGTTAAGGTCACTTCACTTAAGGGAAATATAGGTGCATTAGTGTCTTGGAAGTCAATAATTCATTATCGTTACATTTGAAGATTTTGATGATATAAAGAATTTTCTTTTGAAAAAAGTGTGTGTTCACTTCTTTTAGAGTAAAACTTATCCATTCAAGTATTTTAAACATGTTCAATTTTTTTCTTTTAAATTTGAGGTTTCATATGACTTTAAGCAACATTTTCCAAAGGGAAATAGCTAATTACTCTAAATTGAGAAATGAATAAAATGTGTTTATTCATGTGAATAATGTGACCAATGTCAGATCCCATTATAATTCAAACGTTGCAATTGCAACAGAAGCTCTATAACAGTTGCAGATTTAAATGTTGTTTTTTCAGTCAGTTTGAATGATGATCATTTATAAATGTACACCTTAATTTCTAAAATTACTGTATATTAAACCACATTTTAACTTTTGATTTCAACAATGTATATTTTATTTCTTTGATTATTATACATATGACATATATTCTTATAACAAACAGGGTCTTGCTAGGTTTATCTACAAAAATTTGGAAAAACAGCTATGAACAGACCAAATTAACAAGTCATTATAATTTGAATTAATTAGATATAGGAAGATGTGGTATGAGTGCCAATGAGACAACTCTCCATCCAAGTCACAATTTAAAAAAGTAAACCATTATAGGTCAAGGTACGATCTTCAACACGGAGCCTTGGCTCACACCGAAAAGTTGCTATAAAGGGCTCCAAAAAAAATCACTAGTGTAAAACCATTCAAACGGGAAAATCAACTGTCTAATCTATATAAAAAAAAACGAGAAACGAGAAACACTTATGAACCACATCAACAAACGACAACTACTGAACATCAGATTCCTGACTTAGGACAGGTGCAAACAATTGCAGCGGGTTATAACGTTTTAATGGTACCAAACCTTCACCCTTATCTGAAACAATAGTGTAACATCACAACATAGAAAGACACACTATAAAATATCAATAGGAATGGCTTAACTCAATCAAAAGACGTAGTGACCAAATGAACATACACTGATCGAACGAATAAATTTGATCTATGATAGAATGTAAATACAAAGTAAATAAATATAAGGGATGAATAATTATAGTAAAAGTATTATACCGCTGTGAAATGCTAAACAATTTCAGAAAAACATCAGCTTTGGAAAAAAATACGCCATTTGTAATATGAAAATTATAAACAGGTAAATGAAAAAAAATTTGTAGATAAGTATACTTCTTCTTCTGTCTGTATAACCTTACGTTTAGGAACACCAAGAAATTTCTTGTATACTAGTAACAATAAAACTACACTAAAACTTGGTAAATGTGGGGTGAATATCAACAATTAAACTATAAAATTGGTGCTCGATAAAACTTCGTGTTCTTCATGTACAGGTGCCGAAAGTGTTATGTATATACAGTATAAAAGGAGAAAGGAAATAATTTTGATGTTCATAGTACGAAGAAGTGAAAATTTATAGTAATTCCAAACACTTATCAAAGCTGGTATATAGACCAGATATAAGTTAACATTAAATAAGAAAAAAGCATTACAAATAGTAATTATAGTAAGTACATTTAATTTATCACAGTTTGATTATTTCAATCTAATAATAGTATCTTTAGATTTGCAAAAAGCATGTAATCCAATTCCTAACATTTTTGTGACCTGCACAATGCTACTAACACCAAATAGAATTTGACCCAGCAAATTCAGTCAAACAACTACAATATTATAACCTACTTCTAAATGAATTAGCTTTTTAAAATAAAATATTATTACTGTGAAAACATATGATTGTGGCACCATATTTTGAATACTGGTGAAAGAAAAAAATATTTACTTATGGATTTTTAGCATAGTCTTCTGATAAATTGTATTTCTGTATTGCAAAACAAAATCAGGTCAACCTCCTAAGTAACATGCCTGTCAAGATTAAGTCATGTACAGTGTGACAAAATAAATATTTGTCACTAAACATTTTTGTGCCATATATTTCATATAATAACACATTAAAAAATTGAAAGCATTAAAGGTTGGATTTTAACAAAGCATGTGATGAAAGACACTGTTTTATTTTTACTTTATTTTATAATTTAGTCCCCATGCAAAGGAGAACCCATATCTAAAAAAATATTTTTTGTGCATATTAAAAGTGTACCACTCCATAATAAATTTTACTACAATATGTATATTGATTACCAAAAGATCCTAGGGGCATGAAGTATCTTGACAAACTATGCATAAAGCATACTTATAAATTGATGAATATAACAATCTGTATTTTGTAACAATAATATAATTATAACTATTGCCTATTTTTCTAACTCTATAAATAAGTACAAAATAACGAAAGACATATAGTTATTCTTACAGCCATTTTGAAACAATAACAAAATTGCACGCATTTTCTTGCTAAGCATACACCTACTCATCATTCAAAGAATCTAATCTGAAAACAGGAAGTATGTGTCTGGCAGATCCTTAAAGTGGGAATAACAACTAAAATAACAAATATACTGAACTCGGTGGAAAATTCATAACCAAAGGTCCGTAATCATGACAAAATCAAAAGCTCAAACACATCAAACGAACGGTTAACAACTGTCATATTCCTGACTTGGTACAAACATTTTCTTATGTAGTAAATGGTGTATTAAACCTGGTTTTATAGCTAGCAAAGAACTTATCAAATGTCAAGCTACTGACCAAATATCAAGTCATTCTGTTAAGTATAGTTTCTGAGAAAAGTGTGATAAAATATTTTTTGATTGATAAGATTATTGTAATTAGAGCTAATTTCCTAATGCATGTAGAGTAAGACTTTGGTTAGCTTACTTGCTTTATTTGTATATTGTACAATTGTAATTGGGATAACATTTAATAAAATTGAGATATAATATATACAGGTTTAACTATGCCTGATCATATTGTTGGCAGATGTCAATATTTAAGTACAATGTTTGAGCTAACGTTTATACAAACCAAGCAAGCAAGCCAGCCAAAGTCTTACTCTACAAGCATTAGGAAGTTAGCTCTAAACCCCTCTCTTAGAGTGGGATTATAATTATTCTATGTGAATTACATATAACATTAACCTATACTGCACTGAATCTTTTCTTAAAAATTTTTTTTCTACAACTGTCAGGGTTATTAAAAATTAATAGAAAGTTAAAATTACATGCTATCGATGCCAATAGTACATTTATGATGTATAAATATTATAATATAAGTAGCAAATGAAAAAGGAAATCTTGTACACCACATGTATAAATTCACATTACACTATTCTTATACTCCTGTGAAGAGTTTTCAAAATCATTATAAATTAACTGCAACATAATAATGTTCAGCACCTTTCAAAGAAAGTCGAACATTTTCTTAGTACGGACTATACTCAATCGGCAAACCTCGGGTGACTTCTCTTCTCTTCATCTATCAATGTACGGAATCGGTCTAGTTGTGACGAATGGGACTATACTATACTAAGTATTTAAAAATTGATGAGTAAAACACAAACATACAGGATCGAGTCAGACATTTATTACTGAGTGCAAAATTTAGGCCTAAATTGATTCAAATCCCAGTATAAAAGAATATGAAAAAGGATCAATGGTCAAGATAATGATTCATTGTGAACTCTTACAAACAAAGTTATTAATTATAAAAGAGAAGATGTGGTATGATTGCCAATGAGACAACTCTCCACAAGAGACCAAATGACACAGAAATTAACAACTATAGGTCACCGTACGGCCTTCAACAATGAGCAAAGCCCATACCGCACAGTCAGCTATAAAAGGCCCCGAAATGACAATGTAAACAATTCAAACGAGAAAACTAACGGCCTAATTTATGTACAAAAAATGAACGAATAACAGATATGTAACACATAAACAAACGACAACCACTGAATTACAGGCTCCTGACTTGGGATAGGCACATACATACAGAATGTGGCGGGGTTTAACATGTTAGCGGGATCCCAACCTTCCCCTAACCTGTGACAGTGGTGTAACAGTACAACATAAGAACGAATTATAAAAATCAGTTGAAAGAGGCTTAACTCATCAGATGGATAAAAAAACAAATACTACAAATACAAGTGGACGTGGCCGGTACTTGTACATCAAAACAACAAAAAGACACTAAGTACAGATCTGAGAGTACTCGCAGTTATTGACAACTAGTTCGAAGCCACTAACAACCAACAAAAAATCATGCATCTAAGACTAAATTATCAATCTGTACACATCCAACATCCAATGGATTTAGTGTCAAGACGTCATAAACAGTCAGAGAAAAACATGACTTTGTGCAATGCCAAGATACAGGTATCGACAGATTGTAGATCCATGAATGTGTAAATGTATATAACAATAATATTTAGTTTGCTTTTAATTTACTGATAACAAAATCAATATTAGTACCAATTAAAACAATATTTAATGATCTAATTACAGTGTTGAATTGGTAACCTTTTAGAATAAGTTTATTTAAAGGATCGATAAGTTTACCAGGATCGTTTCTAAATTTCCGGGCACGGTAAACAATATTAAGTTCGATTAACTTTATAGTTAGCCATTCTGGATTCATTCAGAAATAAAATCTCATAATTGAAATTACGTTACAGAGTTTTAATGTCTATATTAATCACGTGACACAGTTCCATCGATCCAGCGTCCTTTAAATTGACATTACACAGTTTCACACTTGTCAATGATGTAGAGACATTGCGAATGATGTTTCACAGTGTCACAGTCCTTTTTAATGAAGTTACACAGTCTATGTTTCTTTTAAAATGACGTTGACGATGGTCGCTCCTTTTCACGAGTTATTGAAAAGAAGAACTCCAATGATTGAGAAATCATGTCTCCTTTGCTACTCGGCAGGATTCTTAAACATAAATTTGAAGCTCCTCTTATATCCCACTTCCCGACTCTTTTGATGCATGGGTGCAGGTTTGCCCATCCGATAATGAGTATAGAACACATAGATTTACCGGTTCAGAACTACACAAAATTTCGAATGGTGCAACAAAGGTGGCGTATACTATTTGCCATCTACGCTAGCCACGGATTACGATACAGTCCTTTCCTCTAATCCAATGTAGAGGAGGGGACTGTATCGTAATCTTATTGGCTAGCGAAGATGACCATTAGCCCAATCTTACCGTTTAGGGAACAATTAACTACAAACAAGTCACAAAACTTTTAACTACTAACTCCATAGGTTGTATGCTTGTTGCAGTCTTAAATTGTCTAGCAGTAAGATTTGCAATTTCGTCGTGTTTTAACTTCTCAGTTGAAGTTCCGTTGATCTCAAAAATTTCATGTCCACACTTTAACGTTCCAGAGGCAAATGCCGAACCACCAGGCTGTAAATAAGTATAACCGTAATTAAAATTCAGATGATATATTTATACTAGTATAATCCCGTCTAAAAATACCATAGAAATCTATAATCGACCACAGAGCAGACCGGACAACTAGTTTAGAGAGGCGCAAATACGATTGAAACAAGTGAACTTACGATCTTTTTTTCTATCAAAATAGTTAAAATGACTCTCGACTTCAATATAACATATTGGTTTTCAAAGGATGGTTTTCCGGACAATTAAGCTGCATTCTAATATTTTTGTTCTCATGGAAATGTTAGGCCAAGAATAAATTATGAGTATCAATATCTCTGGTGAATAATGGCTACATAACTTTCAGTGGCAAATATTGCATAACATTAAGGGTGATCATATATACATATTCCAGTATTATAGGAATACACCCTTCTATGACTAGACCGCGACTCGCTGAATCTAATCTATCTTCAATGCACTACTACTTCACTGTTAAACACCCCGCATGAAGACATTTTACTACCTGGACGCATTATTCTAAGGGCTTCGGTGGTATATTGGTCGCTGTATCACTAGCTTGCCAATACTGAGGTTGTGAGTTCGAACATCCGTAAGTGACAGGCCGAGCAATCGACTCCAATTTTAATTGAATAGGATTGTCAGTTTTCCTAACGAAGGTATGTGGTTCTCTCCGGACACTCGAGATTCTTCCTTCAATAAAAACTGTTCTCCGCGAAATCAGCCTTAGTGTTGAAAGTGGCGTTGTCTGCTCTTTGGTCATGTTGGTCGAGTTGTTGTCTCTTTGACATATTCCCCATTTCCATTCTCAATTTTATTAAACACCAAAAACAAATCAACCAATCAATTCCGTTATTCTTACATCGACAATAACTGTCTTTCACGTCTTCTTAAGGGTATATATACATAATTATATTGTTATCAGATAAGTTACTTCTATAAGATAGTAATTTTAAATACTAAGTGAAATGAGGGTAATATAAAAAGGGGTTCATCTATGATAACTAATGAAAATTTTAGATTTTGTTTCAGTTTTTTTTTGGAAAGGGTCTAGACCTTCTTTAATGGAGCTACATATATGGTTAATGCATAGAGATTTTCCCAATCCTTATGTTGTCTTGTTTTAGTCCCCCATTTTCAAATCCAGTATCTGCATTTGCAGAATTCGCGAGGTAAAGCAAAGAGGTCAAACGTCTTATAAGTATAATACTACGGTACCTGAATATGAACTACAATTGGTGTTTTTTGTTGGGTATCTTCCCCACCTTGTACAGCCACACCAAAAGTAGGTTTCGTTCTGTAGATTGTTACAATTTCAACATGGATATCCAAGTACTTCTTTTTGAGATCTTTAAGCTTTAGCTCCAACTAAAATAAAAGATAAACTATTATAAGACTCATATATATAGTCGAATAAATATTAAAAGTGTAACAAAAATATAATGATTGCAAACCGATTTAGTAATAAATATCCAGTTATCCTGAAATTCATTCAAGACAAAAAAGTGACCAAAGCTACCAGGCTTATACCATTGAAGTAGTATATTGATTCATTTTACTCCATGCTTATACTAACTACGGTAGGGGTGTTGCTCATTTTAAAGGCCGTACGGTGACTTATCGTTGTTTTGGTATCTGGTGGAGAGGTTACTCATTGGCAATCATACCACATCTTATTTTTATATCATAACCTTGCATAACAGGCGAGCGTGTCGTCTACATACGACTTGTAAGTGGCGCTCGACTGAAAACAGTTCGAAGGCCAAATCAAATACCATTTTGAAAAGTATTAAAATCCATGCTGTGGGAATTATGCCTAGTGTTTCAGATAATTTAATATTTTCTACAGCTAATTTACAGAAAAGAACATACAATGTATCAAATGCAATGATATTTCACGTAAAATTAAAAATAATTACTGAATACTGGGTTAGTGTTACATTGGTATCAACAATTCATAAAACAATTGATGCCCACTTACCTCTTTCTTAGAATTCATAATAGCTATAGTCCACCACGGAGTATATTTGTGGTCTGGGTATCTTTATAGGAGTAAGGTCTAGATAACTATCCTTTTGACATTTGTTCTTATTTTGTAATAGTTAATTTTTGCCTAAACCTTTTATATGTAATATGAAACATTGACTTGTTCGTTTGGTGTGTTTTCCGTTAACACAAGATCATACAACGCTTTTTATTCATACTTCATCTGTCATAGGATACGTTTTGTAAATCGTTGCCATGGAAATAGAATTTTACCGATATTGATCATTAATATTTCCAATATAGGTAAAACTAGATAATTACAATAAATGTATATTTGATACTAATTACAGGTAGAAATCAATATTAAATCTCAAAGTTTGAATCTCTAATTATTGTTGTATACAAATTCTTACAAAAAAAATCACTTGAGGGTAGTATAGGTGGTTCACTTTGTCTGGCACTGCGGTAAAACAGAAACAAAAAAGGTTTGGACGTACAGAAGATACCAAGAGAGACAATGATTTCAATTCAAAGTGAAAGGAATAATTAAACAAACTACTGAATAAATGTATAGTAAATTGTACGAGTAGAACATTTTAAGGATCCCAATGTAATGTATAGTTTATTACCAAGTACGCGTCGTACAAAAGTCTTGCTCCAACATCTCAACAAATTTAATTTACGAGTATTGAGCACGTAAACATTGATTAGGCAGCAATACATCAAATAATATCAAATATGAAAATGTTCATAAGAGTTCCTTATCAGATAATAATTCAAATAACACCATTTTGATATAGGAGCATCAACAATTTTGTGATTATTCTGTTTTTATTACTTTTATTTCATTTTTTTCTTAATAAATATGTGTTTATTTGTTGGGTTTATTTTTGCACTACAAGTTACCTTGTGATTAACAAAAGATGGGTTTGCTTTTCGTTTGTCTGTTGTTTTTTATTATTGGGGGAGATTAATGTCTAATTGGTCTTTTTCAATTGCAGAGGGATGTGTAAAATAATGAATGCACGTTATAAAAAATGTCCAGAATTTACACGTATGTGTAATTTATCCAATATAAGTGATGAAGCAAATTGTAATTCTAACTTATTTGAATCTTTTCAGATTGTGATTACGGCGATAAGATACAGACTGCCAAAGAGCCAAATCACTTGGTCAGTGTTCTAGATTCAGCAATTACAGGGAATCGTAGGTCCTTCAACAATGAGAAAAATCAATACCATATAGTCGGCTATAAAGAGCCCCGGCATGAAAAATGTGAAAAATTTAAACAAGACAACTAACGGTCTGATTTATAACAATAGAGTTTACGAAAAACAAATATGCCAGGCATGAACCAACGACAACCACTGAACTACAGATTCCTGACTTTGGACAGGATCGGTACGAGGCACACAAACAACTAACATAAAAACAATAGACACAACGCACTGAAATAAGAGTATTAACTAGCAGTTACTGAAAGCTAGTTCAAAGCCAACTATATATCGTCATGATTATAGAGGCAAGAAGTTACTGACGGAGGTAGCCAAATTTTCAGGAGAAGCCACCAACCTTCGGCAGGAAAACGTGCAATCATTAATTCAACAATTAGTAAAACCCATGCCGCATAGCAAGCTAAAAAAAAAACCAAGACATGACCAATCCAAACAAGAAAAGCAACGGACTGATTTATGTAAAAAAACTACAAACAAACACATATAAGATAAACAGCAACAAACATCCACAACTTAATTAAATGGTCCTGACTTGGGACAAGCACATGCAGAATATGGCGGGGTTAAAGATGTTTGCGGGCGCCAAACCCTCCTGACCTGGGACATTGGTATACAGTACAGCATAAGAACAAACTACAAGATCAGTTTACAAACGATAAAATCACCAGATCGATACAAAGCAGAAAACTTGTTGGCATAAGAGGTTTAGGGACAAGCAATGTCCAAGGAAAAATATCCATTTATTTAACTTTATAAAATGGGCTGTTTAAAGATATTTTCCATTTTTATCTAAAAAAATTAGTTTTATTCATTTTAATTTATTATTGATTATTGGTTCTTGCACTTCTGAAGCCGGGCGTAATGTTTTTTTTTTAAATTTAAACATGTCAAAGTGAACTGTCTAGTTGGAAAACATATCATTATGCTGTTAGTTCTTTATTTACTGGGCAAAGTTAGGCTAAAAATTTGAAAGCCTATTCTAAAGTCCGCGCTCAAGCCACAAAACATGACTTATTTCTAATTCAGTAACTTTTACTAAACTCGAGTAATTATATTATGCAGAACACATATGCGAAGATGTAACCTAAATATTTAATTGTCTGTAGCTAGGAATTAATAATCTATTTTTGAACACCACAGATCCTTTACATTGACTATCAGACCTTTTTTTGGTTTTGCTTTTATGTCGCTTACATCATATATAAAATTGAGAATGGAAATGGGGAATGTGTCAAAGAGACAACAACCCGACCATAGAGCAGACAACAGCCGAAGGCCACCAATGGGTCTTCAATGCAGCGAGAAACTCCCGCACCCGGAGGCGTCCTTCAGCTGGCCCATAAACAAATATGTATACTAGTTCAGTAATAATGGACGTCATACTAAACTCCAAATTATACACAAGAAACTAAAATTAAAAATGATACAAGACTAACAAAGTATATCATACCTCGACTATTTAACAGTTTAATAAGCAGGTGCTGTGAATGAATTCGAATCGAGCAGAGGCTGAAAGTAGTCAGCATGCAACAGAACACTAGATCCATTCGGTAAATTTGTTACATGTATGTATAAAGTTTTTTAGTGCTAATACCTTGATTTCGACCATTTTAGATTTATAAAAAAAACTTTAAAATGATTAAGATGCGTCATTGGTTGCATTTGACGCGGCACATAAGCACTCTCTTGTTATGTATCTCTTCAATGGCGGATCCATGTGACGTAGACGGCATACTTCCAGGCACGTGGCTACGTTTACGTCAAAACGTCGGGCGTAAACATGAATTTTCAAGAAAAAATATTTTAATCTGTCAGTGAATTGATTAAATAAACTGGATAAAAGCGTATGAGCCTTGTAATTCTTTCTTCAACGAATTGTAATTGAAGATAGAAGTGACGAAATTTTCTTTGTAATCACATGGTATCATATTTTATATATCTGTTAATATCATATTATATATATCTGTTAATTTCCTATCAAATCTTTATCTACTGTGATTTTACCCAGTTTCTCATTGTTTAAAGCAATTCATCATATGCTGAGACCTTCAGTAGGAAAACTGACAATCCTAGACTAGTCAATTGAGATTGGAGTCGAGCGCACCTGCTACGTGTGGAATTCGAACACACAACCTCAGTGTTGACAGGGTAGTCAGTATAGTTCCACCAACTACTAACACCAGTCAGCCACGGAGGCCCCTGTTCATTTACTTAATATGCGCATAAAAGGGACAGTTCCTTTAAAAAGTAAATTGATGAATGATAATTGATAAATTAAAAAAAAAGGAAAATAAAGAAAAATAAGAAACTAAAATAGGACAAAAAATAAAGTATGTGCCACCCTAATCCGGAACAAGAAAAAAGGCCAATTGACAAAGAGCAGAAGTGACGTTGTTGCAGCAGTACATCATCAGCCAAGTAAAGAGTAGAAATTTGCTATGCCAAATTGTGTATGTGCATTTAGTTTCCAAATGTGGTGTATAAACCCAAATAGGTCAAATTATGTGTTTGTGAATTAAGGAATAATGATTGGAAAAAGTTTTATATGTACATCAAAAAGATAAGGCATGCAGTGTAATAAAATAATAATACAAAAGAAAGCAAAGGGTGTATAGTATATAATTTTGACTGCTTTGTGCTAACCTACCTTAGTTGCAGGACTTTATGGTGCTACGGTAGTACATCGGGACGATGTCTGCAGGAAGACAAACGCCCCACTCTAATTAAAACTTGGTTAGCGCAAACCAGGTCTTACGAAGTACCAGTTACTAAGACTTTGATTTGACCTGTTTTATCCATAAAAATATAATAAAGTGCTTTTAATTATCCTTAACATATAACTAATATTTATCCAGGTAATTTAATTAAAAAAATAAACGCGTATATTTTCCTATGCGGTAACCCTGCAAATAGTTAGAAAAAGACATTGCTATTGATGAGTTTTTTATGACATAAACGGTATCTCTTTCTCAATAACGCCTGAGCTTAGGGGGTGGGGGTGGTTGGTCCGCCTCCTCAAATCCCTTACCTGAGGGTCCTCTGTCCTGGATCCCTGTGACCCTCAGACCACGTTGTGGTTCGGGCGTTTTTTTAAATCTCATACTTTTTCAATATATTTTATATTTACATATAAATATAAATTTTTAGCATAAAATCGTCCAAATACTGGTTCACCTCGGTCCACTCCGCAGTATATATTCAATAGTCGAGAATTACGCCCCCCCCCTCTATCCTGTTTCCTCCCCTGAAGACTCAATCACAAGATCACTAACCCGAATAATGGGTTTAGTCACGATTCTCCAACATTTAAAAAATCCAACTAACGTTTATCCAACAAGTTTCAAACAATAGATGGGCTTGGTGTTTATATCACAATTAAAATTGTTGTTTTTAGGAAGAAACCTCTTTATGATTCATAATATAAATTACATTTATAAAATTTTTAATACTAAATGTCAAATAATAAGCAAATTCAGCAAAATAAAAATATTGATGATGGGAGTTTTTAACGACCTTGACTGGCTATACAGCCCTCGCACGGTCGGCCCTGGCGTGTAAAGTACATGCATAATAACGATCTTGTCGTTTATGAATAAAATTATTGTTTATTACTGCTTATATTGTTTATCATGATTCTGTTTTTGTATGATATTATAGTGCTCTTTGATACAATAAATATATATACTTTTCTAATTTTGACATCCATTTGGTATTATTGTTATTTTATTAAATAGTTCATTTGGTTGAATTCTGGTATTAATTTTCCCTCAACTTAAAGCGTTTCAAGATTTTCTAAAGTATTTGTCTATTAGTGCTTTATCAAAAAAAATTATTCTGTTGTTTGTATGATATTAATGCTCTTAGATACAATAAATATATATTTTTTTATAATTTTGACTTTTTCATTTGGTATTATTAATATATTATTAAAAAGTTCATTCCAGCGGGATTTACTGTAACTCAAATTACAGGTACATTCCGTTAATCCCTAATGTAAAAAAATTACGTTTCTCCAACAAGAAATTCATTACCTGTATATAAAAAAATAAAATGTGATCACACCGAATAAAGTATAGGAAACACATCATTGGTGTTCTGCGGTATTCAGTTTACTGTTGTGGTATTCTGTAGGGGTTCTTTTGTAGTTTTCTGTAGGGTTCTGTGGTATTCTGCAATATTCCCATGGTTGCGTTCTGTCAGTGGTATTCTGTGGTGTTCTGTGGTATTCTGTTTTGTCTCGCGTATACGTCATTCTATGGTGTTCTACAGTATCATATGGTGTTATCATGGCTATGATGTATTCTAATCTATACCCACGGCCTACCCTCAATTACGTATTCTTTAATTTTTTAAGACATGTTTCTCTATTTTTTCCCGGGCTTTCTTTTTTGTTTGCTTAATTTGCTGTATTCTTGATTTTTTTGGCCTAAATTTCAGTAGTATTGGTCCAATATTCTCTATTTTGTTAACCCCATCCAGACCCTCATATCTCAATGAACGGACTTGGGTATTCAGAGTGCTGTATTTATTCCGAAATTTATGGTTTTTTTTTAACTTCTCTGTTTCTTAACATAAACCTCAGTGGCGGATCCAGAGGGGGGTCAAGGGTTGGACCCTTTTTAACGATAAATGCTAATGAATGGGGACATATGGTTGGACCCCCCCTCTTCCCCCCACTTTTAAAAATGGCTGGATCCTCCCCTGATGTTACCTTAATCAGTTTTGGGGTCCACCGTATAAAGACAATGCATGGTAGTAAAATGCAAACAATTACTGAGAATATAAAATACATGTACATAATGAAAATCTACTGCAATAGATAATTACTTCTCGCATTGAAACAATTTGCTACGATATATAATTGCGTGAACCCCTGAGGGTTCACGCATATATATATTAATTGATGTTGTAGTCTTTCGGAATACCGGAAATGCCTACTGTCTTTCAAAATACATCTGTTCTTTTCTATGGCCGCCTGCGTAATGGGTAATAAATTGATCTAAGGAATATGTATTAGCGTTTTACAGTTGCTATAGAGATAAGTGTTAATCGAGGCGGACTGATATCCTACATCAGTAGTTAATTAAATTAGCGTCGCATATGTTAAGTTTTCTAAATTACAAGCTGGGTTCACATTGCAGATTAAGTGACGGTCAATGAATAGGGCGTTTTAAAACAGCCATTTTAGCGTGATTAAAAATGAGCAAAGTCTGTTTGAGCAGCAATTAAAATTCTACGCCCAGGCAAGGACGTTTAACTAACATCTACGTCCTTGACCAGGAAAGATGCAAACATACAAGGAGTTTCTAAAATTGTTCCTACTTTATTTAAAATAGCAAAAAAATTTAAATGGAAATAGAAGTTCATTACTTTAATACGTAAAAAGTAAAATCACAAAAATACTGAACTCCGAGGAAAATTAAAACAGGAAAGTCCCTAATCAAATGGCAAAATCAAAAGCTCAAACACATCAAACGAATGGATAACAACTGTCATATTCCTGACTTGGTACAGACATTTTCTTATGTAGAAAATGGTGGATTAAACCTGGTTTTAAAGCTAGCTAAACCTCTCACTTGTATGACAGTCGCATCAAATTCCATTATATTGAAAACGATGTGTGAACAAAACAAACACAATAGGTAAAAATGACACAAATAGGGGTACAACCGCAACACGAACCCCACCAAAAATTGGGGTGATCTCAGGTGCTCCGGAAGGGTAAGCAGATCCTGCTCCACATCTGGCACCCGTCGTGTTGCTCATGTTATTACAAAGCCGAAAAAAGTCTAATTCGGTAGGTCACATTCGTGATTAGGGAACGGGATTGTAGTTACGACATAAGAAACATATCCGATATCATCTGAAATTTACTAGTAGGACTGTATAAAAGAAGTTTGAAATTTACTGTTCATTATTAGACATTTTGTAGATAATTAAGTCTCCCTAAACCATATATATTCTTACCCCCACCCCCCTTCAATTTGAGAATGTGCTTTTATCTTGTTCAAGATCCCCACCCCTAAACCATATATATTCTTTTATGGGACAAGTCCCGGGGTTCACCCCACCCCCCTTCTTTTTGAAAACTTGTAAACGGTCAGGATCCTCACCCTGAAACCATATATATTCTTGTATGGGACAATAAAACTAATCAAATGTAATAAAAGGCGAGCCTCCTGGGGTCACCCCCACCCCCTCCTGTTTGAGAACTTGTAAACGGTCGAGATCCCCACCCCTGAACCGTAGATATTCTTGTATGGGACAATAACACAAATCAAATGAAATATAGGGGAAGTCCGGAGGAGTCACCTCCACCCGTCTTCTTTTTGAAAACTTGTAAACGGTCAAGATCCCCAACCCAAAACCATATATATTCTTGTATGGGACAATAAAACAAATCAAATGAAATAAAAGGCGAGTCCCCAGGGGTCACCCCCACCCCACCCTATTTGAGAACTTGTAAACGGTCGAGATCCCCACCCCTATACCATATATATATGGGACAATAAAACAAATCAAATGAAATATAGGGGTAGTCCATGGGGGTAACCCCCACCCCCCTTCTTTTTGATAACTTGTAAACGGTCGAGATCCCCACCCCTAAACCATATATAGTCTTGAATGGGACAATAACACAAATCAAATGAAAATGAGGGGAAGTCCCCTGGGGTAACTTGTAAACGGTCAAGATCCCCACCCCAAAACCATATATATTCTTGTATGGGACAATAAAACAAATCAAATGAAATAAAAGGCGAGTCCCCAGGGGCCACTCCACCCCACCCTATTTGAGAACTTGTAAACAGTCGAGATCCCCACCCCTAAACCATATATATTTTCTTGAATGGGACAATAAAACAAATCAAATGAAATTGAGGGGAAGTCCCCTGGGGTAACCCCCACCCCCTTCTTTTTGAAAACTTGTAAACGGTCAAGATCCCCACCCCGAAACCATATATTTTCTTGTATGGGACAATAAAACAAATCAAATGAAATATAAGGCGAGTCCCCTGGGGTCACCCCACCCCTCCTGTTTAAGAACTTGTAAATGGTTGAGATCCCCACCCCTAAAACATATATATTCCTGTATGGGACAAAAAAACAAATCATATGAAATTAAGGGCGAGTCCCCTGGGGATCACCCCCCTTTCCCTTTTGGGAACTTGTAAATGGTCGAGATCTCCACCCCTAAACCATATATATTCCTGTTCGTAATTTCAAGAAGATTTGAATGACATACAGGGTCAATCCATAGGCTTCACTTATGCATATCACAAACCAATTTGTACTGGACTTTGCCCAATGTCAGGCGACCATGGGAATGACGAATTATTGGAGCTTTGTTTGGGAGACTTAGTAACAGCATCCTGTTACAATTATTTCTTGTTACTGATAAGTTTTATAGATTTTGATAAGACATTGTATTAATGATAAATAAAATTTTGGATTTTTTTCTTCTTTTCTTTGGTAAATTATTTGAAGAATTTTGTGTCAAGTTTGTTTGTTATTCTTTAAAAACTAATTTTCTGAATGCTATATATTTTTTTTGATGAAGTGAACTCCTTTAAAAACTAAGTCTATATTGTCTATTAATAAACATATATTAGATTTCTGATTTTGGGCCCACTTTTCAAGTTTTTCCAAATCGGGGTCCAAAATGAAACTGTGTTTGATTTCAACATAAATTGAATATATATAGGGTTCTTTGAAATGCTTAACCTTAACCTGTATTTCTCTTCATTTTTAATAAGATAATACCACATTGAGGTCCAAAGGGTCCTAAATGAAACTTTTGTTTAATTTCATCAAAAAATGAATTCTTTGGTTCTTTGATATGCTGATTCTAACAATGTTTGAGTGTTAAATCATATCTAATTTTAGAGAACTTAATCATCACTGGTTGTTGTTATTATATTATTGATTATAATTTGAAAAATTGCATCATATCTTATTTTAGAGAACTATTTATCCAGTTTGAGTTATTTCCCTTTGCACAGAAATTATTATGGATAAAATTAACCTGCGTTTCATTTTTCACATAAATTAAATATATATAGGGTTCTTTCAAATGCTGAATTATAATCCTGTATTTAAATATTAGTTTTTTGGGCCCAGTTTTCAAGTTGGTCCAAATCAGGGTCCAAAACTAAACTTTGTTTGATTCCACAAAAAATGAATTTATGGGGTTCTTTGAAATGCTGAATCTAACCATGTATTGAGAGATTTTGGATTGTGGGCTCCTTTATCAAATTGGTCCACATTGAGGTCCAAAGGGTCCTAAATTAAATTTTTGTCTGATTTCATCAAAAATTGAATTCTTGGGGTTCTTTGATATGCTTATTCTAATATGTACTTAGATTTTGGATATTGGACCATAATAGGTATTTAAATGTCCAATTTCAAATAAATTCAGTTCTTTGACCACATTCGTTTTGTGTCACAAACCTATGCTGTGTCAAATATTCAATCACTATCCAAATTCAGAGCTGTTTTAATCTTAAATGTAGTGTCCATACTTGCTCAACTGTGCAGGGTTCGACCTCTGCAGGAAAATCCGGTTTGCCGTCACTCTGACAGCCTCTTGTTAAATTTCTCAATTGGTTTATGAACTTCATATAACTTCCTTAGAGCGTCTAAATCCCTATCAACAAGTTCTTTATAGTCATTTTTAAAAAGTTAATTTTTTGAAGCCTTACTAAGATTTTCAAAATAATCCGCCCAAGCATTCTCAATAGCACGAGATGTATCATGAATAGTTCCATTTACTTTTAAACTGGTTAATTTTTGTACTGGGTTACTTCTCTGCCTACGTCTATAGAAAAGATTTTGATTATATTCGTGACTCTCCATAATTTCAAAATATATATTATTTCTGTTTTCAGCTTCTAGCTGCCTTTGAGCTTTCCTTAGATTACGTTTGGCTTCTTTACAATCTATATATAAAGTCAGTGTCCTTCCCCCTCCTTTATTTTTCCATTTCCAATGAGCTTTTTTACTTATTTAAATTAATTTCTTAATGTCTTCACTAATAGGTTTCCCCTTCTTTTCACTACTCAGTTTCCCCTTCGGTTTTACCTCATTTGATTGTATGGCACTGGTACATGTATTCAAGATTTCAGCTAGTTTTATCACTTGCAGTTGTATATCTTCTGTACCCAATATATTAACTTTATTACACTTTTCATCTACTAATAATTGATATTTGCAAATGTCAACAGTATTCCAATTTAGTTTACTATTAAAGACTAAATTATTTCTTCAGTTTTTATCTATATCCATTTCATCTTGTACATTATCATTATAAAAGTTAAAATAAATTTTTCCAATTACTGGATCATGTATAGAAGTGTTCTCATGGTTCCTTTCTAACACGTTTGTATTAAATACCAAATTGTCATTTTTAAAAGGTAAAATATAGTCTATCTGGGATGTTGACACTCCATTATAATGGTGAAACGTCAGTATTAACGGATAATTTACAGGAAGCACCAGCTCCATTTCTCGCATGGCTTCAATAAAATTTTTGTCCCTTGAAGAAACTTTATCTCTAATGAAAGATTCATTCATGTCTCCCATAATAATAAACTCACAATTTTCAAACTTTTGTCTTATTTCATGGATCTCGTCTAAACATGCATTATACAGTTGATCATAAGTCTTGTTACCAGTAGTTTGCATATAAGTAGCCATTATTCATAATGGGTTGGACTGTTTGATATAAATACCACATAACCGTTCACAACCGTCTTCTATTGGGTTAACATATTTGTCTAAAGTTTTTCTCTATAAAATTGCACTATTAGTTTGTGATTAGATCAGTTTAAGATGAACTGCTAATGTTAAGTCAATGATATTTGGTATGCAAATTTATTGGCATTTGCAAGTATCGTTTCCATGGAGATTATATAGCCCCATCTCTGATCATGGTTCATTGACTTTGAAACTTTTACACAGTTTACAAGTTAATGTTAGTGTTTAGGTTTGTTTAAAGGGAACGACTTATATTAAGTCAATGGTATTTGGTATGCAGTTGTATTAGCATTGGCACATCTCATTTCATGGAGATTGTTTAGCCATGTACCTTCAGTCATGGTTCATCGACTTTGCAATTTGCATAACTTACATGTTAAAGTATTGGTATTTTAATTTCAACATTTGCATTATCAAAATTACAAAAAGGCGAGACATATCTCTGTGATAACAGTTTATTATATATAAGCTTGAGATGTTGCAAGTTTTTGTATGGTCTCTGCCAGTTCTTTTTCCTTCTTGCAAATTTGAGCCTTTCTGGACTTTAGCTCTTTTTCCTTACTTTTAATAGAATTTTCTTGTTTAACCAGGACTTCATATTTATCTACATCAAAATTTGTTATTAAAGTATTTGACCCCATATCTATATTTTTTCCGTTTGGCTAATAGGCTGACACGGGCTTGACACAGTATTTCTACAGTCTAACATCATTAAGTCTTTACATCCCTTACAGGTAAATATACCATTATTATCTTCAATATTATTTATATCAGTCTCACTTAAGCCTTCACATTTATAATGCACCCACGAATTAAAATTGTCACACAATACTGAATCTTTTTTGCAGTATAAATTACATACAAGGCAATTTGCGTGTTTTGTCCGACAATAACATCACTAACTGGTGTGTCCACTTTAGCGGCATCTAATCTAGAGTCAGAAATGTTGGTATCGTCTAAACTAGTTTGGCTCTTACAAGAATGATTTCTACTGTTAGTTTTGGATACTAGTTCAGTGAGTTGCTGTTGTAAAAGTTTATTCATTTCAGCAAAGTTACCCATATTTTCCATCATGTCAGCTATGACTGGCAAGTGTTCAGTAATTAAATAATTGTAGCTTGGAGCCATTTACATTCACAGTAGAAGTGGTCAGGTATAGATTTATCATATACCACTGTTTACTCCCACCAACAGATATAGATTCTTCAGCAAAAACGCTACCATTTTTAGATTTTCGTCGACAAGGCACCCCACTTTACATCTGGGAATGGGTTTGAATTTAAAATGTCATTGAGAACAGCACGTAGCAGTTCAAAGGCAGCTGTGGAAAAGGTCATTACTAGATTACCCCTCGTTAGTTCTGCTGTAATGTTTTGTCTAGTGGTAGCATCTAATTTTTGTTGCAAAGCCTTTTCAGAATTAATATTATAGTTTGTTCTTAGTTGCTGGTTTCCATCCCTAGAAGGTGTATATGGAAGTTTAGACTGTCTCAATCGAAGACTTCTGTTTGTAGACATGCTGTAGTAGATTGAGACTTACAATGCCAGAGTCAAAGGACAAGGCTGGACTTTAAAATTATATATATAAAATTCTATTTACTTTTAAAATAGTAAAAACAACAGGCTTGCTCTATTTATTTCATAGCAATATTGAGACTACAAATTTCTAATGGGTTTAAAAAGTAAAAATGCAAATCTTGCTCTATTTAGTGTGTAGTAGTAATGAGACTACTAAGTCATGCTCGACAGTATGTATGACTCTATGAGGATTGAACTACGCAAAAGATATATATATATATACACACACACGAAATTAGTAATAAATTTAAAATATTCAGGTGCAATCTATACTACAGGTGAGAGATAAAAGCGCAGAAACATCAGCAAACACGCAAGGAAATGAAAATAATAAAAGATGGCTGAATAAAAAATGGCCGACCTGTGCCGGGGAAATATGAAAAAGAATTTTTACAAGAAGGTTGACGACAACGAGGTGGTGGGTTTAAAAGTACAAACATCTGTTAAAACACTAAAAACCACTCTAGGAATGTTATGCATATGAATATACAGTTCCCACACTCAGGAAATATAACTTTTCTTCAGATTCTCAGGAGCGGAAATTTCTGTCGACCTTCTCCACCCGCACATGCGCCTGCTGTTCATCACTGGTTGTTAACATTAATTGTTATTATATTATTGATTATTTGAAAAATTACATCTTATCTAATTTTAGAAAAAATATATGGATAAAATTAAACTGTGTTTCTCTTTTAACATAAATCAAATATATATAGGGTTCTTTCAAATGCTGAATCTAAACTTGTGTTTAGATATTTGATTTTTTGGCCCAGATTTCAAGTTGGTCCAAATCAGGGTCCAAAATTTAACTTTGTTTGATTCCACAAAAATTGAATTTATGGGGTTCTTTGAAATGCTGAATCTAACCATGTATTGAAAGATTTTGGATTGTGGGCTCCTTTATCAAATTTGTCCACATTGAGGTCCAAAGGGTCCTTAATTAAACTTTCGTTTTATTTGATCAAAAAATGAATTCTTGGGGTTCGTCGATATGTTGATTCTTGTAACAATGTACTTAGATTTTGGATATTAGACCATAATAGGTAAATATCCAATTTCAAATTTTTCATTTCTTTGACTACATTCATTTAGTGTCACAAACCTATGCTGTGTCAAATATTCAATCACAATCCAAATTCAGAGCTGTTTTCAGCTAAAATGGTGTGTCCATACTTGCTCAACTGTTCAATCTAGTTTGCTGTCACTCGACAGCCTCTTATTCAATTTTCCTCGGAGTTCAGTATTTTTGTGATTTTACTTTTCACTTATTTAAAGTTATTCAAATAATCAGTCTAACACATCAATTGCAAATCTGTCTCAAAATTTGCAAATTTAAGCAAAGAACTAGACCAATTGTGTAGTGCTGTTTTACAATCCAAGTTGGCGGTATACATTTAATCTACCATAAAAATAGAATGTGACATTGAGACCTTGTAAATTCTGAGAACTCTCATACATAGTAGGGTTGTTTGCCACAAAGTGTTGTTGACCATGTTGTACAGTCATTTTGTTTTAAAAAAGTAAAGGGAGTTATGGGACATTAATAATTCATTTTACTATTGTACCACATTCACACCTTGTGACACACTATTTTGTTCATCAATTACACTGTTGTGGGGAACATTTTTCTTGTACATTATATACACAAGTGAATTTTTGTATCACTTGGTAAACCATCTTTAAATTAGTATTATAATTTATATATTTATATACTAGGCTATTTTCCGTCTTGGTGGACCATCACTGCTACAGGAATCACAGTCTGCACAACATATTGTTCTAGATACATCTCTTACAGATATATTATACACACTAAAAATCTGTGAAAAAGAGGTTTGTCACCTACTGATGTCACAAGAGAAGCACACCAGCATGATAGATAATTTTCAAACAACATGTGATAATCAGAGGTCAGTAAAAGAAAAACATGAAACTGGAATTCAGCAGCTTCATATTTCCCTTCAGAAAGGTGAAACTGTGGCACAGAACCTTGCTACCAAACTTTCTGACACCACAGTATCAATTGATAAATCTAAAGAGGAAATTGAGGCCTGTCAGAAAGAAATAGAAACAAATGAAGTAAGATTTAAAGTTTTACAAGAACAATTGGTGAACAAACAAAATGAGATTGGTAAGCTAATTACACAAGTAGACAAACTTGAAATCAAAAATGGACAACATGTCAAAATGTTAAAAGAACATTGTGAACAGATGGCAAAACATGATGGAAAGCTGTCAAAACAATCTGAACATATGGCAAAACATGATGAACAGATTGCAATAAATGCAAAAAATATTGATGATATAAAGAAGAAACAACATAATACTGATGACTCATCAAGTAAGACTTGTTCTGTTATTTGTTTTAAGATGTATACTTAGAGCTAAGTCAAACCAACAGCATAATAGGTTTATGTTGACAAAGGTTGAGTATTTCCTGTTAGATTTTTATGAAATTAATATTAAATATATATATATATCAAAAGTGACACAGAAGAGGTCGGAAAGTAGTACTTGTCAACTTTTTTTTTTATCTCAACTTGGCCTATTTGCCAATTTAGCTACTGACATCACTTGGTGTTAGCTGCTATTTCCACTTGTCAGTCATTGTAAAAGTACATTTATTGTAAAGGATTTCAAAAATTTCCTCCAGAATTAGATCTACTAAAGTAAGTAACTTTGATTTGGATGTATGTCCCTAACAGTACTTGAACAGAGATCTACCAACAATCATGACAATGGAATAAGACTTGTAAAGAAATGATTAGATGTATTGGTATAAATGAGTAGATGCTCAGGTTAGACAAAATTAATTTTTAACTAGTTTAAGAGAGATTAAAAAAGTAACATTTTGATTTTAAAAAAGCAACTGTGCCAAGAAGTATAAATAGATGAACAATAAGAGAAAGGCCATTATTTAACTGTTGTATATTTTTTTAGATGAAAGTCTAAGAAAGAGACTTGAAGGTAAATATTAACTATTTAGTAATCAATGATTGTTTATGAATATTTGCATTTCTAGCCTTAAACTTTATCATTTTTTAGCTCACCAGGGCCTGCCATCACTTGGAGTCCATCATCGTCCGTAGTCTGTCTTTGTCTGTCGTCGTCGTCATCTGTCATCGTTGTTGTAAACTATTTCAAGAATCTTTTCCTCCACTACTGTGCCAAATACCTTCAAAATTTAAATTAATGTTTCTTAGGGTATCTAGTTGTAAATAGCAAAAATGTTCAGCAAAGTAAGATCTACAAGTAAGTTCATATGACAAAAATTATCAATTGACCCCTTAAGGAGTTATTGCCCTTTGAAGACAATTTTACACAATTTGTTCATCATGTTTGCTAACATTTAAAAATCTTCTCTGAAACTACTGGGCCTAATACCTCTAAACTGAATGTTCCTTAGGGTAACTGGTTTATAAATTGTATCCGAAGTTTTGATCCATTAACAAACATGGCCGCCATGGCTAAAATTAAAATATAGAGGTCAAATGCAGTTTTTGGCTTTTAACTCCAAAACTATAGCATTAAGAGCAAAATTGACCAGATTTAAAGTGATGAATAAATCAAAACTATCTGTAATGAAATTTTCAGACCAATTTGACCACCCATTGTAGGGAAATACAACTGTCCGAAATAGTTTATTTTTATTTTTATGAAATTTTACTGTTATAAGCCCCCTACCGACGAAGTCGAAGGGGACTTTAGGTTTGCACTCCGTCCGTCTGTTTGTCCTTCTGTCAGTCCGACAAATCAGCTTTCCACACTTTTTTCTTCGTTCTTGAAGATATTTTGATATTTGGTATATAGTTTTATCATGACAAGTTATAGATCAAGTTCAAATTTTGTTCCGGTCTGATGATTTAATCCAGAGTTATGGACCATAACTCTGGACCATATCTTATGTTAGAGTACTATGTTAAACCATATTTCTGTACAAAGGGAGAGAACTAATTTTTTAAAAGACATTCTCTGTTCAATCATTTGAAGAATTTATTGGCAGGTTTGTTAGTTATTTAGTATAAACTAATTTTCTGAATGCTATATATATAAAAAAAAATTATGAAGAGAAATCCTTTAATTAGACAATAATCTATTTTTATTATGTATATATTTCAATACATTACATTGTGTAGATAAAAGTTGTTGACATTTTATAGATAAGTTACAAATCTATATTAGTTTGTGACAAATGAAAAAAAAAATATTTGGAACTATTAATAATATTTGATTATAATTTGAAAATAGATATACACTGTATTACATCATATCTAATTTTAGAGAACTATTAATCATATCTAATGTTTTTTTCATCATGCTTATATGATATTGATTGATAATTGGTATATAGTTTTATCATGACAAGTTACAGATCAAGTTCAAATTTTTGTTTCGGTCTAATAATTTTGTGCAGAGTTATGGTCCTTGGACTTGAAAATCTTATTTAAAAGTATATGTTTTATTGCAATGGAACAGTAACTTGGAACTAGAAGTATAGCAAATTATGTGATATTACATCCCATTTTACAGTAGAAACTTAAATATTGTTATATGTTTTATATGTTTTATATTTGAATAGAAAATATTCTCACTTACTATTGAATATATATGATAAACAAGTTTCTTATGGTTTCTGTAATTTTCTGTAATTCAGTTATGTTTTAAAATAATTTCAGATGATACTAAAGCCCTTATAGATGAAGATTTACTAGAGGGTACATTTGTGACAATTGGGGCAGCAAAAGATGGTTTATTGCTCCTGAAACAGAATGGTGTCTTGTTGATAACTGGTCATGCAGGTACAGGGAAAAGTCGGATAAGCCGTCATATTCTTCATATGTATTGTACAGAATATTCTTTATTCAAGGGTATGAAGCTAAATAAATTGCAGGATCGGGAGAACATGGTTAGTAGAGAAGATAATGTTGTCCTTTCAATTGATGATATATTCGGTGAAACTAATTGTATTTATGATAAAGAGACAGATATACCAACTCTTGACAAGGTTCATGCATATGTACGAAAAGGTAACATTAAAGTGATTTTAACAATTAGAGACACAGTCAAACGTCAGTGTCAAGAAGTGTTTGACAGTCACAGGTTATTTAAGTTTAACTTTTGTGATCTAAGTTCAGCCAAGTATAAACTTAGTGATGGTGAGAAACAAGATATTCTAACTATGTACATGAACACAGTTCGCGAAACTGACTATATAAACTTAAAGGGATTTGTTGATCATAATGGTATTACAATATTAGGGTGGGATAAATTATATCAAAAATAAAAATGGCAAATCCAGTGTTAGGGTTTCCACTAGTAGTTAATCAATTTGTCCAAAATAATCAGTATTTTCAGCAAGGAAGCAAATTTTTTGACAGGCCAACAGAGGCAATTTTAGAAGAAATAAATGAAATAAGGCGTAAGGGTGAAATTCTTAAGAAGTTTAAGATCCGGTATGGAGTTATGGTCCTCGCAGTGATAAAAGAATATGGTTTTAACCCTGGTGACAACTCAAATGTTACAGAAGTTGTAGAAATAATTGATGCAATATACGGAGAGACCATTACAATGAATCAATGCCACATAGCAGATGCAGTTAAGGATCTCAAAGGAAGTTATTTAGTAAAAATTCCTGATCGTGCTAATCAAAGTTCCTACAGATACCACCATCCAATACTACAGGAAAGTGTCATTTTATCTTTTGCTCAAATTAATGACCAAACTATGAACATGATCATTCGTTTACTCAGCTGGACATTTTTCCTGAAAATGGTAAAACCAAATGCTTACAACGAAAAAGAGGGAGAAGTTGTACTGAGAA
This sequence comes from Mytilus californianus, assembly GCF_021869535.1. Lineage (NCBI taxonomy): Eukaryota > Metazoa > Mollusca > Bivalvia > Mytilida > Mytilidae > Mytilus > Mytilus californianus. Next base: position 25,473,045 of record NW_026262582.1, on the reverse strand, counting down.
TTCCAACTAACTCTTATAAACTATTAGCTGGTAGAATAGTTGAAATATATATGCAAAAAAACTTGCCTGTCAGAACTTGGAATTCATCTTTTTCTAGTCTATTTAAGTAATTCAGAAATATTCCAACAAAAAGATTGTGTCTTTCTGGCTTATTTAATAGATGCGGTAGAAAAGACAGATCACGAAGATAATTATACTGAAAAAATGATCAGATCTGATAATGAGATTAGTTATTTTTTATACTTGAAGAACAAAGACGTTTTCCTTGCAGTCCTCCTTGTAATTTTAGCAATGAAAGAAGGACAGTTTGCGACGTTTCAATTCATATTGCAGAAGATTAAACAAACAATCAGAACAGATAATAACTATTTCACCACTGACTACATAAAATCTGCACTAATAGCATCTTTATATCAGATCTGTCTAAAGAAAGATGTAAGAAGTGTTAAACAGGTTAAAGCATTATTGGATATTGTAGAAGAAAACAAAATACCAGTTTTACTTGATCAAAATATAAGATTAAAGGAAATTCAAGTACTTTGCATAGAATCATCCATGTGTGGTCATTATGGTAGTGTTACTACATGTGTGTTTCTTTCTTTATGCATACTGAATGCATATAAACAATGTGATTTACCTTTATTGGAGTACCTAATTTCAAGATACCATGACACTCCATTTGATGTTAATTTATTCAAGATGTGTTACTCGGAGGACTGGGTAGGAAAATTGTCATCATTATCCCATAAGTCACTGAAATGGATGATAGAAAAGTTTGAAGACCAGGAAGTAATTGATATTGACTTTATTTTAGAAACTGCTTGCCAGTGCCAGATGCTTGATACAGTGGAGTATCTTGCACCAAAAAGTAAAAGATTTGATGCCATTTCCTGTCTAAAATTGTGTCTGCATACGGGTAATTTACCTCATAATAACATCCGAATGACATATGATCATGATCTACCAAGATATAATAAAGACATGTTTAATTTTCTTGTTTCAAAAATTGACAATTTTTCCACTAATCCGACTTCTATTGCTATGTTAGTTTTACAGGAAGAAAATGTTCCTGATTATGTGTTTGATGCTTTCCTTCCAGTTTGCTTAAATAATAAAGAGATGTTGACTTTGGCTTGCAAGAATGCACATGTTTATGTTGCAAAGCAAATAATGGAAAAAAGTCAGAATGTAGACATTCAATCAGCTCTATCAGCTTGCATTGCAATACAAAGTGACAAACATAGGGTAATTTTTTTCTGGGCAATTGATAAAACGCATTTGATAGAGGAAAGACGATTTGAAATAATGAAATACATCATTGAAAAATTCGGATATGAAAAGTGTGATTTGAAAGCTTTATGTCAACAGGCATATCATTGTAAAAAAATCAAAATTATAGAATGGTGTGTTATAAACACTGATTTAACTTTGCTGGACATGGATTTCATTAGAACCTCAATTTTAGAGGAAGGGGGGTTGGACTTATTAGAATACACATTCAATAAGACTATACTCTCAAGTTTCGAAAACATGAAAATTTTAAAATCTATTACTAAGTGCTACACTACTGAATGTTCAACTAGAATATTAGAAATAGTAAGGGCAGTCTGGAATAGTACAGAAGATAAGGATGGGTTAAAAATGGAGGAAATAGTCATTGCTGCGTATAAAAGAAACTGCTTCAATTTATTGCTGTGGATTTATGAAACGTGCAACTCATACATATCTACCGATGTGAGGAAACTATTAATGAGAGCCTGTAAAGATGGAAAGTTTGAAGTGGCAAAATGGATACTTCAGGCTTTTGACACAACATTGTTGGAAATTAATGAAGGAGAATTATTCATATTAGCTTGCAATAAGATGTTAAAATCTTATTATTCAGGAAGTCGAACATGTGGAAGGCTGCGCATGGTAAAATTCGTTTATAGAAATTTTCAAATAAAACCATTGGATCTTAGATCAGGATTGTATAGGTTAATAAGTGTACTATGCAGTGAATAAATGAGAGAAAACAGAGATGAGGTTTCTGATTTATTTGTTTCTTTATTAGAAAACTGTTTTAATTTCCTTAGTGCGAAAGATTTGGAGGAAATGATGAAAATATTTCTTGATCAGAAATATTATGTTCTTGTAAATTGGTTTTTAGAAAAAGAAAACTTTTGCTCGATTAATAAACAAATTATTCTAAATAACGCATGTGCCGATGCTGAATTGGACACACTCAAGATTCTAATTAAATACTTTCTTTCTTTGGACATCAATTATGCAATGATCTATGCATGCACCTCCGACTTAAATGAGTATTTCAAACATGAACCATATAAGGGAAAAAGACAAACAGTTGCCTGTTTGGATCTCTTGTTGAAAGAAACTGGTCTCGAGTCCATTGATATAAGTAGAATAGTGAGTACAGTATGTAAGCAGGAATATGTCGGTGACAAAGTTATATCATGGATTCTTCAAAACCTTCCACATAATCAAATTCCAATCAATGAAGTTTTAAAAAGTTGTTGTGAACAAGAAAAACTTTATCATGTCAAGTATATATTTCAGAAAGTAGAAAATATACAGCTTGATATAATTGAAGCATTCTTTCATGCGTGTGGAAAGAGATCTTCAGGGTATAGTTCAAAAAAATATCATAATGTTATGCTTGTAGTTTTTTTTTTTGTTTCAAAGGTTACCTGATAAAACTTCCAGTGTATCTGCACTTCTGAATGAAATATACTATCAGAATTGCTTTGATTTAATGGTGTACCTTATGAAGAAAGGATATCACATGAACATGGACATCAAGCCTCTAATGAATCAAGTATGTAGAGCTGGTGATAGTAACATAGTGCAGTGGATCTTAGCAAATATTCAACATACAAAACTTGATATTAGATCTGCATTCCATGAAGCATGTAAATGTACACTGCAGTGTGTTGCTTTAATTTGGCATTATATACAGGATATAAACATGCTTGGAATTGACACTGTATTAGAAACTTTTAAATTAAATAAATCACCATACTACTCAGCTCATGAATATGATGTTCTAATGAACTGGATAAAGTACATACAGAACATAAATCAGAGAAGAATGAATAAATCTGAGACTTCAATGTTAAATACTGAAGAAAAGAAAACTTAACAGAGTCAGCAAGTACGTGATAATCAACATTAACAGCAAGCTTTGATCGAGGACTCATAAAGATGTGCAACAATGACATGTCTAGTAATACAGTTTGTCGATCATCTATAAAATTTTTCAATTTAAAAACTCAACATAAAGATTTGTCAAATGGATATAAAATAGTTATATCATTTAATATCTAATTGTCAATCACTTTATTGAAAATAACACGTTTAAACTTTGATAGTACTAATCACTTCATAAATCATTTATAAATGTATAGCAGGATCTGACTACTCCCAGAGGTATTTTTTGGTGCGTTTTGTTTTGCATATTTCTTTAGCTTTACTATGTTGTGGTTCGGTTTGTTTCTCGCATACTTTAAGAAATAGATCACCTTTATTTTGTGTGTAAATAATCATATGGTGTAAATGTCCCTCTTGCAGGTTTGATCTTACCTTGACATTAGTCATTGGTCAGTATTTTTAGTTTGTAAGATATTTTTGACCTGTCCGTAAGTCTGTCTATCAGTCATGTTCCTCATCTCAACTACTGTGATACCACACACTAGAATATCATGAAACTTTGTAGATAAAAAGGAATCTTTTATGGAGATGTGCATATCCACAGGAAATAACTTTTTAGCTCACCGGGGCCCGAAAAGTCCCATGCGAGCTTATGCCATCATTTGGCGTCCGTCGTTGTCCGTCGTCTGTCGTCATAAACTATTTAAAAAATCTTCTCCTCTGAAACTACTGGGCCAAATACCTTCAAACTTTAAGTAAATGTTCCTTAGGGTGTCTAGTTTATAAATTGTATCCGAAGTTTTGATCCATCGACAAACATGGTCGCCATGGCTAAAAATAGAACATAGGGGTCAAATGCAGTTTTTGGCTTATATCTCAAAAACTAAAGCTTTAAGAGCAAATCTGACATGGGGTAAAATTGTTCAATTAGTCAAGATCAATCAGCTGTAAAATTTTCAGATGAATCGAACAACCCGTTGTTGGGTTGCTGCCACTAAATTGGTAGTTTTAAGGAAATTTTGCAGTTTTTTTTGTTATTATCTTGAATATTATTATAGATAGATATAAACTGTAAATAGAAATAATGGTCAGCAAAGTAAGATCTACAAAAATGTTAATATGACCAAAATTGTCAATTGACCCCTTAAGGATTTATTACCCTTTGAAGACAATTTTACACAATTTGTTCATCAAGTTTGCTAACATTTAAAAATCTTCTCCTCTGAAACTATTGTGCCTAATACTTCTTAACTTTAAATGAATGTTCATTTAGAATCTAGTTGATGGATTGTATCCGAATTTTTTAACGTCAAACAAACATGGCCACCATGGCTTAAAATAGAAAACAGCGGTCAAATGCAGTTTTTGGCTTATATCTCAGAAACTAAAGCATTTAGAGCAAATCTAACATGGGATATAAATGTTTAAAGGTAAAGATCTATCAGCTCTGAAATTTTCAGACAAACCGAACAACCCATTGTTGGGTTGCTGCCACTAAATTGGAAATTTTAAGGAAATTATGCCGCTTTTGGTTATTATTTTGAATATTATTGAATATAAAGATAACTGTAAACAGCAAAAATGTTCAGCAAAGTAAGATCTACAATGAAGATTTTATATGACCAAAATTGTCAATTGACCCCTTAAGGAGTCATTGCCTTTAAAGACAATTTTACACAAGTTGTTTATGTTTTTTAACTTTAAAAATCTTCTCAAATGAATATAGTATAAATTTTGTATTTTATTTCCTTGTACGTTAAGAAACAGACACTATGGGTAAAATGCATTTATTTGCTTTTGAAGAAAATGTGACAGATACAGTGAACATTTAAATGGCATTTTTGGCTTATATCTCAGAAACTAAAGCATTTAGAGCAAATCTGACATGGGGTATAAATGTTTAAAGGTCGAGATGTATCAGCCCTGAAATTTTCAGACAAACCGAACAACCCATTGTTTTTTTGCAGTTTTTGGTTATTATCTTGAATATTATTGAATCTAAAGATAAACAGCAAAAATGTTCAGCAAAGTAAGATCTACAAAAAAGTTTTTATATGACCAAAATTGTCAATTGACCCCTTAAGGAGTTATTGCCCTTTAAGGACAATTTTACACAAGTTGTTTATGTTTTTTAACTTTAAAAATCTTCTCATATAAATCTAGTATAAATTTTGTATTTTATTTCCTTGTAAGTCAAGAAACATAGACATTATGGCTAAAATGGAACATATGGGTAAAATGCATTTATTTGCTTTTGAAGAAAATATGACAGATACAATGAACATTTAAATAGCATTTTTAAGCCACTCATTAATATATATTGAAAAACAAAAATAATCATTGATGAAAGATTTAAGCAAATAAATAACAGGTGAGCGATTCAGGCTCTTGAGAGCCTCTTGTTTCTATTAATTATCTCCCTTTTGGACTTAGAATTTTGGCCTAAATATACTACTGCAACAGATTGTATTCTTAACTCCTCTCACTACAAAAGTCAAAAAGTCTGAAAAGACCAGTTTCTGTCTGAATTTGCATGAATTTTTACTCGACATTCTTAATTTGTCTGAATAATTTAAAAAAATTCTTGACATAGTATGAATTTGTCTAATAAGGTTCTTGATTTTTCTTGACAAGTGTCTTGACAGTATGAACATTGTCTTAAAATTTCCCGACACTTCCTGTATCATCTGATAAGAGTCTGGATTAGTCTCGACCAATTCTTGACTGTCTTAAATTTGTCTCGATCTGTCTTGACATATTCTTGACATTCTAAATAATGTCTGAATATGTCTCGACATATTCTTGACATTCTAAATAATGTGTGAATATGTCTCGACACATTCTTGACAGTCTTAAATATGTCTTGACACTTTCTCAACAGAATAAATTTCGCCTGAAATGTGAACAGACTTATTCTGCACTGTTTATGACATTCTATTGCTGTTATATACTCCTTTTTATTATGGCTAAACTAAACTTTGAAGAATCAAGGATTAATTTGGTATATATAGTAAGATACCCTTTTGGTGCAACTAAGTTGTAATACCCTGAATAATCCCCCGTGAAGTTTAATTTTGATTTATTTTTATTAAACATTTAAGTAATTGTTTTTACTTGGAATATAAGTAGAAGGTATTGTCAAACAGCATTTAGATTTTTGCCGTTCGCAAAACTGCCAGTCAAATTTGCTTTACTAAAATAAGTGTCTTGTATCTCTTTTGGACCCCACAATTCATCTTTTGGGTTTGTGTAGCTAAAAAAAGAGGGGGGCTTTCGTTTAGGTCAAAGAATTTGTTCCCATCTTGATTCAAAAACCTTATTCATTTTTTAGAACAACCCAAAAACATTTTTTATTCAATTTTGAGTGTTGAATTTTATAATTTTTTATCAAAAATAAATATTAATAAATAATAAAAAAAACTCATTCCTGAAAAGAAAAAAATGTTTAGATCTATATTATGCATGTCTGTTTGAGAACCATTTCTATAGAAATCATTGATGGGACCCATTATAAATACATTTTTTTAATTATTCCTGGAGTAGATAATAATTTTCTTTTAATCTTTGGGAATTATTCAATTTGTTTTTATGTTAAAATAATTAACTTCATTATTTTGATGAAGAAAATCCATTTCAATTCAATTTTTTTTCATCAAAATGATGATTTTCATTTTCATCTATCAACAAACTTTTTAAATTGTAGTGGCATGGTCGGTCAACTGATAAGTTGTATGGCTGATTACAGGTAAAGCAATAACTTCTATTTGACAGTTGCGTGTACTCTGGGGTGTGGAATACCTTAATTTTTTGGGGAACATCCTGTCCATGTGTAATACTTAATATATTCCAACAGATGACATTACACAAATTTTTCTTCTGTTAAATGAATGATTTGTATATCATTATAAATTGCTATTTATATAAACCACATTTTGGTATAATAATTATTTACCATATCAACATTGAATATTATGAATGTAGAATGAAATATGTCTACAGTATGATTGGTTTGAATCATTTAATTTATAAGATTTAGGAATCAAAATTTGTAATTATTTAAAAACCCACATTGAAATTGTTTTATATCAACACAACCACATTTGAATTATTTTATACTTTAGATTTCATAGCCATATTTGCATTTGTAAAAATATTTATATACCAAATTTTCAATTAATTTACATTCCCAACTTTTATTTTTGTTGTAAAGAAGTGTAACTTGAAACAACAGTATATCATATAAAGAGAAATAAAGATTAAAGTTATATCATGAATATTGGTCATGATTTGTAAAACTCAGAACTGTCAAGTAAATTTAAGACACGATTCAAAATGTTCAGAATATGTCAAGCCATACTGAGAAAAAATAAGAATGTCGAGAATATGTCGAGAATTTGAAGACAGTATTCAAATGTCAAGAATTTGTCAAGAAATTTTAAGACCATATTCAGAATGGCGAGAATATGTCGAGTAAATTTCATACAAATTTAATATAAATGAGAATTTGTCAAGAAAAATTAAGACACAAGTCATACTTTTGGAGAATTTCGAGTAAAAGTTTATGCAAATTAAGACAAAAACTGGTCTTTTCAGACTTTTAGACTTTTGTAGTGTCTGAAACCACACAAAAGAATTTCATGAAACTTTGTAGATGATATTTATATCATATATGCATGTGCATAACAATAGGAAATTATGATTCAAGTTTTTTTCTAGGAGTTATGATCCTTTGATCTTAGAATTTTGCCGCAAATATTCTACTGCAACACATTGTCATTGCAATTTCTCTTATACCCCACAATAGAATTATATAACACTTTGTAGATGATAAGGACATAATATGTACATGTGTAAGGAGAGCCGTGGTGTAGTGGTTAGCGCATCAAACTTTTAACACAAAGGTTCCTGGTTCGATCCTAGCTTCAGGGAGAAAATTTCAGGGACTGAATTTTCGGCTCTCCCTTGACACCATTTGCGAGTATGATCTTCAGAAACGATGATACTCCGTCGGAAGGGGACGATAAATGGCTGACCCGTGTTAAGAGAGAGTCATATCTCTTGCACGTAAAAGACACCCTTGTAGATTTCGAAAAAGAGCAGGCTAATGCCACTACAAGGCAGCACTCGCACCCGCAAAGTGGAAAGGGATTAATATAAGTTGCAATTACTTGTTTCCCAATCCATTATAAATAAATATGTTTAAACTAATATGTTCAGGTGCATAACGACAGGAGATTAAGATTCAATTTTTTTTCTATGAGTTATGCTCCTTTGATCTTAGAATTTTGATACAAATATACTACTGCAACACATTGTCATTGCAATTTTTCTTAAACCTCACACACTAATTTTATGAAACTTTGTAGTTAATGAGGATAATATATGTAGATGTGAATATCAACATGACATTGTTACCAGTGGACTTATTTTTAAGAGTAAAGAGTCTTTGAACGTAGACATCTGATGAGAATTTGTGTGTCGTGTGACAATTCGGGGGCGTTGGGTATGAGAGCGTGCTCACAAAGGTTCTTTAAGTGTGGTTTGAACTTTCTCGGATACTATTATCAATATGTCAACTCTATTTTGTGTATGGAATGGTTTGAAAGTGTATACAGTCATGTCTTTCAGACAGGGTTCATCTGACTTTAATCTCATTTTCATGGTACATTGGTCGATGTTAAGCTTTCATGGTTATATCAGTTTCTCAAAAACTATAATCAGTATGTCAACTGTACGTTATGTATAGATAGTGTTCATGATGTGCATGTTCTCCTTCAGGGTTCACCTGGCCTTGATCTTAATGTCATATGAGCGTTTGCCATCATTTTGCTTCTGCCCGTCAAATTTTTATCGTTCGGAAACTTCTTCTCCTTTTAAACTGGCTAACGATTGAAATCAATGTTTGTCTGCTTCGTCCGTAGGATATCAACTATAAAGTTAAGGATTTTCAATCAGGGTGATCAATCAAAATGGCCGACATGTTTGAAAATAGAAGATAAGAGTCAAAATATTGTTTTGACTAATATCTCTAAACTATAGCATTTGAAGAAAAAAACGACAGGGTAAAATGGTCAGAATGACAATTAATATATACTAATATTTAATAGGACAGTATTAACCTGTTTCAGAGTTATTGTTTTAAAAGGTAGTTTTTTTGGGTTTTTTTTTTTACATTTTCGTGAAGTTTGTATGATAAAGTGTGTTTCTCATATACTTAAAGCAAACATTTGAAATTTTCCACCTTTTTTCATATAATAAATATAATATTAAACCTTTAAGTAGTGGTAACTATTGTTGATATCATCTTCAAACTTGGACCAGTAATAATGATTGCATAGTAAATATGCTCAATAGATAAAAGTAAATGTAATATACCAGTGTTAAAGTGCTCAAATGCAAGTGGTATTAGTAATATAAATCATAGCTTTGAAAATACATTATCATTTTTTTTTAAATCTATCAGATATAATTATTGCTGTATTGTTGTAGCATGTTTAAACGTGGACTAGAAGTAAACATTGTATATATATACATACTAAATATTATGTTCAAACTTTATTATTCATAATCGTGATGTGCACATGTGTTAGTGTTCATATTTGCAATAAATATCATGTTTTATTTGGATTTGAATGATCAATATGATTTTGCATTTTGGCTTAAATGCGAAAATAAATATACTGACAGTTTGTTAAAGCATTGATAATCGTAAAACATGTTAATCATTGTACTGTAAATATCACCGGCGGATCCTGTTCAAACATTGATTAGTAATAGTTTAAACATATTTTCATATTGAAAAGGACAAATGGATTATATAAAGTGTTTGAACTACTAAGTAACTATATCCTTATCTTTTAGAAAGACTTTTAGTTCAAACAGAGATCAGTGATAATAATTGTATTATAGATATCATTTTAAAATTATACTTTTATCAGATGATAGTCTTATTATAAGTATCGTGTTTTACACTGGAACAAAAATACCCTGTTTTAAAAATTTGGATCAGTAATATTTTTTTAAATTATAAAACACGGATCAGTTAAATAATTTCTACATTTGTAAATTAATTAACAATGTTCAGAAATAGTTGTTGTATATCTAAAATCATGTTTAAACTTGGATTAGTAAAAAAATTTGATAACACTGTTGTTCAATCATTGTTTTGTAAGTGTAATTGCTAAATAATCAACAAATAAGATATGTGGGGTAAAAGTACCATTAAAACGTTTAATCCCGCTGCAAATGTTTGCACCTGTCCTACGTCAGGAATCTGATTACAGTAGTTGTCGTCTGTTTATGTAGTTCATACGTGTTTCTCGTTTCTCGTTTTTATATAGATTAGACCGTTGGTTTTTCCGTTTGAATGGTTTTACACTAGTAATTTTTGGGGGCCCTTTATAGCTTGCTGTTCGGTGTAAGCCAATGCTCCGTGTTGTAGGCCGTACCTTGACCTGAAATGGTTTACTTTTATAAATTGTAACTTGGATGGAGAATTGTCTCATTGGCACTCATACCAAATCTTCCTATATCTATAAAACACAACATAGAAAACTGAGGACTTAGCACCACGAATCCCACAAAAAACTGGGGGCGATGTAAGGTGCTCCGGAAGAGTAAACAGATCCTGCTCCACATGTGGCAGCCGTAGTGTTGCTCATATTAGTACAAACCCAGTGATAAGTCTAATTTGGTAGGTAACATTCGGGAAAAAGAAATTAATCAACGGTCATCACCATATTCACTAAAAAAAACCAGTCTATACAGAAAATTAAAAAATGAGCAACACAAATCCAATTAAAATCAGCGTTTATTTTGGATGCTTAGCCAGTGGCCCCAAGTACCAGTTGTATGATGCCCTAATCGATGAGAAAAGGACACAATTGTGGATACGACATCTGTGGTCATCAGTGACACAGATATTTCAATAACGGCCAATCAACTTATAATGGCATTTGCAAATCATTCGAGGGATGATCTCAACTTTAACAGTAGGAAACCTTGGTTTGAGTAGCTTCCATATAAGCAACCACCATCTTTCAAGCAACTCATAATAGGACATGCGAGCTTTTAAAGGGAAATATATTCTATATAATACAGGCGATACTGAAATTTTGATAAAGAGCGATAAAAATTTACAATTGGAAAACTGGCATCGTCTTTTTGTTTTAAAGTAAAGTTTACAGCAGACTCTCGTCTATTTCTAGATGTTGATCAAAATATGCATCATTTAAGTCAACATTATCTGAGCAACCATCTTTTAAAGTACTCAGGACAGGAAACGTAAGCTTTTGAATATCGCAGTTTTATTGGTATTTTTATTACTGAAACTAATTCTTACCAAATTTAGAACAGACCTGACAAAACTACTATCCTAGCTGAAATATAAAACCAAGAAAACAAGAACACGCCTATCGGACCTGTGTCGGTTTTATAGTTGTTAAAGTGGCTGAAAAAAACAGTAACACGGAAATATAAACTATACTTTACAACAAAAAAGATCAGTTCAGCTTTGCAATTGTGAACTTTCCAGTTCTATGTTTCAACACACCAATGTCGCCTGCATATAGAGTACATATATTTCAGTTAATAAGAAATTCCAAAGTTTGCATTTCCTTACAATAGTTTCTTGAAAGATTGTAGCAGCATACATCTAAGGTATTGAATCAAAGTGTCCAACTGGTTAAGTTCAGAACATCCCTTCGGATAATTGCAGATGTCGTCATGATTTGGTTGACTCCATACACGAGTGTTCTCAGGAATCATTGAAAGAATCTGCCATAAACTATGGAAATGCGGAAGTAAATTAGCGGAGCGGGGATTTATAAACATGTCTTACAAAGAAATAAACTAATAAATGAATACCACTAACCATTGTGGCTTCCCTCCCCCACAATATTCAAATGTTCACCAGCTTTTATGAAATTACAACTGTAATTTTAATTCTAACGAAAGTACAGAAATTAGCTATTTTGTTTTCTGTGACCTTTTTTAAGCTTCAAATAAGTTTTGCCACCAAGGATTTTTACACACAATAAGCTGTAGCCAGGCATGTTTTGTAATGATTTGAAAGTTTCTTGAACAATATACATCAGTGACAATCTTGTTTGAGCTTTGCAGTCTTTCAGCTTGGGGCCCATGTTGCTCCAGCGGTCAATGTAGTTCATATACTGTGTCACTAGACTCATCATCGAACTCCGCACATGGCAGGTGCGTTTAACTTCAATCTATATTGACTAGGATTATCCGTTTGTTTTATACCGAAGGTCATAGGTTTTTTTTTACCGAGAACTAAAGCTTCCTCCTCCAAATAAAACCGACCACTATGTCTAATGATATAGCCAATTAGAGTACTGAAAGTTTATTGAAAAATACTTTTTTTTTTAATTCTGGAAAAGCCTTTAGGTACCCTTTTTTCCCACACCACCAAAATCATCATACAATAATACCTTCTAACAATAAAAAAAATAAGAAGATGTGGTACGATTGTGAATAAAACAACTATCCACTAGAGACCAAATGACGTATATTGGACCTTAAAGTTTTTATTTGTATAAAAAATATAAAAAAAAATCTTTTGGTATATGGAATGAATGTATTCTAGTGGTGGCGTGAATCAGATATGGATACTAAAAAGCTATTTAACCAAGAGTTCCAAATGATGCAGTTGAAATCATCCCTTCGTAAATTTTACGAACGTCATCACGAATTAGTTGACCGTTATGAAATATCCGTTTCACAGATGATATCGGATATGTTCCTAATGTCGTAACTACAATCCTGTTCCCTTTTCACGAATGTGACCTACCGAATTAGACTTATTTACCGGGTTTGTAATAACAAGCAGCATGACCAGTGCCACATGTGGAGCAGGATCTGCCTACCCTTCCGGTGCACCTGAGTGCACCAAGTTTTTGGTGGGGTTCCTGTTGCTTAGTCCTCATTTTTCTAGTTTGTGTTTTGTGTGCTATTGTTTGTCTGTGCAGTGTTAATCGGACCTTGACCATACAGTAATGGCTCATTGGTCAATGCTAATGTTCCATGGTTATGTCTGTTCTTGGATACTTTCAGCAATAAATCAAGTATATTTAATTTGGTGTGGAATGTTTGCGTGACAAACATGTTGTCTGGCAGAGTGCACCTGATCTTGACCTTTTTTAAAGTTCATTGTTCAAAATTCAATTTTCGTAATCATGTCCGTTTCACATATGATATAACCAATATTACGCACTATTTGGTGTATTGTATGATTGTAAGGTGAAGATGTCTGACAGGCCTCCTTATGACCTCTCAATGGACCAGATCTTGACCTAATTTCGATGAATAATGTAAAGTTTATGGTAAACTTGTGATAAAACCTTCATATAACAACCTTTAATCATAAGTATAATTGCAATCAGTAAAGCAGGCGAGACAATTCAATGGGACACTCTTGTAATAATAATAGTTTATAATGTTTAATATTATCAAAAAATAATTAGTTCTTAATTCATTCGCATTGGAATTGTTTAAAGTATTGCTATTAATTTGATGTCATAAAGCAGTGATAGAAAACCTACACATATTTTGTATAACCTGAAATAGCAAATATATAATGAAACTAAAGCCACGGCTGACCCAATGATAATGAATTCCTAGTAGTTTTATCAAGTCAACGAAAGTATGCTAGTGTTATTTTCCTCCTCATGTCAACTATGTTTGATTTTGACATCTAGATTTCATTATAATGTCAGACACGCAGAATATTTGATAGTATAGGCATTCCAGTAAAAAAAGAGTGCGCTGAAATGTCTCACCTGCTTTATTGACCATTGATTTCATGTTGATAGCCCTCAATATAAAGTTTTACTGCAAGTATCACATAAATAAAGGCAACAGTAGTATACCGCTGTTCAAAAGTCATAAATCGATTGAGAGAAAACAAATCCGGATTACAAACTAAAACCGAGGGAAACACATCAACTATAAGAGGAAAACAACGAAACAACAGAACACTGAAAAAACAAACGGCAATGCAACATACATAGAAACGAACTATTACATAACAGCTGCCATATTCCTTAACATAAACTTAACATGTGTTCAAGGTTAGATAAATAAAACCAGAAATACATGTATACCTTACAATATTTTCCTTCAACAGTTGACCTATTGCTTATAGCTTACAAGAAACGGACCAAACGATGAAAATTTTATATTCACCAAAGAACCAAGAATTGAGTCAAGGTCATAAATCCCTGCCAGACAGACATATAAACCTTACAATTATTCCATATATCAAATAAAGTTGTTTATAGTATCTAAGAAACAAACTTAACCAGGAAACTTAACATTGACCAATTAACCAATAAAATGAGGTTAAGGTCAGATGATCTCTGCCAGACAAACATATAGACCTTACAATTATTCCACACACTAAATATAGTTAATCTTTGTTCATACTTTAAGAAAAACAGATCAAATCACAAAAACTTAACATTAAGCGATGAACTGTGAAAGTGAGGTCAAGTTAAAATGAAACCTGCCAGACTGACATGTAAATCGTAAATAATTTCCAAACACCAAATATAGTTGACCTATTGTATATATTATTAGAAAACAGATCAAAACACAAAACTTAACTTAACCACTGAACCATGAAAAAGGAGGTCAAGGTCAGATGACACCTGAAAGTTGGACATATAAACCTTACAATCATTACATACACCAACTATAGAAGACCAATTGCTTATAGTATGTGAGTTATGGACGACCACGAAACTTAAACTTGTTCACTGATACATGAAATGAGGTGAAGGTCAAGTGAAAACTGTCTGACAGCCATGAGATCCTTGCAAGGTACCAACATACTAAATATAGTTATCATATTACTAATAATAAGAGAGAAATCAACATTACAAAAATTTTCACCTTTTTTTCAAGTTATCGCTGAACCCTGAAAATAAAACCAAGGACAAAAGACATGTGACAGACGGAAACATCGTAACATAAGGCATCTATATATGAAATATGAGGCTTTTAGGTCTTCTACCTTCAGAAATATCAAGCTTTTAAGTTGTAAGTTAACACAGCCACTACGGCAGGATCACTATCCCTATGTCTCGCTTTCTGCAATTTCTGTCTCAGGCTCCACAAAAATAATGTTTATAACCAATGCTCATGTTTTTGGGGTGTAGCATTCTTCATGATAAATTTTGGTTATGTTCTAACAGTTCGAATCTTTTTTCATTAAATTACGCACCATAAATCTCCCAGTTTATACACTAGTCCATGGCTTGTATTTCCTATCATGATTTCCTTGATCGAGGGTTGCTGCTCACAATGAAGCTATTTAACCAAGAGTTCCAAGTGGTGAAAAGTAAAATCACAAAAATACTGAACTCCGAGGAAAATTCAAAACGAAAATTTCCTAATCAAATGGCAAAATCAAATGATAAAACACATCAAACGAATGGACAACAACTGTCATATTTCTGACTTGGTACAGGCATTTTCAAATGTAGAAAATGGTGGATTGAACCTGGTTTTATAGCGCTAAACCTCTCACTTGTATGACAGTCGCATCAAATTCCGTTATATTTATAACGATGCGTGAACAAAACAGACATAATAGGTAAAATAGTCACAATATGGGTACAGCAGTCATCACTGTGTCACAATCTCAAAACAAACAAATATTTAACAAAAAAGCACAAAAAAGTAAAATCACGAAATTACTGAACCATGAGGAAGTTGAAATCATCACTGCATAAATTTTACAGACGCCATCACGAATTGGTTGACCGTTATGGAATATCTGTTTCACAGATGACGACAGATATGTTCCAATTGTCGTAACTACAATCCCGTCCCCTTTCCCCGAATGTGACCTACCGAATTAGACTTATGACCGGGTTTCTACTTACATGAGCAACACGACGAATTCCACACGTGGAGCATGATCTGCTTCCCGTTCTGGAGCACATGAGATCACCCCAAGTTTTTGGTGGGGTTTGGGTTGCTGAGTCTTTAGATTTCTATGTTGTGTTATGTGTACTGTTGTGTGTCTGTTGGTCTTTTGAACTTTTAGCCATAGCGTTGTCAAGTTTTATTTTCAACTTGTGAGTTTGAATGTCCTTTTGGTATGTTTTGCTTCTCTTTTAAAGATATGTATATACTGTGACTACATTATTATTCATTAGGTACCAATTTTCATTGATTTTGTTGGTATATGCTGTAGCTTAAAATAAGTAGAAAGTCTAAAACATATTGTAACTTTTAATAATTTACATTTCATTCTTTTTTCCAAACATCCATTTAACTAAATAATAACAATAATAATATTTTCATAAATATTAATTTACAAAACTGATGTATCTGCAAGTAGTGATGTTCTGATAATCGATTATAATAGAAAATTGGTCCATTGAAGCAATATTATTCAAACTAGATAATCTATTGTAAAATTTCAGAAATGAATAGAATCAGTTATTAATAAATTGTTTGATTGGCTAAGAACATTCATAAAATGGTTGCATGAAGAATCACTGTAAAACATGTGTCAGTAGTAAATGTTGTTCAACACCTATATAATATCACTGCAATGTGCCCATTATCATCAAGTAAAAAGTTTTGTTGCATAATCAATGAACTTTAATAAGGCATTACATTTCATATGCATGAATAATGCATGGGCTTAAGGTCATAAAACATTTCTCAGAACTAATAAATATAAAATTTATACTCAAATCTGTTATCACAAAATGCAGTTTTTTGATCAGTGGACTTCTGAGTCTGAGTACGATAATCATGCTCACAATATTTATGACACAAGGCCTGAAATAGCAGCAGACATAAATTATTGAATCTGGTACCTTTTGTTTTTCTTATAAGTCCAAGTTACTGCTGAGTAATTTTTCAGTAATTTTAAACATCTGCGTGATAAGTGACAATAATTTAATTTTGGGTGTAACACGTCTTCTGATTTGCTGAAATTTTTTTTGTCTATCAGCTCACAGACATAATATTTGTCTTGTGATTGTGGTCATCAACGTTTTTTCATGATTTACTCCATAAAAATGGAAATAAGAATTAAATTATAAGGAAAGATTGTAATATTTTTCCTGTCTATTTGAAATAACCTCAAAACTGTGGTGCACACTTTAAAATAACACCCTTCACAAGTTATTCAGTGTGCAACACATTTTTAAAATTATTTCTTCATAGACAGAAACAATATTACAGTCATTCCTTAAATAAAACTGTTAAACCATAGTATTTCTTGGTTCACATTGAGAATTGTTTAAATACATTTTGATACAATTATCCCAGTACTTCACCACTATAACTTTAAATTAATCAAAATTTATCAAAGGGAAATAACTAATTACTCTAAATTGAGAAATGAATGTGACGTGTTTATTCATATGAATAATGTGACTGGGTTCAGATCCAATTATATGGATAATTCTTACTGGTAATTCTAAAACAGAAGCTTTGTAAGAGTTGAATAAATAAATTTTGTATTTCAGTCAATTTGAATGATTAACATTTATAAATGTACACCTTAACTTCTAAGATTTCTGTATAATAAATTACATTTTAACTTTTGATTTCAACAACGTATATTTTATTTCTTTGATTTTTATACATATCACATACATTCTTATAATAAACAGTGTCTAGTTAGGTTTATCTACAAAAAATTGGAAAAACAGTTATGAACAGACAAAATTAACAAGTCATTATATTAGATTAGTACTTTTAATTTATAACATTTTGATTATTTCCATCTATCTGTAGACTTGCAAAAAGGTTGTAATCTAACTCTTAACATTGTTTGTGACCTGCACAAAGCTACTAACACTAAATAGAATTTGAGCCAGCAAATTCAGTCAAATCACTACAATATTATAATCTATTTCTAAATGAATCAGCTTTTTAAAAT
Organism: Mytilus californianus; assembly: GCF_021869535.1. Lineage (NCBI taxonomy): Eukaryota > Metazoa > Mollusca > Bivalvia > Mytilida > Mytilidae > Mytilus > Mytilus californianus. The sequence continues at coordinate 25,454,972 of NW_026262582.1, read as the reverse complement.
AAAATATTATTACTGTGAAAACATACGATTGTGGCACCATATTTTGAATATTGTTGAAAAAAAATAGTTGAATTATGGATTTTTAGTATATTCTTCTGATAATATGTATTTCTGTATTGCCAAAAAAAAATCAGGTCAACCTCCTAAGTTACATGACTGCCAAGACTTTGGTATGTACAATGTGATGAAATTCATGTAGGTGTTTGTCTTCAACAACTTTTGCCATATATTTCATATAATAACACATTTTTTACACAAACAAATACTTTCAAAGCATTTTATGTTGGATTTTAACAAACCACCTGTTAGAAGATATTTTCTGAAGTTCGTTTATTTGGTCATAATTTTATCTTTAGTTGTCTTTGCCCAATTTCTTCAGATGTAAATGAGTATAAAAATGTTTTACTATTTAATTTGATTCAAAAGTATAGCAAACTTCCTAACAATCATAAGAAAATGAGAATGCTTTAGAAAAAAATAACCAAATGAACACATAAACCTGTGACAATTTTGCTTCTATTAAATCCAAGTTTAATAAAATCCAACCACAAACAATCTGACAATATATCTTTTTTAAATAAAGTTTCATATGAAATATAAAGCAAATGATATTAAGTGACGATTATTTATGGCTTAACACTGGCTAATTAAAGCCAATTATTTCAGCAGGATTAATTTTCAAATAAAATTATGTTTATAGCAATAAAAACTATATTTATTAGATGGATGTGTCTTCTGAAACACAATTCAAAATAGGAACAATCAAAAGATAAAGTTGGATAGATCATATCTTACCATGCTATATATATAAGTATAGAGAATATGATCTAAATTGCTAATTTACCCCTTTGTTCTATTTATAGTAATGGAAGCCATGTTGGTTGGTTGGTGGAAAGTCATTCTGAGAATGAGACAAATTACTATTTGCCCAAGACTGGCTCAGTGATTTAACAAAAAAAAACTATTGAAAAAATATTTAAAGGCAAATAGACGTCTAGCAATGCAAAATTGAACCCATGTTTTAAACAATACTTGTGCATTTCTTTTTAAAAGAGTACCACTCCATAATAAATTTTACTACAATATGCTAGTCAATAAACAAAAGATCCTAGGGAAATAAAGTATCTTGACAAACTATGCATGAAGCATACATATAAACTGAAAAATATAACAATCTGTATTTTGTAACAATGATATTTAACTATTGTCTATTTTTCTAACTCTATAAATAAGTACAATTTATCACAAAATAATGAAAGACATATAGTTATTCTTACAGCCATTTTGAAACAATAACAAGATTGCATGCATTTTCTTGCAAAACATACCCCTACTCGTCATTCAAAAAATGTGAAAACAGGAAGTATGTGTCTGACAGATCCGATAAGTGGTAATAACAAAGAACTAATCAACTGTCAAGCTACTGACCAAATATTAAGTCATTTTGTAAAGTAGTTTCTAAGAAAAGTGTGATCAAAATATTTGTTGGACAAACAGACAGATAGACAAGGTGATTGTAATTAAACCCCTCTTTTAGAGTTGGGATACAATTATTCTATGCGAATAACATGTAACAATAACTATACTGCACTGAAACATTTCTTTAAAAAAAAAACCTTCAAACACTGGAAGGGTTATTAAAAATTAATAGGAAGTTTAAATTACATGTTATTGATGCCAATAGTACATTTATGATGTATAAATATTATGATATAAGTAGCAAATGAGATGAGAAAAGCAAATCTTGTTCACCACATGTATAAATTCATATTACACTATTCTTATACTCCTGTGAAGAGTTTTCAAAATCATTATAAATTAACTGCAACATAATAATTTTCAGCACCTTTCAAGGAAAAGAAATATTTTAAGCACCTTTCAAAGAAAAGAAATCATAAGCACCTAACTATGAACAAGTAAACAGTCTATAATCAATAAAATACATACAAATTCTCAATTGAGCATATAACAATTTCTATCTTACAAGTGCCCCTTTTCCTTAACAACCCCTCCCTTATTGAAAAGATGACAATTACTATCTTATAAGTGTCCTATTCCTTTTTGACAATCCTTCCCCTATTTTTGAAAATATGACAATTACTAACTTACAAGTGCCCATTATTCATTAGCAATCCCTCCCTTATTTTTGAAGATATAACAATTACTAGATAATAAGTGCCCCTTATCCTTCCTTGCAATCTTTGAATCATCTGAAGCAACAAGGCACTTATAAGTTATAAGTCTACACAAAAGAAACAAATTAAGAAATTTATTGTTTCAGAATCAAATGCATTCTGGCAATAATTTCAAAAGCCTAAACCATTACAATCTATTTGGTTGAGCCGTTTTGAAAAAAATGGATATTTAACCAATGGCTTAGCATCATTACCTACAATCCTTTTGGTTCTGAAACAACAAAAAATTATATAAATAATTGCAACAAAGGAAATATAATATCTTCAACAAAAATAAATTAGCACAAACACATATATAACTGAAATAAATTTAGCATAGTTACAAAGAGGGAGCTGTAAAATAATGGGTTCTCTCCCTTTGTTTTTAAATATCATTAGTATGCTATTGACTAACACAATATAATATTTCATGGCTGAATGTAAAGTGATATCTTCATTTTTTTACAAGGGAATTTTTAGGTTAACAATAGTGCATACTCCTTTAAAAATAATAATAACTCTTTTTTGCAATGTTTTGACTTTCTATAAACAGTCTTTAGTTAAAATATGAATTGGAATGTATAATTTGTTGATATATGGCATCCATACCGACCGTGCAAGGCCTGTATAGCCAGTCAAGGTCGTTAAAAACTTCCATTTGTTGTTGCATCCATGCAAAACCCTCATGGGTAGTCAAGGTAATTAAAAACCCCCCTCATCAGGAATATTCATCTGTGGAAAATAAAATTCCAGGCAGAGTACAAAAGTTACAAACTGAAGGATACATTCTATAAAAACTAAAATAATCTACCCTGAATAAATATTTGAATGAAATCTGTGACATGTTGCAATAACTCTTTCTTTTAAATCATAATCCCTTCTCAAATCAGAGAAAGTATGTTTGGTTTATAGTTAACAAGCTTCCCAAAATTCATCAAAGAACTTTTGGACAATTGGTCAGACAGACTGCAATGATTCATCTGATTAACAAAAAATCTGTAGCACAAAAATAATTTTGCTATATCTTTTTTTCACTAAAATCTGGAAAAATTACATGGTTTTAGTATCTGGTATTAAGCCCATGCTCGGTAGAAATAATGACAAAATCACAACATTTAAAGAGTTTATCAACTTTCTACATAATTGCTCATGAATCAAAAAGAAAATTTCAGTGGGTACTATATTTACGGTGAAATTACAATACTGGTGATGAAAAAATTGATTTATGAACACGTTTAAATTTGATTTTGGATTTTTGTTTACCAAACATTTGAACTGGTGACTTGCCGATATTTGTCTACATGACGGCATAATTGTCAGACTTCTCCAATGGTCTGGCACACTTCCGGAAGCCGAGTACACATTGTTAATACAAAAATCAACAATACTTACTTCAAATAACATACAAAAAATGCTGACAATCGTTTTTGGTTAGTCTTAAAACATGTTGCATAGCACCATAACAGTGAATAAGATTCATTTCTATCAAATTCATAGCTTTAACTTAAAATTGTTAAAAGTGATTCCCCTTCAACTGACCTAATCTCAAACTCCCATACAAGCCAAAGTCTCCGTTCTGCAACCTCAGCTTTGTGGAGGAGAGACAAAAATTTGTATGTCAGATTGATAACTTTTTTTTATGATTTACTGAAGATAAATTTATATTTAAAATTACCTTCCAAAATGCAACTAACAATGATGAATGAATTGCAAATATGTAAATTGATAACATAAATAAATAACTAACAAAAATGAGGTAACTCCCTACGGATGGAATGTAATAGTTAAGTAGCATCAAATTTCTCCTTAAGTAGCATCAAAATTTCTCCCTAAGTCACATCAAATTCCTCCTTAAGTAGCATCAAATTTCTCCCTAAGCCACATCAAATTTCTCCTTAAGCGGCATCAAATTTCTCCTTAAGTCACATCAAATTTCTCTATTAGTAGCATCAAATATCTCCTTAAGTCACATCAAATTTTTCTTTAAGTACAAAGTTGTGAGGATATTTATGTTAATCAATCAACTGAAGAGTATTTTATTTTAGACATCATTGTAAAATGTCAATCTCACTTCCAAATTTACCCTTAGATATTTTCTCAATTCGTGGTTAACTTAAGTTTACTGCATATTAAATCTGAACTCGATTAAATTGTACATGATTTCTTGGCTATCTAATCTTTAACATGAAATGGTCCTAAACTTTCCTTAAATATATATTTTTCTTTTTCTTTGTTAGAAATAAAATAATAATGTCCACATATAAAAGCAAACTTAGATTTTGACTTTTGGAATTCTGTCTTTCAGAACTGAACTTAATGTAAAAAATTTACCTAATCTGTAAATACTAATTGGCATATAATATTTCAATGAATTAGCTTAAAAATAATATAATTTTGTAATACAAAAAATTAACCACAATTTAAAATACTGTAATCATTCTTTATTTTCAGATTTTATTGGTTCATGGAAAATGCAATAGTTCAGGAGACTATTCAAAAACTGAATATAACAAAAATCATAAGTTAACATGGTCTAGGTTTAAATTTCTTAGTTATATCGAATTATGAAAACCAATGACAAAAGACACCAAAGAGATATTTTTGGAAAAGAATATCAAACTATCCAAAAATGATTTTGACGATAAAACTTCACTTTGGTGAAGTCGGTAAGTTAAAAACTTATTTATCAAAAATGTGCACAAACATATTCTCAAAAACTTAATTGTTTTACATTCTATCAAGTAAACAAAATCAACTAAATAAATTATAATTCTGTAGACTCATCTTCTTCATTGATATATACATAATCAGAATACACAAATGGAATGCTATTACTACGTAAATAAACAACTTCCTCATTTTCCCCAGCATTCAGCTTTGATTTGCCAGTGCCAGGTATTTTCAAACTCTTATTGGATTTGTTGTCTGTGTCCTTTAAATTCTTTAAAGCAATATGTTCATCCGTATTTGGGCAACAAATACACATTCCACTATCAGCATCTGAATCCACATAAGAAATATAACTGTCATCCATATCTTCACCTATAGAAGAAGAGTAGTCTCCCTCGAATGAAATCTTCGAAGTTGAAGGTACATGTGGTACTGGGAATGTTTCTAACAGTTGTGGTGATTGGATAAGACTGTAACGATCCCAGCTATTGGTTGAAACTGTGCTGATCATGCTCTGTCGAATACGCTGAAATCTGGTTATACCCTTTGACTGACAATAATCTGTAACAAAATAAGTTTAAACTATAAATGGAAGTTATGAGCATGAAGAGGTTGGGAAAAGTACCAAATCTAAACAAATCATAGCAGATTCACATGTATTCCATTATGAATAAGTGAATAGTAGTATCAAGCTTTTAGTGATAATGTTTTGCAAAATTTAAAAGAGAAACGTAATTTATGTGCTTTGCTTATTATTTGTGCAGTTTCAATCCGACAATATAGACTTTTCCTTTAAATTAAATATGCCAACACTCCATCATTGGACTATAAGCTATAGCTATCAACTCTGAATCTTGCAGAGAGTCTCAAATTTTTCTTTTATTTGAATATTCTGCTATTGTGTCTTAATTTATCATAATAACATATAAAGAAAGATTCTTCATTTCCTAGTTTGTATTTTTTCTCTCAATTTTTTATGAAAATGTTGCTTTGATGACCAGACTGGAAAACAAAGACCAAGATAAAGAATATTCAGCATGGGCAAATGCTTTATGAAAACTTATTTGGTATAATGCATATAGTTTTTTGGGGAAAAAAAAACATGTTATTTTAACCGCTTTTACCTTAAATTCATTATACAATAAAAACCTTTGCATGAGGTCAACTCAAGAATATATCAACCTTAAAAAAAGAATATGGACTGAGGATGAAGTCTGAGGTCGATACATCCTCATACAAAGACTATAGTGTTATACTATTAATGTCAATAAACCTAAATAGTGCTGAAATTCATTTGATTGGCCGATTCAGTCTACCTTTGTAAATACAGTTAAACATGTGACTCTTTTAGAACAAATCAAATTAGAATATACAAAATAATAATAATATATCAACATAATAACTTTCTGCAATATACATTACCATCTATGATTTCTTTTTCTTGTTGTTCTAGTTCTTTCAAGGCCAATTTCTTGTGAGCTAGAATTTCCTAAATACACACAAAAAAAAACATTCATATCAAAATAGATTATATTTACAAAATAATATATTCCTTCAAAAAAATGAACAATGAAATTCATATCATGATTTAAAAAGTCCCTTTTGAAATATCATGTTACAAGTGCTTGTGTTCCAATTAAATAACACCACCAGGACAATACCGCATTACTATAATTCTTAACTGGTGGGTTGAGAATGACGGGTTTGAAGTATTTTAGTTAAGAAATTGTTGGTTTAAGTACCATGTCAATGCAAAAATGTGTTTTATTTGTCATGTTCAAGCTTAATTATTTGGTTTTAGGTAATGTGATTGTAGTAATTCGATTTCAGAAAACTCCACCCATCCCATGACTGACATGGATTGGAGGTTCATTAACATGATTAACTTGAAGGGTATTTTGTGAGCAGTTAAAAAAAAAACCACACTATTTTTATTTCACTAAATAAAATGTTTAGCAGTCTGTTGTCAATCAATCAATCATACTTTAATGTGTTGATTTGCAATGACTGTACTTAAATATTTACATACAATTGTTATCATTTATCAGCAAAAAGTTCAGATTTTGTTAATTAAACCAGTAAAAGACGCGATAGTACAGAGATTCATATTGCCATACAAAAGCAGTGATATAAGGCATTAATTTGATGAAAGAAAAATAGACGCAATTAAGATTTCATTCCAAATCCATAACTACAAAACATCTTTTGAAAGTGTTACTGCATCTGGAAAATTTGAGATAATGGCACTATTCCTATTTTATCAAAACCAATTGTTCTTTTAAGAACAATAGAACAGATAAAATAATTATTTATTACTTCTATGTAAATCAGATGTAGTCATCTCGTATCTTTGGGCTGATGCCCCTCAGATATGAGAAGCGTACATCTAATACTTACAGCACACAATTTTAGTATATGACTCCTTTATTTTATATTATAACATGAATATGGGGACAGGAACATGCAAATGTAAAATAACAAGAAATGATTGTAACAGGATGCTGTTATGAAGTCTCCCAAACGAAGCTCCCATAATTCGTAATTCCCAGGGTCGCCTGACATTGGGCAACGTCCAGTGAAAATTGGTTTGGTCCAGTAAAGTTATATGCATAAGTGATGCCTGGGGACTAACCTTGTATATCATTCAAATCATCTTGGCATGACAAACCAGAATATATATGGTTTAGGGGTGGGGATCTCGACCATTTACAAGATACTAGAACATTGGGGGTGGGGAGGAACCCCTGGGGACTGGCCCTATACGTCATTCAAATGTTCATTACATGACGAACAGGAATATATATGGTTTAGGGGTGGGGATCTCAACCATTTACAAGATATTAGAACATTGGGGGTGGGGGGAACCCCTGGAGACTGACCGTATACGTCATTCAAATGTTCGAGACATGACAAATAGGAATATATATGGTTTAGGGGTGGGGATCTCAACCATTTACAAGATATTAGAACTTTCTCAAATGGCAAGGGGTCAGGATGACCCCTGGGGACTAACCCTGTATATCATTCAAACCATCTTAGCATGACAAACCAGAATATATATGGTTTAGGGGTGGGGATCTTGACCACTTAGAAGATATTAGAACTTTCTTAAATGGCAGGGGGTGGGGGTGACCCCTGGGGACTAACCCTGTATTTCATTTGATGTGCTTTATCATGACAAACCAGAATATATATGGTTTAGGGGTGGGGATCTCAACCATTTACAAGATATTAGAAACTTTCTCAAATGGCAGGGGGTCAGGATGACCCCTGGGGACTAACCCTGTATATCATTCAAACCATCTTAGCATGACAAACCAGAATATATATGGTTTAGGGGTGGGGATCTTGACCACTTACAAGATATTAGAACTTTCTTAAATGGCAGGGGGTGGGGGTGACCCCTGGGGACTAACCCTGTATAACATTTGATGTGCTTTATCATGACAAACCAGAATATATATGGTTTAGGGGTGGGGATCTCAACCATTTATAAGATATTAGAACTTTCTCAAATGGCAGGGGGTGGGGATGACCCCTGGGGACTAACCCTGTATATCAATCAAACCATCTTAGCAAGACAAACCAGAATATATATGGTTTAGGGGTGGGGATCTTGACCACTTACAAAGATATTAGAACTTTCTTAAATGGCAGGGGGTGGGGGTGATCCCTGGGGACTAACCCTGTATTTCATTTGATGTGCTTTATCATGACAAACCAGAATATATATGGTTTAGGGGTGGGGATCTCGACCATTTACAAGATATTAGAACTTTCTCAAATGGCAGGGGGTCGGAATGACCCCTGGGGACTAACCCTGTATATCATTCAAACCATCTTAGCATGACAAACCAGAATATATATGGTTTAGGGGTGGGGATCTTGACCACTTACAAGATATTAGAACTTTCTTAAATGGCAGGGGGTGGGGGTGACCCCTGGGGACTAACCCTGTATTACATTTGATGTGCTTTATCATGACAAACCAGAATATATATGGTTTAGGGGTGGGGATCTCGACCATTTACAAGATATAAGAACTTTCTCAAATGGCAGGGGGTGGGGATGATCCCTGGGGACTAACCCTGTATATCATTCAAACCATCTTAGCATGACAAACCAGAATATATATGGTTTAGGGGTGGGGATCTTTACGACTTACAAGGTATTAGAACTTTCTTAAATGGCAGGGGGTGGGGGTGACCCCTGGGGACTAACCCTGTATTTCATTAAATGGGCTTTATCATTTAGAACATTTTCAATTAAAAAGATTGTGTCTATCACAAACGGTTTTCAATTTATAATCATTTGAAAATTTAAAAAAATAAAATCCCATAGGGTTCTATAGTAAAACCCTCTTTTCTTTTTGCCCCCCAAAGTACCCCTTTATAAACCCCATTGCACAAACAAAACCCTGATTGCACCACTAGACATGTTAGTCTAACATATTGTGAAACCCTAAGTTAATCTGACAAGCGGTTTTGGAGAACAGGTGCGGACAAGTTCAAATTTAAAAGTGGCGGAAGAAGAAGAAGAAGAAGAAGAAGAAGAAGAAGAAGAAGAATAATAATAATAATAATAAGAACTGAGCAAAAACAATAAGTCTTCCCAAACTTCGTTTGGGAGACTTAAATATGAATATCTGGCACACTAAGCTAGATTTTTAACATGTTAGTTCACATGGCAAGTCCGCATAAAGAATTGTCACCCTACCCAGAAACATTATTCTAAGATTACTTTAAACTTTTTTTGGCAAAACCTTTCGGACTTTTGAGTCCTAATGCTCTTCAACTTAATTTGGCCTATTAACATTTTTGATATGAGCATCACTGATGAATATATTGTAGACGAAACATGCATCTGGCGTATAAAAGTTAAATCATGGTATCTATGATAAGTTTTATTCTGACTTCGAGCAGATCAATCTTTAGTTTTACTTCCTAATGCTAATTTAATTGAATAAACTGACCTTTAATCTAAATATTCTGTCATGAAGTTCTACCTTCTTACAACAATCTTCAAACATTACAACCATTCTAAAATATAAAATATTTTCAAATATTACAAAATGTGTATCTCTTCAAAACTATTCTGTTGTTTATTGTGTAGTTTGTCTTGTGACATTATTCTGATAACCAACAACCCAGACTTTTGCTCTTAAATCCTGAGGGTTATAAAAATAAATGGGGAATGTGTCCATTGGACACAGATGAATGAGATGATGCCCCTGCTTGCATGTCATATAAAGTTTTAAAGGGACATAACTGAAGAACGGTAAAAGTGACACTACCCAAATTTGAACTTGATCTGAGTTTTGTGGTAATAAGTATTATATATAAGTTTCATAACATTTGGTTGAGGCAAACTTAAGTTAGAAAATGGAAACGAAAAATTCAGCAATTTTTCCATTTGTAAAGGGGCATAACTCTAGAACAGTAAAAATGACGCCACCAAAACATTACACGAGGTATCTGAGCTCCGAGCAAAGGTGATATTTACCAATATGGGAAAAAGTTACATTTTTACCTACGCAATATATGAAAAGGTATACATTTTTAAAATCTAAATTATATGAAAAGGTTGGGGTAACAGAACTCCAGCAGCATCCCCTATCAATTAAGTATTGAAGTTGACCCCCCCCCCCCCCCCCAAAAGTCATTAGTCAATTTCTGCCCATATGATGTGTGCAAAGTTACTGAAAGAAATACTTTAAGTGTTGGATGTGGGGAAACTTTGAAATACCCTTCCATATCAATTTAATGGTATAGCCCTGAACACTATGTGGATAGTTGTCTCATTTGAATCATATCGCATCTTCTTATTTTCATATTCTTTCTTAATAATTCATATACAAAGCACAGCAGTCATTTCATTCATGAGGCTCATTCTAGAAACTAAACGTGACCAATGGAGATGGAAAATGAAGTAGAAGTTTTTGTGTAATTAGGTTGTTGTAACATTTGTGTATACCCAACATATTCTTTTATTCATAACAAGAACATCTGACAAATATGCTACATGAACTCATACACTTCATCATAACCAAATATGGCTGACCTACCATGCATAGTTATTGAGAACTGTTTTTTAATACTTTTGTAATTGGTGACCTTCACCTTTGATCTATGACCTTGAAAAAATATATAGTTCATTTTTTGTATTACGGGATAAAAGACTGGAGTCCTTAACATTCCTACAAGCTCTGCAAGCTCTAACATCATTATCATGTTGAATCTTTGACCTTTCAACTTTAACCTTGAAATTACAGGAGTAAAAGTTTTATATATTACAAAATTTAGATGCAAGTTAGAAGTAATACTACATGTACTATATTGTTTCATATTTTTTTGTAAAGACGTGAAAAGGATTCAGGTATCTCAGAGAAAGAAAGTACCTCATTGAGTCACCACAACCTCTTATCACTCTGACTAATTCTTTATGAGAATTTCTGTCAACTGAATCTCCATTTACTGAGAGTATTACATCACCTGTCAATAGAGAATAGTATATTATAATTAACTGTAAAAACAGTAAATTAGAAAAAAAAATACATGACAAAACTCAATGTCAAATCTGTTACTTTTTGTAAGCAATAACTATGAGATTTAACTTTCAATATATACACTTATTACTTGATTCATTTGATAAACAATCCTAATGAAACTTGATTCAATGAAGAACAAGAATGCACAAGTTGTTGAACTTAGCATACACCCACTTGTTATTCAAAGTATTGGAAAACAGGAAGTATGTATACATGTGTCTGACAGAGTTAAAACTGATATAAATGTTACAGATCTCTAGTGTTTTAATATCAAAATGCCCATCATAGCTTTTGCTGACTTTTACCAGTAACATTAAACAATTTTGATTAGATTGGAGAGCCTGGTTAAATATGTGGGCTCATTTTTTTATGGTTTACAAACAGTAAATTCATTATTTATTATTCATGTTATTCATTGGGTACCAATTTATATGGATTTCATGAGTTGAGGTTAACCAATTACAATTATATCAACCCTAGAGATATGATATTCACCGAGGCCAACGTTGAATGTACTACCTCTGTGGTTGATAAATCATTGTATCAACTGAAATCAAACGTCAACAATTCTTTTGTTATATGACTTTTTATCCTTCTCCAATTTTCTAATATTTGCTCAAGATACTTTTAAAATTGCTCCCTGTTACTATACTAAATATATCATCTGCTTTTGCAGTTGCTAATTTTCATAAGTTGAAATATTCAATAAAGTTTACCAAAAAAATACACCAAAACAAGAAGAAGAGAAAAAAAATACACCGAAGACAATAAGAAAAAGAAAAAAAATGGGAATTTACATGACGTCATAAACCTACATGTACTTCACTGACATTGCCTTGGAATATCTATATTTAGGTATACAGACGCTGTTCCATATCTTATATTAACCTCTCGTGATTTTTGCCGTGGTGAATATACCGTTTTATCAAAGAGAATTTCCTATGCTTTTGACCAATGAGAAAACACATAATTTATAGTCATATAATAATGAATTAAAATGTTCAATTAAGTGTAAATTTCTATAGGCGTTTCTGCAGAATTTGGAAATTCCATGAAATCAAATATCCAAGAATAAACAATTTTTCCACAATCCCTGAAAGTTGATATCCACAAAAATAAATGAATCCACAGTAGTAATAATATCAAGTGTTTTGTATTTTATACTGGATTTTATTAGACAAAATTCATAGATAAAGTTGCACTTCCTGTGATTACTTACAAAATTGAGAATGTAAACGGGAATGTGTCAAAGAGACAACAACCCAGCCAAAGTGCAGAAAGAAGCCCAAGGACACCAATGGATCTTCAACACAGTGAGAAAATCCCACACCCGGAGGCTGCTTCAGCTGGCCCCTAAACAATAATGTATACTAGTTCAGCAAAAATGGACGTCACACTGAACTCCAAAACATATAAATGAACCAAAATTAAAAAAAACATACAAGACCTACAGAGGCCAGAGGTTCCTAGTGTGGGACAGGCAAAATAATGGGAACATACTAATAATGTAACCATACCTTTCCTCATTCCAGCCATGTATGCTGGACCAGTAATCTCAATGTAGTCAACATAAGTCATTATTTCAATCTCATTCGTTTTCTTGTGTTTAATGCCATAAGTCTGAAATATGAAATTAAGTCAAATAATGTTTAATATATATGAACACTGAATCTCTCCAACAGAGGTTTTAATTAATACTATCAGGTGGAAAAAATACCAGTGTCTTCAGATATTTGCTTTTTATTGTATATAGTCAAACCTGCTATAAAGATTACCTTTATGTAGAAAAACCTACCTTGTCAGCTAATATTTCCCTACTCATTAAATGTAGAGGAAACTTGATATGACATTTCAGAATCATTCCAACATTTTTAATCATTGCTGAATAAAGACACAAATTTTCTATTTTTGCTTTGCAAGAAGTCCTTCCAAGAAAAGCATAACTGAATAACAGTCTTAACACTGGATATTATAAAACAAGTAGGAATAAACTTATATTGCAGTGATTTGAGAATGCCAAAAAAAAGAAATATTATTTACAGTATAAAATATATTTAAGAGAGCAGGAATATATCAATGGAATATTCAAACTCTCTTAAATCTAAGACATGCTGACAACACTATGGCAAAAAAAAAAACACTTTAAAAATTCCTTATGACTCATCAACTATTCAAGCAGTACTGTAAAACAGAGGCGAAAGATACCAAAGGAACATTCAAACTCATAAGTTGAAAATAAACTGACAACGACATGGCAAAAAAAGAAAAAGACAGACAAACATGACAAACAGACAAACAATAGTACACAAAACACAACATAGAAAACTAAAGACTGAGCAACACGAACCCCACCAAAAACTGGGGGTGATTTCAGGTGCTCAGGAAGGGTAAGCATATAATTAGTAACATGATGGGTCATTGGGTGTCACTAGTGGAGCAGGAAATGCTGACCCTTCCATGGCACCTGTATTCATTCCTAGCTTAAGGGGCTTTAGTGTTAATGAATTTTTGGTCTTGGGTTTTGAGGAATGTTGTTTTGTCTTTTTGTTGTTTTTTTTTTTGTTGACATTGTGTTTTTATGTTTTTCTACGACTACATGTGCATGATGTAATTGCTTTTAATTGCCCTTTGGTATCTACACCCCTTTTTTAGCTGAAATCTTACCTGCAGAGTAAAGCCCCATGAATTATTAATCTTTTTCAGGAAGAGAGTGCGTCTTTTTGTGTTGTCATTGGGATGACTTTTGATGGATCGTTCCGGTTCTAAACAATGAAGATCAGCACCAATAGAACTACTTGATGGAATCATCTGGATTTTCTAAAGTAAAATTAAAATACTAAATTAGAAGGTATTTTAGATTATTTGCTTTGAAATACAGAGAACAAAGTTTTGCCCAATGACCATGATGTCTTTTAATTTATCTGCCAGTCATATCATTCACGAAAGAAAAAAAATCCCAACTTTAAGTCAGTAATTGGTAATATGATTGATTGTTGGCTACTACTGATAAAAATAAAAGTAGAATGTGTTGGAGGACGCGAATGCCCCCGTTCAAGCTTCAAACAAATGAAAATAGGACAGACAGATGGACGGAATGACCGAAAGTCAAGAGTAACACTTAATGTCCCTTTTGCCTATGGCAGGGGCAAAAAAATAATTTTATGTTTTAATCTATTCATACTGAATAGCAAGCTTTTTAGATAGGTCTAAAATACCATGAATACAGAATTTTGTTTACTTCTGTTTGTGAACACTGAAATAAAAAAGGTATAATTGGCACTTGTGTGCAAGGTCCATTTTTCAGTGCCATTGATTTTGCTATATAACCATGATAACATGATATAAATAATAGGAAATAAGATAGATAAAATGAAAATTACCCAATTGTAAATATAAATGACATCATACAATTTATTATATACATATATGTGATTTATTTGGCTATAGATATACATCAATTTATCAAAACAAGAAATAAATTCAAAAAAAATAATTCTTAGACAATGATGGTAGTCTGCAGAAAGCAATTGCCATTATGTGTAAGATCTGACCTCTTAGAGCAAAAAAAATAAATATTTTTAGATGAAAATAATAACTGCATGTACTTGTAAGTAAATAACAGAAATATTTAATCTTCTAAATGATTTTTTTTAAATGCAGCATTTATACAAGCTGTTGGTAAAGGGTTAAATTATGTACAATTTCTTATTCACATGATTTCATGCTTAAACTTATTAGTCACTTTATTTCGGTCAAATTGGTGAAAAAGCTATGATAAAGCTGTTTTTTATTTTTTCATTCATTGTGAATTAGCCATTCTATTTCCTTTTCATCCATACACATACCCCCCTCTTTACAACTCTAGTATAATGATACATGGAACCAAATCAATCATAAAGTAAAATCTATAGTTAGTAGGCCTGATGTACATATCATTTTACATTTTCGAAGTATACAATGTTTATAAACAGTATTTTCTACTATATTGACAAAATATTCTTAGTGCTGGTAATCATGCTGATGTTACCAATCAATAGTGTTGTAAGAAATAGTCAGAATTCAATGAAAACTGGCCAAATTTTATTGGTTTTTGTCAAATTTAGGATTGGAGTGTATGTTTCTACAAAACAGATCTTATGTTTCAAACCTAATTGCAAATTTCATAGAAATATCCAGCATGTGTACCCCATTTTCTATCGAAACTATATTTCAACATGAATTTGTTTACAAAGCAAAAGAACTTCATATTAGAATTTTCTTTCTCTCATGTCTATTCATTAACTTGTGACACTTTTCATCTTGAACTACTGTAAATGACTGATTATAATAGACCAAATATTGCACAATTCCTTTGTTGATTCAACAAAATCAATAGGTCCTGTCTTTTCAGAAACTGAAAAAATAAATGTGGATTGTGTCCACATGTGGACACAAATGATGCCCCAGCTTGCATATCATATAGTTATAAAGGGACATAATTGAAGAACCGTAAAAGTGACACTACCCGAATTTGAACTTGATCTGAGTTTTGTGGAAATAAGCATTGTGTGTGTTAGTCTCATAACATTTGGTTGAGGCTAACTTAAGTAGAGAACAGAAACTAAAAATTCAGCAATTTTTCTATTTGTAAACACGCATAACTCTAGAACGGTTGTGTATAAGTTTTATAACATTTGGTTGAGACAAACTAAAGTTAGAGAACGGAAATGAAAAATTCAGCAATTGTTATGTTTATAAAGGGACATAACTCAAGAATGGTAAAAGTGACGCCACCAAATTTCGTACTTTATCTGTATTATGTAGTAATAAGCATTGTGTATAACATTTGGTTGAGGCAAACTAAAGTTAGAGAACGGAAACAATATTTGTACTTGATCTTAGTTTTGTGGTAATGAGTATTGTGTATAGGTTTCATAATGTTTGGTTGGGGCAAACTTAAAGTTACTTAAGTTACAGAATGGAAACTAAAAATTTTGCATTTTTTTTTATTTATAAAGGGGCATAACTCAATAATGGTTAAAGTGACACTACCCAAATTCAACTTGATCTGTGTTTTATCAGTGGAAGGCAAAATTAAACATTGCATTGTATAAAGCATTGATTGTAGTTGATTTAACTATAATCATGGACAAAGGAAGATAACTCCAATTTTAAAAATTACTTGAATAATGACATTGATATTTTTTGAAAAAAAATGAAAAATTTAGCAATTTTTCCATTTGTAAAGGGGCATAACTCTAGAACAGTAAAAGTGACGCCCCCAAAATTCAAACTTGATCTGTGTTTTGTGGTAATAAGCATTGTGTTTAAGTTTCATAACATTTGGATGAGGCAAACTTAAGTTAGAGAACGGAAATACAAAATTTTGCAATTTTTCCATTTATAAAGGGTCATAACTCTAGAATGGTTAAAGTGACGCCACAAAAATTCAACCTTGATCTGTGTTTTGTGGTAATAAACATTGTGTATAAGTTTGATAACATTTGGTTGAGGCAAACTTAAGTTAGAGAACGGAAACCAATTTTGGGACGTACGGACGGACAAGGGTAAAACTTAATGCCCTCTCCGCTTCGGCAGGGGCATAAAAACCTTGGTTTTTTTAAACAGTCAGGGCACTTACTTATAATAAAATGAGTGATTAAGAAATCACTGATTCAAGTAGCATGTATTCAGAAATGTTGATAGTAAGAGTTGTCTTTCTTTAATAGTCACCTATTTAAGTAGTACAAATAAATCACTAGACTAAGCGTTTTAATTTTATTGTAGCTTTAAATATATAAAACTAATGATCCAGGGACTAATTATGTTGCTAAAATTATCAGAACCAACACCTGTGTTTATAGGATGACCGGTCATGTCAGGTCATGACCTTGTACTGAATCTGAGATAATGACATGAAAATCACTTGTTTAAGTATACTTATTATAATTACCCCCACTAATTTCAACACCCAGAACAGTAAAATTTTGGTCCAGAACAGTAAAATTTTATTACATAATCTGTAAGATGAAACCTTGAATTTTATAGGAAAAATACTCCCACTGCTGGGAAAAATCTGTTAAGAAAGTATTAGATCATTATTCAAAGCTTTATTATAGCATTTTTTTCAACAAATATTTACAGATGAATGATTGCATCAATGGTATACACCTTGCTACTTAAAGAAGCAAAAGGTTCATTTTTTTTTAATTTTACTAATAATTAGATATAATCTAAACCTGTATGTTTAAAATTTTGATAAAACTACAAAATTACAGAATTTCTAATTTGCTACTTAAATGAGTGATTAATAAATCACTTATTTCAGTAATTTCCCTGACTGTTAAAACAAATAACATATATGACTTGAATATTAAGTCTGTACTCTCACTAAGTTTTTTTTTTTTTTTTATTTACAGAGCAGTTTAAACTTACTTACCTAGATGCATTCAATCATTATCTATCAAAACTAATTATACAGTCACAAATGTAACAGTAAGTATCTCAACTGACTGGGAAAGCTACTTCCTTACATCATTGTGTTTTTCCTTCAATTTTTCAAATAATTGCACAGTTACATAAAGACAGGAAATTCTGATTAAAATGATAACATTTTCCTGTACATTTAATTTTAACAATTGATCAAATATCTATTATTTTCGTGTAAGACATTGAGATGCAGGAAGAGGATGAAAAAAACTAAAATCTTCCCATCACAAAACCTGGCTATCAATATGTAAAAAAAAAAATCCCAAAAAAACTCAAGCCTGGGCTCTCCGTCATAAAATTTTACTCAGTACTTGGAGTACAAAATTTGTGATCCAGTATTTTGATTGGTTAAGGTTCTGAGTACGATAATCAATAAATTTGTATAACTGCAAGGTCACTTCCTATATAACTAAAAAAAAAATTAAACATGATCAAGGAGTACTTATGGTAATTAAAATACTGTTGTTTTATCATCTGAGCTGACTGTGAAATGATATATAGACCAACACTAAATAGCTAAATCCACTTTCATCAAGTATGCCATTCACATAAAATTGTACTTCATATGTCAAATGTATGTATGATGCCAATTATACAATATTTGATACATTATACCTGATTACTTGGTATTCTCACTTACATCAGGAACATATATATATTGTTAGATATACTGTTCCCAGCTTACATGTATGAGGGTCTGAATGGGGGTCCTTCATTTCTGTATTCTTTAATTTTTTAGGTAATTTTTACTCTTTTCTTTGGCCATTATTCATGTTATTCATGATTTGCTATTCGTTATATCTTAGCACCACATTTTATATTTTGGCCTTATTTTTTTCGATTCTTTATCTTTTTGGTCCATTTTTCTGTAAATTATTCTCTATTCTGTAAATCCTATCCAGACCTCCATGTATTAACAAACTTGTCCAGAAACAGAGATTTTTGTTTTTGCATTGAGAAACAAAGCATTGCAAGTCAATAATGACAGACAGACATTCTTTTTATTATTAAAATCTGTGTTCTAACTTCTATATATACCTGTTTGAAATAATTCATTTCACACACTGAAAAATGAATTGACACCTTCAACATTTTATCCATGTTATCTGCATTGAGTATATGAAACATTTCAAATTACATCATACATGTACATGACTTTATTTCTAGTTATTTTCTACAATTTTGTTAATCATAAATGATAATTAAAAATCCCCAAAATACCTTGTCACAAATATGAAAATTAAAAGTAGTATTTTTTTTATAACCATGAAAATTTATTTAAATTGGCTGTTAACCAAGAGATATGTTTACATCTTTATGCAAATATACATGACTTTCTTTGATCTATATAATTTGTAATTCAAAATAAACATTTAATCCATTTATATATATAAAAATAATCTACCCTTACATCATAAATACACAGGTAAAATTCTCTATCAAAAATTCATCATTTATATAGTATATAACTATATATCAGTTAGTCATGTTTGTAAAGGTCATGATATGGGGTTATCTTGTAGAGATCAATCTTAATTTACAAAATATTACAAACATCTTGTATTCACCATATGTTCAAAATAAATAAAATGTGCAGAATAATGATACACAATGTAATATGCATCTTAGGCTATGTTCACTGCCAATGTGAAACATATTTTAAAGTAACAAGAGCTTTATTGTTAATTTTGTAATAATCAAAGCACAAATGTGCTGAAAAAGGCAGTGACTGTCTACAAAAAAATCTTGTATTGCTGGTAACTTTTGTTGTTCACAGTTCTACCTCATTTTTATAGTTTTCATAATAAAATGCAAAACTTTAAAATTAGTCAAAAAATCATCATTTAAGGGCAATAACTCCTATGAGGGTCATCCAATGACTTGGTTATATTTGCAATTTTGTACATCTTCTATTGCTAATCGTGACATGAATCATTTTTGCTGTTTACATTTTCTACCTCGGTATAATCACAATCACAGTTTTCAAGATTATAGGCCAAAACTAGAGAAAAAAATTAAAACAACACGTTATAAATTTCATGTAACCAAAGCGCTTTTCTGGATTTACCTTCATCAGGAACGCTCAAAGCCGAATAATTGAAAGCCGAAGATGTATAAGGACTAAAAACGTTGAAGAGCTATAAACCAGAACTATTAGTCAAAAATCTTCATTTAAGAGTGCTCAACTTATAAATGAAGATTTTTCATTTATAAGTTGAGCATTTAAGAGTGCTCAACTTATAAATGAAAAATCTTCATTTAAGAGTGCTCAACTTATAAATGAAAAATCTTCATTTAAGAGTGCTCAACTTATAAATGAAGCTTAAACAAAAATCATACCTTAACTTTACCTTGAAAAAAAATAAAATAGCAATTAAAAAACAAAATTGTTCATTCAATCAATAGGCCAACAGAATTAAACTGGTATCCAGGCTTACTTACAATGCAAAGCAAAAGATTGGCTAGGAACCCAAGATTCTCCAAGAACATGTGTATGCACTCCAAATGTTGTCATGCAAAGGCAATAAAAACACTGCCTTTTTGAAAAAAAAACCTAATCTAATTGGTTAAGATACATAATTCTATATTCAGAGGTCTATTCACAACTCCAACATTTTACAAAATTAACAGATTAATACTTAATAATAAATGTTCAAAATTAAAACTACCGGTAGTTTAAAATAAAATTGAGAATGGAAATGGGGAATGTGTCAAAGAAACAACAACCCGACCATAGAACAGACAACAGCAGAAGGTCACCAACAGGTCTTCAATGCAGCGAGAAATTCCCGCACCCGGAGGCGTCCTTCAGCTGGCCCCTAAACAAATATATATATACTAGTTCAGTGATAATGAACGCCATACTAAACTCCAAATTGTACACAAGAAACTAAAATTAAAAATAATACAAGACTAACAAAGGCTAGAGGCTCCTGACTTGGGACAGGCGCAAAAATGCGGCGGGGTTAAACATGTTTATGAGATCTCAACCCTCCCCCTATACCTCTAGCCAATGTAGAAAAGTAAACGCATAACAATACGCACATGTTTCAGTCTCCTTAGTGTTTATTCATAATGCAATTAGAGCATTGACCATCATTGACCATCATTGATCAATTCCCATTTTTAGTAAAACCTTTTAAGTTACTAATAACATTAATAAGTAAAACCTTTTACTAATATACGAATAAGACATGGTATGATTGCACATGATACAACTATTCATTAGAGACCAAAGAATGAGGATGTAAACATTAAGGAGTCAATGTACAGCCTTCAACAATGACCAAAAACGGTTAAACCTGTACCTTAAGGGCAGATTTTCTATGGCTTCATTTATCAAAACAGTTGTATGTTATATTTTTGTAGACATCATACCCATGATGCTAAAAGAAGATTATGAATTAAATAAGTCTGTGCATAACATGCATAATGATGGTTTTTCAAGTTGATATATAATTTTGATCTAAATATATTTGTTAAAGAGACAGAATAATAAATAAATAGATGTGCGGATTTTTAAATTTATGATAAACCATGATGTATAGCAAAATCAAATATTCCTTAAAAATAAAATTTAAACAAATATCACATGACAACTACACTAATGAACTGTTGATGCATAGATATGTCTCGCCTGTCTGCAAAAAATCAAACTAGAGGCTCTAAAGATATTAGGCATAAATGGGAAAATCGTCATTAAAGGGCAATAACTTCAATAAGGGGTCGACTACCTATTTCAGTCATGTTGACTTATCTTTAGATCCTGTCTTGCTAATCATTTTTGCTTTTTAAAGTTTCCATCTATCCCAATATAGTTTTTAAAATATTAGGTAAATAAATGTGGATAGTGTCCACATGTGGACACAGATGATGCCCCCGCTTGCATATCATATAGTTATAAAAGGACATAACTGAAGAACGGTAAAAGAGACGCTACCCAAATTTCAACTTGATCTGAGTTTTGTGGTAATAAGTATTGTGTGTAATTCTCATAACATTTGGTTGAGGCTAACATAAGTAGAGAACAGAAACTAAAACTTCAGCAATTTTTCTATTTGTAAACATGCATAACTCTAGAATGGTTGTGTATAAGTTTTATAACATTTGGTTGAGACAAACTAAAATTAGAGAACGGAAACAAAAAATTCAGCAATTTTTATGTTTATAAAGGGACATAACTCAAGAATGGTAAAAGTGTTGCCACCAAATTTCGTACTTAATCTGTATTATGTAGTAATAAGCATTGTGTTTCATAACATTTGGTTGAGGCAAACTAAAGTTAGAAAACGGAAACAAAAAATTTGTACTTGCTCTTAGTTTTGTGGTAATGAATATTGTGTATAGGTTTCATAATGTTTGGTTGGGGCAAACTTAAGTTACAGAATGGAAACTAAAAATTTTGCAATCTTTTGATTTATAAAGGGGCATAACTCAATATTGGTTAAAGTGACATTACCCAATTTCGACTTGATCTGTGTTTTATCAGTGGAAGTCAAAATTAAACATTGCATTGTATAACGCATTGATTGGTGTTGATTCAACTATAATCATGGACAAAGGAAGATAACTCCAATTTTAATAAAATGCTTCGCTGGGCGCAGCTTGATACGACCGCAGAGGTCGAACCCTGAACAGTTGGGGCAAGTATGGACACAACATTCAAGCTTGATACAGTTCTGAATTTGGATTGTGATTAAATATTTGACACAGCATAGGTTTCTGACACAGAAAGAATGTGGTCTAAGAACTTCAATTTTTTTAATTTACCTATTATGGTCCAATGTCCAAAATCAAAATACATGGTTAGATTCAGCATATCAAAGAACCCCATATATTCAATTTTTGTTGAAATCAAACAAAGTTTAATTTTGGACCCCAACTTGGACAAACTTGAAAACTGGTCCCATAATCAAAAATCTAAACACATGTTTAGATTCAGCATATCAAAGTACCCCAAGAATTCAATTTTTGTTAAAATCAAACTAAGTTTAATTTTGGACCCTTTGGACCTTAATGTAGACCAATTTAAAAAACAGGACCAAAAAATTAAAAATCTAAAAACACGGTTAGATTTGGCATATCAAAGAACCCCAATAATTCAATTTTTGATGAAATCAAACAAAGTTTAATTTTGGACCCTTTTGACCTCAATATGAACCAATTTGATAGCGGGCCCACAAAATAAAAAATCTAAATACATGGTAAGATTCAGCATATCAAAGAACCCCATATATTCAATTTTTGTTGAAATCAAACAAAGTTTAATTTTGGACCCCAATTTGGACCAACTTGAAAACTGGGCCAAAAATCTAAAATCTAAATATATGTTTAGATTCAGCATATCAAAGAACCCCATATATTCAATTTTTGTTGAAATCAAACAAATTTTAATTTTGGACCCCAATTTGGACCAACTTGAAAACTGGGCCAAAAATCTAAAATCTAAATACATGTTTAGATTCAGCATATCAAAGAACCCCATATATTCAATTTTTGTTGAAATCAAACAAAGTTTAATTTTGGACCCCAACTTGGACCAACTTGAAAACTGGGCCCATAATCAAAAATCTAAACACATGTTTATATTCAGCATATCAAAGAACCCCATATATTCAATTTTTGTTAAAATCAAACTAAGTTTAATTTTGGACCCTTTTGACCTTAATGTAGACCAATTTGAAAACGGAACCAAAAATTAAAAATCTAAATACACGGTTAGATTCAGCATATCAAAGAACCCCAATAATTCAATTTTTGATGAAATCAAACAAAGTTTAATTTTGGACCCTTTTGACCTCAATATGAACCAATTTGATAGCGGGTCCACAAATAAAAAATCTAAATACATGGTTAGATTCAGCATATCAAAGAACCCCAAGAATTCATTTTTTGATGAAATCAAACAAAGTTTAATTTTGGACCCTTTTGACCTCAATGTGGACAAAGTTGATAACGGGGCCCAAAAATCAAAAATCTAAATACATGGTTAGATTCAGCATATCAAAGAACCCCATATATTCAATTTTTGTTAAAATCAAACAAAGTTTAATTTTGGACCCCGATTTGGACCAACTTGAAAACTGGGCCCATAATCAAAAATCTAAATACATGTTTAGATTCAGCATATCAAAGAACCCTAAAAATTCAATTTTTGTTAAAATCAAACTAAGTTTAATTTTGGACCCTTTTGACCTTAATGTAGACCAATTTGAAAACGGAACCAAAAATTAAGAATTCAAATACACGGTTAGATTCGGCAGATCAAAGAACCCCAATAATTCAATTTTTGATGAAATCAAACAAAGTTAAATTTTGGACCCTTTGGACCTCAATGTGGACCAATTTAAAAACGGGGCCCAAAATCCAAAAACTTAATACACGGTTAGATTCAGCATATTAAAGAACCCCAAGAATTCAAGAATAAAACCCCATTGAAATTGATCAAGAAATAAGCAATTTATACGAAGTATCTTCTTTTGCACAATACTGTGCAATTGAATATTTCTTGCTATTGTGCAATACTGTACAATTGACAATTTCTTGCTATTGCGCAATATTGTGCTATTGGATATTTCTTGCTATTGCGCAATACTGTGCAATTGAAGATTTCTTGCTATTGCGCAATACTGTGCAATTGAAGATTTCTTGCAATTGTGCAATTGAAAATTTCTTGCTATTGCACAATACTTATTATATAATAATTTACACATCCTGTTTGGTGTGTATCTCCTACCATATCATTATTATTTGCTTTTAAATATTAATCAGAAATAACCAACTTAAAATGGAAAATTTTAAAAGAAAAAAAAAAGGAAAAAAAGAAAAAAAAAGAAAAAAAAAAATCCCCCCCCCAAATTTTTTGAACCCCCTTATGATTCATCACCCCCAAACTCAATCCCAGCCTTCCCTTTGTGGTATGGTACCTTGCAGTACAATTTCAGAGAGATCCATACACTTGAACACAAGTTATTGTCTGGAAACTAGAAAAATGCTTATTTTTGGCCCCTTTTTGGCCCCCAATTCCTAAACGTTTCAGGCAATTACCCCCAAACTCAATTCCAGCTTTCCCTTTGTGATATGGAACCTTGTAGTACAATTTCAGAAATATCCAAACACTTACACACAAGTTATTGTCATGAAACTAGAAAAATGCTTGTTTTTTGCCCCTTTTTTGGCCCCTAATTCCAAAAATTTTGAGGCAATTACCCCCAAAATCAATTACAGCCTTCCCTTTGTGATATGGAACCTTGTGGTACAATGTCAGAGAGATCCATACACTTACACACAAGTTATTGTCTGGAAGTTACAAAAATGCTTATTTTTGGCCCCTTTTTGGCCCCTAATTCCTTAACTGTTGGTACCATAACCCCCAAAATCAATCCCAACCTTTCTTTCGTGGTATTGAACCTTATGGTAAAATTTCATGGAGATCCATTCACTTAAACTAAAGTTAGAGTGCGAAAACCAATGTGTCTTCGGACGACGCCAGACGACGACGACGACGCCAACGTCATACCAATATACGACCAAAAAATTTTCAATTTTTGCGGTCATATAAAAATTACTTGATATTTAGAAGAAAATAAAAATTTTGCAATTTTTCCATTTCTAAAGGTGCATAACTCTGAAACGGTTAAAGTGACACCACCAAAATTAAAACTTGATCTGTGTTTTGTGGTAATAAGCATTGTGTATAAGTTTCATAATATTTGGTTGAGGCAAACTTAAGTTAGAGAACGAAAACTATAAAGTGGCATAACTCTAGAACGGTTAAAGTGACGCCACCAAAATTCAAACTTGATCTGTGTTTTGTGGTAATAAGCATTGTGTATAGGTTTCATAACATTTGGTTGAGGCAAACTCAAATTAGAGAACAGAAACCAATTTTGGGACATACATACAGACAGACAGACGGACAAGGGTAAAACTTAATGCCCCCACCGCTACGGCGGGGGCATAAATACACAAAAATTTGGTAAAAATCTTCATTGTCAAAATGATTGTAGGGCAATAACTCTAACAAGGAGTCAGCTGCACATTTCAGCCATGTTGACTTATTTGTAGATCTTGTCTTGTTGATCATTTTTGCTATTTAAAGTTTCTATCTATCTATTATAATTTTTGAGATAATGGGCAAAAAAATGGTAAAATTCATCCATTAAGGGCAATAACTCCTATAAGAAGTCATCTGACAGTTTTGACTTGAATGATCAAGAGGAAGAGCTCAACATTATAAACAGTTTTACCCTTGTTAGATTCTCTCTACTTAAAGCAATTTTGTAAAATGATAGGCAAAACTTGCATTTTACCTCTTTATATAAATATAAGGATGTGGTATGATTGCCAATGAGACAACTCTCCACAACAGACTAATTGACACAGAAATTAACAACTATAGGTCACTGTTTGGTCTATGTTCTATTTTTAGCCATGTCGGCCATCTTGGCTAGCTTGCGAGGTCATCAGACACATTTTTAAACTAGATACCCCAATGATGATTGTGGCCAAGTATTGTTAAAATTGGCTCAGTAGTTTCAGAGGAGATTTTAGAAAAAAGTTAACAGACAAAGATGAGGGACAACAGACGATGGATGCCAAATGATGAGAAAAGCTCACTAGGCCTTTTAGGCCAGACGAGCTAAAAAAAGACAATCAGGTGGACAGCAACATTGGTAATTAATTCCCTGGACCATGAATGACCTACATGACCTAGGGGGCAGGGCCTCCAAATAGTCATCAAACTGATGTATGCACGGATAGTACTTTTAATGCAAATTTATACAAAATATCATTAATCTATAAGGAATAGTTCCTATCAAACTAACTTAAGCAGAAAACAACATTGAAAATTGCTTATTAATTCAGTCACTGGACCATGACTTGGGAGGCAGTAACTTGAAATAGTTGTCAAACTGATATGTACTGATAGTAATGTAGCTTTATACAAAATATCATTGTTCTATCACAAGTAATTCCTATCAAACTGACCATGGTAAAACACGGACCCTAGATGGATAAGTGAAATCTGTGTACCTTTACAAAGCACAACTGAGTTTGAATAGTTCTTTCCATGTTATTTCTCCAAGAATTACTTGAAATGAATGTAAGATAAAGGAATAAATAAAATTTTTAAGCATTTTTGAATAATGCATAATTAAATCTCACACCGGCACACATGTAAGTTCATACATGGTTCTGTCGATTTTTTACTACCTTTTAAAACTTATGATAAAATCATATTTTAATACATATTTCTGATAGGCAAAATCATTTTCACTAAATTCATAAGATGTAGACCAGTGAAATTTTAGAAAATAACTTTAGACTGATCTATGTCTGCAGGTGCAAAACAGTTTGTTTACTTGTCGCCTGAACCATGTGAACAGGTAAATTTCAGCTTTCAGACAACTAATTAACCTTGATTGTAATGAGGGGGTATTAAGTAGGGCTTGCTTTTGTAGAATAGGCTTTACTTCAACTTATTCATCTTGTCACTTTTACTTTTATGAATGGAAACATGTTGATGGCAAATGGTCAGGTCAAAAAGATCGCATATACTTTTTGAATTATGTTAATATGGCAAATGTACAGCAAACTTTAAATTTTGCAATATAAATTTGGATCTGATGTGGGTGGTTCAGAACTGTTGATAGGTTTTAAGAAAAAGATTTTTTTTTGTTGGACCTTTTTCAACATGCAAGAGCTCCAACAAACTGAGCCCTGACTTGGCATGGCCTATTTACCATTTTCTTTAGTACTAGGACTATACATTTTAGTTTTTGGTCCATTACAAAGATTTTTCAGGTTTTTTTTCAATGATTCAATGTACCCATCATTTGTAACACTTTTAAAAACCTTTTGATCCGCCCCCTAAAACATTTATTGTTGCTGTTTTAAACTCCAATACATTATATATTCTTTCAAGAAAAAGAGCATATTAAATTTTGAATACATACTTTCATTATAATAGACTGTTTGTCCAATGCAAGTACGACATCACACGTTTTCTGTAACTTTATACTGTAATTGCATTAGTTGTGTCCCTTTAGCTGTTTAGTATACGATACAGATAGGCACATTTCTAAATGAATTTAACCAACAGTGATCAAACCTTTTTGTCTTGTTTCCAATTTAAATGGGACACCATTTCCATGGTATTCACCCATGTCATCACAACAGCACTGTCATCGCGGGGTTTAGGCAGGATTTATGATTAAACTGGTCATGCTGGTGCTAATCTCTGCCAGTGCGAGTGACAACCTGATCGTGCCGCTTAAGTGCACTGAAATAAAAACAATATTTCAAAAGTGTAATCTACTCATCACACATACTCATAACAAATCTATGGTTATCAATATATTTTTTTTCTTTTTTAATTGAATAAGTCTAAAATAAACTATGTGATACAGACGTCATTTGTTAATATTATTTAGTTCTTAAGCGACACAACCTTTGACCCAGCTTGGAAGCTGGAAAGATGGCAGGGTTGAGAAATGAAGCCCGGTTGTCGTTGGAAATTCGAACTAAATCTATTGAACAGACGTTGATTCCATTGGTAACACAGGTATTTTCTTACAACTGTATTTATATAGTTCCAAGATACAATTGCAAACTGTAATACAATGAGGATATTGCCTTGAAGTTGAATGAATGAACAATGAAAAAATTATATATGAATATTTACATAATTCATAAAACATGTAGGCTAGCATGTAAATTTGAATGTTATACAAATCTTATGCTTTTTTGCAGAAGATAAATATGCATTTTCAGGTCAGAAACACCAGATCAGATTCCTCTGTCGTGCTCCCTACATGTACATAGAATATATATATATATATGAGAAGTATTAAACAAAGATCTATACATGCTGTTGGTGACCTTCTGCTGTTGTCTGTTCTATGGTCGGGTTGTTGTCTCTTTGACACATTCCCCATTTCCATTCTCAATTTTATGCTATAGACATGATAGACGACTTTCGATTTCATGCACTTCACCATAAATTTTCCATGTCACAATGCTTATTATATTACATCGCAGTAAGAATTGAATGTTCAATGATGTCATTTACATCAATTTGATTTCGTCCGCATAGTGTGATCACACAATTTTGTTGACAGGACATTTACAGTTACAATGTAATGTTTATAGATAACAAAAAGTTAAATAGTTTTACAAATTAAGTTCATTTTGCTGGATATTTCTTATTTTGGGGTCATGATCAGCCTTTTCCTGTACATACTTATAATGATATTAAACAAAAAACAAATGCATAGAGCAGGAATTTCAAAGTAGAGCCAGAGGGATGCATAACAAATGAAAGGGTATAGCAGTGCACAGAAAAGGCAGAGGGGAGCTCCATACCTCATTTGGGCTAGCTGGAACACTGCTAAAAGTTCCTTAAGCGTTTCTTGTTGAAACAAAATTTAAATAGCTTCTATTTAACTTTTTATTATAATAATTATAATATTTATAAAGCAATCGATTGTGAAATCTAACCAGGCTTCCAGAAATATGCCGAACCATCAGACAAGTGAGACAATTATGCTGTCCAAATGTTCATTAAAAATAATTGTTCCCATTTTTGAAGCCAAAATCATTGTTCATTGACAAATTATAACATGTTTAAATAATGTTTGCGTGGTCACTTCCATTGTGATTACCCATTTAAATTAATTCTGTACCCACTAACCCTTGACCATGCTAACTTTTTCTTTCTAAATTCACATTTTTTTTGTGTGCAGAAAACTGCTAATTCTTTGAAAACATTTTGATTATGAAGATATATATTGATCAAAATATGACACAGGTTTGAAAATAACCACTTAAATCATCCTCAATCTGTTCATTGACAGATTATAAATGGCAAACTTAAGCTTCCAGTAGAAGAAACAAGAAGTCATATAAAACTGGAATTGGACTAGTCATGCATGCTAGTGAAGATATGCTTAATATTTGGATTAGAAATCCCATTCACATAACAGTGTTCTAATTATTATCTTAAAATGTTTTAATTATGATTTGTGACTTAAAATTTAAAGCATCATGTGCATGATGAGAACAAATTGTAAAACATGATCATACTGAATTAGTAAAAGAGTGGTTCTGATAAATCCAGTAAATTACTTTTAATTTCTAGTAAAATATTGTTTGATTCATGACCATTGTGACATGTCATGCATGTAATTGCCATTGATTCGGTTATTTTTTTTTATCAAAAATTGTTTCAAATGGGCTTCATCATTAACTAAGATTGCATATACCTGGTACATTCAGATTTCCAGAATGCATGCATGTTTATTGCGATTATAGTTAACTATATAATGTAAAAATAACTAAGAGTGTTATTATTGGTATTTGTGGTAAACATTTGAGTATTTTATCCAAGCCTATGTGTTTTAAAAAAGGTACATTTGATTCATCAAAATAAATGAGATATCAAAACAAATAAAATAAATGAGATAACAAGAATGGAATAATTCAATAAACCAAATTTTGTAATTAAGAAAAACATATTGAAAATCAAACAAAATAAACATGATGAATATGAAACAAATGGCATAAATTATGTGAAATGTCAACACCTTGTTATTAAACATGGCTAACTGGATTTACATGATTAACCTCATAAGTTAGTTGAAATTCATTTTTAATTACATTAAGCTTATTATGATAAATTTTATTAACCAATAACTGCAGTCTTTAATTGATTATGACAGATATTACATAATATTGTTATATAATCGTTTACACCTGGTACAAGTTAAGTGCAGGTAAATACAGAATCTCTTTCATTTGTCTTTTGATCACAATTACATTATAATATATATATACAAAATAACAGCTGTTCACCATTATCAAGGACCATTTTGTTACAAGAATAGTTTACCATGGTTTACATGAAATGATATTTGTTTCTCTGTTGCAAAGCAGATGCAAAAACTTTAGATTTATTTCTCTGATCAATATTCAAGGACAGATAATGCTGCAGGGCTCCTTTGCAATCTTAACAAAGGTATTCACAGTATGCAGTTACAGGATGCCTACATGAACATGATATACTCATAATAACAATATGTATTATAATGTTGCAATTTGTTGTACATACTGCATAAATATTTTACTATGAAATAAGGTTAAATTGCCGTCTTTTTCCATTCGTTTGTGTTCGAGTTTTTGATTTTGCCATTTGTTAAAGGACTTTCGGTTTTGATTTTTAGCTCACCTGGCCCAAAGGGCCAAGTGAGCTTTTCTCATCAATTGGCGTCCATCGTCCTGTAGTCGTCGTCCGTCGTCGTTAGCTTTTTACAAAAATCTTCTCCTCTGAAACCACTGGGCCAAATTTAACCAAACTTGGCCACAATCATCATTAGGGTATCTTGTCTAAAAAATGTGTCCGATGACCCCGCCAACCAACCAAGATGGCTGCCATGGCTAAAAATAGAACATAGGGGTAAAATGTAGATTTTGGCTTATATCTCTGAAACCAAAGCATTTAGAGTAAATCTGACATAGGGTAAAACTGATTGTGAGGTCAAGATCTATCTACCCTGAAATTTTCAGACAAATCTAACAACCTGTTGTTGGGTTGCTGCCCCTGAATTGGTAATTTTAAGGAAATTTTGCAGTTTTTATAC
This sequence comes from Mytilus californianus, assembly GCF_021869535.1. NCBI lineage: Eukaryota > Metazoa > Mollusca > Bivalvia > Mytilida > Mytilidae > Mytilus > Mytilus californianus. Next base: position 25,423,473 of record NW_026262582.1, on the reverse strand, counting down.
GACCGCAAAAAAAATTTTTGTGGTCGTATATTGGTATGACGTTGGCGTCGTCGTCGTCGTCGGCGTCGTCGTCGTCGTCGTCCGGCGTCGTCGTCCGAATACACATTAGTTTTCGCACTCTAACTTTAGTTTAAGTGAATGGATCTCATTGAAATTTTACCATAAGGTTCAATACCACAAAAGGAAGGTGGGGATTGATTTTGGGGGTTATGGTACTAACAGTTAAGGAATTAGGGGCCAAAAGGGGCCAAAAATAAGCATTTTTGTAACTTCCAGACATAACTTGTGTGTAAGTGTATGGATCTCTCTGACATTGTACCACAAGGTTCCATATCACAAAGGGAATGCTGGGATTGATTTTGGGGGTAATTGTCTCCAAATTTTAGGAATTAGGGGCCAAAAAGGGGCAAAAAACAAGCTTTTTCTAGTTTCATGACAATAACTTGTTTGTAAGTGTATGGATCTTTATGAAATTGTACTACAAGGTTCCATATCACAAAGGGAATACTGGGATTGATTTTTGGGGTAATTTCCTCTAAATATTAGGAATTAGGGGCCAAAAAGGGGCAAAAAACAAGCATTTTTCTAGTTTCATGACAATAACTTGTTTGTAAGTGTATGGATCTTTATGAAATTGTACTACAAGGTTCCATATCACAAAGGGAAGGCTGGGATTGATTTTGGGGGTTTTCCCTCAAAATTTTAGTTATTAGGGGCCATAAAAGGGCAAAAAAAACATGCATTTTTCTAGTTTCAGGACAATAACTTGTAAGTGTATGGATCTTTATTAAATTGTACTGCAAGGTTCCATATCACAAAGGGAAAGCTGGAATTGAGTTTGGGGGTAATTGCCTTAAACGTTTAGGAATTTGGGGCCAAAAAGGGGCTAAAAAACAAGCATTTTTCTAGTTTCCAGACAACAACTTGTGTTCAAGTGTATGAATCTCTCTGAAATTGTACTGCAAGGTACCATACCACTAAGGGAAAGCTGGGATTGAGTTTGGGGGCGATGAATCATAAGGGGGTTCAAAAAATTGGGGGGGGGGATTTTTTTTTTCCTTTTTTTTCTTTAACATTTTCCATTTTAAATTGGTTATTTCTGATTTATATATAAAAGCAAATAATAATGATATGGTTTGAATAGGCATACATGTGAACCTCCCGATGGGAGTACAATAATCCCGTTTTCAGGGGTCTCCTCCCGACCTCCCGTTGAAAAAATCCCGTGTATGAAATTTTTCATGAATGAAAAATTTCTGCCCAACATAACATCTCAGGCATCTGGTGTAACTGACATTACCTGAAGTTATATTTTACCTGTAAATCAATTAACATGCATAATTATATGGCTTCACTTGTCAGCTTGGGTGTCAAACATACTGGTAAGCAACGATTTTTACCTCAGGCTAACTGCCGTTGTGTAACAAAAACTGTGTATTTATTGGGTTACTTCCCTTGATTTATCCTGTTTTAAGTTACTTTCCTTTTAATAATGAAAATTTTTAAAAGAATATAAATAAAATATAAATTGAACAAATAATCATAAAAGGATGGTTATTAAATGATTTTAAATGTCTTAGGACAAATAAAAAAATAATAATTTGAAAATTATTTGAGGATTCTATACTTCCTTTTAAGGCTTAAATTGAAATTTATATAATAACTATGACCCTAACTTTACAGATAGAATGAATTTCTGAGTTTGCAAATAAAAACTATTTGCAAGAGAAAAAAATAAAAAATAAAAACTATTTGCAGACAGCTAAACAAATGTTCTGGTTGCAATGATTGTTTTATAGAATATGAAGTAAAAAATTTAAAGAACATACTGGAAAAAAACAATGTTAAATTGAACATGTAGAATATAAAGATGGAGAAACTTTATAAGTACAAGGGTACTATAAACATAATAAATTGGTTGGAAAGTTGAAGAAAACACACTTTAAAAGACCATTTTTACAGCACACGGTTACATTTACAACAAAATTAATGTCGATTAAAAACCTCCTGATCTGAGTCCTAATCTCCTGACCAAAATTTCCCAATCTCCTGATCTGAGTTTCACAGTCCATCACATGTATGAATAGGTAAATTGAAAATTTTTAAGTTCTTAGACCACTTTCATTCTGTGTCAGAAACCTATGCTGTGTCAAATATTTAATTACAATCCAAATTCAGTGCTGTATCAAGCTTGAATGTTGTGTCCATACTTGCCCCAACTGTTCAGGGTTCGACCTCTGCGGTCGTATCAAGCTGCGCCCCAGCGGAGCATTTTATTGGTTATTATCTTGAATATTATTATAGATAGAGATAAACTGTAAACAGCAATAATGTTCAGCAAAGTAAGACCTACAAATAAGTTGTCATTACCAAAATTTTCAGTCGACCCCCTTAGGAGTTATTGCCCTTAATAGTCAATTTTTAACAATTTTTTGTAAATTTTTGTAATCTTTTACAAAAATCTTCTTCTCTGAAACTACTGAGACAAATTTAACCATACTTGGCCATAATCATTATTAGGGTATCTAGTTATAAAAGTTTGTCCGATGACCCCGCCTTCCAACCATCATGGCCAACTTGCTTAAAAATAGAACATAGGGGTAAAATGCAGTTTTTGGTTTATATCTCTGAAACTAAAGCATTTAGAGCAAATCCGACAGGTGGCAAAAATGTTCATCAGATTTAGATTTATCTGCCCTGAAATTTTCAGACGGATTCAACAACCCGTTGTTGGGTTGCTGCCCCTGAGTTAGTAATTTTACAAAAATTTTGCAGTTTTTTGTTAATATCTTAGATATCATTATAATATCTAATATCTAATACTATTAATTATGATTTTACATGATTTCCAAAGCATCAGTAAATACAGGTGAGCGACACAGGCTCTTGAGAGCCTCTAGTTCTTTGGAGTTCGGTATTTTTGTTATTTTACTTTTTGCTGCAAGCCCCCCTCCTAAGTTGTTGAAGCTACTCTTTTGCATTAACCATAATATCATGTTATAAGTTATATGTATACACTCAATCAAGTTAATGCCCTCATCATGCTCATGGATACATATTTAAAACATACATGACATAGTACATGTAGTAATTATGGTTGTCAATTTTAGCACATTGAAATTAAATTTCACATTTGCAATTGTACATGTATGCATAATAATCTGAACAATAGGGTTTCAAACTTTTATTTTTATGATGGGCATACAAATGTAGGTGGCTAAGTGGTCTAAGAAGTCCTTCTACTGTGTCTGTAGCCTGTCAACACTGAATTTAAGTTAGAACCCCTGCACATGGCAGGTTTGCTTGACTGCAATCTTTTTTTACTTAGATTGATAGTTTTTCTAACGAAGATTGTGGTTCTCTTTGGGGACTCTGGCTTCCTCCTCCAATAAAAACTGACTGCCACGAAATAGCAAATAGTGCTGAAAATTTTGTTAAACACCAATCAATCAATCAATCATTTTACTATGGTTTGATTACAATTTCTAATCAGAGTTCAACCTTTTATCTCAAGACCTGAACAAAGAAATCTGCTACCAACAGATGTTAGATAACTGTGCAAAGCCTTCAAAAGTTATTCATTGGAGGCTTGTAAATAGGCAGTATTTTCTAAGATAACAGACAAATGAGATTTTCATTGACCATTAAATTATACTTATACATGTATGAAATGTAAAGACTATTACTGTAACAGGTACACAAATATGGCCAAGAGTGGCAATCATTGCCAAAAAACAATTTGTTTAAAAAAGACAGCGAGTCTGAGCACCATAGTACTGAAATAAAATAATGAAATTACAAGAAACGAAAAATTGAGCAACAATAACCCCACCAGAAAAGATTGATTGTTTTTTGTGTAACATCCAGTGACAAGTATTTCATGCATATATATTCAGTGCATGGGAATACACTGACGTATACAATTTGTACTTCTGTGTATTTACAATCACTATGTTCATGTTGTTCGTCCCTACACCATGTACACTAAATAAATTATAATACTTCATATTAAGAATTTTTGGTGAATTTTCAGTTTGAAATTCTATATCCTGTAGAATTTTTACATTTTGGGTTAATACGTTGAATGTAATGTATATTTTTAAAACTTTTTTCTCCATTTTTTGGCATGCAATTTTATATATGTTTTTAAAAGAAACTTCAATTTTGAATAAGCAAACATTTTGTAAGATAAGCTTTGAGTTTATTGACAAGGCTAAACTGCCTATTTGATGTATTCCCTTTTAACTACAATATATATGAAATTTATCTTTAATAGCAATCATCCTAACACACAGACTTATATCTTTACTTTTTCCTTTTAATGATTGTTTACATAGTGTTAGAAGTGAAGTGTTAATGTCAAATTAATAGTTAGGCTTGAAAAAGTACATGTAATCAACTGTGATAGATATTTTATTATCCATGTGAGGCCACTCTTAAAAAATTCTTTGTTTGATGTTGCCTACCCATGCCTTGTAGGGTTGGGTAGGTAGGTATATATTTTGTTTTGCCAACAACATAAGTTACATGTTTTAGACAAGAAAATGATGTAAGAGGAGTAAAAAATCTTTAAAAAAAATTTGAATCGATTTGTGTCATAAACATATTTTGGGTAGGTAGGTAACATCAAACAATTTAAATTTTATTTTTGGCCTCAAGTAGATAAAAGTCTAAATATTTCAATTTACTGAAACTAACCAGAACACTACAACCAGGTTGAACATTCAGCAATGGGAGTGCGCTTCCATGTCTTCCTTTGCTTTTTTTATGCCCCACCTACGATAGTAGAGGGGCATTGTGTTTTTTGGTCTGTGCGTCAGTTCATTCGTCCATTCGTTTGTCCATCTGTCCCTTTTTCCATCCGTCCGTTTGTCCGTCTGTCTCCCTTCAGGTTAAAGTTTTTGGCGAGGTAGTTTTTGATGAAGTTAAAGTCCAATCAACTTGAAACTTAGTACACATGTTCCCTATGATATGATCTTTCTAATTTTAATGCCAAATTAGAGTTTTGACCCCAATTTCACGGTCCACTGAACATAGAAAATGATAGTGGGAGTGGGGCATCCCTGTACTATGGACACATTCTTGTTTTATGTATGCATAATCATTTTGTGCCATGAATTAATACATCTTTCCCTTTCTGTTCCATTGTTATTCAAATGGCTTTCACACTTTTCATGAGTCTGTTTTAAAATATATTTATATATAGTATTAAGTTTTTAACCAGTTGAACATAGTAAAGAAAAGATATAGACACATGTAATATAGTTTTGATATTATACAAAATTGTAATATATTGAAGTCAGTGTGTTGTCCAGTATATGCAATATACATTTGATTACTTTTCATTGTACTAGTGAAACCAACAATCAAAGAATTTGAAATATTTTTAACAAAACTTTGCCATTTTAATTAGAAATTTGAGGAAATTCAATCAGAAATGAACTTGCTTACAACTTTTGGAAAACAAAATTTGTACTTTGTTTTTATACTATATACAATGTAGCTATTCACTTATTTTAACCATGTTGAAAAAGCCAACATTCACTTATCAAACATTTAAAAAGCTGTATAATAACAATTTCTTTCTTATTCAGTCTTTAAATTCTATATTAGATATTTTTGTCCAAATGATCAAACCTTTTAATAAAAATAATTATTTAGAACTTAAAGTGAAGAAATAATGACTGCTACATTAGAACTTGAAACAAACATCAAACAGTCTGTAATAATTGGAGATAAATGTCCTCTGATAAGCATCAGTAATTATGAAAAGATGTCAGTTTCAATATGGCTATTTGAGCATGTTATATGATAATTAGGCCAATAAAAACGAATTTTCTAACACAATATTTCAGTCTCTTCTCTTTCTATCTAATTGTCATATACTGCTGTATCTATTTCGAAATGGCAGATGTCTGTTTTCACTGTAAAATTAACACCTTCCTCAGGAAAAAATAAAAGAAAGAGAGCATTAGACATTAAAGAATGACTTAGAGAAATGTCTGACCTAAGGGATGATTTGATTAAATGAATTTCAAAAAGGCAGATGTGGGTGGTAACCATAACTGTACAGTATTTTATATATATATATGATATATAATCAGATTTTAAGACAATCCCTAACAATTGGGGGAATGAAAACTCTGTTTCTGCCCCCTCCTTGCCCCATTGTACATGTATCTGTATTTACTGTAAAAATTATAAGTGGTTAAGTTGTTCATTTACAGTGATCATAATAGTCTGTCAAGTTGCTGACATTAAGGTTGTGAGTTTAAACCCTGCCAGTGCCAGGCAAGCACGACTCTGACCCTTATTGACTAGGATCTGCTACTTTAGGGTCTTGGTAATTACCTATTGATGATGGCGGTTTTTACCGACTTTAACTACCCATGAGGGTCTTGCACAGTCGGCCCTGGCTTGTGCCTTTTTGGGCAATTAAATAATTTATTTTTACCTTATGGTAATTGATATAATTTTAAGTGATTTCCTGTTGCTCTTGCTTCACCAATAGAAATGGGTTGCCATGATGTAGCCAAGCATGCTGAAAGAGGCAGCATTCTCACAAATTTCAAATAGCATCCTAGTAAACAAAGATATTTTGAAATACATTCCTGTTTATTAGAAATTTGAAAAAAACATCACATCCATAACACAATATGTAAGAAAATTGTTTCTTATAGTATCACATTCAATCAATATAGCATCACATTTAGTGATTATTTGATGTTAAAATGCGAAAGGGAGAAAACTGGAAAATGGGGTTAAACAACAAAAATCAAACAATTAATTGAACAAAATCTTTATTTTCATCCAGATTATAAAATGATTATGCTGATATTTCTACTAGTGGGGAAAAGGCAGTCAGACATCGTAGCAATCTGGGACTAATTCCTAATTTAAGGTAGATGAGGTGTCTTTTTCAGAGCATCACTTCTGGGCATGTTGCAAAAATACTTTTTTGGTTTAAAGAACATTCAATATACAACAGGACATCTAAAACTTGAACATGTTGAAATCTTAAGATTAAACTATAAAAAAATTAAGCAATTATATATGGTAAAATTTAAGTGTTTTTAAAATTTTCAGAAGAAAATCAAGAGCAGGTAATTATATTGAATTTAATAGCATAATTTGTGTCTTTGGATTTAAAAAACAAAGCCTGCAGTTACCCCTGTAACCCCATAATTATTTGAATCAATATTTCGTATGTGTTTATAAAAAGAAATTCTGTCATCGAATTTTAAGCAATTATTCGTTTAATCGTTTAATGTTTCCTCAATAAGGAAAAACTTAGTTCACCCTATATAACCCATATAAAATAACTTTGAATTCCTTAATTTCAATTTATTTTGACGAAAAGACAAAGTCTGTGACCCCCGGTTTTTATATGGAAATTTGAAAGTATATTGACTAAGAAGTCTTTTTTAGAAGTTAAAGAAAAATCTATTGTCAAACATTTAGACACCCCAGGTACAAATGAACCTTAACAGAACCTTGCTCATCCCTCACTCACAGGACACTTTAATTATTAGTTGATGAAGGAAAGAAAAATACTTCAAATCATTAGCTACGATAAATTACTTTAAACAAATTTAAAAAGAAATGTAAAATTACTTTATTATTGCCTGTTTGTGAAAAGATGTCATTTCTTTCAATTTAGCCATTTAAATGTTTTATTAGACCCATTACCCTATGTAATTTTAGACAGTGTATGTAACAGGATGTCTGTTATCATGATGTTTAACTTTTGAACTCCTATAATAATAGTATATAATCTGAAGTTTAAATAGAAAGTAATTTTATAAACATTGTCAAAGTGTGACTACTGGAGGCAGAAATGGAGACAAGGCCCTGCCAAAATAATAATAGGTTTGAATAGAAAGTAACTTTATAAACGATTACTTACTTGAGGCAGAAATGGAGACAAGGCCATACCAACATGACCAAAGTAATAATAAGTTTGAATAGAAAGTCATTTTATAAACATGGTCAAAGTTTGACTATGGAGACATTTAGACCATTCCATAGAAAGTAATATTATTATAAACATTGTCAAAGTGTGACCACTGGCTGTAATTGAGACAAGGCCATACTAAAGAGATAGTAGGTTTGAATAGAAAGTTATTTTATTAAAACATTGTCAAAGTGGGATTACTGGTTGCAGTAATGGAGACAAGGCCTTTCCAAAGAAATATTATGTTTGAATAAAAAGTAAATTTGTAAACATGGTCAGTGTGGCTACTGGTGGCAGTAATGGAGACAAAAAGCCATAATATGCCAAAGAAATAATATGTTGAAAGTAATTTTATAAATTGATATTCATGGCCAAATTCTTGACATCTGGAGGCAAGTCATGATTTTTTGAAGCAAGACTAGAATAAAAAAAGTTTATTTGATCATTCTAGTCAACTGACTAATTGAGACAAGGCCATATAAAAATTATAAGGTACAGGTTTATTTTTTCATTGCCAAAGTCTTTAAAGCTGCTGGAGGCCTGGATAAGGCCATAACAAATAAGTTTTAGTATTTTTTTTATCTTCAAAGTGTACACTGCAGATGGCCAGTTACAGTTTTTTATTCATTGCCAAAGTCTTAACTACTGGAGATGAGGCCAGAACAAAAAAAATATGTAGCTTTATTTTGTAATCATGGTCAAGGTTTTTGAATATAAGAGACAAAAAAAGTTATCGATGTTGCTCATATTGATACATATATCATTGGATTTTACAGTATTTGTCTGGCATCACTAATTTTTATACGCCCGTTTACGGGACGTATTATGGTATTCCGTCGTCAACATGTTAGACGATAAATAAAAAACACTTGAACCAATTTGCATGAATCTTTAGTGAATTGTTTATATCTATTGACGTGAGCTCCCTTTCGATTTTTATAAATTTGGGATTATACGTTTCCCGGTTATGGGGTGTTATTCATTAAAAAAGGGGGATTTTCCAGTTTTCTGACAATAACTCAAAAATGCTTTAAGCAGTTTTCATAAAACTTTAATGAATTGTTTATATCTATTGACGTGAGCTCCCTTTAGATTTTTATAAATTTTAGATGTTACTTTTCTGAATTATGGGATTTTATTCATTAAAAAAGGGGGATTTTCCAGTTTTCTGGCAGTAACTCAAAAATGCTTTAAATTTATATCTATTGTCGTAAGGTCCCTTTCGATTTTTATAAATTTTGGATTTTGCGTTTCCGAGTTATGGGGTTTTTATTCATTAAAAAAGGGGGAATTTCCAGTTTGTCGGAAAATAACTCAAAAGTGCTTTGAGCAGTTTTCATGAAACTTTGGTGACTGGTTTATATCTATTAAAATAACCTCCCTTTAGTTTTTTTTATAAATTTCTGGTATGACATTGAGGAGTTATGGAACATAATTCCTTGAAAAAGCAACAGGGGTATCATGCGCTTATGGTGCAGCTCTTTATTATTAAAAGCTACAAATAAAAAATTTGATTGAAAAAAAAGGTTACAGTCATTGTCAGTTGATTTGTAAGGTGAAATACAGTTTTAAATATAATTGTATATAAATATGTCATATTTTATCATCTAATCTATAAAAAAAATTCAAAACTGTCAACTGGATTAATTAAACTGTCCAAATATTTTGAAATGTGAATTTGTGTTTATCCCTCCCTGACCTTAGGGTCATAACTATACATGTATTTGAACAATAAGTCTAAGATGCATACATGTACACTCTTGTATTACCTTGAGCAGATAGTTGCATGTAAGTGCACTGCTATTGTAATAACAAGAATTTCATGTTTGTATAAAACATGTCATACCAATGGTAATTAAAAGTGACAAAGAAGTTCCGACACAATTGTATATGGATACCTTTTACAAGAGCCCTCTAAGTGCATCTTGTATGATTCAGGTCATGTCATATGTCACAAAGCATTCTGTTCAAAGAGACTTTAGGGTGTACAGATAAATGAATCTTTTTGATCTTTGAATAAAGGAAAGTTAAGCTTTGAAGATTCTTTGAAGCATATCATCATTAATCTTTGTATAATGAGATAAAGAAAATTAGCAACATATATTTTAACTTTAAAAACTATAGGTTGAAAATAATTTATTTATTGTTATGATTGGAAGTATAGTTTATTTTTAATTTTAAATGAAAAATATTCGTTGTTATTTTTTTTTTACTGCAATTATTGCAACATATATTTGATTAAAACTTTTAAATTAAAAATTTGCAATGTTGCAGAAATACATTTTCAACATTGATTATACTTTTAAAAATTGTTGTTAATGGTTTCTTTTTTTACAATCATTTATTTATTATTATGATCATGATGATTAGAAGTGTAGTTTAATTTTAATAAAAAATAGAAAAAATATTTGTTGCTAAACATTTTTTACTCAGTATATTATATGAATAAAGAATATAAACATTGATAAATAAAGATATAAAATTGAGCATGTAATGATATAGATAGAAATGTTTATTGATCTTATATACATGTGATATACTACTTTGCCAAGATTTTATATCTGTTAAATAAAACAGTTGCTTCCTTGAAAAGATAAAAGGTCAACTATTGATGTTTTGGTACAAATGTACAACAAAAGAGAAAGTTTTTAAGTGCATTTATTTTAGAATATTAATATTAAATAACATTGCTTAGATCTATAGAATACATACTACAACCAATTCTAAAATATAAAAAAGAAAATTTTCATTTTAAACGTGAATTATTTACATGGTTAATTGTTTTTTTTAGATTCCAAAGTTTTGTCATATTTGTATTAATAAGTAGTAGTTAAGAATAAATACTCTTATTTACTAAACTCCAAAATGAGCATGATGAGATGGAAAAGTCATAAAATGGTTACCAGTAGGGTATTAGCAACAGCAGGAATAGAAATTTTTGGGTCTCTGAAAACACTGCAAAAAAGGGACTTTAAGGTCCTTTGTGCTCTTATTAAACTCCTTTGTGCTACATTGTGCTCCTTTTTGCACAAAGGAGGCCATTTGCGGTGTTTTTAGAAACTGCAAATTTTCATCTGAAGTTTGTTTACAAGTTTTATTAGTAACTAACACTAAGATGTCATCAAATGTAATTTAATTACATATAGATATGCTGCATTTATCATGCTTTACCATAAATTAAGATATTTGCCACTGGACATGAAGTTAACAATTGATTAATCATTGTATTCTATAGTCTGTGACTGAGCTTGTTTATTATCGTTAAACAATTTATATATAAAAATAAGGAGATGTGGTATGATTGCCAATGAGACCACTATCCACTAAAGTTCAAATGAAGAGGATGTAAGTAATTATAGGCAATCGTACAGCCATCAACAATGAGAAAACCCTATAATGTATAGTCGGCTTTAAAAGGCCCTGGCATGAAAAATATTGAGAGAACTAAAGGCCTAATTTATAACAAAATAATTTATGAAAAACAAAAATATGCTAATTTCTTGTCCTTCAATTCTTTTAAAAAAAATTTTAAGCCATAAAAACCATGAAAACCATTAACCATTTAATTTGAACTGTTAATTGCATACTTTAAATGTTGAAAATATATCACTTATAATGAAAGAGATGAGGCTAGGGTGCCTAAAAGAATACAGTGCAAAATCAGCTGGAATCAATTTGACATATTTCATTCATACATATTACAATTATGTTCATACAAAATATCTACTTTCAGATTACAACCCTTGTAAACCATAAAGAGAAAGCTCGCTTTACAGAGAAGACAAGTCGGTCATTGATCAGAGTAGGACAAGGTGTAGCACTGGCTGTAGAAAAGTTTGTCTCCGTTGGACAGACAATTGCGGCAGAAAACATGGAAATATCTGAGGATATGTGTGAGGCTTGTGAGGAAGCCAGAATGGCGGGTAAACACATTTGAAATGGTTTGAATTCTATTTCCATTAACCTCACAGAGAATATTTGTCTTTTCTTCAGGTGACCTGTTTGTTGATATTTGGTTAATATTGTAATTTGAAAGTCATTAAAATGATAAAAGCCATTTTTATGCGCCATTTATGGGCATTATGTTTTTTGGTCTGTCACTGTGCGTCCTTTCGTTCGTCCGTCCTTTCGTTCGTCCGTCCGTCCGTTCGTCCTTATATCCCTCTTCAGGTTAAAGTTTTTGGTCAAGGTAGTTTTTGATGAAGTTGATGTCCAATCAACTTGAAACTTAGTACACATGTTCCCTATGTCTGATATAATCTTTCTAATTTTAATGCCAAATTAGAGTTTTGACCCCAATTTCACGGTCCACTGAACATAGAAAATGATAGTGCGAGTGGGGCATCCGTGTACTATGGACACATTCTTGTTTTGCATCTGAAATGGCAATACTAGTTAATTTCCTTAAACCTTTAAATTAAGGTTAACTTTGATTCTTGATTAATAAGCGAGTATAATGATCATGATATTGTAGTCTAGGTAGTCATATTGGTAATGTTAAGGTAGTTTTTGTCTCACCTTGACCGAGTAAAAATGTGAGACTTAGGTATGCCATTTACGAAGTGGCGTGGTCAGTGGCATCAACAATTTGTTTAAGTTTGTGATTAGTTCAGTTAAAATTAGAACCACTTATGATAAATCAATGATATTCCGTATGCAATTAACTGTATAAGCATTTGCACATTTCATTTTCAAGGAAATTATTTGGCCATGCCTCCCCAGTCATGGTCTATTGACTTTTAAACTTTTGCATAGTTTACATGCTAAAAGTTTGTGATTAGTTCAGTTTAAGGGGAACCATTTATGATAAGTCAATGATGTTTGGTATGCAGTTGTATAAGCATTGGCACATCCCATATCCACGTAGATTATTTGGCCCTATCATGGTCTATGGACTTTAAAACAATTTCAAGGTTTAAATGTTAAACTTTTGATAAGGTCAATTTAAAGGAACCGCTAATGGTTAGTCAATGATATTTAGTATGCAGTTGTATAAACATTGGAACATCTAACTTCCTCAGGGACTATTTGGCCCTGCCCCCTCAGTCATGGTCTATTGTAAATTAACTTTGAAACTTTTGCATATTTCACATTTAAAAGTATGTCTTTAAGTCAGTTTAAGTGGAATCACTTATAAAATGATATTTGGTTTGCAATTGTATATACATGATATAGGCATTGACACATCTCATTTCCATCCAGGGAGATAATTATTACTATTACATTTGGCCCTGTACCTTCAGTCATAGTTCATTAAATTTGAATATTTTGCATAATTTTCATGTAAAAGTATCTCAATTTTAATTTGCATTTTACTATCAAAATAACAAAAAGGCAAGACATATCTCTGTGTTAACAGTTTATTATTTAAAATCACTTGGTTTTTTTTCAGGATCTACAATACAAAGACTAACTATGATTGTGCCATCAAAAGGAAATAAAACAGTTACAGAGAAAACAGCCATGGTTAGGTCAGCTCGACAGTTACTGTCAGCCATTACAAGGGTCCTGCTGCTGGCGGATAAAGTTATTGTTAAACAGCTTTTAGTATCTAAGGACAAGGTAAAGCCATGGTTAGGTCAGCTTGACAGTCACTGTCAGCCATTACAAGGGTCCTGCTGCTGGCCGATAAAGTTATTGTTAAACAGCTTTTAGTATCTAAGGACAAGGTAAAGCCATGGTTAGGTCAGCTTGACAGTCACTGTCAGCCATTACAAGGGTCCTGCTGCTGGCGGATAAAGTTATTGTTAAACAGCTTTTAGTATCTAAGGACAAGGTAAAGCCATGGTTAGGTCAGCTTGACAGTTACTGTCAGCCATTACAAGGGTCCTGCTGCTGGCGGATAAAGTTATTGTTAAACAGCTTTTAGTATCTAAGGACAAGGTAAAGCCATGGTTAGGTCAGCTTGACAGTTACTGTCAGCCATTACAAGGGTCCTACTGTTGGCGGATAAAGTTATTGTTAAACAGCTTTTAGTATCCAAGGACAAGGTAAAGCCATTTTTAGATCAGCTTACCTAAAAAATGGAAGAGCAGAACAATATATCCTCTTTTATTCAGAGACTTGATTGTACTTCTTTTGTAATGGTTTTTGTCGAGCCTGCGACTTTTGTCGCAGAAAGCTCGACATAGGGATAGTGATCCGGCGGTGGCGGCAGCGGCGGCGTTAGCTTACTTCTTAAAAGCTTTATATTTCAGAAGGTAGAAGATCTAGATGCTTTATACTTTGTATATGGATGCCTCATGTTACGAAGTTTCTGTCAGTCACATGTCCAATGTCCTTGACCTCATTTTCATGGTTCAGTGACTACTTGAAAAAAAAGTTAAGATTTTTTGTAATGTTAAATTCTCTCTTATTATAAGTAATAGGATAAGTATATTTGGTATGTGCGTACCTTGCAAGGTCCTCATGCCCGTCAGACAGTTTTCACTTGACCTCGACCTCATTTCATGGATCAGTGAACAAGGTTAAGTTTTGGTGGTCAAGTCCACATCTCAGATACTATAAGCAATAGGTCTAGTATATTCAGTGTATGGAAGGACTGTAAGGTGTACATGTCTAGCTGGCAGGTGTCATCTGACCTTGACCTCATTTTCATGGTTCGGTGGTCAAAGTTAAGTTTGTGTGTTTTGATCTTTTTTTCTAATACTATATGCAATAGTTCAACTATATTTCACAATGGTGTATGGAAATATTTTATGATCTATATGTCAGTCATGCAGATTTTATTTGACCTTGACCTCATTTTCAAGGTTCATTGCTCAGTGTTAAGTTTTTGTGTTTTGGTCTGTTTTTCTTAAACTATAAGCAATAGGTCAACTATATTTGTTGTATGGAAGAATTGTTAGCTGTACATGCCTGCCTAGCATGGTTCATCTGACCTTGACCTCATTTTCATGATTCATTGGTCAATGTTTAGTTTACTTGGTTAATGTTAAGTTTATGTGACAGTTGTAATAAAGCTTAATATTTAGGACTCTCAACATAATATCAATGATTAGTAAAGGAGGCGAGACATTTTAGCGTGTGCACTCTTGTTGAATTTAAAATAAAGGTAGATAACTCCTTTTTGCAATAATTCTTGACGAAACAGAAGATGAACAGGTGATTTGAAATATAATCTTGCAAGCAATTCCTTGACTGTTGCATCTCCTTCTGACATGTCTGAAGAATTGTCAACTTATAATATCTCAAAAACTGTAAGTTCAGAAATTTTGCATGCATTTAATTTAGCGAATGTCAGACAATGATCAGAATTGCGAGATTGATTTAGTTTATATTAGGATTTCGTTGGGAATTAGTGCATTTTAAATGCTGTTAAAATTTATGAAACTTTATATCTTGTCAACAGTTTTCATAATAATAAAAATTTACCAAAAAATTCTGAATTTACAGTTCTGAATAGAAGAAGAAGAAAAATCATGCAATTATTTTTTCATCATTATTTCATGTTTTATTTCAGGTTTTGAATGCCTTGAATGACCTTGATAAAGTGACCTCATTTACAGACTTTGTGAATTACTTCAGCAAGTTTGGGAATGATATGGTAGAACTTGCCCATCTTACAGGGGACAGGCAAAATGTAAGTATAATCATCAAGGTAATAAGGCCTTTGAAGTTGCAGCCAAAAACACACAATCAATACAGAAAAGGCATTGAATGAAAAATTTCAGTATTTAAGTTGACAAACTACATAACACCTAGTCAAGAGATTGTTCTAATGTCTATCAGTCTGTTATAGGACTTGCTGGGGCCATAGGATGTAAGAGCCCAGCCCATATAGAAAACATGGAAATTGCTGGCTCATATTTGCTAAAATGCCTTTAGGATAAATGAAAGCTTTATTTTCATCAACCCTCAGTTTGTGTGCTTATATCCTATGACCTAGAACAAGTTTAAACATGACTGTGTTTTCATTTATGATATCACACTTGGATGGAAATGTTGTTCTACAGCGTTGAATATTATTTGTCATAATCAATGCTGTACAAACAATATTTGAAACATTTGTCTTTTTGAATTACGATGATTTTGGTATACTCTAAAAAAACAAAACAAAAGTAAAACAACTCTGTTTTACATTGCAAATTTGTTTTGGAATTGAATTTTGCAATGTTTTAAACTCTTATAGGATATAAAAGTGAGAAACTACAATGTAAAAAAAACCAAAGTAAATCTTGTACCTTCTTACATTACAACCTTGTTTCAAAAAATTAAATTTTTAATTGTTTAAATTTCTTATAGGATCTAAAAAGTGAGAAACACAGAGCACAAATGGGTGCAGCCAGAGCCATATTAGAGAGATCAACTTCAATGTTGCTACCATCATGCAAGGTAAAAATATTTGCTTCAGAAAAAAATTTAAAAACTGGGTCCATTTGTGTTTAAACAGTTGCACTAAAACCAATGGTCAAGTTTTTTTCATATAAATCTTGATGATTACCATTTGTTAATATATAGGTGGTGTACTGTACAAAAACATTTTTTTTCTAAGAAGTAATAAAGTATTAAATATTAAAAAATGGCTTTAATAAAAGCATTTTAAAGAATAAACAAATGAATCACTCCGATCCATCCTGCATCAATAAATGATACTTATAAACTTATTTGTTCTGTGGTCAGTCAAAAATGCACTTGGAGAGAACACTACAGTAAAACGAACACATTTAAAAGATAGGAGATAGAAACCAAAGGGACATTCGAATGCATCAGTCAAAAATAAACTGACAATACCATGGCAAAAAAATGAAATAGATCCAAAGACAAATAACAGTATACAAAACACAACATAGAAAACTAAAGACTGAGCAACAGGAACCCCTCAAAAACCAGGGTTGATCTCAGGTGCTCTGAAAGAGTAAGCAGATCCTGCATGTGGCATGTTGCATAACACAAAACATCAATACCACTATTAAATTTAAAATGAACAGTACTGTAATATTGAAAGCAAGCTTAAATAACTATGAATTTCCTGTGAAATTGTGTCTTCTAACAATCAAATATTATCTTAACTAACTTATTTCTGCAAACGATTTATATACATAAATTTGTGGGTAGGGAAATAACACGAAAATGTTAAACTTGATCTTTTTTAAGATCTTAGATATATTTTAGTCAACAAAGCGTGAAAAAGCAAAAATTAAGCATATTTTGACTGATATATAATGTCAGATCAATTCTCAATCCCAAGATTTCTCTAAATTACAAGTTTTTATAATTACTTGAATATTATTTTTCAGACATGTTTAAGACACCCAGACTGTGGAACAGCTAAAAGAAACAGGGACTGTGTCTTCAAACAGATGAGACAAGCTCTGAACATGATACATTTCATTGTGACAGATGGAGGATGTAGTCAGATGAACGGTCACAGTTCACCGATTACAAATGGGGATTCTGGGATTGGTTTAGATAATGTTCATCCATTGGCCAGTAAAGCATTGAAAGATTTAGAGGTAACTATGGTAACAACTAGCAATTTATAAAAGTGAACTTATGAATACATGTAGTTACTTATGTAACAGCCACTATGTTTCGTCAGTTACTTTGTTCCGGCGGAACTTTTCAACTAGTTATTTCGTTCTGATGGAACTTTCCAACTAGTTGTTTTATTCGGAGTGCAGTCGAAAAGTTCCGGAAAAAAGTAGCTAGTTGAAAAGTCCCGGAACAATGTAGCTAGTTGATTAGTTCTGGCGGAACAGAACAACTAGTTACATCGTTACGAATACACCATATTTCGTCCTTTTTGTAGAAAGAGGGGGAAGAATGAGTATCAGTATATATAAGAGCAAATCATTAATTTACAAGAATACCCAACGCACTGAAAGGGGTTTCTTTGGGGACAAATATGCAAAATTTAAGTTGTATTTCATAGCTCACATAAAACGGAATAAGTTGCATTATCATGCAAATTTAGTATTCATAGTACCCTCAAGAGAGGGAAGAATACCCCCTCCTTATGTGGTTCTTTGCATCAATTCTCCAAATGGAACTTTGTGACTGGTTGATAAGTTCCGTTGGAACTTTTGGGCTAGTTTGTTAGTCCCGGTTTTGACTTATTTGCCAAAGAGGAACTTTGTGGCTAGTTGATAAGTTCCTTTTGACTTTTGTAATCAGTATCTTGGTTTCCCTTTGAAAGGTTCAAATATAATATGTTGCGTTTTTACTTTGCATCATTTCTCCAAATGGAACTTTCTGCCTGGTTGATAAGTTCCGTTGGAACTTTTGGCCTAGTTTGTTAGTTCCGGTTTTGACTAATTTGGCAAAAAGGAACTTTCTAACTAGTTGATATGTTCCGTTGGAACTTTTCAACTAGTCACTTTGTTCCAGTGGAACTTTTAAACCAGAGGAAGAACAAAGTAACTAGTTAATAAGTTCCTCCGGAACTTTTCGGCTAGTTAGTTCTTTCCGCCCGGAACTTTCCAAGGTCGGAACAAAAGAGCATTTACACTTACATCCATGTCTTTTGGTCTAATGTGAAAGGTTGTCTCTCTCATTGACAGTCATACCACATCTCCTTATTTTTGTATCAAACATTTTTGGAGAATTTGTCACTTCTCTCAAATTTCTAAAAAAAATAAAATGTATTGATTTCTAGATAAGAAAACTGTATTAAACAAGATGCTGTTTCAAAATTGACAAAATGTTTCTAAGTTTCAGTCTTTTAAATAAAAGGAACTTTCTTCATTACTGGTAATTAATTAACTACCAAAAGTACCCAATAATTAAGGTAGACATTATACATATAGTATTGGTAGGTAATCCCTTAACTTTGGTCAAATGACTCAAACAATTGGTACCATTTGGATTAGATATATGATATCTTCATTGCCATGATTATAATTTTTTTACTTCTTTATCTTCACATTCCAATTATTGTCTACCTGCTTCTTCCATTCCTGCAGTTAGAAAAAACAATATTAAAGATAATATTGACTGTCTTTAAAAGTTAATAGTAAATTATTTACCTTTTTTGTGTGTGAAATTATTCACATTATAGAAAATGGAACCGTTGACTATATGTTCAAAGGGAGATAATTGAGTATAAACATAATTATCTGCCCTGTGCAATTTTAAGATCATTTCTGTAAGTGTGATACCTACATGACCTACGAACATTTATATAATGGCATAAATGGCAACAATGCTGACACAGGGGTTCAAATTAACATTTGGTACTTGAAGGTCCAGGACCTTTGACACTCCAAACTGAAAGGTCCACAACCTAAATTCCAGGTTCTATTTTTACTTGAAATATTTCCTAACATAGTAAGATACAAGTAACAAAATTAATGTGCTGTTGGTGTTAGGTCAACTTGTTTCATTGTCAAAGTCACTGTTGTATAAAATATTTAATAACAATTGTAATTGTCTTGTATATTATAAATTCAGATAGTCTTTTTTTTTTATTGAGGAGGGTGTCACCATGGGTGGGTGTGTTGTCTCAACTATTGGTAATTTATTTCTACTTATACCATTTTATAAAACAGTTCAAATTCAAAGCTGTTTAAGCAGAGACGTATATACATGTGTTTCTCTAATTCTTCGTCAATTTATCCCTCTCTGCACCCATTGTATAAACAAAATTTAATCAACGTGTGGTTCGTTTGATCTCCGTTCTTCATTGGTTAAAATCCGATTATGACGTCGAATTTTCTTGCTTTCCTCTGAATTTCCTATTGTGACGGCATAAAAAACGGCGACCATGCCTGATGATGTCACATAGAAAGAACACATCTTTTTGCAGATCATTCGAAAATAATGAATAAATTCGCCTGCGTATTGTTTGAAAATCATTAGAGAAACAGATTCCACCACCAAATCTCGTGTAATACGATATTTATCCACTCTCGGCAGTTATATTTTAAATATTTAAAACGCTCGGCGAGCCTCGCGTTTTAAATTTGAAAATTTAACTGTCTCGAGTGGATAAATATCGTATCACACTCGATGCAGTGGTAGAATCTATATATATATATATATATGTCTCTGGTTTAAGTGTATCATATCTAGTTGCACTATTATAATGCATTTAATTTAGTTCCTCTGTGAAAATAAGATAAGAAACTTCCAGATTTGTACTGGTCCTTTAAAATTGAGAAGACATTACCTCTTGGAATTGTAGTAATACGTTTGCACTATACAAAAATCTACATGTAATATCAATATTTATTAATGATAAAGAAAATTACTGTCACATTTTTTTGGATTTTGAGATAAAAAATTTATGAACTAAAAGTAAATTTTGAGTTTCTGTAAAAAAATATTTCCTACTTTTTCTTTCTTTTCAATATATCTTTTGGTTTTCAATTCTAGTGTTTATATTTTATCATCATAGATGTATTTTGTCAACTGCCTAAAATTATTATTTTTTCATTGTAATTGATCGGCAAACCCGGAATTACCCTTATCCGCTCCTGAATCGGCAATTTCCGGTATAAAGCTAGCGGTTGAACAAAATGAACATCGCTGTCATGAATAATAATGATGAAAATAAATTTTGAGATTGTTTGGAAATTTGTGTTTAAAAAGGTCGGCAAAGTTTATTTTTATTTTCTTTCAAACTGAAGGTCCGTCGGGCGTAGCTTGTAACCAAAACGAGAGTCCGACTGCAAAAATGGAAGGTCGCGGACCTCGGACCACCGCTAATTTGAACCCCTGTGACATTGAATGAAATAAAAGTGTTTCAATTAAAATGTGCAAATATAATTTAAGAGGAACAGAACTTACTTATAATCAAATTCACATTTTGAAGTTATCCCCTTTAAATTACTGTACAGTCTCTATTTAAACCAAAATAATTAGTAAAAAACATTGAGTGGTCATAATTATATAAAAGAATTAATGTAGTCTAATAAAAAATACATCTTTTTGATTTCTTGTGACAATTATATGATTTATTGTATCACCTGACAGCATCCTGCTGTTTGTATCAATATGATATTATCCATTTCTTCATAGTCAAGTTCATTCTTTAAGTTAATTCGAAACTCTCCCAAAATGACTTGACAGAATTCAGCCAACTTGTACACAGATTCTTCAAGTAAACAACATTTTAACCTTTTAAGAAATAGTCTCCAAACAGTATTGTGTTACCAGAGGCTCAGAAAATGGTTTCCTCAACAAAAATGTCAATACATCCTTACAAAAAAAATTCTGCAATTGTAAAACCCTCCTCTACAGGAAATTGATAAATATGTATTAGTTATACCCCCGCTTTAAAAAAGTGAGGGTATACTGTTTTACCTCTGTCTGTCCATCCATCCATCCGTCAGTCTGTCAGTCCGTCAGTCCGTCCATCCATCCCATGAAAATTTTTTTGTCACATTTTTATCAGGAACTACAATACAATTTCTAAAATTTGGTTTCAAGGTTTATGTAAGTCGGCTATACCGTGTGATGTGTTTTCAGATTCATCACTCAACAACTTCCTGTTTACCGAACACTTGTATCATTTTACACATGATAGCCAAGTTGAAAATTTTCGGCACATTTTTCTCAGGATCCACAATAAAAGGATTTCTGAAATTTGGTTTCAGGGTTTATATAAGTCGGCTATACTGTGTGATGCGTTTTCAGATTCATCACTCAACAACTTCCTGTTTACAGAAATATTTGGGCAGGGGTATCATCAGCAGTGATTTTGCTAGCGCTCGTCATTTTCGTCATTTGAAACGGTTTTTAAAATGACAAAAGTATTCCAAATCAATTTCGTCACTTAAATTTGGAAAGAGTAAAAATATTTTTGCATGAAAATACTATAATTCTACCTGTCTTATTGTTTCTGACAAGTTTATGACCCTCAGCTAATTAACATTTACAACAGGTGTTATAAGTTGTGATTACAGATAATCCGCTTATCGCCATCGGATGGGTCACTAATCCGTTAATTATTTATCAACCTCATAATTGATCATCATAATTATTTTCCCCAGTAAAATCAGTCAGTCGGCATTTCAATTTCAATATTTATCAAACGAGCATAATTTGCAGTTTGTTTGTCGTAGTTTCGTCATTTGAGTTTTCCCTCGAACAGTTCGCATTTTAATTTCAATATTTCCTAAACGATCACAATTTGCAGTTCGCTTGTCGTAGTTTCGTCAAATGAACGTATTTTCGTCATATTTGATATAACTTTTAATCAAAAACTTTTGACAATTTAGATTAAAAAGATAGAACTTTATTCATAACATTCAGAAATGTTTACGCGAGTCAAACAGGTGCTACCTTTACGATGAACTGCGCATGCGCGAAATTATTATTATGAATTTAAAGACACTAAAACGTAAAATACGAAATAATTAAGTATCAAACTAAATGAGAGAGACAAATATAGTTCTTATTTAGCAAATTTAAATTAAAAAAGATAATTTACTGCCTTTTTAAACACGAACCAATCCGTAGATGAATCCGGATTCATTCTGAATTTATTATCCACTTGTCACTTCCCGTTTTCATTTCATTTGGAAATCGAAAGTAAACATGATCTATTCATGATAAATTTACAATTTAAAGTCATTAAAATTGTTCCAATAAGGATTTGTACAAATCCTTGGTTCCAACTTTATAGAATTAATTCTAAATATCGCTTTAAAACTTTTTTAAGGATAATGAGTATGAATAATGCAGTGAAATAGTCCTTACAAGTTCATTTATGCTGTGATTCCTGGTTTAAAAAAAATGTGGATCCCAACTTTTGCTGATTAGGAATGTACCCTGAAACTAACTGAAGTGAAATTGTGAACTAGATTTCTACATCTTATATCCTAATCTTTGTATTAAAGTGCCACATCAGTCAAATCATGCAGTAACTGCCTAGTATGCCTAAGTCCTACACAGTCTGACAAAGATGTAAATATAGTAATATACATCCTAGGTTCCTTGCTGCTACCCAAAATAAGGTTGATTTTCATCCTGCGCAAAAGTGACTAAAGCCCTCAAAATCCTAGCGTAAACCCTGATCGTCAGTGAGCAGTAGCTAGCAGTTTCATTAGTTTTCTTTACCAGACAGTACATTGAGAAATCATGGCATATTTAATGATATTTTGTTCTTTTGTTTTATCAACTGAGGTGCAATTCATTGAACATGACAAAAAATTAAGTATGTAAAGTTTTCTCTTTAAAAAATGGAGGACAGGTCAATTTTTTTCACAAGCCAGATAACTAGATATGTTAAGTCTTAAATGAATCTTGTTACGGTATCATAAACTTTGGATTACCAGAAACATATAGATTTCACCACTGCAACAAGTGTGTTACGATATTTCTCCACTCGAGACAGTTCAATTTTGATATTTAAAGCGCGAGGCTTGCCGAGCTTTTTAAATAATTAAAATTTAACTGTTGAGAGTGGAGAACTATTGAAATAAACGAGTTATAGTGGTGGAATCTGTTTCTCTAATGATTTTTATCCTTCCTGTTCAAAGATTTGCAACAAGTTTTGTTCTTTATATGTGACGTCATCAGGTATAGTCACCTTTTTTCATGACGTCACAATAGGAAAATTCAGAAGAAAGCAAGAAAATTTGACGTCATAATTAAATTTCGACCAATCATTTCCTGAGAACAGATATTTCACTAGTGAGGAGAAATATTTTTCTCACACCGATCAAGAAATGTGAAAATAGCACAAAAATAAGATAAAGAGCAGTTTACAATCAATCAGAAAACAAACATTGATGAAGATTTAATACATCCCTCCTGAAAATAAAAGTTAAACTATTTGTTAACAGGAAGCAGTAGAGGTGACCAGATTAGGTCTCTAAAACTAAAATGTAATTATTTGTTAACAGGAAGCAGAAGAGTTGACCAGATTAGGTCTCTAAAAATAAAGTGTAATTATTTGTTTACAGGAAGCAGTAGAGTTGACCAGATTAGGTCTCTAAAAATAAAGTGTAATTATTTGTTTACAGGAAGCAGTAGAGTTGGCCAGGTTAGGTCTCTAAAAATAAAATGTAATTATTTGTTTACAGGAAGCAGTAGAGTTGACCAGAGTTACTGGTGTGTCTGGTCAGTCCTGTGAGAAGTTACACAGTGCCTTGGATAGTGTGATTGAGACTGCTCAGGACTTCACTGACTCCGCCTACACATCACATGACAATAGGGAGAAAATAGTGCAGTCATGTGACCAACTTAAAAGTGATCTGCAAACAGTTTTTGAGAAATCATCTAGTCAGGTAAATATAGTACTCTTTAATCCGCACACCAGCCTGGCAATTTGCATCTTTCAGTAAAGACTGCAGACAAGACATGGTAGAATACGGTACATATACAAAATCTTCATTTGTTTGGGAAATCATGCTACTTTTGAAAAATGATATAAGTGTGTTGCATTTATCAAAACATTTTAAAAGTCAAACACTTAATTGATGACAGTGAATAAAACCATTTAGCAAAATGTCCACCCTCCCAGCTCAGAGCAAGACAAAACAGGCCAAGGCAACAGTTCAGAGACTCCATATCAGCTGTGAACTCAATTGAAAACTAAGTTTGTTTATTGGTGTTTAAAACCATTTTCCGATACCTTGGCAATATAATGATTGCCAATTTATATTGGTTGAGGAAGCCAGATTACCTTGAGAGAATCAGTTACCTTCAGCAGTATAAACTGTCAATCTGAAAATTCAAATGTCTGTGCTCTCAACAAAAACAAAAATAGCAGAGACATTAGTACTATTAAATAACAATATAAACATAGGGTAATGTAGCATGTTTGAAATTAAGTTACCTTTTATGATGTTGTTCATTCTTTAAATTTGAAGTTCAAGCTTCTGTCTATTTGTATATTCACTGCATCTTGACTATTGGCTACACTTTAATTGAAAATTATTGGATGTTTTAAACTTGTTAATACCGTAATGGGGCTTGTATAGTTCGCACTGGTACATAGTCCGCACCCCCTTCTCCCCACGAAATTTAAAGTAAAAAAACTTCTTGTAACTGTTAGAAAAAGTCTAATGAATCTCCGGTAATTTTAAATCGTGTATGGTTGTTTGCGGTATTTTCTTGGAAAAACCTATTTTCCATCACCAAACAGAAGCTGTAACTGCTTGTAAATGGTTCTAAAACACTTCACACTGGTTAAAATAAGTCTAAATCACACTAAAAACAATTTAGAAACTTGTGTATGTTTAAACCGGAAGTTTGAAAAGCACGTGTAAAAGATGAAAAAACCTGGTGAGAGTCGAAATCCGTACACAATAGATATCACTATAATACGACTTTGAAAGTAAAACAGTTCCCTCCTTATGTAAAACAGTGTTTAATATATCTATCACATTAATGTTTGAAGGGTCTTAAGCTAATACAAAACATATTTGTCAATAGGAAACACCAAAACCGAACGAATAATAACCGATTTCGTTTTGTAGTTTACACATCGTAAGCTGGTTTACAGTTGTCTTTTTTTACTTTTTTTGTACAATTTCATTCAAGCAGATACCAGTTTATATTTAGCAATGCATTGAAAAGAAACTAGAATTTTGAAATGAAGCATTTAATTTTTATTCAGTATTTATTTGATATTGAATAAAAATAACTTATTAATATGGATTGGGTAAAATTATTGGTTTGAAAAATGATAAGAGTGCCCTCTACAATGTCAATAACAAACATGGCGGAACGTAAACAAACCACATCGCGAAATTGAAATTTTCTCTCTTATTTCTTGCTCATTGTACTCTATAGTCCGCACCCCTGCTGTCATGTTCAATTTTGGAAAATAAAACCGCGGACTATACAAGACTTTTAACGGTAACTGAAAACCTGGCATAACATTGTTATTTCTATTTTTACAGAATCATTATGAAGTGTTGTCAACGCAATATTTTTTTTTATGTCAGCATAAAGTTATTTGTTAAATACACAATGATATTTTTTGTCTACACAATGATGTTTTTTGTCTACACAATGATGTTTTTTTTTCTACACGATGTTGTTTGTTGTCTACACAATGATGTTTTTTGTCTACACAATGATGTTTTTTTGTCTACACAATGATGTTTTTTTGTCTACACAATGTTGTTTGTTGTCTACACAATGATGTTTTTTGTCTACACAATGATGGTTTTTTGTTTACATAATATTGTATCTATTTTTACAGAATCAGAATGATTTGTTATCTACACAGGAAGCAGAGACTGCTGTTTTGAAAACTATAACATCAGTTAATGGCCTCAAGAAACAGGTTAGTTTACTCACTTCTATTTTAAATTCATATTCTTTCCCCCAAGTTTTGAAAATAATGTAAATTTCCAAAAAATTGCTTGCATTTATTATTGCAATATTTTAACATTGGACAGAAATGTCTGTCACAATTTTGAACAATAAAAACATATCAAAATTATCTGAATTTACAGTACATTGAACTTGTTCACTGATATCTTTTTGGTGATTATCATCCTAAAATGTATTTTATGTTTGTAATGGATCACAAATTATGAATTATTTCACATTTTTCATGTCAGGGCCAACTCTGCATTATGGTTTTTTTTCTCATTGTTGAAGGTCTATTATTGCTTACATCAACTTCATTTTAACTTTGGTTAATAGTTGTCTCAGTGGAAATCATACCACATCTCCTTATTATTATACAGTTAACTTCAAACGTGATCAGGATGTTAAGAAATCATCTATCAATGAATCAATCAAAAGTGATCAGAGCTGGATGGATAGTTTAAAGACTATAATCCAGATGATGTTTCCATTAGAAGTTTCAACCATATGTATTCCATTCCGATTGAGAGATTTAGATATTAACATATGTCTAATGTTGAAAACTAGATGTCTTCTTTTTTCGGTATTGTTGCGTAAAACTGCTTAAACATCATCATTTAATATATTACCAGTAATAAAGATAAAATTCTTTTTTTTTTAACCACACAACAAATTGAACCAATGACTTACCAAAACTTTTCATCGGAAACAAAATTATAAAGACAGGAAAAAGTAGCCAATCACTGATTGGCTAGATAGATTGAGGTATTTATTCCTATTTTAACATACCGTACAACAAGATTATTAATTGCTTTCATTTTTTTGTAGCTTCAAGAAACAGCTATGGACCAAGCATCAGAATTATTCAAAGCAAATGAAGACCATGACCTATTAAAATGTCTCAAACTTGGTGGAATCAATGGGAATGTCAAGAAAGTAGATGAACTGTCAGTTAAATTTGAAGAACACAGAGAACAGCTTGAGGAGGTACAGCAATATTTCATAGAAGACTCAAGCATGTTATATAATAGTGGAATAATTTTCTTCAATTAAGTTGAGTTTCATGTTTTTTTCTCTTGTGATTAATGTTGCTGAACACCAGACAGAGGTGTTGCTTTTCCATTGAAAAGGATAGGTGTCATCATTGTCGTTGGTGTTAACAATTGTTTAGTTTTTGCTTAAGTTGGTTTGATAGGAACTACTTGTGATAGATCATTGATATTTCCTATAAAGTTGTATTACTATCAGTACATATCAGTTTGACCACTATTTCGAGACCGTGCCCCCTAAACCATGGTCCAGTGACTGAATTAATTAGCAATTTTCAATGTTTAGTATTCTGCTAAAGTTAGTTGATAGGGACTATTTATGATTCATCAATAATATTTTGGGACTATTTATGATTCATCAATAATATTTTGGGACTATTTATGATTCATCAATAATATGTTCTATAAAGTTGCATTACTATCAGTACATATCAGATTGACAACTATTTCATGGCCCTTCCCCTGAAGGTCATGGTCCAGTAACTTTCAATTAATTACCAATTTTCAATGTTAAGTTTTCTGCTTAAGTTAGTTTGATACGAATAGGTATGATAGACACTGAAATTTTCTATAAAGTTGCATTACTATTACTACATCTCAGTTTGTCAGCTATTTCAAGGCCCTGTCCCCTAGGTCATGGTTGAATGACTTTTGATTAATTACCAATTTTCAATGTTAAGTTTTCTGATAAGTTAGTTTGATAGGAGCTACTTGCATTGTGATAGATCAATGATATTTTTTATAAAGTTGCATAACTATCAGTACATCTCAGTTTGTTGAGCATTTCGATGCCCTTCCCTATAAGTCATGGTCCAGCAACTTTGAATTAATTAGCAATGTTGCTGTCCATCAGAGTGTCTTTTTTCTGAGTTTTCTGCCAAAAGGTGGAACATATCTGTGTCAACAGTTTATTTTACCCCTGTTACTGCTAGTGAAAGTGTTCTTAGTGGTGATATCCACCACTGGTAACAGCAACAAAGTACTGTGGATTCATTATTATTCGTTGCATACCAATTTTCCTGGACTTCGTGGTAACAGGGGAACCACAAATTTAAATGTTCAACAAATGACTAATTTTCTATAGAAATGTATACATACTTTTGCTAAACCACAAAATTAACTATCCACTAATATGCAAGTGTTCCTCAATCCACGAAAATAAATGACTCAACAGAATAAGGTATTCATGGTGTCCGTATATACATTGCACTGTCTATTCGTTCAACTACCTTGAAATTAATTTAGCCAAACTAATGATATTACTAAGTCGGGTAGTGTTGATGTGCACCTTGTACATATTTATACCCCACGCAACGAGTTGCGGAGGGTATAATGTTTTTGACCCGTCCGTCCGTCTGTCCGTCCGTCCGTCAGTCCTGTTTCTTGTCATCGCAACTCCTCTCAAACCACACAACAGAATTTCACGAAACCTTTTTAGATAATAAGGACATACATGTACTATGTAGTTGTGCATATTAACAGGAAATTACGATTCAATTTTTTTCTCCAGGAGTTACGCCCCTTTGAACTTATTTGCCCAATATACTACTGCAACAGTTTGTCATCGCAACTCCTCTCAAACAACACATCAGAATTTCATGAAACCTTTTCAGATAATAAGGACATACTACGTAGATGTGCATATCGACAGGAAATTACGATTCAATTTTTTTTTCCAGGAGTTACACCCCTTTGAACTTATTTGCCCAATATACTACTGCAACCTTTTGTCATCTCAACTCCTCTCAAACCACACAACAGAATTTCACAAAACTTTTTTAGATAATAAGGACATACTATCTAGTTGTGCATATCGACAGGAAATTATGATTCAATTGTTTTTCTAGGAGTTACGCCCCTTTGAACTTATTTACTTTAATGTACTACTGCAACAGTTTGTCATCGCAACTCCTCTCAAACCACACAACAGAATTTCATGAAACCTTTTCAGATAATAAGGACATACTACGTAGATGTGCATATCGACAGGAAATTACAATTCAATTTTTTTTTCAGAAGTTACGCCCCTTTGAACTTATTTGCCCAATATACTACTGCAACCTTCTGTCATCGCAACTCCTCTCAAACCACACAACAGAATTTCACGAAACCTTTTTAGATAATAAGGACATACTATGTAGATGTGCATATTGACAGGAAATTACGATTCAATTTTTTTTTCAGGAGTTATGCCCCTTTGAACTTATTTGCCCAATATACTACTGCCAACAGTTTGTCATCGCAACTCCTCTCAAACCACACAACAGAATTACATGAAACCTTTTCAGATAATAAGGACATACTACGTAGATGTGCATATTGACAGGAAATTATGATTCAATTTTTTTTTTTGATACAATTTTTTTTTCTTACACTTATTTTATTTCTCCAATGACAATGTGGGGACGTGGGGTATGTGAGTGCGCTCACTAAGGTTCTTTCATTTTTGCATTTAAGGAATACAGAGGCCATTGAGGAAAAAATTGAAAGGGGAAGTCCTGTATTTGTATTGAATTAGGATTACACCTGCAAACTTCATTATCAACTCCCAAACCAATCAGTGTTTTAAATTACATACAAGTTTCACATATTTGACAGTTAAGCACCATGCATTTAACTAGTAAGAGATAAATCATGATTTATATCTTTGATATTAGTATCAGAATATTCAATGAGTGATTGCTATTATAAAAATTTCCATCCATTAGAAATTAAAAAAAAATGTCAGTTGTGAACAAAACCCTATTTAATGAGTTTATTTTGTTTTGAGGCATCAATATAAAACAAATATATATTAGCATCAGTGATTTTCAGTTGTTTAATGATACAGGCAGACTGAAATAACTGGTAAATTACCACACAAGACAAAGATAAAATAGGGGGAGGGTTGTGTTCTAAATAAAAGTAGGTTAAGTCTGCCACTTATTCATGTGCCTGTCTCAAAATCTGGATCCTTGTCTGACAGTAAGTTGTCTCTAATCATATTTTACTGTATTTATTTATTTACCTAACATTGATTCTAAATCTTTGATTTGAATTTATTTACAACTTTGTATAGACTAGGGCTTGACATATTGTACAGACAATTTGTCTATATGTTGAAGACCTATATCATGTATATGTATTCATGATCTTTTAATGACTTTTGGTACTTTGTGCACTTGGGTTGCTGTGTTGACATTGGTGTTTATCTAACATGTCTTTTTTCATTCTTATATAAGACATTCATAATTCAAGAAAAAAAACTAATATCGCTCACAACAACATTTATGGACTCGTTATTTTCATTTTTGTCCCACAATAATTTGTAAAAATATTAGCCTTGTACATTGTTTTATATTTCTAGGTGTGTAAGCTGTTCCGACATATAGCTACAACAGAGCCACTGGTCATTACAGCTGAACATAATGAGTATGTTCTTAGGAATATAGGGGAGATGGTAGGTAAAAAAAAAAATTTTTTTTTTCAAAATCGACATTTTTGAGATGATTATTTTAGTAATTTCCATCCTCAGCATATCCTCATATTCTTACTACAGATAAAATACTAAAATTTTATGAAACAATTCAATTTTTTTAAGTTAATAAAAAAGATAAGGTTAATGCAGGTAGTTGTCAGTGAAGTATGTACAGAAAAATGTAAGTTTTGGAGGCCATGTCAAATGATTATGCCCCAGGTGGGTCTTCAACACAGGGAGAAAATCCTGCATCTGGAGGTGGGCTTTAGCTGGCCCGTAAACAAAAATGTATACTGGTAACAACAGTTTACTTAAGAATTAATTTCATAATACACTGTCAGAAAGTAATTTTTTGTTTATTTTAGGTTTTGCTAGCTGCCAGAACACTTGCAGAATATTCCAATAGTAAAATTGCTCGAGAAAATCTGGAGAATTTTGCAGAGGCATGGGAGAGTCAGATTAATGACCTTTCTGTTCTGGTAAAGGAAGTCAATGATTTTTGTCAAGGACGTATGGATAAACCTGTTTATTTGTCATTACCAAGACCAGGGGTTAGTATTTTATAATTCTTAAAGGTGCATTACATTTGCCTCATTCTATAAATAAACAGTGGTCTAACCAGATTTTCATACATGACTAATAATCTTTCCTAAGTATCAAATGATACCAAAATTCCTCTGCCATATTTCTGTAAGAATTATCTAATATTAATCACTCCCCATAAAATCCACCATAGATGCCACTATTGGTGTAAGAGCTGCTTACCCATCTAGAGTACAAATGTACCTGTGTTCACCCCTGATTTTCAAGGGAGTTCTTCTGTGTACTGTTTTGAAGCCAGTTGTTTGGCTTTGTCTTTTCTTTTCTCACTTGGATGCCTTCTATCTGTTGATTATTTCCCATGGTATCTTAATTCTTTTTGTAAACATGAATAAAAAATGTTTCTTAGTTATCGTTGTAGATGGGAGGCAACTCTTGTTCCAATTACATCAAAATATAGTAGGAATGAGTATTATTTAGTCATCCAAATCTAGAAGTGTTGGGATTGGGAGTACATGAAGGATTCTGTTGGCCACTTACACCCTACATGTGTATATTTCGTATTTCACTGGGTTTTTTTTTTTTTGCTTTATGTAGAACATCAGGTGTGGTTCAAAGAACAAAGAGATCCTAAATTTTTTTATAGAACTTAAATTTTAGGGTTGTCATGTTTTTGAACACACATTTTTCTTCAAATTTAAATCATGGTTTCCTGTCACTTAGTACACATCACTGATGAATAATATTTGGTGAGCATTAAATTTTGTGCTTTTAGTCAAAATTGAAGTCACAAAAATTGGTTTTCGATGAGAAGTATTAGATTTGATATCTTCAGCTTAGCAGCTGATATTACATTCTTTATATAAGGTATATATGAGATCATTTATTGTCTCATACTAACATTCACACATTTACTAACAGACAGCACCTAACACACCACAAGTAAGTTATCTATATATAAGGGAGATAATTTATTGTCGAATACTTACATTGACACATTTATTGTCACATACTAACATTAACACATTTATTGTCACATACTAACATTAACACATACTAACATTAACACATTTATTGTCACATACTAACATTAACACATACTAACATTAACACATTTACTAACAGCCAGCAACTTACACACCACAAGTAAGTTGTCTATATATAAGGGAGATAATTTATCGTCACAAACTTACATTAACACATTTTCTAACAGCCGACACCTAACACACCAGAAGTAAGTTATCTATATATAATGGAGATAATATATTGTCACATACTAAGTAAGTTATCTATATATAAGGGAGATAATTTATTGTCACATACTATTATTAACACATTTACTAACAGCCAGCACCTAACACACCACAAGTAATTTATTTATATAAAAGGGAGATAATTTATTGTCACATACTAACATTAACACATTTACTAACAGACAGCACCTAACACACCACATGGCACAAGTAAATTATCTATATGTAAGGGAGATAATTTATTGTCACATACAAGTATTAACACATTTACTAACAATTAGTACCTAACACACCACAAGTAAGTTATCTATATAAAAGGAAGACAATTTATTGTCACATACTAACATTAACACATTGACTAACGGCCAGCATCTAACACACCAAAAGTAAGTTATCTTCATAAAGGGGACATAATTTATTGCCCAATACTAACATGTAACATATTTACTAACAGCCAGCACTTAACACACCACAAGTAAGTTATCTATATAAAAGGGAGATAATTTATTGCCCAATACTTTAACAAGTTTACTAACAGACAGCACCTAACACACCACAAGTAAGTTATCTATATATAAGGGAGATAATTTATTGTCAAATACTAACATTAACACATTTTCTAACAGACAGCACCTAACACACCACAAGTAAGTTATATGTGTTGTGTTTACATTGTCTTTTGTATTGATATTATGTTGAATTAAAAATCATATATAATATGCATGTGTTTAATCTGAATAATTTCTAGAGTTTGTTTGCCTATTTTTTGTTTTCTATGAATGTTGTTATATAAATATGTTAAATCAGAAAATGAATCTAGCCATTAAATTTTAGACATTTCCACATAATCTGAGTATTTAGGATGTCGTTTCTCTTAATTTTGACTTTTTATACGACCGCAAAAAATTTTTGCGGTCGTATATTGGTATGACGTTGGCGGCGGCGTCGTCGTCGTCCGAAAACACATCGGTTTTCGCACTCTAGCTTTAGTTTAAGTGAATGGATCTCTTTGAAATTTTACCACAAGGTAAAATACAACAAAAGGAAGGTTGGGATTGATTTTGGGGGTTATGGTACCAACAGTTAAGGAAATAGGGGCCAAAAAGGGGCCAAAAATAAGCATTTTCTAGTTTCCAGACAATAACTGTGGAACAGTGTATGGATCTCTCTGAAATTATACTTCAAGTTTCCATACCACAAAGGGATGGTTAGGATTTGCTTTGGGGGGTTATGGCTCAAACCGTTTAGGAATTACAGACAAAAAAGGGGGAAAAACAAGGTTGTCCTGGTTAATGGACAAATACTTTAGTACAAAACATAAATTGAAGCAGGGTAAGGGAGATAAATCAAATACATCATTGAAATTACCTCCCTTACACTGCTTTTAAATTATGTATAAAGTAATGGTTAATGAACAATTAAGATAATTTAAAACAGTGTAAGGGAGGTAATCCAAATACAACTTTTTGGTTACTTCCCTTACACTACTTTTTAATTATGTTTAAAGAAATGCATATTTATAAAGGAAGACCAGTAAAAATATCTGCAAATGTTGCATCTTTTTTTTTTACAAAAAAATCCATATGAAAGATTTGACACTATATTTTAAATTCTATTATAAAATAGATTAAGTTAGCACTATGGTAAATTTAAATGGGTAATTATGGTTGCAAACTCCATTGGAAATTTGAATTGAGATTATGACCATATCTTGAGGGAAAGAATTTTTTGGGGAAAAAGGGGGGGGGGGGGGGGGGGGGGGTAAAAAGAAATTGTTGGGGGTCAATTTTTTCTCATTATTATTGCGAAAAATGCGACAGGGTTATAATCACAATAATTTAAACTCGCAATTTGAAATTTTTTATGTGAATTTAAGAGGATTTTTCTCAATATCGCAAAAAATAAAATTGCATTGTAGTCTAAAATGACAAAATCGCAATAATAAATGCACGCAATAATTTCTGAATTTACAGTATTATTTTTTTTTCAAATTTCAAATATTGAAAAATTTCAAGAAGTAATCTTTAATTGCACAGTATGGCGCATTAGATTTGTAAAATCTTTGACCACATTTATTTATTTGTTATGCCGAATCTAACCGTGTATTTAGATTTTTAATTTTTGGGTCCAGTTTTCTACATTAAGGTCCAAAGGGTCCAAAATTAAACTTTGTTTGATTTTAACAAAAATTGAATATATGGGGTTCTTTGATATGCTGAATCTAAACATGTATTTAGATTTTAGATTTTTGGCCCAGTTTTCAAGTTGGTCCAAATTGGGGTCCAAAATTAAACTTTGTTTGATTTCAACAAAAATTGAATATATGGGGTTCTTTGATATGCTGAATCTAACCATGTATTTAGAATTTTTTATTTGTGGGCATGCTATCAAATTGGTTCATATTGAGGTCAAAAGGGTCCAAAATTAAACTTTGTTTGATTTCATCAAAAATTGAATTATTGGGGTTCTTTGATATGCCAAATCTAACCGTGTTTTTATATTTTTCATTTTGGGTCCCGTTTTTTAAATTGGTCTACATTAAGGTCCAAAGGGTCCAAAATTAAACTTAGTTTGATTTTAACAAAAATTGAATTCTTGGGGTTCTATGATATGCTGAATCTAAACATGTGTTTAGATTTTTGATTATGGGCCCAGTTTTCAAGTTGGTTTAAGTTGGGGTCCAAAATTAAACTTTTTTTGATTTCAACAAAAATTGAATATATGGAGTTCTTTGATATGCTGAATCTAACCATGTATTTAGAATTTTTTATTTGTGGGCCCCACTATCAAATTGGTTCATATTGAGGTCAAAAGGGTCCAAAATTAAACTTTGTTTGATTTCATCAAAAATTGAATTATTGGGGTTCTTTGATAAGCCAAATCTAACCGTGGTTTTAGATTTTTCATTTTGAGTCCCGTTTTTTAAATTGGTCTACATTAAGGTCCAAAGGGTCCAAAATTAAACTTAGTTTGATTTTAACAAAAATTGAATTCTTGGGGTTCTTTGATATGCTGAATCTACACATGTGTTTAGATTTTTGATTATGGGCCCAGTTTTCAAGTTTGTCCAAGTTGGGGTCCAAAATTAAACTTTGTTTGATTTCAACAAAAATTGAATATATGGGGTTCTTTGATATGCTGAATCTAACCATGTATTTTGATTTTGGACATTGGACCATAATAGGTAAATTAAAAAAACTCAAGTTCTTAGACCACATTCTTTATGTGTCAGAAACCTATGCTGTGTCAAATATTTAATCACAATCGAATTTCAGATCTGTTTCAAGCTTGAATGTTGTGTCCATACTTGCCCCAACTGTTCAGGGTTCGACCTCTGCGGTCGTATCAAGCTGCACCCAGCGAAGCATTTTATTGTCAAGATATTCCGAAAATTCTCTGGTTTTATCCATGTGGTGCCATTATAAATTTTGCCCGCTAACCCCTACTTTTCTTTTCCTAATTTTATTCCATATAGTTTGAAAAGCCATTTTTGAAAATTTTATAAAATCCTTGATATTTTTTTTTTATATGTTTTGAAAGAAAAAAGGTGCCAATTTTAAATGTATGAAAAATTCAGAGAGAACCATTTCCCACCAATTTTTCAATGACATATATATCTCAAAAACAAGGGCATGGACCTTACATTTTTTTCTGCTTTTTCTGTTCTGTTATTTATATACCGGTACTATCTTTTTATCACAGTCTTTCAAAAAGCTTGTTATTTTGAAACAGAGTAGCAAACATCTTTAATGTTATATGTTTCTATTTTATTTCTTTTGAAAGAAATTTGTATTTTAAGGCTAGCTTTGAAATAACATTAAAACCAAGGTCATCTCTAGGTGATGAGGTTATGTCCCTGCTTGTGTTGATTAATTCACATAATGTGTTAAAAAACCCAGAAAACTCAACATTTCCTTGTTTCAGTCAATTCAAACAAATACAGGTTTTTAAAGATGAAAGAAAAGTACATGTCTAAATGTAATAGCATTATACTGTATATAGAATAAGCAATGCTTTCGTATTTGTACAAAATGCCTGGTGACAGTAATTGATGGTTCCTGATCTTGGACCAGTACTATTCCATAATTTTAGTTTGAAAATGTTTATAGGTGATACTCAAGCAATTGTTAACTTGTTATGCCCCACCTACGATAGTAGAGGGACATTATGTTTTTTCGGTCTGTGCGTCTGTTCGTTCGTCTGTCCGTTCATCCATCCGTCTGTCTGTCCCGCTTCAGGTTAAAGTTTTTGGTCAAGGTAGTTTTTGATGAAGTTGAAGTCCAATCAACTTGAAACTTAGTACACATGTTCCCTATGATATGATCTTTCTAATTTTAATGCCAAATCAGAGTTTTGACCCCAATTTCACAGTCCACTGAACATAGAAAATGAAAGTGCCAGTGGGCAGGTTAAAGTTTTTGGTCAAGGTAGTTTTTGATGAAGTTGAAGTCCAATCAATCTGAAACTTAGTACACATGTTCCCTATGATATGATCTTTCTAATTTTAATGCCAAATTAGAGCTTTGACCCCAATTTCACGGTCCACTGAACATAGAAAAATGATAGTGCGAGTGGGGCGTCCGTGTACTTTGGACACATTATTGTTTTATATATAATAGCATAAAGACTTCTTGTCAACACTACTCCCCAGAGACCATTTGTTTAAAAGCTTTCATACTTAGAGAGATTGATTGTCATAATGTGTAGTAGACCATACTATGAAGCGATATTGATGTAACAATTATCTGCTGGAGTTATGGAACTTTCACAATTTTGATTTAATTTGGTAAAATGACACTCTTAGACCTATAGGTCTAACTTAAACATGATCCTGACAAGCACTTACCCATGAATCTGACAAGTACTTACCCATGAACCTGACAGGCACTTTCCCATAAACTTGACCTTACCAAGCATTTGCTCAATCTTTAGTTTTCTATGTTGTGTAATGTTGAATGTTGTTGTTGTACAACCAAAATTTTTTTGTGTTCGTATTATGTTATTTTATTGTCTGCGACGTTGTTGTCCGA
This sequence comes from Mytilus californianus, assembly GCF_021869535.1. NCBI lineage: Eukaryota > Metazoa > Mollusca > Bivalvia > Mytilida > Mytilidae > Mytilus > Mytilus californianus. The sequence goes on along the minus strand of NW_026262582.1, from coordinate 25,385,977 downwards.
AGACATTTGGTTTGCAGACAATAACTTGAGTATAAGTGTATAGATCTATAAAATTGTACCACAAGGTTCTATACCACAATAGGAAGTTTGGGTTTGATTTTGGGGGTTATTGTTCGTACTGTTATGGAATTAGGGACCAAAAAGGGGTCAAAAACAAGCATTTTTCCTTGTTTCAGGACAATTGCTTGTGTATAAGTGAATGTATCTCTATGAAATTGTACCACAAGGTTCCATATCTCTAAAGGAAGGTTGGGATTGATTTTGGGGATTATGGCATAAACTGTGTAGGGATTAGGGGCCAAAAAAACCCTAAGATTTTCATGTTTCCAGACAATAACTTCAGTATAATTCAGTGGATCTCTATGAAACTATACCACAAGGTTCCATACCAAAAATAGAAGGTTTGGAATGATTTTGGGGGTTATATCCTAGAGAAAAAGATCAGTGGAATTGCACTGGAATACCACTGATATTCCATTGTAATTTCCACTGGAATTCCAGTGATTTTCAGTGGAATAATTTGGCTGGAATTCCACTGGAACTACATTGGCTTTCCACTGGAATTACAGTGGAAAATCCAGTGTTATTCCACTGGTATTCCAGTGGAATTCCAGCCAAAATATTCCACTGCATCACTGGAATTCCAGTGGAAATTACAGTGTTATTTCACTGGTATTCCAGTGGAATTCCAACCAAATTATTCCAGTGGAATGCAAATGTAATTCCAGTGGTATTTTGCACACACAAACTGATTAACTAATATAAAAATTATGTGTCAGATATAAACTTCTCTTCCTTTCTGTAATTTAAAACTTGCTGTCTCTGTACTTCCAACTAGAATTGCCGAATAAAGGTACTCAAATGGAGTCTGCATAAAATCTGTTTCATATCATTGCTGGCAGCTCATATTTAATCCCCTAAAAGTACAAAAATATCCACAAAGAATCAATTGTTCAAGAGGTATTAATGATTCTATGAAGCAATAAATTCAATAGAAACAGTATTATGCATATATATTATATATATCATAATCTTACATTCATTGGAAGCCTAAACTCAAATTAAGTACCCCCCCCTTTTTTATCCCTTGAAGATAAAACTGGCGACTTATAATTTTCACCAAGTTAATTTACACAATTTAATTTCTACATATTAGATTATCATATACCATTTACATGTCAGATTTATGTCTGTTATGAAACTGACAACAATATATATATTCATTTACATTAATTGTCTGTCAAAACTTTCTGATGTTTTGCTCAGATTAAAATCCTAAATGTTTTATAGTGCCTCAACAAATTGTATTTTATAATTATCATATGTAAAATCAAATACTTATCTGAAAACATTTGCGTTTGGATTCTCCATTTTGTTTATCCAGCGTAATCATATTTTGATGACGTATGTCAGTGCGTTTACGTCAAGGTGTCAATCTTGCCCCATATAATATCGGCCCGAAGTTGATTCGTCCCCGTAACGGTATTCCAGTGAAACTTTCCAAAACCGGTCGCCCATTGGACCACAAAAAACGGCTTATTTGCAGGGGTTGCCGGTTTGTTGAAATTTGAAATCACCAAGAGTTACTTCCCTTTAATATGGGTGTTTGAGAATATTTGAAAATGTATTTTACCTTAATCAAAATATACGTTTTCCTTTGTGAATTTTAGTTTTGTAAATAATATCTATCGTAAAATACAGCTACAACTTCTATTTCACTTATTTGAAAAAAAATATTTTGCAGGAATAAAAAATAAAAATACCATACATTAATGATATTTCACAAATAATTAGTTAAAATGTTCTACTGACCCACAATTAACCGACCGTGCAAGGGCTGTATTGTCAGTCTAGGTCGTTAAAAACTTCCATTTGTTGTTGACCCACAATCTCATCAGTACTCACGATACTGTTTCATAATTACCTGTACGTAAGTGTGCTGTAAGTGTAATTGTTACAAACTGTCATAACACAATGAAAGAAGGTATTGAAACTAAATTGACAGGTGAACAGTAATCACAGCCTCAGAGTATTCAGTTGACCTGATTGACCGGACGATCTGAAGTTTACATTACAAATGATAGGTACTGATCAGTGATTTCAGATGACAAGGCCCGTTTTATGAGGATGAATTTTATTGATTTTAATTATTTTAATTATTTAAATACAAAAATACCGGCCGGTTCCCGATTTCAAGGAATAACCATTTAATTAAACGCAAATCTGCAGGGTCTTCTTGATTTGGCCGGTATGGTGGGAGAACTGTATTCAGATCGAGAAATTTCAATGTATAAGAAACAAATTAGGGTGTTGTATTAACTTTTTTCAACAGAATGGCAATTTTATTTTTTGGCTTTGCACGTTGCTGCAGAAGGTGTCAAAGCAACAATTAAATAGCCTTTCAAGACATCATAATTATTTGGACTAGGTACAAATGAATTGTACTGATAATAGCTATTAGAATTTAATATAAGTACTTTTTTTCTAACAAAAATAATGCCCATCAGTATCTTAATGATAAATCACGCAACCCTGCTTTAATTTTTGAAAACAATCTTTTAAAGTGCACTCAAGTTTTTGTTCATGGTTTTTCATCACTAAATTATCAAACTACTCATGAGCTTTTTTTATGTACACTTGGTTTTCCAAGGTATTTTAATATCATGAAAATAGTTATAAATGCATGTATATATTTAAATCAAGGAACAATGTATTTATTATTACAGTGGAATTACAGTGGTAAAATATTCCAATGTCATTCCAGTGGAATCACCAATCAAATTCCACTGGAATTTTTAGTTTTATATGATTTACCAGTGGAATTCCAATGAGTCAATGGAATCCAGTGGAATTCCAGTGGAATCAACTGATATTCCACTGGAATTCCATTGACATTTTCTATGGGGTAGCCCTAACTGTTTTGGAAAAAGGGTCCAAAATTAAACTTTTGTTTGATTTTATCAAAAAATGAATTCTTGGAGTTCTTTGATATGCTGAATCTAACCATGTATTAAGTTTTTGGATATTAGACCATAAAAGGTATATGTCAAGTTTCAAATTTTAATTTTCTTAGACCACATTCGTTCTGTGCCAGAAACTTATGCTATGTCAAATATTTAATCACAATCCAAATTCAGAGATGTATTGCACAGTTTTTTTTAACTTTTGTAACTTCCAGACAATAACTTGTGTTTAAGTGTATGGATCTCTCTGAAATTATACCACAAGTTTCCATACCACAAAGGGATGGTTAGGGTTGGCTTTGGGGGGGTTGTGGCTCAAACCGTTTAGGAATTAGGGGTAAAAAAGGGGAAAAAACAAGGGTTTCCTGGTTAATGGACACTTTAAAAGCAGTGTAAGGGAGGTAATCCAAAAACAAAATTGTACAATGTTGTACAATGTAGGATTACTTCCCTTACACTGCTTTTAGATTATATATTTAAGATTTTTATGATGTATTTAAATTGATAATTATGGTTGCAAACTCCATTGGAAATTTGAATTGAGATTATGACCATATCTTAAAGGAAAGAATTTTTTTTTTTGGAAAAAGGGGGTGGGGGGGAGGGGGGTTAAAAAGAAATTGTGGGGGGCAATTTTTTTTTCATTTCAGATTTCAGAAATTAAAAAGAAAATTTCTTCAAATATTTTTTTTTTGCAAAAAAAGGGGGGGGGGGGGGGGGGGGGGGTCGGCATAGTGTATTGCTCAAAAGCAAAAAATTGAATATAAATTCAAATCATATAACCAATTCTAAGTTCTTCGACTACAGTTATTCAGTGTCAGAAACCTATTAGGTGTCAAATTACAATCCAAATTCAGACCTGTATCAAGCGCGAATATTGTTTCAATTTTCGCCCCAACTGTTCAGGGTTGGACCTCTGCGGTCGTATCCAGCTGCGCTCAGTGAAGCATTTTATTTTCTGATACTTAGAGTTAATAGAAATTGAAAGTAGATTCATAGTTAAAAATAGATATAGGATCATCATATTCTATTTTTTTTCTGATACTTGGATATGCTGAATCTACCGGTAACTGTGGATTTAGTTTTTTGATATTGGACCATAATAGGTAAAATCCAGTTTCAAATTTTTCAGTTCTTTGACCACATTCATTCTGTGACAATAACCTTTGCTGTGTCAAATATTTAATCACAATCCAAATTCAGAGCTTAAATATAGTATCCATACATGCCCCAACTGTTCAGGGTTTGACTTCTGCAGTCGTATCTAGCTGCGTTCTGCGGAGCATTTTATCTTTTTTTATTTATTATACCCCCACTTTAAAAAAGGGGGGGTATACTGTGATACCTCTGTCTGTCCTTCAGTCAATCCATCCGTCAGTCCATCAGTCGGTCCGTCCGTCCATCCGTCCGTCCCATGAATATTTTCGTCGCATTTTTCTCAGGAACTACTTGACAAGGATTTCTGAAATTTGGTTTCAGGGTTTATATAAGTAAGTTACACCGTATGATGCGTTATCAGATTCATCACTCAACAACTTCCTGTTTACCGAACACTTGAATTTTTTTACACATGATAGCCAAGTTGAAAAGTTTCGTCACATTTTTCTCAGGAACTACTTGACAAGGATTTCTAAAATTTAGTTTCAGGATTTATATAAGTCAGCTATACCGTGTGATGTGTTTTCAGATTCATCACTCAACAACTTCCTGTTTACCGAAATATTTCGGCGGGGGTATCATCAGTGAGCAGTAGCTCACAGTTTTACTTGTTTTTTTGTAAATTGCCTTGGCGCTGTCAGTTTGTCTTCGACGTATGAGTTTTAATACCCCTTTGGAATGTAATCTGCCTCTCTTTGAACAATACTAATTTAAATAAGTGAAAATTTTTGTCTCCCCTCAACAACGTGTTAAAAGGGAGATAATAGAATGTTCTTACCTCAGTATTGCAATATAGCGTAATAGTCTCTGGTAAAGCAAGGGTATCCTTTGCAAGTTCACAGCTCTTGTTATTTGGGGTGGGAGTATAAATTCCTGAAAAAAATTACGCATTCTTTCCTGAGTGAGAATCCCCCAAAATTAAAAATTAATACCAGAAGTCATGAAATTTTTTTCATACTGTGAGTGAGTTAAGTATTCATTTATACCCATGCATTTTATATGAAAAATCCAGAGAAATCACTTTTCTGCCAACAATTCTAATTTATCAAGTGTTTATATCTTAAAAGCAAACACATCATAAGTCCTATCTTAATTTAATATAACATATTATAAATTTTATTTTGAAAAAGAGGAATTTATGAAAAAATTGTCACTTTAAATTTGATAGCGGCAAATATCCTTGACATAAGTAATTTTCAATGTTCAATTCAGGAAGAAAAAGGAATTCTGTACATTGTATTCAAATATAATTGTAGGTTTGTGACAGACGATTAGATTTTTATCTTGGTCCTTTTGGTTTAATCTGCCTTTTTCAGCCTAAATGACAAATTAACCAAATCTGCTAAACATAGTTCTTTAAAATGTCATACCTTATTTAATTTATTTTTGTCTGTGAGTGGTTTAGATGAATGAATTGCTTTAACTAGACAATAACGAAAATAATGACCATGTGCTGGAGTCATTTTATAGTGTAATTGCATGGTTTTAAACAAAATGAAGCAGAAATTGAAGTTTTAATGTCTTGTCTCTATTGATTTGTATTGATACAGCTATGGAGAAACTTCTTGCTGGGATGGTTGAGATAAATTGTTTCTTCTGTGCTCTACTCTAATAGTTATTGAATTTTTACATACATTTATCCATTTCAGTGTACACATAAAGGAATCTTATAGAATATACATAAATAGAAACTTTTTCTTGTTTTTTGATATGTGAATTCAGGAAAATACTTAAAGGAAATAGAAAATAGAGCATTTGGGCTTTGTACTAATGAATATGCTATGTGCTTTGATGATCATTTATAAATCAATTATACTCAATATTAGTATATAAAGCATTGTTACTTAATTAACTCAGTGTAATTATTATAAATGATTTATTGACCTAAATTTTCCACACAAATTTTAAGCTCATTATTAAAAAAATAGTTAGAGAGATATTCAAATGTATCAAAAGCAAAAGATTAAAACTCCAGTTGAAATCACAAGACATTTTAATTACATTTTCTTGTAAATCATATATAATATGTCAAAAGTCAATTAATTGGTATTTTCTTCCTGGTCTAAGCAAATTGTAAGAATAATTCAAAACTACAATTCTGTGATTCACTTTGACAAATAGAATGAATATAGAAAATTAAAAAATCTCAACATTTACCAAAAGCCTAAAGTTTCATCTATTATTATTAGATATTGCTTTAACAGCATGTCAGGGACTTGCTATTGCTTTGGCTGGGGCATTAACAAATACCATAAAAGGCCGTCAGTCGGAGAGTATTTTCCTACTCGATGTTATCATATGATACGTATGTTGTATTGGATGTATGTAAGTACAGGATCCTATCTGAAGTTGGTGACTCGTTGGCTGAGTGGTCTAACTTGTCCATCTACAGTAATCACTTGATAGATTGTCAGTTTTCCTGCTGAAGGTTGGTGGTTCTCTTTGAGTCCTCTGAATTCCTCCACCAATAAAAACTGGCCACCATTATATAGCAAAGAGTACTGAAAGTGGTGTTAGACACCAACAATCAATCAATCAATTCTGACTCAACTGAACTCTTGTATCAGCACAAGCAATGAATATAATTTATTCATATTTGTTTTGAATTGCCATTTTAATTTAGCTTGAAGTCATATGTTGGAAGAGGGAGTCCCTAGGTTTATAAGCATGGTATTTTTACCTGCCCGAGTCCTGTGTGCAATTGCACATGCCAATTAAGCTTTTGTCTAATATATACATTTAACAGTCACAATTAATTTAAACCATAATATATTTATTAATTTGCCAAAATCAATCTTAGATTTTACAGTCACAAATACTTGTTTTCTGGATCAGTGAGCATGTCACATCCAATCTCAGTTTGTGACAGTAAATCAACTATAGATGTTGACAAATGTAAGACTTCAATTAATCAATTATTTCTTCAGTAACTTAACTTTTTGTAAACTAAATAAAATCTTCAGTTATGTAGGGTTTGGTTGTGACAGATTTCACTGTACAAACCCGATCAAGTTATATGATCTCCTACGTATTCCTTCGTAAGAATTTGGTGAATTATTTATATGTCTGGATTGAGAAATGAAAAACTGATGTACATCATGTACATGGTCATCTTGAAGACATCTTTGGAAAATTAATATGGAATAAGACATTGTGTGAATCACCCATCACCAACCAATCATCCAAAAAAGTCTATAAATGTTTATACAACTTTTGACGAGATATTTTTAGTTGATTAGTAATACAGGGATCAATAGTGTAAAATTTGGCGTGTTTTCTGCTTACCAGTCACTGCCAAGTACAATACTGCAGTCATGATTTAATATTTTATGTGCTTTAAGTAAAAATAAAGTATCTATAAACATTGTAAATTAGTTGGTAAATGTGAAATTATATTACGGTACCAAAGAAATGCTTTAAGAAAATATGCTTTATTGCTCTTTAGAGGGGAGCATTATCTATTTTGTAGAGACGAAAGTATATATACATGTATATAAAAAGAGCTATCATTACTCATGTTCCTGAGACTGTAGATAACAAATATAGTGTGATTTTTATACCCATGCTTAACAAAGTGGGGTTATATAGTGACCAGTGTACGTCTGTCTCTCCATATTGTATCATATATATATATCTGATGAATTAAGTAAAAGTTTTAAGTGATTTTAGTATTATGTATTTGGTATGAATAAAAGAAGTTGAGAGATGCGAGTCAATAACACAGCATGCGTTGTTGTGTATCTGTAAATCTTAAGAAAAACTGATCCTTCAACTCTCCTATTTTCTGATATATCGCAACATATCAGAAAAAGGGAACGATACCAGATTGGCTTTTAATTAGATTGAGTATCTCTCTAGTTGACTTATACTTCACAACTCTGTGGATTGTAAATGTTGATTGGGTATATATATAGGATGATATGGTCACATGCACTTCTCTGACCCAGTGGCAAGACCTGTGCTAAAGAGGTTCATTTGTTTGTATGAGAGATGTAAATACACACGCAGAAGTGTCTAGTCAGTAATGGACATTAACAGTAATATTAAATATGATGCCTAATGTTTACCTAGACTGCCAGGCTCTTTGCATGTAAAAAAGACTGTTTACAGTCCCTCATTCAGTGGTATGTAGGTAATTTGTTTTGTTATAGGGCAAGATTTCTCTGATTTCAGTTACTCTAAATAATTTATGGGTAGTCATCAGGATTGACCACCTTGTGAAACCTACCTAATTGATTTTTGGTTTAAATTATTCTGGTCCTGAATATACATGATATGTTTACTACTGGACATTAAACAAACAACCTATCAATCACAACTTCTTTCAATATTGTTTTTTCTTCTTCTTTGAAATCCTCATAGGACCGTATAGATTTCAAAGGTTATAAACACCTTCATTCAGAAGTCTGACAACTTAGATGTTGGATTTTTACTAGTTGAATGATTTATGATTTTCTTCTTTGTATTGATTAGTATACTTAGTAAAACACTCTTGGGATCTGTTATTTAGAATGCCCTGTTTTAATACTAAAGATAATTGATTAGAAGTAATTGTATATATCTGTGTCCTGAAAATTTATTTACCAATAAATTGTCAGAAGGTCTCTATTGGAATTAATCTCAAAGCTTGGTGTAATTGTTATAGTCCTGATTGACAGTGTTGCACATTTTTTTTAGCATTTCAAAAATATCAATATTACATGATATTGAAAGGATTTAACTTAGTATAACACGGAAGTTATATTTGTTAAGGAACTACTTTAATACATCTAGATATGTGTAAGTACTTCTTGCTAGCTTTCAATACACTACATGCATATTTTTTAACTTTAAACTTTTTTAACAGTGTTTGTGTTGACATTATTTAGTATTTTTTACCTGTTATTTGTGTTTTTTTTGTTGTCTGCAGTACAAATATAAATGATTTTAGAACTTTATAAAATGTTTATGCCGTGCCTAAGATAATAGGGAGCATTATCTGTTCTTATGTTGACCGACTACACAATTGTCCCAGTTTAAGGGAGGGTAGGGCTCATAATTTTTAACTCTGCAACATTCTGTAGTCAGCTTTTGTCACTGTTTGCTGCTTGCATGCTGCTTGATATATCTGTTTTTCTTTGTCATTTTGTTATAATCAGGCTGTTGGTTTTTTCCTTTAAATTTGTTTCACATTTTGTCATATCTTGGCCTTGTAAAGCTGATTAATTTAGGGTATGGGTTTTGCTCATTGTTGAAGGCCGTACAGTGACCTATAATTGCTTAAATAAATCCACATCATTTACACACTGTTAGATAGTTGTCTCACTGGCAATCATACTACATATCCATATTTTATATTATGTTTTGGTATGTCCATCTATCCTTTAATCGATCCTGTATCTAAAAGTAAAGTTTTTGTTTAAGCTCACATCAAATTGAAACTTAGTATCCATGTTCATTCGTTGTGAACTTTTTTCAAATATATACCAAATTAAGAATCTTGTAATATATGTATCATTTAATTTACTATTCAAATCATTAATTAATGGTCATGTTGAATTATGATTAAGTATTGAAGCTTCATTTTGACCGAGTACAAATTGACGATTTATCTTGACTAGCTGTAGACCATGATTGTTAGTACTCTGTTTTATTTGATTTAGTTAATGAACTATATAAGTTAATACACATTATATGTTTGCTTGATTAATCGTCTGCCTGATTAATCGTCTGATTGATGATCAACAATTGTTGTGTTTTATTGATGATTGGGAAATGACTTTCACTTGAAACAGATCTGCCTCATTTGGATAGAATTTTTCTGATAAGATTGTTGTAAGTATTAAACATTTGTACTTGAAATTTCCTTTTTACATGGTCGATAAAGCACTTTAGAATTGCTTACTTTATCAACTTTATAAATTTGTTTTTGTATATCATACAATTGAATATTGGATGATTTGTTGTCCTGGGATAAATGAGTAGATTTCTTTTAGTAGAACTATTTCATAGATAAAACAATTACCTTAATGAACTGAGTAGCTTTAAAAACTAGACTAGGAACTAGGAATAATTTAAAAATTTAAGCAATAAAAAATGTTCAAGATTTTGGTTTTATATAAATGATACTGATTACAGCTCTCAATTCTGCGTTTTAGCAGATATAACATTTGCAACCTTTCAAAATACTGGATTTATTGTTTCGACCACCAATTTTGCACTCTGAGTACTGAGTAAAGTTTTATGACTGAGAGCCCGGACCCTAAAACATTTTGCAATTTTCCAGGAAGAGGGAAAAATTGTTTATTACTATCAATTTCAATTCAAAGTCACATTTATCAGGGGATCCTCTTCTTTGAGGCAATCTCTTTTAATTCGTCAAATTTCTTTTTATTTATTTTCTAATGAAACTCAGGGAATTGATCTTCTTTCAATGTGTGCAGGGAATTCTTAGTAATGATATTTGAACTTATTTTCTTAAAGATAGTTTAGAGTTGAAAGTTAGATAATCTCTGTAACAAGCTTATTTTCTTAAAGATAGTTTAGAGTTGAAAGTTAGATAATATCTGTAACCTGGTAACAAGCTTATTTTCTTAAATACAGTTTAGAGTTGAAAGTTAGATAATCTCTGTAACAAGCTTATTTTCTTAAAGATAGTTTAGAGTTGAAAGTTAGATAATCTCTGTAACAAGCTTATTTTCTTAAGGATAGTTTAGAGTTGAAAGTTAGATAATATCTGTAACCTGGTAACAAGCTTATTTTCTTAAAGATAGTTTAGAGTTGAAAGTAAGATAATCTCTGTAACAAGCTTATTTTCTTAAAGATAGTTTAGAGTTGAAAGTTAGATAATCTCTGTAACAAGCTTATTTTCTTAAAGATAGTTTAGAGTTGAAAGTTAGATAATCTCTGTAACAAGCTTATTTTCTTAAAGATAGTTTAGAGTTGATAGTTAGATAATCTCTGTAACAAGCTTATTTTCTTAAAGATAGTTTAGAGTTGAAAGTTAGATAATCTCTGTAACAAGCTTATTTTCTTAAAGATAGTTTAGAGTTGATAGTTAGATAATCTCTGTAACAAGCTTTATTATTCCTTCTGTTTCTTTATTTGTATTGAAAAATGAATAAATACAATGGAACCAAATTGTCTTTTTTACTATCAATTTGATATCAAAGTCACATTTATTTCTGTTTTATGTCAAGGGATCCTTCTCTTTTCATGCTTTTGTCTTGTCAAATTTCTTTTTTTTTATATTCTTATGAAGCTTGGGAAATGGATCTTCTTTCAACCTATCCAGGGAATCCTTATTAGGGTAATAACATTTGAACTTATTTTAACAAAGGAAGTCCAGAGTTGAAAGTTAGATAAACTCTACAATAAGAACATGTTTTGAAGGCTTTATTATCCCTGGTGTTTCTTTATATCTGAATAACTACAATGGAACCAAATTGTCTGGTCATCAGTAAAATTGACTATCAATATATTAACATTGTACATGATCTGTTTATACAGTAAATAATTCCTTGGTGAGATTAACAGCAGTAATTGATCAATATTTTGTTTTTACAGAACCAAGTAGAACTAATTTAACATTTGTTTTCATGCAGACATGCAATACATCAGTAAAGGCCAATATTTATGTTAGAAAATGAGCTTTTGATTAAATTAAAGATACTGATAAATTTTTCTTTTGATGATCAGGGCAAATTGAAGTGATTAGTGTCCAAGATATCTCTTCTTTTGGTGATGTTGGTAGATTCTTATAAATATTTAGATTTTTACAGAATGTGAAAATATTTTTGGGTTATCTAGATTTTCACAAAATTTGAAAATATTTGGTATGCCTACACACCACCACCGAGTGTATCAACCCGAAATCTGTGGAGGGATCCGAATCCAGAGGAGCAATAATACACCAAAAATACAGACGGTGGGTAAGTAAAATCTGTATCCGATTCCCACAGAGGATTATGCTATGTGGAAATCAGAACCAGTGCACACCCACTGTTTATATTTTTTGTGTGATTGCTGCTCTGGATTAGGATCCCTCTATAATAAGATATTGGATCGGGATACCCAGTGTGTACCTTATCAGTGATCTATACATTAATTTTATTTTTCCCTAATTTTTTTATGTATTTAGAAAAAGATTTTCATCAAAAACTTCTGAGAAGAAGCATTTAGAGTTGTACTGTTGAAAACCATAGGAGAATTGATAAGAAAAAAGATAACAACCTATTGTCAACTAGTATGTTTTCTCTTTACAGAAACATGGTACATCTATGAGAGGACCAAGACCAATCAAGCTTGATGCCGAGGTAAGAATCATGTAATAAGTAGCTTAGCCAAACAAAACAGGTCAGAGTAACTGTAAAAAATACACTTGAATGAAATAAGTAGTATATTCCAGTAAGGAGGACTAGTTCAACAACCTGTCAATACAACCAAAGCAGAAATATCCTGGAGAAATCACTTTCTCATATTTTCATGCTATTTTCACATGTCTCGATTGATGTGAGAAAGATATTTCTTATCTCTAGAGAAAACTTTGTTCTCGACAAAGAATTGGTCGAAATTTCAATTATGACGTCAAATTTTCTTAATTTCTTCTGAATTTCTTATTGTGAGGTCATGAAAAAAGGCGACCATGCCTGATGATGTCACACATATAAAGAACACAACTTTCTGCAAATCTTTGAAGGGGAAGGATAAACTTGTTTAGATATTGTCTTAAAATCATTAGAGAAACAGATTCCACCACTCTATCTCGTGTATTACAATATTTCTCCACTCTCGACAGTTAAATTTTAAATATTTATAAAGCTTGGCAAGCCTCGTGCTTTAAATTATAAAATCAAACTGTCTCCAGTTGAGAAATATCGTAACACACTTGATGCAGTGGTTGAATCTATATAAACATACCAGTCTGCAATCCTTTTAAGTTTTAAAGTAACACACAATATCAGGATCTCCAATCGATTTATATTAAAAGAAAAAAAACATTCAATGTATGTTAAAAGAAAGAAAACATTCACTTTTGTAAAAAGCAATTTCATTTATTTGCTAAGGAAGTACAAAATAGAAGAGGGATTGTCATGCGTTAATACTTTTGTAAGATATTTTTCTAGTACCCTAGCTGTCTTAAATATGTTTTATATCAAGTGATGAATTTAAAGACAGGAATTTCAGACAAAACTTAACTTCCAATTGGAGTATGTAATGATGGATATACAGGATTTTCAATTCCATCTTGTAAATATATCACAATGAGGGTCTAGATGGGGTTTACAGAATAGAGAATAATGGACAAAAGAATTAAAGAATAGAGAAAAATGAACCAAAAATAAAAAAATAGTGAATAATGGCCAAAAAAAATAAAGAATAGAGAAAAATCAGCAAAAAAAATAAAGAATGTAGAATAATGGGGTGCAAAAGTATAAAGAAAAATTGTGAAAAATAAAAAAACAATACAATACTGATTACAGAAATGATTTCTGAACAGAATAAAGAAATTATCTCATAACAGAAAAAATTAATAGTAAAATCATTGTCATAAGATATTTTTAAAAATAATGAAAAATTACCTTAAAATTTAAAGAATACAGAAGTTCAAGAACCTCATCCAGACCCTCCTAAATGTACTAACTGTTATCAAATGAAAAAAGTTAAAAGCTTTTACAAAAATAAATTATATTTTTCTTTTAAAACATATATTGATTTGAAAACTTCTTGTTTTGTGATACTTTAGATCTTAAAAGGAATGATGTAAGATTTTTTTCAGAATTGAGTTTGTAACACTTAAAGGATTTCATTGGACATTGAAATGAATGTCACTAGAAGTTTCCAGCAATTTTATTGAACAGTTCTTTGAGTTTTATGATGTAGAAGTGAAGTTGAAAGATCCACAATTGTTACATGAGCTGATGGCAAAATTTATTGCAGGATTTATATTTGGCATCAAGAATAGATTTGAATTCATTTGATTTTCTTTGTTTTGTCTTAACTTTATTGTATAATTTGAATTGAAAAAGTATGGACACGCCCAAAAAACAACTTTATTTTGTGGAGGATATATGGATAGCTATAATACATGTAATAAAGCTAATTTGAAATTATTTTTTTGAAATCATTTCATTATAGAGTTGTCTATTTCATTTAATATTTATAAATATTCATTGATTATATATATTTTCATTTCTTAATTTGCAAATAATTGATATTTGTAGTAGTTCTGAAAATTTTCCTTTGCATGGGACAAATAACATGCATATGATTAAAGACCTTATTGCTCAAAAAAATTGAAAACAACACGTTTAATAATTTCATGCGTCTGAAGTGCTTTTCTGGATTTACCTTCATCAGGAACGCTCAAAGCCAAACATTTGAAATCCGAGGATGTATAAGTACCGAAACAGTTGAAGAGCTTTATGACAAAAATACCTAAAAAATAGCCAAATTCATCTAAGGCCAATGCCTGAGGGAGTTGAAACCTTAGTTTCTTTATAATTTCAAAATTTATAATTGGACAATTTTAGAAAGGTTTGTTATAAATCATGTCAGTACCGAAGTACTGACTACTGAGCTGATGATCCCCTGGGGGACTGATAGTCCACCAGCAGAGGTATCGACCCAGTGCTGTAAAAATGACAAAATAATATATGTATAATATTTGGAAAAATATTTAAATGTTTCATCAATTAATATTTTTTGCCTATTCGTAACTCCAATCAATATCTTATAATTGACAAGCCTGACAATTTCACTATTTCTTTTGACAAAGATATTATCCTTTGATTTGTGACATACTTTTCCCATACACAATTAAAACAGAACTAATGCATACAGTTACATTAGATTTTTGTCCTGAATAAACAAACTGTTAAAGATTTCTGATATTTGAGCCATGATTTAATTACAGTAATAAAGATTTCTGATTCCTTTGTATTTAGTTTCCGTCTCGGTGTATTGATTGTAAACAATGTTTTGTACGACTGTGTTTACCAATTTCGAGTTGTTATTTCATTTAATTTTTAAGAAAGCTGATTTAAAGAAATATATCAGTTGTTTGAATCAAGTTTGCTCAGTGCATTCTATAGTTGTCTAAGCTTAATTATGAATAACCTAAATCAGACTTTTAACTTGTGAAATATTAATTTCAAAGAATACATTTGTTTTTAATAGCTCTTGATAGAATTTGATATAGATTGACATGTTACAATTTGTTCATGTAGAACTATTATCTGTGGGTTAAAGAAACAGAATCGGGTTATTCTAAAAACACATTAATGGTTTTAACTATAAAGGGGGTCTGGTTGTCAGAGTGGTCTAAGTTGTTCATCTATAGCATCATTCACTAGCATGTCAACACTGAGGTTGTGAGTTGGAACCCTGCATGTGGCATGTGTATGAGACGCTGACCTTAATTACTGTGGATTCATAATTTTTCGTTGGATACCAATTTTCGTCGATTTCGTTGGTATAGGTAAACCACGAAATTAAATGTTCCAACGAATGACAAATTTTCTATAGGCTTGCATACAGACTTCGGCAAAACCATGAAATTAAATATCCACGAATATGTAAGTTTTCCTTTATCCACGAAAATTGGTACCCACGAAAATAAATGAATCCACAGTAACTAGGATTGTGAAGGTTGTGGTTCTCTCCAGGCTCTCAGACTTTACTCTATCATTAAAAAGTGGCTGCAATGATAAAGCTGAAAGTCAAGTTATTTATTGGTACATGAAATTGCAAAAATAAAAGAATTCTTCATTCCTTTCAGTATAATATTCATTTTACTAATAAACAGACAAAATTATGGAAATCGGGCAGTTTCTTAGTACTTAAATGTCATCAACTGATTGGTCTAAATGTCCTTTCATTAAACTATTGCAGTATTTTTGAAACAATAACAAATATTTGTCTTTGCAGGAACAAGCCAAAATTGCCAAGTTGGGGCTGGAGATGAAATTGATTACATCTGAGATGGATGCTGAAACAGACAAGTGGGAGGAGCCAGACAATGACATTGTCAAGCGAGCCAAAAACATGTCAAGCATGGCATTTTCTATGTATCTGTTTACAAGAGGGGAGGGACCATTGAAAACAACACAAGATCTGTTTGTACAGGCTGAATATTTCTCAGAAGAAGGATATAAACTGTACAAATCTGTCAGGGAGTTTGTTGATAGGGTAGGTTTAATAGAGTGTAGAGGATGTAAACTGTAGAAATCTGTCAGGCAGTTTGTTGATCTGGTAGGTTTAAAAAAGGGTTTAAAAGATATTGACTGTAGAAATCTGTCAAGGAGTTTGTTGATAGGGTAGGTTTAATAAAGGGTTTGGAGGATATAAACTGTAGAAATCTGTCAGGGAGTTTGTTGATCTGGTAGGTTTAATAAAGAGTTTGAAGGATATAAACTGTAGAAATCTGTCAGGGAGTTGTTGATCTGGTAGGTTTAATAAAGGGTTTGAAGGATATAAACTGTATAAATCTGTCAGGGAGTTTGTTGATCTGGTAGGTTTAATAAAGGGTTTGAAGGATATAAACTATAAATCTGTTAGGGAGTTTGTTGATCTGGTAGGTTTAATAAAAGGATTGAAGGATATAAACTGTATAAATCTGTCAGGGAGTTTGTTGATCTGGTAGGTTTAATAAAGGGTTTGAAGGATATACACTGTATAAATCTGTCAGGGAGTTTGTTGATAGGGTAGGTTTTATAAAGGGTTTGAAGGATGTAAACTATAAACCTGTCAGGGAGTTTGTTGATCTGGTAGGTTTAATAAAGGGTTTGGAGGATATAATCTATAAATCTGTCAGAGAGTTTGTTGATCTGGTAGGTTTAATAAAGGGTTTGAAGGATATAAACTGTATAAATCTGTCAGGGAGTTTGTTGATAGGGTAGGTTTTATAAAGGGTTTGAAGGATGTAAACTATAAACCTGTCAGGGAGTTTGCTGATCTGGTAGGTTTAATAAAGGGTTTGAAGGATATAAACTATATAAATCTGTCAGGGAGTTTGTTGATAGGGTAGGTTTGATAAAGAGTTTGAGGGATATAAACTTATAAATCTGTCAGGGAGTTTGTTGATCTGGTAGGTTTAATAAAGGGTTTAAAGGATTTTAACTGTATAAATCTGTCAGTGAGTTTGTTGATAGGGTAGGTTTAATAAAGGGTTTGAAGGATATAAACTGTATAAATCTGTCAGGTAGTTTGTTGATCTGGTAGGTTTAATAAAAGATTTAAAGGAGATAAATTTTATAAATCTGTCAGGGAGTTTGTTGATCTGGTAGGTTTAATAAAGGGTTTAAAGGATATAAACTGTATAAATCTGTCAGGGAGTTTTTTGATAGGGTAGGTTTAATAAAGGGTTTGAAGGATGTAAACTATAAATCTGTCAGGGAGTTTGTTGATCTGGTAGGTTTAATAAAGGGTTTGAAGGATATAAACTGTATAAATCTGTCAGGGAGTTTGTTGATAGGGTAGGTTTAATAAAGGGTTTGAAGGCAAGAGATATTATTTCTGTGGTCGATGCAAACAGTACAGGCTGTAAGTGAGTATATAGTGTATGATTGGAAGTGTGGGGAGAGTAAAGATATGATCTGTATAGATGACGGACTGAATGTATGAGGTGAGGAATGATACATTTTATACCCCATCTATAATAGTGGAGGGGCATAATATGTTTTTTGGTCTGTACTTCTGTCTATTAGTCCAGCTGTCTTTCCCATAAGAGCTTGAAGTTTTGATTTAAAGAAGGTTAAAGTTTTAGTTTAAGTTTATGGTCACATCAACTTTAAACTTAGTACACATTTTCATTATTTAGTGAAGCGTTTAGTATATATATATATATGCCAAATAAAGGTTTTAATCAATATTTCATGGTCACTGAAGATGGAAATGTGATAGTGTGGCTAGGGTGATGTGTCCTATGAACATGTTTTATTTCAGACAGTAGGTAGGTACTGTATTATATTTCAAAAGAAGTCTGCTTTAATGGTAGGCAGTTCACATTGTAGAACAAGAGATATTTGACCAACACTGATTTAACCCAAATAATTCTGTCATTATAAATGCCTGAATGCATTGTCAAAGAAAAATCGTTCATCGGAATTAGCTTGTCATTTACCTATTTCGATAAAACATAGCTGACTGCGGATTTATAACCTCTCCAACAGGGCACCAATCAAAATCCATAATTCATGAAATTTTTTTATAGTGTGTTAGGACCACAGGCCCTCACAAGTAGGCGAGATCTATTACAGGGAGGAACTGAATTATGTGACACTTTTTTTCACATCCATGGCTCATCAACTTCCTGTTCATCGAATGAATATATAGCAGGTGTAAATTTGTAAGCAATAGCTCTGAGTTCAATTTGTTTACCTTATAATGTTGTAATTACAGGTACCAGTTTGTGCACACAGAGATGAACTGCTTTCCTATCTTGAGAAGATTCCTCCCTCATGTCAACAACTACACTCCACATTGAAAATCTCCACTGTAGGTAAAGCAGCTACATTCAGCAAGGTAAGAATATGGAAATATTTCTTTAAGTTTGAGCAGATCTGAAATGTAGATGCAATATTTTGATACCCCAATGGGTACAATTTTATGCACCAAATACTGTAAATTCAGAAATTATTGCATGCAATATTTTTGTCGAGCCTGTGTCTTCTGTTGGAGAAAGATCGACATAGGGATAGTGATCCGCCGGTGGTCGCGTTAACTAACTACTTAAGAGCTTTATATTTTAGAAGGTGGAAGACCTGGATGCTTCATACTTTGTATATAGATGCCTTATGTTATAAAGTTTCAGTCTGTCTTATGTCCATTGTCCTTGACCTCATTTTCATGGTTCAGTAACTACTTGAAAAAAAAGTTAAGATTTTTTGTAATGTTAATTTCTCTCTTATTATAAGTAATAGGATAACTATATTTAGTATGTGCATACCTTGCAAGGTCCTCATGCCTGTCAGACAGTTTTCATCTGACCTCGCCTCATTTCATGGATCAGTGAACACGGTTAAGTTTTCGTGGTCAAGTCCATATATCAGATACTATAAGCAATAGGTCTACCATATTTGGTGTATGGAATGATTGTAAGGTGTACATGTCCAATTGGCAGGTGTCATATGACCTTGACCTCATTTTCATGGTTTAGTGGTTAAAGTTAAGTTTTTGCGTTTTGGTCCTTTTTTTCTAATACTATATGCAAAAGGTCAACTATATTTGGTGTATGGAAATATTTTACAATGTACATGTCAGTCTGGCAGGTTTTATTTGACCTTGACCTCATTTTCAAAGTTTATTGCTCAGCGTTAAGTTTTTGTGTTTTGGTCTGTTTTTCTTAAACTATAAGCCATAGGTCTACTATATTTGGTGTATGGAATGATTGTAAGGGGTATATGTCTGTTTGGCAGGTATCATCTGACCTTGACCTCATTTTCATGGTTCATTGCTCAATGTTAAATTTTCAAGGTTAAGTTTGTTTCTTAGATACTATAAGCAAAAGGTCAGCTATATGTAATGCATAGATTGATTGTAAGGTATACATGTCTGTCAGTCATGGTTCATCTAATCTTGGCCTCATTTTCATGGTTCATTGGTCAATGTTAAGTTTTCCTGGTTAAGTTTGTTTCTTAGAAACTATAAGCAATAGGTCAAGTATATTTGGTGTATGGAATGATTGTAAGGTGTACATGTATTTCCGGTTTGGTTTATCTGACCTTGACAAATGTATATATTATTTCAAGGAACAAGGTATTGAAATGAAAGAAAAATGTGTACTGATAAAAAATTTGTCAACAATACATGTATGTGCTTAAGTATATTGATAGTATTTGGGGAAACATCAGCAAGACATCAAGTAAGGAAATAAGATGTCTAAAGGTCTACAAGTGTTAATGAATATAATATTTATTATACCCCCGCTTTAAAAAAGTGGGGATATACTGTTTTACCTCTGTCTATCCTTCCGTCAGTCAGTCCATCCCATGAATATTTTGTTCGCATTTTTCTCAGGAACTACTTGTCAAGGATTTCTGAAATTTGGTTTCAGGGTTTATATAAGTAAGTTACACCTTGTGATGCGTTTTCAGATTCATCACTCAACAACTTCCTGTTTACCGAACACTTGTATTATTTTAAACATGATAGCCAAGTTGAAAATTTTCGTCACATTTTTCTCAGGAACTACTTGACAAGGATTTCTGAAATTTGGATTCAGGGTTTATATAAGTCAGCTATACTGTGTGATGTGTTTTCAGATTCATCACTCAACAACTTCCTGTTTACCGAAATATTTCGGCAGGGTTATCATCAGTGAGCAGTAGCTCACAGTTTTACTTGTTATTTCTGCATGTAGATAAAGCCGTACAATTTTTGCAAAATTATTGCCTGAATCTGTACGATGCTAGCTAGTGTTTAATACTGAACAATTTTTTTATTCCTCATTGCAGGTTGATGGTGCTATTCAGGAAACAAAGAACTTGATGAATGTCATTGCTAAGGTTGTCACTACATCATTTATATGTGCTACAAAGGTATGATTTCAGAAGCTAATGCATTCTGGGTAATATTTCAAAGCATATGCCAAAACATTGTGATTGGTTAAAAACACCCTGAACAATGGAAGTTCAATCAATGACATGGCATTATTTAATTTTGAGGATGTAAATAATGAAATTACCAATGGTCCTTTAGATGCTGAGATGATGTAACCAGTTTTTGTTATGTTTTTCATTATATCTCAAATTTGCCAAAATCTGATTTTTCAAGAATCAGGGGAAAAAAATTACTCCGTTGGGATTTGTTTATGTTTTTGACAAACTTTTTCATCTTAAAAGTGAAAAATGATTTTAAGTACCTCAAAAATGTGAATAGCTCTTGGTGGAATTAATATTGAGAATGATTAGGTGGGTTGTAAATGGGGGGGGGGGGGGGGGGGGAGGTATTTGGAAGTACATACTGGAAAATAGCCATTTCACAATGAACAACATAAAAGTGTCTTACATGTTTCTTTTCCTCCAATTTTCATAAAACAGGTGTTAACAATCGGCAGGAATGAAAACACTTGAAATAAAAGTTGCACAAAAATTACCTTTACCACCCTCGATTAAGTGTACACATGAATAATTTCTGAAATAAGGACCAGAATGTCTTTTGGTAAATTGAATTAAAGAATGATGGAAGTTTACCAAATAGACTAGAGAAAAATGGATAAAAACATTAACAAAATAGTCTTATCGCTCAATTTTAGAAAAAAAGATTACAGATTCTGCTATTTGAGGCATTTTCACACTACTGACTTGATATTGCAGTGAGGTGTTTGGCTTTTTCTTTGGTTTGAAGTCCTCAAGAAAAAGAGCAATTAAAGCACCATAATAATTTTATTGTTTTCAAGCCCATAAGGGATTTTGTGTTACAAATCTTTACACCAACTCCATAGTTTTTCATTGGGTTTGTTTTGTATTTTAAAAGATGTCCTTTGTTTATTATAGTATAGCATAGACTATCGTAGATCCCCAGGAGGAACAAGACGATGGCGAACGTCCTACGAGAACAGGTCCAGTAGTGACAGCGAATCAATGCACAGCAGTACACAATCAGATGGTCTTAATAGAAGTTCATCATCAAATAGACAGTTCTCAAGTAACAACAGTCTGGAAAAAGAATCTTAGCGTTAATATTAGTCGTCGTTGTAAATCCACGTCATAAAACTACACTCAGTACTCAGAGTACACAATGTGTGCTTGAAACATCCAAACCAGAATTTTGAATGGTTGATTTCTGAGTCTGAGAATGATAATCGTAATGGAAAGTTTTATGACTACTGAGAGCTGTTCCATAAAAACATACATGGGACCTAGAGAAGGCACTTCAAAATCTCAAATATGAGTGGGTATCAAATATTTGTTTGTAACATTTTTAAATTGTTTAGGTTATTCTCTTACTTTCAAAATGCTTTCACTAGGTATCATATATGTTTTAATGAAACAGCCCTGGTGTTCAAGCTGCTACTTGGTGATGTTCAGTGAAATAGGATTTGAGGCTTTTCTTTACTATATATTTATAGACTAAAATGACAAAATCAGGATGGAAAAAAAAAACATTTGAGCTGTGTCAGATAGAATTTGACCTTGTGCAAGTGCATGTATACATGTACATGTATAAGACTTTGATTGATTTTGGAACATTCAAATACGAAATAAAAGATGAATTTTGGTCTATTTTGTAGAGTTCTTATAACAAATCAATTTTCAAACAGTTACAGACTTTCTGTATAGATTTTTTCATCCAGAAATATGTTAACAGATGCACTGATAATCAATTGCATAAGGTCAATTTCTATCCGATGCAGCTCATTTGTTATGTGTCAAGTCCTGTTTCATACCATTAAGTTAAGAACAATTCATTTATATGTGTGCAACTTTTAAGAAATATTTATAGGAACAGGAAAAGAATCTTCCAGTCCACTGTGTACATGAAAGTAGTCACACACTCTTCCTACAAACAAGTGATAATTCTATTATCTGCTAATGAAATAACAAATGACTCTAGATCTTGGAAGAAAAAAACGGCAGTTAGCTTAGAAAAATTTAAAATAGGAAGTTTTTCATTGTGGTGCGATTTTTTACAGGATTTACTGCTTACATAGGAGAATTAATGAAATTCTCACATTGACAAATCACAAATGAGCGCCCTTTTTTCGAAAGCAGGGAGGGATGGAGTTTGGGCAATTTCCTTGGAGGGTGTAGCAACAATTGTTTTCTGTTTGAAAAATCTGTTCTGAATCAGTACAGTAAAATACAAAAAGAATACAAAAAAAAAAAAGTAATGTTCATATATATACCATTGAAGCATTCCTTTTCTTTTAGATACCCACTATTAACAGAAAATTTTTACTGATCTTTTGATATTTTATAAAAGTTGCCATCTAATTTGAGCAAGTATTTGCAAGATAAACAAGAGCAGTGTTTCAATGAAAAGTATACTTTTTGTGTAGAAATTGTACATTTTGAATTATTCAATAATTCTCACTTTTAGAGGATTTATGAATTTAAATGTATATTAATCCATACGTTTTACAGTTTTGTCTTTTTTTTATTTGTTCATGTGTGTTAGTGAAATATTTGTGTGATGTTGACCATGATAATGTGTAAATATTTAAAACTTTTTGATTAATATTTGCCTGCTTTAATTAGAAAATATCCAAAATGATTGTGTGTATCTATTTATAGATTACAGTCAAACCAGCTGTAAAGGTCACTTTTTTTTAAAAAGATCCCGTCTTATCAGGACACCCTGTTCTTGTCCTTCTGTAGTAATACCTATGCCCTTTAAACCTCAATTCAAAGGTCACCAGCTCTCTTATGAGGTCAGTTTTCTCTGGTCCCTAGAGTGCATTTCATATACAGGTTCTACTGTATATATGTTTGACTGTCGTCTGCTTTGAAAACAGAGAGGAGATAGTAAGTGTCAATCACAAACCATAAAATAAAACAAAAACAGACAAGGGACCTTTTACTTGATGGTAATAGTTAGAGTTAAGGTTAAGGTAAGATATGGACATGGGTACCCGATAAGTTTATTGCAGGGGCCAGGCATAATATCCCCAACTACTAATTTGACCAGTTTCACTTAATGAAATAAAGGCCATATTTTTGTATGTGTGTTCTGTTTTTTTTTTATTTCTCAAGAAGTAAACTGTTCATCATTTTATATTATTACACTGAGTTTGAAAATGCCAAAGAAAATTTATAATTTGATTAAGAATAAGGTTGTATTTTAAAATTTTTACCTCTTTTTCTTGTGTTCAAATTTTATGGTCTGTTATTGATTGACAGAAGGTCAAATGAGCACCTTTTCATGTAACTTTTGTCAATCAATTTCCTGGCTATTCTATTAAAATGAAGGTGGAAGGGTAGCTATAGGAATTTTTATTTTTGGACATGAGTAGGGGGTCATTAATGGTTGTATGTTCATTTAAAGTATGTAAAATTACTCACAGAATTTATTTTTTTGTGAAGGTGATTTTGGAAGTTCCTTCTACTGTTCACATCTATTTTAATAGAATAGCTCTCATAATAAAGAAATTAGTTTATCATTGCACCAATGCATTACATAGGTTGCTATCAAATATTGAACATTTTAATTGTATATTTTAATAAAGTGTATTATGTGACCTGAATTGTTGCTTTTGTTTTCTCTGATATCCATTAATTGTAAAGCAAGATATTATTCTATGCTAGAAAAAAATTTTGTAAGGTCTCATCTGATTGGCCCACGTCGGCGTTTTGCATTTGCGCTGATCTGCATTTTACTTGCGCTGATTTTTTCTTTCACTTGTGTCGATTTTTTCTTTTATTTGCGCCGATTGTGTACAGGTAAATTATAGGTGAATTGTCAATTATAACATGTATATAACTATTATCTCTTTCTAACCACGGGGAGGGGAAGTCGAAATTTTGAGCAGAATAAGTCAATTTAAAAGATTAAAGAACTCTGTTTACATCCACTAAAATCACAGAATAAAAATCTATTTACAGCATTCAATAGCACAACATTAAAATCCATAAAAACAGAATACAATGAATTATAAATCTGTTCTTGCTGAGTATTTATATGCTACACAACTGATGAATTCCTTCCTTGTAATTTCATCTCTTCTGAACTTGTTGTACTTGCCGATAACGAAGTCCATCTTTTCTTACTCCGGCTTTCGTACAGAGGCGGGCATTTCAAGAGTTATCATTTTGCCATAAGTAACGGCCTGGGTTTTCTTAATGACATCCATAAAGACATATATGTTAGGGTGGTGTGAATAGAACTGTTCATTATAATGCGAATGAAACGATTCTGGACCGTTTTCGTCCTCTTACAGTTTTCAACGGGTGCAGCAGCCCAGAAATAGGAGCAAATATAGAATTGTCGCTAATGAAAGAATCAAATCGTCGCAAATGAAAGATAGAAAATTTTTTTAAATCGGCGCAAATGTCATACGCCCGCCCACGTCACTTAAATGAGGAATTCTAATTCTGAAAATGTTTTTGTTTACATTAACCACACACTCCCTGAAACTAAAAATAGACAAAATCATTCCAGCTATAATCTAGACCTAAATTTGATATCTAATATATTATCTGCATTTTTTTACTTTTAAAATGATTATCCATTACTTAAATCTAAATGTAAACCGTTATTTTTTATTTATTAATTATAAAAAAAGATCATTACCCATATGAAAATTAAAAAAAAAAATGACAAATCAATAAGATGGTCTAGAAATTGAATAAAATTGAATAGCTATTACAGTTTATTTTAAGAAAATTTTTTCTTCATGTATGAATTTGTATTATATAATTTTCAATCTATTCTAGGATTACATGAACTTTTAAATTCATGTTTTTATTTTCTTTACTTAGATGCTGGTATTGTATAATATAATACTTTTGTAATATTCTAAAAAGAATTATTCTTATGTAGACAATTTATTGAAATCATGACCACTATATTGTTATACTAAATTGATGAGGTTTGTATTTATCAGATTTTTTAATAATTTATAAAAATCAAGATCAATATATTATGAATGTAATGTGAAGAGTTTTGTATTTTATATTAGAAGACTTGTCTCCCTTTAATGGGATAAATTTGCGTATTTCTTTTGAAAAGTGTTTTTTTTTAATGTACATTTTGATTTAATTTGTATATTTCAAATGAAGTGATATAGTATAGAATTCTTTAGATTGCTAGATATTTTTTAAATCATTAATTTCTCAGGCCGAATTTGCATTTTATGAATAAACCCGTTAATGTGATCTGTGCTCCTGATCTTGCAGAGGTCAAACAAGACAGGATCACATAATACTTGTTTCATCATAATAACTATTATTTTTTGTTATTACATGGCAGTATGAAATATATTGCTGTCTAGAAGTAAAAAAAGGGAAAACAATTTATGAATTTAATTTTATACCTTCCTGCAACAAATTGCATCTTTTTGAAAATGCATTTTTTTAAATGATCACATGTGAATTTTTTATAGGTTATAAAGCCTGAAAAAATTAGTTGTGTTCAAAATTATCCTGTTTGTATTTCACCTGAAAATCTTTAATGTTGTCTTTTTATAATTAATTTTGAATAATGTGTTCATATCTGGAGAAATATGTTTAACTGAATTCCAGACATCAGTTGGTTCTAATTTAAAGCATTATTTGTGATTTTATTCATGCATTGAAACTCTCATCAAAGTCTTTCTGAACTAGAGAACCATTTGTGCTTTGTCATTTAATGCATTAAAACTCTCATCTAAGATATTACTAAGTTAAGTTTACCTGATCCAACATAGCATAGATTGTAACATAACCATCAAAGTTTGTTAAAGAAAAGGTTATCTGAATCATTCCAAAAAAATGATCAATACATACATATGTTGGTAGATTGATAATAAGATAATTGGTTTTGCTCCGAACACATAGCTGTTTAAGTGAACCTGTTCAGATTAAATTCATGTAGTGTAGTAATAAGCATTATATTTTTATATTTTGCAAAAACCTCATTATAGAGGTCTTTTAAAAAATAACTTAGGTTTATACCTTATGAGAGAAAATCAACTAGGTCTTAAATGTTGCACTTTTTATCATTTTACCATTTTGCTACTGGTTTTGTAATGTTTTGAGTTATTCCCCTTTGATATATTAATTCAGTAAATTAGGTTTAAAAAGATTTTTCTAAATGGTTCCAATTTTCTGCTTGTTGCATTTTGGAAGTTTTAATTATCAGTCTTTTGTATGCCTTCACTCCAGCAGTTTTTTTTTTATGTCTATCTTAAAAAGAGAATTTTCTCACAGATAAAACATTTGATCCCAGTTTTACATTTTTTAAAGTGCTTCTACTTTTGAAATTATAATCAGTTAGGTATATTTAAGAATCTTCTTATGCTTTCATAAACAAGATCAATAACTCATACATTACAAAATAGACAATTCAGAAGCTTTTACATCCATTCCAATTTTTTTTTATTCATTCCAGTTATATGCTTGTTATTATATTTTTTGCTTTTTGTATAAAACTGCCATATTTATTTATTGCCTTTTTAACTTAACAACATTTGTGTGCTGTATATGATGAATCGTGTGAATTTATAATTTGTGTGTGAGAGACTGAAGCCTAGAATCTTAGGTAGTGTTGATAAGTGTCAGGTAAAATAAAGCTTGCATGAAAATGGAGTGCAGCAGTTGTGCGTTTTTCCTAAGCAAACTTATGCATACATGAATTTTTATTTTATCTGCAATTTTAAGAATTCCAGTAATTTTCTGGTTTTTTTTTTAATTCTGTTACAAAAAAAAATATTTGACAGCATAGCTATATATTTATAATTGAATAGAATAGAATAGAATAGAACATTTTATTTTAAGACGGGTTTACATGAAACATTACAAACATAAGCTCTGTAGAGCTTTTTGCTGATATTATAACAATAACAACACATACAATATTAAGACATATAAAACATACATATTAGACATACAAAGTAAGACAGCTATATTGCATAAGCAAAAAATATTCATATATAAAAGCAAAGAACAAACAAGTAAAGCACTATGTTTTCTTATGTCATTAGTTTAACTTATTTTAACTTAGTTCAGTATTTGTAATTTCCAGCAATGCTCAAATCAGACAGCTTCCAAATTTCAATAAATATCTTGACATATAGAAGTACTAAAGAACTTTAAGTTGGGAAGATGTGAGAATATTGCAAAAACTATTATGGCTGCACAAATAAAAAAAAGTTTCCCTTTAAAAGGATTTCAAAAGGTTAAGCTATGTAAAGGTACTAAATCTTAAAAAAAAATCACTAGACCATATATGTTTGGGTCAACTGTTTTCATTAATCAATTGTAAAGTTTTAAGTGTTGATACAGATCAATTAAATTCTGTTTCACATGTATGCTTTAAAAACATAGATGAAACTGGCTATTATAAACACAGTACTGATTTATAGAATTATCTCCCTTTAGCTAAGTATTTTGCTTATGTGAGGGGCTTTGAAAATAAGAATTTGAAAGGATGTTGTGAGTTACTTGCTATTGACTGAACTAAATGAATTGAAGGAAATGGGATAATTTTTATACTTGCTGATCTATACTTAAATGGCCAGTCACTTTCTATTAATTTCTGAAGTGTACTTTGGTGTCTGACAAAATATTTAATATATTTTTCTCAAAATATTTGTTTGTACTTTAGTGTTTTTTTTAATGAAATCTAATTTTTTTTTAGTTCAAATTATTTGAATGATTGTTACGGAAATACAAGAAAATCTGCATCTTTATTTATAAAATCTTTTTCGATACAAAATGTATGAAATATCAAAGTTATATGAAGATAGTTCCATATGGATGTTTTTCAGATAGAGTTTAAAAAAAAAACAAGTGGGAAAAATGTTTCCTGTTTACATATGAAATTTAGGAAACCCAAATTAAATATTAAATGGTATAAACTTATAGTAAAAAAAGCATAAAATTGACATTATTTTGTCAGATGTGTACTTGGAATGTATGATTTTGAAATGTAAGAGAGGTGTGCAAAATTGTTAAGGGCTATTCTATTAAAATGTATGTGGGAGGGTAGGAAGGGACTTTCAAAATATCCCTACAACCAAGAACCATTTTTTAGATAATTTTGTATAATGGTAATAGATGCATACTGAACAAAGACCCATGACCCACATTCAAAAATTAAACTTCCCTTCCTACCCTCCCACATACATTTTAATGGAATAGCCCTAACTGTAGTACCAAGGAAAAAGTCAGAAAGACTAGGAATCAGAGGATATTTTTTTCTACAGTCAACAATTTTATACTATACAAATACTGGTGTCTAGATAAACCAAAACCATATATGTATAGTATACAGGAGATCTATGTATTGTATACTTTTATTGCCTCATGGTATACTGCTTCAATTGCAAGAAAAAAGTAACATTCAAATGACGGTTTACCTCACAGTTAATTTTGGTGCCCCTTGTAGTCTATATCAAAGCAATTTGATTTCTTTAAGGAGTATGAATTTTAAAAACTGAAAATTAGAAAGTAATTGAAAATATCAAATTTGTTTATACTCTCAAAGAAGCTATGGAAAAGTAAAATACTATATTTTCTAACAACATACTTATTGGATATATATATATGAAGCTGATATCAGTATATGAGACACAATATTAATTGTTGCTAATTAGATCTTTGTTGTAATTTGTTGATGAGGCCTCATTAAATTTTCCAACAATGAATTTGTGCTAAGAATTTTTCAAAAGAAAAAATGTTTCCAAGCATTAGAGAAAAGCTATTGTACTATTTCTTACTCGATTGCACATTTGATTAAATTAGACTCATATTTCCATTTTTTGGAAATATTTTTTTATTATTCATTTAGACCAAAACAAATATTTTCATTGGTCAAATTAGGCATTTTAGCCTCTGCATTATTTTCAAGACTATAATGACAAATGAAAATGTTTCTTTACTATAAGATAGTAATAGTTTTTTTGTTTCCATAACATTAAAAGAGTACCAGTTTTGCAGTGCCTTTGTTACTTTGTTTTACTTAATATGGACGTCATTAGTGCAATTTCATGTATGTGCAATTACAGAACTAATCCAACCAAGGGTATTATATACAACATGTTGTTTTTTTTTCGTTTGTACGAAGTGAGTTTACCTCTTTTATCTTAAATGAAACATTTAAGGTTGTAAAGTTTATGTATTTATACTGTAGTATCTTTTTTTTTAAATCAGATTTTCATTTGATTCTGTTCACTACTTTAGGGCATTCAAATTTGGTTACCTTGTATGAATGAGTTTCTATTTATGATTATTTATGCTAAGATTTGATTAAATAATTATGCTCGTTTTTTAGTTATTTTGTTTTTTAAATAGCCATGTGTATATCACTTTAATTTGCAGTAATTAACAGTGTCTATTTTGCTATGTAATAAAACCGCATATGACACCAGACAAACAACATTAAGCCAAACACTGCACAGAAAACAAAACTTATATTAAGCAAACAAAAGTCAACAAAATACCGCACAGAAAACAAAATATTACACAAGGCAAAAATAGTCAACAAAGAATTGAAACAAGAGAGCTTTTTGTAAACAAAGAGCAATGTTGAATTAAACTGTGAACACTGAGACATTGATCCAACCATTTTTTAGGAAATATTGTGTGACACAATCAAAACCCTCATGCCACTGGCTTGATATCTATATTTTCCAGAGTTTATCACTACCTCTGACAGTTAATACAACATAGTGTAGAGACCTAAACATTCTTTAGATCCTGTCCAGTCAATGTCGTGCAATTTATTGATATATAAATTTAAGATTTTCCGGTTACGAAAACACAATGTCAATGCACTGAATGAGGACAAATCCCCTAGTGGGATCTCAGAGCATTGCATTTGATGGTGTATGGCAAAGGCAAGGCTAAACCTAGCTGCGGAACCGTAGATTTTATGTCCTTTTGGTATTTGTTGACAATTTGCGGACCTACCTATGGTCCGCAAATTGTCAAAGAATATCAAAAGAACCTAATAGCTACGGTTCCGCAGCTAGGCTAAACCCTAACCATTGCATTTCTGGAAGTATGAACTTAAAAATTAAACGTACTTATAGCCTAAATACGTTTAAATAATTATGTAGGTTGAAAAGTACAATATTTTTAGACAAAACCAATTTGATACGAAACTTGTTTACAAACTTTGATAAGATATGTTAACATGGTTAACTTGTACAAATACTTTCATGTTTGTTTGACGTCATCTGAAGATTTTACTCCATGTTTTTCAATATTTTTATGTTCGAGTACCTCCTAATCGTCTGCCAGGTGTATCTCTGACGATTGAAAATTGGAATTGGCGCAGCGGAAGAAACTTGTTTTAATTGGTGATTTTATACATTTTTCCTCGATCATTGTCAACATCACTTGAAAGAAAACAAATTCCCCGGAGCTTTCGTTTACATTCTCAATGGCCAATGACGTTTATATTCCTAGTGATTGCATAAGAGAGCGCGACATTATTTTAATGGTGGGATAACAACTTTGGTATTTAACTTGAGGAAGAGGTGTTGTATGTACACTATTGGTATTTATTTCACACCATTTCATTTGTAGTGGGAGTCTCGACACTTTATCATAAAGGGAATACCAGCTGTACAATCCAATTAGCAGGTTGTAAACAAACTATTAGGTGGCAAATTATGTTGTGCTGTTACACCACTGTCCTATGTTGGGAAAGGATCGGGCGCCCGCAATCTTGTCACATGTCAGGAGCCTGTTATTCAGTGGTTGCCGTTTGTTTGATGGGAAGTTGTCTCAATGGCAATCATACCGCATCTTTTTACTATATATAGAAACGAAACATTATTTACTTTGAAAATTCTTTTTATGTTACATTTTATTAGCACACATTGATGAAAGTGATTCCAGAACATTTATTTTAACTCATTAAATTTAGTGTTAAATTGTTGATTTTGAAGAATTCTTTTTTTTTTCAATGAGTTGTTTACCATCCTCTGAGATATGATTATATTTCAATGTTGAAGGAAATGTTTTGTTTTATCATATCAAATTCGTTTTTTATTGAATATTTAATCTCTTTTTAAGTACAAAATTCATAACGTTAACACTAAAAATGCAGTAACTCATAGTTTGAATACTCCGTATTTTCTAGTTTCGAAATGTTATATATCTAATGAAAAAGTATAACAAAAATACTGAACTCCAAGGCCAATTCATAAAGGGGAAGTCCATAGAAACTGACAAAATTAAACTCTATCAATCAACAAAAACAACTGCCATATTTTTGACTTGGTACAGGCATTTTCCAAAGAAAATGGTGGGTTAAACCTGGTTTTATAACGATAGCTAAACCTTCCACTTGCATGGAAGTTCTTTTTAGTTACGTTATATTGATAAAATTGAGTGAGCAACCCAAAAAGACACAATAGGGTAATAGGACAATATTTGGGATCCAACCATTGACTGCCATTTGAAATTAGGGTGAATTGGATAAAGACATCCTTGTGACAGGCCGCATACGGACCCCTCAAAGAGTTGTTACAAGGGTTTTTAACGTTCAGAGAACATGACATTCTCTCAACACGAAGCATCGGATTCGACGTCCCCATACTGAGTAGACGTGGCTGCGAATTTATACATCTCGCACAACAAAATGCACCTCAACTTTAGCTCAGGTTTTAATGCCAGTCGGAAGAAGACCAAAAGTCACCATACATCTATTCCTCAGCCACCCTTGGAGTTTAACGATAGGATGATCAATTAATTTAACACAAGAAAAATCTACTGAAGAGCGTTTTTGCATCATATATTATATGGTTTATTTTACATCTTCTCGTTCAATTTACAATAATTTCACTGTAAGGATTTTCGAAATGCATTAAGCTTGAAATCCATGAGACATATCTTGTCCTCATAGCTTCCGCTGCCTATGTGAATGACCTTTGACGAAACGCCATCAAGTTTCGACAGATTACTGAAACTACCGAAACCATATGGTGTACCACCTGTTATCAAATGATAGACTAAGTGTGGATTGCAAACACAATGCGGAAATTAACAACAATTATCGACTTAATAGATAATAGCCACACACAATTTTCTTCTACGTGCTTGTTTATATCTTGCTGTCATGCTCATCTTGGATACAATAGGTTCTTTGTAAAATTAAACAGAAAGGTATTTGCTGCTTCACCTCTCAGTACAAAACTTTGAAATAAGCCTTGTAGGCTTGTCCCTGTCCTAAGTCAGGAGCCTGCATTTCAGTGGTTGTCGTTTATAGCTGTATATTATATTTGTTTTTGTTCATTGTTTTGTACATAAATCAGTCCGTTAGTTTTCTTCTTTGAAATGTTTTAAATTTGTCCTGTCGGGGCATGCAGCTATCCATGCTATATGGGTTTTGCTCATTGTTATAGGTCTTACGGTGACCTATATTTGCAAACTTCTACGTCATTTGCATTGGTCTCAGTTGTGTAAATTATCTCTTTGGCAATCATACCACATTTTCCTTTTTATATTGAAGTGAGAATAAAATGTTCAAAGGTGCTTCAGGAGTGTTGGTAGATCCTGCTCCGCATGTGAGACCTGTAGTTGTACTCCTTTAAATATGTTGATATATAAGTTATATCAAGTGATAAGGTATCCCACAATAGTGGATACGGTAATTTACTCTAAACCATTACCAACATGTCCCACATCACAAACGAAAGTCACTTTCACAGTAATTTTTAAAGTGGTTCGTTTCAGCATTACTGATTTACAATCTCTATTTGATGGATGCATATTTTACCGAACCAGTCCAACCATTAAAACAAAACATCACCCACATCGAGGAAGAAATTTCACCACCATATATTTGATTAACATCTATATTAGTGAAAATAACCAAAATTAATGTTGTATTGTAGAGCATATTGTAAAAAAAAAGAAGGTACCGCAACGAGTAGAATAGAAAACACTGGCTATCCGCAACCTCCTGATACTAGGTGTATTTACCAATTAAAAGGTTTTCTTGATTTTGATACTTTCAAAGACCTATCACTAAAAGGAATGGTAAAAAGGCGAAATCTTATGGTATAAAGCTGACGTCGTGATTTCATTTATAATGTTTAAATATGAACTAATATTTTCTTTTCCCAAAAATATTAAGAAAATACACCCAATACTTTATCAAGAAAAATCTTTTAAGATTCAATTTTTACAACACCATGTGAATTTGGTACTTTCAAAATAGAAGTGGTAGCAACACCAACACAACCCCTCTAAATGCCTTCGTATAATTTACACGACGGGTGCCACATGTGGAGTAGGATCTGCTAACCCTTCTGGAGCACCTGCGATCACCCCCAGTTTTTGGTTGGGTTTGTGTTGCTTAGTCTTTAGTTTTCTATGTTGTGTCATCTGTACTATTATTTGTCTGTTTGTCTTTTTATTTTTAGCCTTGGCGTTGTCAGTTAGTTTTCGATCTATGAGTTTGACTGTCCATCAGGTATCTTTCGTCCCTCATTTACAATATCATAAAGGATTTTGTTTACTTTCTTTGTATGAAATCAAACCTTTATTTTGAAAGAAACTTTTTTCGAACCTTAAAAAATTATATTCGAAAAAAATCAAAAAGGAAGGATTAGGAATATGTATTTTCGTTTAAAGGTAGTTTCAAAATAAAGAGTGATTTATATACTGTTTCAATAGATTATATGACCATTACTAAATGCCAATAATTTTATTGTATGTCTCCGATACTAGACAGAGTCAGATCTAGATGGATGTTTGTCGGGAGAGCTATAAGAACGGACGAGCACACATAAACTTTATGTTTTGTCAAGCACTTGATACTTTACAATCGATTTAACAAATCATAAATGTATGTATTTCGTACTGTAAATTATAATTTTTATTTGTTCTACCAGAACATTGATCATGTTGATAGAGGTCTTAGCATGGCTTAGAACCACTAAATCGGGTCCTGTCGAAGAAACTATTACATAGAAGTATATATAGTACATACAATAGTTCCTGTTCACAGTGTGACTATGTAAAGAACAAAAATATTTGGGAAATTTGATATCAAATGAAAGCGTAAGGACTTGGGATCACTGTAGAACCATTTTTATAGTCCTGCATATTGGTGACAAAATTGTGGGTTTGATGATAAAAGCACCAGATTTGGTATGGTAGTAGTACTGGGTGTTTCAAATATTATTGTTATGGACCCGCCTTGAAATTTCAAGATGGCGGTTTTTTTCCAAGATGGCCGCCATAATGTATCAAAATCAACAGATATTACTTATATAACCTCATATTAGGCATAGTAGTAGTGATGAGTGCTTCAAACAATATTAGCTATGAACCCAATTTGAAATTTCAATATAGCGACTTTTTTCAAAATGTTGGATTATATTTCATTTGCGGTTACAAAATTTAGTTTGAATATCATTTGCTTAAATTTATACATGGTTGTGAAATTTGAACTGATTGGCAGCCATCTTGAAAGTGGCCGCCATATTGGATTTTTCAGGTTGGGTCTATAGCTTGAATTGACAACTAAATATATATCTACTGTTGTGCAAAGTTTCATGCTTTTATCATCAAACCCACGATTCTTCTAAAAATATGCATGAATCAGCTGGACTATAAAATGATTCTTTTGAATAAACAAAAAATATATGAAATTAGAATAGGAAGGCATATTTTACCTGTTGCTCAGATCATAAGTTTAAAACATACAGAAACCAGTGGATCGTACATGCAATTAAAAGTAATGTTCAATTGTTCAGTACAAGCTAGAATAAGATATAGTTTTGATAAGAAGCTTTTTAAAACTTAAGACAAATAAGCTATGAATTATGGATATTACAGAATTTTACATAGAAAGCCATGGTGGTATGAAATAGTGGTTTATTCCATAATTTCGGGTCTACATAATAACATTTGGGAAGATTCAAAGTTATCTATGATTAGCGAATATCCTGTGTTGTAAATCAACACCAAATCCTTGTGTTATCATATTACACTAAATGCTTCTAATAAAAGTGGGATTATTTTTCAAAACTGTAGGTATGCCTTCCTCATAAGATATATGGCTCAATTTTTACTCTGTCATGCAAAGTAGACCTTAGATGGATTTCGATATGTTTTATGTCTTTTTTGGACATATAGCTCTTCAACTATTTCGGTTCTTATACATCCTTAGCTTTCAAATGTTTGACTCTGAGTGTTCCTGATGAACGTTAATCCAGAAAAGAGCCTCGTACGCATGAAATTTATAAAGCGTTTTTTAAATTTTTTAATTAGTGTTTAGATTGCTTACTGTTATATTATCAACACGTAGATCATTGACACTGCATTTACGGAATGCACTTCAAGAGAACTTTAACACTGACGCACGTAACTTAAAATCCTATCATGTAGGTAGTGTCAATTTTAATTAAATACTGAGAAAAACATATCAAGGAAATTTAACATTAATTATCACTTTTAACATTTCAAATATAAAAACCAATGTCCAATCATTGCAAATACTAAAAGATATATTAGACCTTCTGCGAACCACCAATAGTTAACAAATATGTCTTTAGTTTTACCTTCATCAAGATTCTTTGGAACGCAAGTATTTTGCAATTCGAATTTGTTGCAAGAATTATCATCTACTGACAAAAGGTATTGTTTACTGATGTGTTCTGACCAATATGGAAGAAATATTGAAGAAAGCTTAAGCTTTATAGACAAAGGAACATCAACGTTAATATTTGCTGACAAAGAACATTAGACACTACCATCTTATCGTATTTGTGTGATGCAAATGGAAATGTAACAAAGCGAAAGAATCTAGATACTGTGGATTCATTATTATTCATGGGGTACCAATTTTCGTTGATTTCGTGGGTACAGATAAACCACGAATTTAGATGTTGAACGAATTACACATTTTCTATAAGGTTGTATGCAGACATTGGCAAAACCACGAAATCAAATGTCTATGAAAATGCAAGTTTTTTTCAATCCACGAAAAATGGTATCCACGAAAACAAATGAATCCACAGTATACATCAGCCATCCGACAATAAGTTCTGTAAATAAACTCATCTTACATACCAGAATTAGACAGTTCACGCTAGACGCGCGTTTCGTTTACACTATAACTACGAACAGAATAACAGGAGGTGGACGTTAACTACTGAAGACCTTTTCAATATGTTCTATTGAGGAAAACGACCTTAGTAACTTAATACATCTGAAAAATGTTTGTATAATACTTATGATTTATTTTGAAATATTATAAAAAAAAGTTAATCATTAACATTGCATTATATTACATACGTGTTCAGAATACTCCAGAAATAAATAATTACAGCTAAATAAAAACAACAACGAAAACGAAATTTGAATGGATAATATATATCGTGTACCAGTTTTCGAACAAATCTTATTTCATTAGGCGAGTAGAATATTAAAGCACTTGGTTCAACATGCCTTTCATTCACATCTGACTACTGCTGTTGTATTTTATTTATGTAAAGCTTTGACCTATTTTTGTCTTAATGCTTTATGAAACATATTGTGATGTTATCAATGAAATATATCTTTAATTTACCAATAAAATATGTGTTTAATATATTGATTAAATTTTGTCTTTGGCGATAGATATGGATGGATGGAAAAGATGCCTATTGTACAAATCTTTTTTCATGGCTCCGCCCGGATTCACCAGTAGAACAGTATTTTCGATAGTAAAATTCCGGAAGTGGCAACTCTTTTACAATATTTATTGAGCACTACAAATTCCTTCAGTTGTCTATTGATATATAACCATTTTCACCTAACCTAACGTTGACCTATATATATATTTTGTCTTTGTGTTTTTTTTCTCATTTGCATGAAAGCTATATTCCTTACGTGTACTGATTTTCCTCTTTTTTCTTATCATTGAATATACAAACTTAACAGTTGTAATGTTAAGAACCAGGATTGAGCAGGAAATGTGTAGAGAATTACAACTGGAAAGAGCTGGTAGATGTATGATCTTCATATATCTATCACACCATGTATCATAGTTTACTGGGGACACACCATTTTTTAGTGTTTTCATTGCTCTTTAACCTTGTATAGTAATTCAGCCTTGAAACTCTATTAACCGTATGCCACTGATGAGTCTTATGTAGGCAAAACACATGTCTTGAGGAACAAATTGTAAGCTTAGTATATTTAAAGAAGTATTACAACCATTAGGTCGATGCCACTGCATGTCGAATTTTCGTCACCTAGAATATCATAGTGGAGTGACATTAACCATGGATTTTCATTTTTAATGCATCCACCTAAGAAAAATCTATTTCATAACCATTGGAAAGCATATCATTTGAACCAAATGTTTTGCCCAGTTGTAAAATATTCGTACAAAGCCGTTATTGTTTATTCTTATTTTTCATGATTCCAGCATTATTGCATATACTGTCTTCTGCATAATAAAATGACATACGAAAATAAAGAAAATATTAAGAACAGAGATTAACAATTACTTTTTTTGAAAGTGAAAATGATAAAAATGAGAGAAATACCAAATAAATGTAAATGTTACAAAGAAGCCACCAAAACTTTCTTAAAAGCAAAAGTAAAATCGCTTTGTTCAGATTGTAATGTTTTACATTTTATAATTGTTTTTCGTAAACTACAATAGGGGTCAAAAATTAATTCTTATATAATCAACGTAAAGTATGTATAAATATTAAAACAAATGTAAAAAAATTGAACAACTTTACTTATTTCAAAGTTTATAGATAAAAGATAGGACATAAACACGGAAAGAGTAAAAACAGACGGGCATAGACACAAGATGATTCCTATATTTCACAAAAACACACACTTACACATACATCCATTTAAACATATCTTGCATCTGAGTTTTAAAGAACCATCGTGATTTCATTAATTTCGGCACTTGGAACCAGCTGGTTATCTTTTCATTAATTGAAAAAAGGAAGA
Organism: Mytilus californianus; assembly: GCF_021869535.1. Lineage (NCBI taxonomy): Eukaryota > Metazoa > Mollusca > Bivalvia > Mytilida > Mytilidae > Mytilus > Mytilus californianus. The sequence continues at coordinate 25,347,318 of NW_026262582.1, read as the reverse complement.
AGACACTGAGAGGTCAATCTGAACACTTGAGCCAAACGAAACTCATTTAACAACTAGACCAAAGCAAAAAAAAAAATACAACGGACGAAAAACAATCTACAAAACACTGTACAAAATGTAAGAACGAAACCTGCCTAAAACCGGAGATGATCAGATGTGATCAGGTATGTTACCAATCTTTTGCCATATAAATTATCAGTCGTAATCAACGAAACAACTACTAGTGATATGTTACCAACCTCAATGACATTGATTTAAAAGCTAATAGTGCAAACACTACACATTTGAATATTGAGCAATACAAAACTTCATAACATGTCCAACATCTTTTAAAACAAAACAGCACTAGCATTATATCTACTTCGTATGTATCATACAAAAGACACGACTTAAAATATGACTTAAAATATCATAAAATCATAGTTCTATACTTTTATTAGGAAAGATGCAATATTATAACTTAACTTTTCCAAGCGATACAAGAGGAAAATTTCTTATTACAAAGTTTATAGTACAATGGAAGTACATGTACATGAAAAACATAAAGACAGGCGGGCGTAGGTACAAGATGATTCTACATTTCCGCAAAACACACAAACATCAAAATAAACATTTTATGTATCGGAGTTTTTAAGTACCGTAGTTATTTCATAAATATCTCACCAAAAGCAAAGCAAACAAAGAATACAACAAATGAACGTAGCCTAACATAGATGATGATTGCATATGACCGAGAAAGTATTTAAATCGTTCACAATTTCAATTATCAGTCATATTTAATGAAACAGATACTAATAATGTGCTAACATACACAATGACCATGATGAGTACAAGCAGTATTAATTCGAATATTGAACAAGATTAAACTACTTAACATGTCTAACACCTTTTAAAACAAAACAGCAAAAGTAATATTTTTCTAGTTCTTTTGTATCATTTACTGAAGGAGAATGCTTCCAAACGCAAGTATCAGATTTTCATTTTGCCACCGATGAACTGAAACACATGACAACCCGCTTCATATATTAGTGTAGTCCGAAACCTACCATCTATAATAAAGAATTGTTGAAACTCAGTTATCACAAATGGAATGATGACACATAACAACTAGCACAACTCATATCACCATTTCATTCATCCAAAGACCTACGTTACAATGTTAAACATGAGACATTCCTTGCACTCCAAACAGCAGCACAATATATTGCGATAAATGGAGATTGGGCTTGAATTTTAAATAAAGGTAAAAATATGCTTCCAATTGAGAAACGAATTTCTTAAAAGATCAAAGCAGACTTGCAACTTTGAAATGACATTGACATTGTGGTATTTTGTATATCATTTTTATGTTGCGCATCATTTACCAAACATACTATGAAATCATTAAATACAATAATATGATAAAATGTATTTCTTCTCTTTAATAACCACGTGTGACTTAGATTAACCTTGCTTTATGACAAATATTTCATTTTACGTAATGCAATGCAAAATGTGGAGTAGCAGATTTTTTCCTTATATCTATATTATGACTGTTGATAATTTTAAATCGTATCTTACTTTTACAACATGGTCAATATAGGCAGAGAGATCGGGTTTGTACACACGTAAAACTTGTTCCACCCAACCACAATTCGTGCTTGTACCAATTCATATGTTTTCGTTGTTTGTCTATTTTACTCCCATATCTGTGGTAATGCTGAATGTTTATGATACATTCTGCAATTTTGTTTTACAGGGGGAACAATTGGAATATTTGCTAGTTTATCATATTTGAGTTGGATACCATGGATACAAAGCTCATTGTATTTGCAACAATGAAAATGTAAGTAGGGCATTTACATATATATATATATCAACAATTGTTTGTACTGCTTTGGCTACCCATGAACACATTTATAATAAACAAAAATACCAGCACAAAAACGCATGAACATTTCTATCAGTTACTGTTGATTATCATTTATGCGAAAACATGCATCCAAACAAGAGTTTTAAAGAGGAAACAAAATGAACCACAACTTGATCTTATCAACTCTGCTTTAAATAATAAATAGTTTTATGTGTGCATTTACTTGAATTTGGAGTTTTTGTCTTAGAAACTATCAAATCCAAAACTGTTTTAACGTACAAAGTGAGGAATCATTTTGAAAATACAAGTGCATTTTGATGTTTTTCCGAAGTTGTCTTGATTTGATGACTGCCTATGAATATCTATGCTGCAGATGACACGGCTATGTTTCATTTATTACAGTCACAATTTTGATTTTCTCTCTTTGTTTATACATCACCAGACTTTACTTTGTCTGGAGCAACAATACATATATCGATTGTGGAGCAGAAACATTTAATACTTTTGAAAGTCTTTGGTTCGACAAAATTTGTTTCATTTGGTTCGTTTTATGTAACCCTGCACTGGCGCTTAGAGACAAAGTAAAATAAAAAAATAAAGATTGAACCAACAAACCTGAAATATTGATTGGTTTTTAAAGTCGAAATAACACACAATCACAGTAACTGTTATGCTTGAACAATAATGAATACTATACGAACACATAAACAAGGACAATTAACAAATATGTATATGATCGGTGACCTTACAAATAACAATTATAAAATAAATTGGAGATACATTGAATTGGTATTTTACATACATTTTTTTTTAGCAAAATAGTAAGATGTCAGCAATTTTAAAATAGAATTTCTAGTACTAAACAATTTTGGTGAATTTTGGTATTGATTTTGACCTTTGGAAAATTTGATTGGGGATCTGAGAGTACAAAGTTTGACTCATATTTCTGCAAGGACAAATATTAAATGCGACAATTAAATCGGAAAACACATAATAGCTATGATGTAATATTTCCAAGTTGGACCTCAAAATGCTTTACCTTTTATGGTCAAAATAAAGCTAAAGCCAAACATACGGATGTATAAAAACTCTGCCACGTTCGGTCTGTGTCTTTGTTATTTGTTTTTCTGCTTTGTATCAATCTGATGAGTTAATCCCTTTTCAACTGATTTTTATAGTTTGTTCTTATGTCGTAATGTAACGCCATTGTCACAGGTTAAGGGGAGGGTTGAGCGTTCATAAACATGTTTAACCCCACCGCATTCTTTATGTGCCTGTCCCAAGTCAGGAGCCTGTAGTTCGGTGGTTGTCGTTGGTTCATGTCTGTGATATTTGTTTTTCGTAAATTGTTTTGTTTTAAATTAGGCCATTAGTTTTCTCAATTGAATTGACTGTTTCATATTTTCATGTCGGGCCTTTTATAGCCGACTATACGGTGTGGGGTTTTTCTCATTGTTGAAGGCCGTACGGTTGCCAATAATTGCTTACATCCACTTCATTTGAACTTTGGTGGATAATTGTCTCATTGGCAATCATACTACATCTCCTTATTTATATATATATTTCTGGAATCAAACTTACAAATAAACAGAACATTGTAACCATGTTATAATTACAAATTGAACATGTTTAATACATTCAAATAATGACGACGTTTGCATGAAAGTATAGAAAAAATTTAAAAAAAACATTTAGAAGAAAAACATTTGATACTAAATCAAAAACTTTGATAAGATATGTTAACTTGAACGTATTACAACATTTTTTATGTATGATGTCATTTTAAGTTTGCATATATAATTAAATTATAAATACCTGGCATATAATTTTGTACGCATTTCGTCTATAAAGGCACATCAGTTGCACTCGAATAAATAAAGTTTAAATAACCAAATAAAAAACTTAGTTGAAAAGCATTAGGGATCTAGAATTACGATAGGTTTTGCCAAATACAGCTACATGTAACATAATTTTTACCTGGTATAAAAAATCCTTAGTATTTCGAATTTCAAAGTTTTGCAAAGAGTTAATTTATAATATGACCATAAAATAGAGGTTTTGTTTTAAATGTTTTTCAAAATATTTATATTTCGAGTACTTCCCAATCGTTTGCCATATTTTGGCATATTTCTTACTATAGTAAATAAAGAATAGTGGTTCGGAAACAATACATTTCTATAGAGGTTTTTTACACCTATGTCAACATCTTTTGAAAAAAATTCTTCTCTGATCTTTCGTTTACATTCTGAAGGGTTAATGACTTTTGCCTTTAACATTCGGGTTACACGAGAGAGCTCACTCGATTTTCGTTGGTGGTGTGTTAATACCGTTTTGTTAGTTAACTAACAGAAGAGGCGTGGTACACTTTTGTATTATAATCAACGCATTTTATTTTGTTGGATCTCTTGACAATGTTGATTCGAAGCTGAATATAACCGTTAGACCAAAAATCATTATAACTCTTTAAAACGGCAAACAAACCTGCAACATAAAAATTTACTAGATTTGAAGAGTAAACAAACGTAATTTATAGTTTAAATCTAAGTGAAACATCAACAAATGACGAACGTTCAACAGTTGTTGTGTACGGCACGTACGTCGTTTACATTTGACAGCATGAGGTAACACTGTAAATAAACACTTTTCCTCATCAACAGCACCTTAGTCTTCCCTTCACTCAGTGTGCATATGTCTAGAATATTCAATTGCCGTGATAAAAGTTTTTGAATATCACATAATGTCACTGGTCCCATACGGTCTAAGAAAGAAAAGAAAAAATAAGACACTAACGTTTATCAATTTGATCTCGATATATCTTCCTTTTTATATTCGTTTTGTATCTCTGGGTAGTTTTTTTCGCTGGCGTTGATTAATCTTCATAGTTTTTCTTAAATAAAAATAAAAAACGTTTTGTTTAACCATGTATTTCATTTGGGAACATGAGTTAGTTTATTTCTTACCAAATAAAACCAATCAAATACCTTTGATAAGAATTCTTGATAAATGTGATTTCAGAAAACAACTATTTTCAGACATCAAATTTAGTGTGCTGAATTGTTATATTATTGTTTGATTTTGAAGAAATCTTTTTTTTTCCATCAGATGTTCAATATCCTCTGAGCTCTGATTTTATTTCAGTATTAAACGAAATGTTTTGTTTTACCTGACTAAATTCATTTTTTATTTAATATATAGTCTCTATCAAAGAACGTTTTGGGCATCGTATATTGTATGGTTTTGTTGTACATCTGTTATAGAGTGATAGTGTGGCTTGCAAACAAAATGCGGAAATTAACAACTATCATCGACTTAATAAATAATAGTTACAACAATTTTCTTCAACGTGCTTGGTTATATCTTGCTGCCGTGCTCATCTTGGTCAAAAGAGGTTCTTTGTTAAAAAAGAAGTTGCTGCTTCACCTCTCAGTACAAATACAAATAAGCCTAGTAGGCTTGTCCCAGTCCTAAGTCAGGAGCCTGCATTTCAGTGGTTGTCATTTATAGCTGTATATCATATTTTGTTTGTTTGTTGTTTTGTATATAAATCAGTCCGTCAGTTTTTTATTTGAAATGTTTTACATTGTCCTGTCAGGGCCTTTTACAGCTTTCTATGCTGTAGGGATTTTGCTCATTTTTATAAGTCCTACGGTGACCTATAGTTGCAAACTTCTACGTCATTTGTATTGGTCTTTGGTGGAAAGTTGTCTCATTGGCAATCATACCACATTTTCTTATTTTCATATTGAATTCAGAATAAATGTTCCCATGTGCTTTAGGAGAGTTGGTAGATTCTGCTCCACATGTGAGACCCGTAGTTTTGCTCCTTTAAATATGTTGATAAGTTATATCAAGATAAGGTATCCCGCAATAGTAGATACGTAAATGACTTTGAACTAACCCTAAACCATTACAAAACTATGTACATATTCTAAACATCACAAACGAAAGTCAATTTCAAAGGAATTTTTAAAGTGATTTCGTTTCAGCATTACTGATTTATAGTCTCTATTAGATCGATGCTTTTTTTCCGAACCAGTCCGACTATAAAAACAAAACAGCGCCCACATCGGGGAAGAAAGTTCGCAACCATATATTTGAATAAAATATATATTAGTAGAAATACGCAAGATTAAAGTTGTATTGTAAAGAAAAATAGATGGTACTTTAACGAGTAGAATAGGAAAAACTGGCTATCAGCAAGCTCCTGATACTAGGTTTATTTACCAATTAAAAGGTTTTCTAGATTTTGATACTTTCAAAGACCTATCACCAAAAGGGAATAGTAAAAATGCGAAATCTCATGGCATAAAGCTGACCTCGTGATTTCATTTATAATGTTGAAGTACGAACTAATATTTTCTTTTCCCAAAAATCACAATAAAATATTAAGGAAATACAATCAATACTTTATCAAGAAAAATCTTTTAAGATTCCATTTTACAACACCATATGAATTTTGTACTATCAAAATAGAAGTGATAGCAACACCAACACAACCCCTGTTAGTGACTTCGTATAATTTACACACACAATATCATAAACTGATTTTGTTTACTTTCTTTGCATGAAATTAAACCTTTATCTTGAAAGAAACTTTTTTCGAACGTTAAAAGTTATATTCGAAAAAAAAATCAAAAAGGAAGGTTTAGGAATATGTTTTTTCGTTTAAATGTAGTTTAAAAATAAACAGTGAGCTATATACTGTTTCAATAGATTATATGACCATTACTAGTTGCCAATATTTATTACTGTATGTCTCCGATACTAGACAATGTCAGATCCAAATGAAAACATATAGATTTTTGTCGGGAGAGGTATAAGAACGGACGAACACACATAAGCTTTATATTTTGTCGAGCAGTTGATACTTTTCAATCGATTTAATGAATTATAAATGTATGTATTTCGTACTGTAACTAATAATTTTTATTTGTTCTACCAGAACATTGATCATGTTGATAGAGGTCTTCGCATGGCTTAGAACCAATAATTCGGGTCCTGTCGAAGAAACTATTACACAGAAGTACATATGTTACATACAAAAGTTCCTGTTCACAGTTTGACTATGTAAAGAAGAAAAATATTTGGGAAATTTGATATCAAATGAAAGCTTAAGGACTTGGGATCACTGTTAAACCCTTATAGTCCTGCATATTGGTGTCAAAATTGTGGGTTTGATGATACAAGCACCAGATTTGGCATGGTAGTAGTGCCGGGTTTTTCGAACAATATTAGCTATAGAACCACTTGAAATTTCAATATGGCAGTTTTTGTCCAAAATGGCCGCCATAAAATATAACTCTGTCATGCAAAGTAGACCTTAGATGGATTTCGTTATGTTTTATGTCTGTTTTGGACATATAGATCTTCAACTATATCGGTTTTTATACATCTTTAGCTTTCAAATGTTTGGCTCTGAGCGTTCCTGATGAACGAAAATCCAGAAAATCGCATCGTACGCATGAAATTTATCAAGTGTTGTTTAAAATTTTTAATTAGGGTTTACACTGCTTACTGTAATATTATCAACAAGTAGAAGATTGACACTGCATTTACGGAATGCAGTTGAAGAGAACTTTAACATTGATTCCCGTAACTTAAAATCCTATCATGTAGGAAGTGTCATTTTTCATTAAACACTGAGAAAAACATATCAAGGAAATTTAACAGTAATTATCACTTTTAACATTTCAAATATAAAAACCAATGTCCAATCATTGCAAATACTAAAAGAAATATTAGACCTTCTGCGAACCACCAATAGTTAAGAAAAATGTCTTTAGTGTTACCTTCATCAAGATTCTTTGGAACGCAAGTATTTTGCAATTCGATTTTGTTGCAAGAATTATTATCTACTGACAAAAGGTATTGTTTGGTAATGTGTTCTGACCAATATGGAAGAAATATTGAAGAAAGCGTCATCTTTATAGACAAACGAACGTCAAGATTGATATTTGCTGACAAAGAACATTAGACACTACCATCTTATCGTTGTTGTGTGATAAAAATGGAAATGTAACAAAACGAAAGAATGGAGATACTGTGGATTCATTATTATTCATGGGGTACTAATTTTCGTGGACTTCGTGGGTACAGATAAACCACGAATTTAGATGTTGAACGAATTACACATTTTCTATAAGGTTGTATGCAGACATTGGCAAAACCACGAAATCAAATGTCCACAAAATGCAAGTTTTTCTAAATCCACGAAAAATGGTATCCACGAAAATAAATGAATCCACAGTATACATCAGCCATCCGACAATAAGTTCTGTAAATAAACTCATCTTATATACCAGAATTAGACAGTTCACGCTAGACGCGCGTTTCGTTCACACTATATCTACGAACAGAATAACAGGAGGTGGACGTTAACTACTGAAGACCTTTTCAATATGTTCTATTGAGGAAAACTACCTTAGGAACTTAATACATCTAAAAAATGTTTGTATAATACTTTATGATTTATTTTGAAATATTATAAAAAACAAGTTAATCATTAACATTGAATTATATTACATACGTGTTCAGAATACTCCAGAAATAAATAATTACAGCTAAATAAAAACAACAACGAAAACGAAATTTGAATGGATAATATATATCGTTTACCAGTTTTCGAACAAATCTTATTTCATTAGGCGAGTAGAATATTAAAGCACTTGGTTCAACATGCCTTTCGTTCACATCTGACTATTGCTGTTGTATTTTATTTATGTAAAGCTCTGACCTATTTTTATCTTAATGCTTTATGAAACATATTGTGATGTTATCAATGAAATATATCTTTTATTTACCAATAAAATATGTGTTTAATATATTAATTAAATTTTGTCTTTGGCGATAGATATGGATGGATGTAAAAGATGCCTATTGTACAAATCGTTTTTCCTGGCTCCGCCCGGATTCACCAGTAGAACAGTATTTTCGATAGTAAAATTCCGGAAGTGGCAGCTCTTTTACAATATTTGTTGAGCACTACAAATTCCTTCAGTTGTCTATTGATACATAAACATTTTGCTCCTAACCTAACGTTGACCTATAGATATATTTTGTCTTTGTGTTTTTTCTCATTTTTATGGAAGCTATATTCCTTACGTGTACTGATTTTCCTCTTTTTTCTTATCATTGAATATACAAACTTAACAGTTGTAATGTTAAAAACCAGTACTGAGCAGGAAATGTGTAGAGAATTACAATTGGAAAGAGCTGGTAGATGTATGATCTTCAAATATCTATCACACCATGTATCATAGTTTACTGGGGACACAACATTTTTTAGTGTTTCATTGCTCTTTAACTTTGTATAGTAATTCAGCCTTCAAACTCTATTAACCGTATGCCACTGATGAGTCTTATGTAGGCAAAACACATGTCTTGAGGAACAAATTGTAAGCTTAGTATATTTAAAGAAGTATTACAACCATTATGTCGATGCCACTGCTAATCGAATTTTCGTCACCTAGAATATTATAGTGGAGTGACATTAACCATGCATTTTCATTTTTAATGCATCCACCTAAGAAAAATCTATTTCATAACCATTTTAAAGCATATCATTTGAACCAAATGTTTTGCCCAGTTGTAAAATATTCGTACAAAGCCGTTTTTGTGTATTCTTATTTTTCATGATTCCAGCATTATTGCATATACTGTCTTCTGCATAATAAAATGACATACGAAAATAAAGAAAATATTAAGAACAGAGATTAACAGTTACTTTTTTTGAAAGTAAAAATGATAAAAATGAGAGAAATACCAAATAAATGTAAATGTTAGAAAGAAGCCACTAAAACTTTCTCAAAAGCAAAAGTAAAATCGCTTTGTTCAGATTGTAATGTTTTACATTTTATAATTGTTTTTCGTAAACTACAATAGGGGTCAAAAATTAATTCTTATATAATCAACGTAAAGTATGTATAAGTATTAAAAAAATGTAAAAAATTGAACAACTTTACTTATTTCAAAGTTTATAGATAAAAGAAAGGACATAAACACGGAAAGAGTAAAAACAGACGGGAATAGGCACAAGATGATTCCTATTTTTCACAAAAACACACACTTACACATACATCCATTTAAACATATCTTGCATCTGAGTTTTTAAGAACCATCGTGATTTCATTAATTTCTGCACTTGGAACAAGCTGGTTATCTTTTCATTAATTGAAAAAAGGAAGAAGACACTGAGAGGTCAATCTGAACACTTGAGCCAAACGAAACTCATTTAACAACTAGACCAAAGCAAAAAAAATACAACGGACGAGAAACAGTCTACAAAACACTGTACAAAAAGTAAGAACGAAACCTGCCTAAAACCGGAGATGATCAGATGTGATCAGGTATGTATCCAATCTTTTGCCATATCAATTATCAGTCGTAATCAACGAAACAACTACTAGTGATATGTTACCAACCTCAATGACATTGATTTAAAAACTCATGGTGCAAACAGTACTTATTTGAATATTGAGCAATACAAAACTTCATAACATGTCCAACATCTTTTAAAACAAAACAGCATTAGCATTATATCTACTTCGTTGGTATCATACAAAAGACAAGACTTAAAATATGACTTAAAATATCATAAAATCATAGTTCTATACTTTTATTAGGAAAGATGCAATATTAGAACTTACTTTTTCCAAGCGATACAAGAGGAGAATTTCTTATTACAAAGTTTATAGTACAATGGAAGTACATGTACATGAAAAACATAAAGACAGGCGGGCGTAGGTACAAGATGATTCTACATTTCCGCAAAACACACATACATCAAAATAAACATATTTTGTATCAGAGTTTTTAAGTACCGTAGTTGTTGACGCATATGACCGTGAAAGTATCTAAATCGTTCACAATATCAATAATCAGTCATATTTAATGAAACAGATACTAATAATGTGCTAACATACACAATGAGCATGATGAGTACAAGCAGTATTAATTCGAATACTGAACAAGATAAAACTTCTTAACATGTCTAACACCTTTTAAAACAAAACAGCAAAAGTAATATTTTTCTAGTTCTTTTGTATCATTTACTGAAGGACAATGCTTCCAAACGCAAGTATTAGATTTTCATTTTGCCACCGATGAACTGAAACACATGACAACCCGCTTCAAATATTAGTGTAGTCCAAAACCTACCATCTATTATAAAGAATTGTTGAAACTCAGTTATCACAAATGGAATGATGACACATAACAACTAGCACAACTCATATCACCATTTCATTAATCCAAAGACCTACGTTACAATGTTAAACATGAGACATTTCTTGCACTTCAAACAGCAGCACAATATATTGCGATAAATGGAGATTGGGCTTGAATTTTAAATAAAGGTAAAAATATGCTTCCAATTGAGAAACGAATTTCTTAAAAGATCAAAGCAGACTTGCAACTTTGAAATAACATTGACATTGTGGTATTTTGTATATCATGTTTATGTTGTGCATCATTTACCAAACATACTATGAAATCATTAAATACAATAATATGATAAAATGTATTTCTTCACTTTAATTTCCACGTGTGACTTAGATTAACCTTGCTTTATGAGAAATATTTCATTTTACGTAATGCAATGCAAAATGTAGAGTAGCAGATTTTTTCCTTATATCTATATTATGACTGTTGATAATTTTAAATTCGTATCTTACCTTTACAACATGGTCAATATAGGCAGAGAGATCGGGTTTGTACACACGTAAAACTTGTTTCATTCAACCACAATTCGTGCTTGTACCAATTCATATGTTTTCGTTGTTTGTCTATTTTACTCCCTTATCTGTGGTAATGCTGAATGTTTATGATACATTCTGCGATTTTGTTTTACAGGGGGGACAATTGGAATATATGGTAGTATATCATATTTGAGTTGGATACCATGGATACAAAGCTCATTGTATTTGCGACAATGAAAATGTAAGTAAGGCATTTACATATATATATCAACAATTGTTTGTACTGCTTTGGCCACCCATGAACACATTTATAATAAACAAAATACCAACACAAAAACGCATGAACATTTCTATCAGTTACTGTTGATTATCATTTATGCGAAAACATGCATCCAAACAAGACCTTAGAGTTTTAAAGTGGGAACAAAATGAACCACAACTTGATCTTATCAACTCTGCTTTAAATAATAAATAGTTTTATGTGTGCATTTACTTGAATTTGGAGTTTTTGTCTTAGAAACTATCAGATCCAAAACTGTTTTAACGTACAAAGTGAGGAATCATTTTGAAAATACAAGTGCATTTTGATGTTTTTCCGAAGTTGTCTTGATTTACTAACAGCCTATGAATATCTATGCTACAGATGACACGGCTATGTTTCATTTATTACAGTCACAATTTTGATTTTCTCTCTATGTTTATACATCACCCGACTTTACTTTGTCTGGAGCAACAATACATATATCGATTGTGGAGCAGAAACATTTAATACTTTTGAAAGTCTTTGGTTCGACAAAATTTGTTTCATTTGGTCCGTTTTATGTAACCATGCACTGGCGCTTAGAGACAAAATAAAATAAAAAAATAAAGATTGAACCAACAAACCTTAAATATTGATTTGTTTTTAAAGTCGAAATAACACACAATCACTGTAACTGTTATGCTTGAACAATAATGAATACTATACGAACACATAAACAAGGACAATTAACAAATATGTATATGATCGGTGACCTTACAAATAACAATTATAAAATAAATTGGAGATACATTGAATTGGTATTTTACATACATTTTTTTTAGCAAAATAGTAAAATGTCAGCAATTTAAAATAGAATTTCCAGTACTTATAAACAATTTTGGTAAATTTTGGTATTGATTTTGACCTTTGGAAAATTTGATTGGGAATCTGAGAGTACAAAGTTTGACTCATATTCCTGCAAGGACACATATTAAATGCGACAATTAAATTGGAAAACAGATAATAGCTATGATAATAAATTTCCAAGTTGGACCTCAAAATGTTTTACCTTTTTATGGCCAAAATAAAGCTAAAGCTAAAATCTAAACATACGGATGTATAAAAACTGTGCCACGTCCGGTCTGTGTCTTTCTTATTTGTTTTTCTGCTTTGTATCAATCTGATGAGTTAATCCCTTTTCAACTGATTTTATAGTTTGTTCTTATGTCGTGATGTAACACCATTGTCACAGGTTAAGGGGAGGGTTGAGCGTTCACAAACATGTTTAACCCCACCGGATTCTTAAGTGCGTGTTCCAAGTCGGGAGCCTGTAGTTCGGTGGTTGTTGTTAGTTCATGTCTGTGATATTTGTTTTTCGTAAATTGTTTTGTTTTAAATTAGGCCATTAGTTTTCTCAATTGAATTGACTGTTTCATATTTTCAGGTCGGGGCCTTTTATAGCCGACTATACGGTATGGGTGTTTTCTCATTGTTGAAGGCCATACGGTTGCCAATAATTGCTTACATCCACTTCATTTGAACTTTGGTGGATAATTGTCTCATTGGCAATCATACTACATCTCCTTACCTTTTTATATATATTTCTGGAATCAAACTTTGAAATAAACAGAACATTGTAACCATGTTATAATTATAAATTGAACATGTTTAATACATTCAAATAATGACGACGTTTGCATGAAAGTATAGAAAAAAAAACATTTAGAAGAAAAACATTTGATACTAAATCAAAAACTTTGATAAGATATGTTAACTTGAACGTACTACAACATTTTTTATGTATGATGTCATTTGAAGTTTGCATATATACTTAAATTATAAATACCTGGCATATAATTTTGTACGCATTTCGTCTATAAAGGCACATCAGTTGCCCTCGAATAAATAAAGTTTAAATAACCAAATAAAAAACTTAGTTGAAAAGCATTAGGGATCTAGAATTACGATAGGTTTTGCCAAATACAGCTACATGTAACATAATTTTTACCTGGTATAAAAAATCCTTAGTATTTCGAATTTCAAAGTTTTGCAAAGAGTTAATTTATAATATGACCATAAAATAGAGGTTTCGTTTTAAATGTTTTTCAAGATATTTATATTTCGAGTACTTCCCAATCGTTTGCCATATTTTGGTATATTTCTTACTATAGTAAATAAAGAATAGTGGTTCGGAAACAATACATTTCTATAGAGGTTTTTTACACCTATGTCAACATCTTTTGAAAAAAATTCTTCTCTGATCTTTCGTTTACATTCTGAAGGGTTAATGACTTTTGCCTTTAACATTCGGGTTACACGAGAGAGCTCACTCGATTTTCGTTGGTGGTGTGTTAATACCGTTTTGTTAGTTAACTAACAGAAGAGGCGTGGTACACTTTTGTATTATAATCAACGCATTTTATTTTGTTGGATCTCTTGACAATGTTGATCCGAAGCTGAATATAACCGTTAGACCCAAAATCATTATAACTCTTTAAAACGGCAAACAAACCTGCAACATAAAAATTTACTAGATTTGAAGAGTAAACAAACGTAATTTATAGTTTAAATCTAAGTGAAACATCAACAAATGACGAACGTTCAACAGTTGTTGTGTACGGCACGTCGTTTACATTTGACAGCATGAGGTAACACTGTAAATAAACACTTTTCCTCATCAACAGCACCTTAGTCTTTCCTTCACTCAGTGTGCATATGTCTAGAATATTCAATTGTCGTAATGAAAGTTTTTGAATATCACATAATGTCACTGGTCCCATACGGTCTAAGAAAGAAAAGAAAAAATAAGACACTAACGTTTATCAATTTGATCTCGATATATCTTCCTTTTTATTTTCGTTTTGTATCGCTGGGTAGTTTTTTTCGCTGGCGTTGATTAATCTTCATAGTTTTTCTTAAATAAAAATAAAAAACGTTTTGTTTAACCATGTATTTCATTTGGGAACATGAGTTAGTTTATTTCCTACCAAATAAAACCAATCATATACCTTTGATAAGAATTCTTGATAAATGTGATTTCAGAAAACAACTATTTTCAGACATCAAATTTAGTGTGTTGAATTGTTATATTATTGTTTGATTTTAAAGAATTTTTTTTTCCATCAGATGTTCAATATCCTCTGTGCTCTGATTGTATTTCAGTATTAAACGAAATGATTTGTTTTACCTGACTAAATTCATTTTTTATTCAATATATAGTCTCTATCAAAGTACGAAATGCATGATTTTAACAGGTAGAATGCAGTAACTCATTGTTTAGATATTCCGTATTTCCTACGAAATGATATATATTCGATAAAATTGTTTGAAATAGAAGAAAACGTTAAAGAAACTATTTTCATAACATTGTATATTTAAAAGAATAGATATAACATATAAATTAAAAGAAATACCGAAACATCATTTTTGTTAAAATGAAGGGACACGTCAGAAGGAACTGCTGACCCTTCCATATTACCTGTCAGGTTTTTTTTTATGGTGTTGAACTTCGTGTTTTGGCTATGATGTCATCTATTTCTAATCGACACATGGCTTTTTATCTCTCTCTGTCTTCTGTTATTACAAACACGATTTGAAAACAGACCTAATTGTGATCGGCTATAAATCTGAATAATCCAACATGCTTTAACAGAATTCACAGAATTCACTATATGGTTTACACTAAACGATACGCTTAAGGCTAAGCAATACGAAATATATGTTCAAACGAACACAAAATAACAATATATAAGATACGCAGATCCTGAAATAGTGGTCGACCGGGATGGATTGTGACAGCTAATGGAAAATAAGAGTAAATTGGATAGAGAAAAAAAATTAGCATTGAAACTGGCCGTCTACGGACCGTTCAAAGAGTTGTCAAAATGGTTCTCAACGTGCAAAGAACATGACACTCTCTCAATACGGGGCATTGGGTTTAACGTTTCCATACTGAGCGGACGTGAGTGCGAATTCATACATCCCATACAAACAAACAGACCCGACTTTGGCTTATGTTTTAGTGCAGGTCGGAAGAAGATCAATGTAGACCATACTTCTATTCCTCAGCTCCCCCCCCCCCCCCCCCCCCCCAATCCCTTTGATGTTAAACGAAAGGATGATAAATTAATTAAACACAAGAAAATATACTGAAGAGCGTTTTGGGCATCGTATATTGTATGGTTTATTGTACATCTTTTCGTTCAAAAACAATAATTTCACTTTAAAGATTATAAGAA
The DNA here is from genome assembly GCF_021869535.1 of Mytilus californianus. Lineage (NCBI taxonomy): Eukaryota > Metazoa > Mollusca > Bivalvia > Mytilida > Mytilidae > Mytilus > Mytilus californianus. The sequence continues at coordinate 25,331,292 of NW_026262582.1, read as the reverse complement.
TTCATTAAACTTGAAATGCCATAGGATTTTTTTTGTCTCCCTAGCTTTCTCTGCTTACATTAATGACCTTTGACTAAACGCCATCAAGGTACGACAGTTTACTGACACTACCAAAACTATATGGTATACTACCTGTTATAGAGTGATAGTGTGGCTTGCAAACAAAATGCGGAAATTAACAACAATCATCGACTTAATAAATAATAGCCACAACAATTTTCTTCAACGTGCTTGGTTATATCTTGCTGCCGTGCTCATCTTGGTCAAAAGAGGTTCTTTGTTAAAAAAGAAGTTGCTGCTTCACCTCTCAGTACAAATACAAATAAGCCTAGTAGGCTTGTCCCAGTCCTAAGTCAGGAGCCTGCATTTCAGTGGTTGTCATTTATAGCTGTATATCATATTTTGTTTGTTTGTTGTTTTGTATATTAATCAGTCCGTCAGTTTTTTATTTGAAATGTTTTACATTGTCCTGTCAGGGCCTTTTACAGCTTTCTATGCTGTAGGGATTTTGCTCATTTTTATAAGTCCTACGGTGACCTATAGTTGCAAACTTCTACGTCATTTGTATTGGTCTTTGGTGGAAAGTTGTCTCATTGGCAATCATACCACATTTTCTTATTTTCATATTGAATTCAGAATTAATGTTCCCATGTGCTTTAGGAGAGTTGGTAGATTCTGCTCCACATGTGAGACCCGTAGTTTTGCTCCTTTAAATATGTTGATAAGTTATATCAAGATAAGGTATCCCGCAATAGTTGATACGGTAAATGACTTTGATCTAACCCTAAACCATTACCAAACTATGTACATATTCTAAACATCACAAACGAAAGTCAATTTCAAAGGAATTTTTAAAGTGATTTCGTTTCAGCATTACTGATTTATAGTCTCTATTAGATCGATGTTTTTTTACCGACCAGTCCGACTATAAAAACAAAACAGCGCCCACATCGGGGAAGAAAGTTCGCAACCATATATTTGAATAAAATATATATTAGTAGAAATACGCAAGATTAAAGTTGTATTGTAAAGAAAAATAGATGGTACTTCAACGAGTAGAATAGGAAAAACGGGCTATCCGCAAGCTCCTGATACTAGGTTTATTTACCAATTAAAAGGTTTTCTAGATTTTGATACTTTCAAAGACCTATCACCAAAAGGGAATAGTAAAAATGCAAAATCTCATGGCATAAAGCTGACCTCGTGATTTCATTTATAATGTTGAAGTACGAACTAATATTTTCTTTTCCCAAAAATCACAATAAAATATTAAGGAAATACACCCAATACTTTATCACGAAAAATCTTTTAAGATTCCATTTTTACAACACCATATAAATTTTGTACTATCAAAATAGAAGTGGTAGCAACACCAACACAACCCCTGTTAGTGACTTCGTATAATTTACACACACAATATCATCAACTGATTTTGTTTACTTTCTTTGCATGAAATTAAACCTTTATCTTGAAAGAAACTTTTTTCGAACGTTAAAAGTTATATTCGAAAAAAAATCAAAAAGGAAGGATTAGGAATATGTATTTTCGTTTAAATGTAGTTTCAAAATAAACAAAGATCTATATACTGTTTCAATAGATTATATGACCATTACTAGTTGCCAATATTTATTATTGTATGTCTCCGATACTAGACAATGTCAGATCCAAATGAAAACATATAGATTTTTGTCGGGAGAGGTATAAGAACGGACGAGCACACATAAGCTTTATATTTTGTCGAGCAGTTGATTCTTTACAATCGATTTAATGAATTATAAATGTATGTATTTCGAACTGTAAATTATAATTTTTATTTGTTCTACCAGAACATTGATCATGTTGATAGAGGTCTTAGCATGGCTTAGAACCAATAATTCGGGTCCTGTCGAAGAAACTATAACACAGAAGTACATATATTACATACAATAGTTCCTGTTCACAGTTTGACTATGTAAAGAAGAAAAATATTTGGGAAATTTGATATCAAATGAAAGCTCAAGGACTTGGGATCACTGTAAAATCCTTATAGTCCTGCATATTGGTATCAAAATTGTGGGTTTGATGATAAAAGCACCAGATTTGGCATGGTAGTAGTGCCGGGTTTTTCGAACAATATTAGCTATAGAACCACTTGAAATTTCAATATGGCATTTTTTTTCCAAAATGGCTGCCATAAAATATAAAAATCAACAAATATCACTTACATAAGGTCAAAGATAAGGTCATATTTGGCATGGTAGTAGTACTGGGTGTTTCAAATATTATTAGTTATGGACCCGCCTTGAAATTTCAAGATGGTGGTTTTTTCCAAATTGCCGCCATAATATATCAAAATCAACAAATATTACTTATATAACCTCATATTTGGCATAGTGAAGTGATTGGTGCTTCAAACAATATTAGCTATGAACCCAACTTGAAATTTCAATATAGCGGCTTTTTCCAAGATGGCCGCCATAAAATAACAAAATCAACAAATATCCTTTATATAAGTTTCCAAAGTGTTTTGTTTACCTTCAGTAAAACTAGGTGTCCTATAATACCATACATATGCCACATGTTTATACTTAAGCCAAACATCAATGTTCGAATGTTTCCATTTTCGGGACCTATGAATTAAATTGTCTTGCAAGCAGCATCCATGTATCATGGAAACACTATCCCTAGAATATTGTATGAATTGCATATTGCAATTCAATAGAAGAAATAAATATCAACAAAACCTTGTCCCAGTTAACTTCATTTTCACCTTTTGGTGGCCATTTTGAAATTTACCGCCATTTTGAAAAAAAAAATGCAAAAGTCTAATATAACGTCATGACTTACTAGAAATGTCCGATTACATTTTATTTGCTTGTAAAAAATTAAGTTTAAATATCATTTGCTTTAATTTATACTTGGTTGTGAAATTTGGACTGATTGGCAGCCATCTTGAAAATGGTCGCCATGTTTCAGATTGGGTCCATAGCTTAATATATATCCACTGGTGTGCAAAAGTTCATGTTTTTATCATCAAACCCACAATTCTTCTAAATATATGCACGAATCATGTGAACTATCAAATGATTCTTTTGAATAAACAAAAAGTATATGAAATTAGAATAGAAAGGCATATTTTACCTGTTGCTCAGATCATATGTTTTAAACATACAGAAACCAGTGGATCGTACATGCAATTAAAAGTATGTTCAATTGTTCAGCACAAGCTAGGATAAGATATAGTTTTGATATGAAGCTTTTTAAAACTTAAGACAAATTAACTATGAATTATGGAAATTACAGAATTTTACATGGAAAGCCATCGTGGTATGAAATAGTGGTTTATTCCAAAATTTCGAGTCAACATAATGACATTTGGGATGATTCAAAATTATCTATGGTTAGCGAATATCCTGTGTTGTAAATCAACTCCAAATCCTTGGTTTTATCATAATACACTAAATGCTTGCAATGAAAGCGGTATTTTTTTAGTAAAACTGTAGATATGCCTTCCTCATAAGAGATATAGCTCAATTTTTGCTCTGTCATGCAAAGTAGACCTTAGATGGATTTCGTTATGTTTTATGTCTGTTTTGGACATATAGCTCTTCAACTATATCGGTTTTTATACATCTTTAGCTCAATTTTTACTCTGTCATGCAAAGTAGACCTTAGATGGATTTCGTTATGTTTTATGTCTGTTTTGGACATATAGATCTTCAACTATATCGGTTTTTATACATCTTTAGCTTTCAAATGTTTGGCTCTGAGCGTTCCTGATGAACGAAAATCCAGAAAATCGCATCGTACGCATGAAATTTTTAAAGTGTTGTTTAAAATTTTTAATTAGGGTTGACACTGGTTACTGTAATATTATCAACAAGTAGAAAATGACACTGCATTTACGGAATGCAGTTGAAGAGAACTTTAACATTGATTCCCGTAACTTAAAATCCTATCATGTAGGAAGTGTCATTTTTCATTAAATACTGAGAAAAACATATCAAGGAAATTTAACAGTAATTATCACTTTTAACATTTCAAATATAAAAACCAATGTCCAATCATTGCAAATACTAAAAGAAATATTAGACCTTCTGCGAACCACCAATAGTTAAGAAAAATGTCTTTAGTTTTACCTTCATCTAGATTCTTTGGAACGCAAGTGTTTTGCAATTCGATTTTGTTGCAAGAATTATCATCTACTGACAAAAGGTATTGTTTGGTAATGTGTTCTGACCAATATGGAAGAAATATTGAAGAAAGCTTCAGCTTTATAGACAAAGGAACGTCAAGATTGATATTTGCTGAAAAAGAACATTAGACACTACCATCTTATCGTTGTTGTGTGATAAAAATGGAAATGTAACAAAACGAAAGAATCTAGATACTGTGGATTCATTATTATTCATAGAGGTACCAATTTTCGTGGACTTCGTGGGAACAGATAAACCACGAATTTAGATGTTGAAAGAATTACACATTTTCTATAAGGTTGTATGCAGACATTGGGAAAACCACGAAATCAAATGTCTACGAAAATGCATGTTTTTTTAAATCCACGAAAAATGGTATCCACGAGAATAAATGAATCCACAGTATACATCAGCCATCAGAAAATAAGTTCTGTAAATAAACTCATCTTTTTATACCAGGATTAGACCCTTCACGCCAGACGAGCGTTTCGTCTACACTCTAACTACGAACAGAATAACAGGAGGTGGACGTTTACTACTGAAGACCTTTTCAATATGTTCTATTGAGGAAAACGACCTTGGAACTTAATAGATCTGAAAAATGTTCGTATAATACTTATGATTTATTTTGAAATATTATAAAAAAGCTAATCATTAACATTGAATTATATTACATACGTGTTCAGAATACTCCAGAAATGAATAATTACAGCTAAATAAAAACAACAACGAAAACGAAATTTGAATGGATAATATATATCGTGTACCAGTTTTCGAACAAATCTTATTTCATTAGGCGAGTAGAATATTAAAGCACTTGGTTCAACATGCCTTTCATTCACATCTGACTATTGCTGTTGTATTTTATTTATGTAAAGCTTTGACCTATTTTTGTCTAAATGCTTTATGAAACATATTGTGATGTTATCAATGAAATATATCTTTAATTTGGATAGATATGGATGGATGTAAAAGATGCCTATTGTACAAATCTTTTTTCATGGCTCCGCCCGGATTCACCAGTAGAACAGTATTTTCGATAGTAAAATTCCGGAAGTGGCAACTCTTTTACAATATTTGTTGAGCACTACAAATTCCTTCAGTTGTCTATTGATATATAAACATTTTCCTCCTAACCTAACGTTGACCTATATATATATTTTGTCTTTGTGTTTTTTTCTCATTTGCATGAAAGCTATATTCCTTACGTGTACTGATTTTCCTCTTTTTTCTTATCATTGAATATACAAACTTAACAGTTGTAATGTTAAGAACCAGTATTGAGCAGGAAATGTGTAGAGAATTACAACTGGAAAGAGCTGGTAGATGTATGATCTTCATATATCTATCACACCATGTATCATAGTTTACTGGGGACACAACATTTTTTAGTGTTTTCATTGCTCTTTAACTTTGTATAGTAATTCAGCCTTCAAACTCTATTAACCGTATGCCACTGATGAGTCTTATGTAGGCAAAACACATGTCTTGAGGAACAAATTGTAAGCTTAGTATATTTAAAGAAGTATTACAACCATTAGATCGATGCCACTGCTAGTCGAATTTTCGTCACCTAGAATATCATAGTGGAGTGACATTAACCATAGATTTTCATTTTTAATGCATCCACCTAAGAAAAATCTATTTCATAACCATTTGAAAGCATATCATTTGAACCAAATGTTTTGCCCAGTTGTAAACTATTCGTACACAGCTGTTTTTGTTTATTCTTATTTTTCATGATTCCAGCATTATTGCATATACTGTCTTCTGCATAATAAAATGACATACGAAAATAAAGAAAATATTAAGAAGAGATTAACAATTACTTTTTTTGAAAGTGAAAATGATAAATATGAGAGAAATACCAAATAAATGTAAATGTTAGAAAGAAGCCACTAAAACTTTCTCAAAAGCAAAAGTAAAATCGCTTTGTTCAGATTGTAATGTTTTACATTTTATAATTGTTTTTCGTGAACTACAATAGGGATCAAAATTAATTCTTATATAATCAACGTAAAGTATGTATAAATATTAAAACAAATGTAAAAAATTGAACAACTTTACTTATTTCAAAGTTTATAGATAAAAGAAAGGACATAAACACGGAAAGAGTAAACACAGACGGGCATAGGCACAAGATGATTCCTATATTTCCGATGAACACACACTTACACATACATCCATTTAAACATATCTTGCATCTGAGTTTTAAAAAACCATCGTGATTTCATTAATTTCTGCACTTGGAACAAGCTGGTTATCTTTTCATTAATTGAAAAAAGGAAGAAGACACTGAGAGGTCAATCTGAACACTTGAGCCAAACGAGACTCATTTAACAACTACAGTCCGTGTAACGTAAAAGTTAACAATACGAACGATGCCCGAATCATGTACGGACGATGCCCGAACGATGTACGTACGATTCCCGAACGGTGTACGAATGCAAACGAAACGCTAACCGAACGTTGTACGAACGCTGAACGAATGATGTACGAACGAAACCATGTACCATAAACCATACTATAAACGATAACATAAGCTCCCTTTTATCGTACATCGTATGGTATTGCGTCAATCTTTTCGTTTAGCGTATATCGTATCGGTTAGCGTACATCGTTTCGTTTAGCGTATATCGTATCGTTTAGCGTACATCGTTTCGTTTAGCGTATATCGTATCGTTTAGCGTACATCGTTTCTTGGCGTACATAGTTTCGTTTAGCGTATATGGTTTTTTAAAATATATAAAACATGAATTGTGTTCTGTTAAATCTTTTTATATAGGTTATCATAGGCGTAACATTTAGATTGGATGCATATTTCAGTTTTTAATTAATCATTTAATAAATTATAACTTAATCTGACTCGATGTTGATCCAAAATTATTTACATAAACAGTTTGAAAAATAAACACTGAAATAAATTTAAACAAATTAAAAGATATGATAGCCGTGGAAATACATACTTGGTGAATGTGCGAGTAAACTGCAGTCTGCAGGGTTTTCAGTCAACATTTTTTGAAAATAGTCTAAGGTATTAACATTCTTTTGACCTAAATGAACAATGTATTTTAGATGGAATTCGGAATTAATCTAATGTTCTTACAAAGTATATTCGGGGTCTTAAGGTTTGCCTTTTGTTTAAAAAGTTTGTTAATCATATTTATATATTCTCTTTTATCGCATGTATTTAAACATCGTCTGAATAACAGTTTCATCTACATATCGTAATCAAACTTTTTTTTTAGATTATAGATATATTTTTATTCATCTATCAAATCAGTCGAACAAAATCAAATATATGAGAAATTTCAAATAAAAATAATTACCCGTTATGTGCCTCATCAACAGCAAACATAAATCCTTACCAATGTACAAACGATAGTGTATTATTTTTACTACAAATGCACTTGATTTTAAACAATAATCAAAAAAGAGCGCGTACGGCAAATGAAAAATTTCGAATTCTTAAGTGAAATTATAATTGAGCGTCTTCATTTTTGAATTTTCTAACAACAAAAACTAGACCGTTTCCCTGTATTCTTAAATTTTCTAAGACCATTGTCCTCTATTTTTTATTTTGCCCGTTATACTCTATTCTTATTTTATATTTTTTTTTTGCTTTATTTTCCTGTATCTATATCCCCTTTATTCGGAGCAACCCTAAATATACATATGCTACACAGGGTCTAAAGGTCATCGCTTGTGCCGTGATACACATGTTTGCATAACAAAGGATGTCCTTGTTCATATTTATAACATTTTAAATGTCCTCCTAATAATACATCTAATAGTTGCCACTGGACGTTAAACAGCTAACTATAAATTTATCCGTCATATTCTTAGTTTTGTTATAATGTGTAAATCAAACAACATAATGAAATACTTGCAGATTTTCACTGCCGAAATAATGGGAAATAATTGCACAAAACCACTCAATTACATCCCTACGCCACAAAGTCTAGCTTTTTCACATGTAAATAAATTACTATCATTAATCTATTTCAAAATAATTTCAAATGATTTTAAATCAAACGGTCGTTTTACTAATTTGCCAAAAACAAAAAACAAACAGTTATTTTCATTTCTTTTTTTAAACAGATCGATTGTTTTTCAATGGTCGGTGCCTGACAGCATTTATAAAATCTTTTTCCATTTTTGCCAGTAAGAAAACTACATAGAACAGGAAAAATCAGTGTCTTAGAAATACTTCCGGCTCAGTTTTCTAATTTCTTTTGAAATGTGGTTTAATGCAAAAATGTAAGTCCTGAATACTGCATTTGTACCCACCAAGCATTTGGGATTAAAAACAAATCTATGGTAGTCTCTTTTACTTTACTTTGCATACAGTAAAGATAAGAAATAAACAAATACGTCTCCGAAGTATGTTGCTATTGTCACGGACACGCTGGGGTATGTTGCGGCCACTAGGCGCCTCTTCGAAGTTCGGGCGTACACTAAAATAAAATGCCTAGCTACGCCACCTTAGGTGTCTGTATCAATTTAGACTTCATCTTTCGTTTAAATATATTCATATTTCTGGACGTACGTATGTCGGGGTTTAGGCTATTCCATTCAATAGTAGTAGATCGAGAAAAAAAAAGGATTTTCTGGTTAAATCTATCTATAACTGGGTATCACATAATTGTTAAGCAAATTATAATTAGACATTTGACCAAAAAGTGCCAGTAAATCGTAGAGGCAGTCCCATTATATAAAGAATAGAACATTGTGAGCTTTCTGTACTTTCTTCTGTCCACTAGCAAATTTCAGCCTGTTTCACTTAAAATATATAACTTCCCGACAAGCAAACACGGGCAACCCAGTTACTAATATTCCTGCTTCTAACTAAACATGTTCTAAATTGTCGGAATCTTGTTAAGTAAAACCATAGCATAGCATTTGTCTTGTAAGGGTTAAAATCAATAAGCCAATCTTAAGACCATGCTAAGATTTGTTCTAAATCGCTATTTAAGACATCCTCTATTGTGTAAGGACTATTACTTTAAAAAGAAAGGGATGTTTCATCAGCACACAATCGAGTTAGTCTTATCAAATTACAAGCTATGTCATATACATGAATAAGGAATAGTAGGGGACCCAATACAGAGCCTTGCGGAACTCCTGCATTAGTATTCTCAAAAGGTGAAACGCTTTTTTTTCTATTTGAAATATAACTAATTAAGTGAATAAGATGTTGCGCACGGTATTGGTGTCTCTTTGGAAATATACGATAGATGGCGGGTTATTCAAATTGAAGCTCTTTTCCTATACAATAAATATCCATGTTCTGCATATCATTCGAAAGGAAATAAACCAAAGAAATCAATAACATAGATGAGTTTTTGCTTTGTGCATTATGTAATGAAAAACTCTGCTCATTTCGATGCCTATAACGTCATTTTAAGGGTGTCCCGCTGTTACAATTTTGTGCGCGTCTTTGAAATCCCAGTGCGGATTAAATAGTAAGTAGAATGTTATATAATTTTACAACTGTATTGTATACCTATAACGTAAAATGGGGTTTTAGACGTTTTTTACTGTTAGAGGAGGAAGATCGTCAGAAGAGTTTAGAGATGGAAAAGAAAAATTGTCCAAATTAGCTACTCAAGCCGTACACAAACTTTCTGCCTTCACTTTATATAAGATTTAACGGTTAAAAATGGATTTTAATAATATCAGAAAATATATACATGTCCTAAAGAAGCTCTCTGAAGTCATCATTATGTAACTGCGGTGTTACTTTAAAAACATCGTCAGTTTTCCCGTGTCCAATAAAATGTCCTGATGGACAAAATAATTCAAAGTATGATTCGGAGGCTTTTTATTAAACGAAATTCTACTATAGATCTCAAATTTTTCACACCTGTTAACTGATATGGATGGAAAAAACATTCAATTTTATGGAACGCCATGACTGCCTTATGTTGATGATTATCATTATATGCAGTGGTCACAGCATAATATGCAGCCGCGACAGCATTATATGCAGTCGTCACAACATTATATGCAGTGGTTACATTATATGCAGTGGTCACAACATTATATGCAGTCGTGACAACATTATATGCAGTCGTGACAACATTATATGCAGTCGTGACAACATTATATGCAGTTGTCGGAACATTATATGCAGTTGTTAAAACATTATATGGGGTGGTCACAACATTATATGCAGTGGTTACAACATTATATGCAGTCGTGACAACATTATATGCAGTTGTCGGAACATTATATGCAGTGGTTAAAACATTATATGCGGTGGTCACAACATTATAAGTGTTTTGTTGATGAAGGTGATGATCAGTGATGGTGATGATGATGATTGATGTATGTGATGGTGGTGGTTCTGATTCAGTAAACTTCGTAACTTTTTTATCGGGAATTGCCGTTTCCAGTCATAATTGATAATGCCCCGCAAACAAAATGAAACAGTTATTGCCTTTAAGTCATGTAATTTAGGCAATTCGATTGAAACTTTATCGGAGAAAAAATAACGCCTGCTATTGTCTGCAAATTGGACAAACATTATTTTATCCATTTAGGGGTAGTTCATTCAGAAGAAATGGTGAAACTAAGAGTTGAATGCATTAATTATAGTTCTATTTATCTTAAGAAATACGCACGGCATAATGTGAATGGCATTTGTATACTATATGTCTCGAGTTCATTTCATATTGAACAACCAAAAGTTATAAGCCACTTAAAGTCTTTAGTCAATATTCAGTGCCATATTTCATATATATGTAAGACTCAGATCGACGTCCACCGGGAACCTATGATCGAGGTCCCACGGTTCCTCAAATGAAATCATGTGGTGCCATGACTGCACATCAAGACTATTACTGGAAGTCTCCTCTTTTCGATGTCTTATATGATTTCATCATTTGTTCCAACTTTGATCTCTTTTTTTTTGTCTTTTCTCTGAAGTGATCGTTTTGTTTTCGTATAATACTGTCCAAATATACATTTTTTTTAAATATTTTATGCATATCACAATGGCTTATGTAAAGGAACAACAAAATCCCGTCGCAAAGAATAAACTAAAACAAATAAAAAAAAAAACGAACATGGATAAATGACAACCGGTTAACCACCGCCAGCAGATTCTGCACTCGGACAGAAATAGTTTGCGTACATGAAACACGTCGATCCACTCAATCTACGTACGATGTCTCATTCCTTTCATATTCATATGAATAAGGGAGATATGGATAAGCTTTAATGAGGCAGCAATCCAACACAGAGATAACCGTACAACACTGGAGTCATGCTGTCGGCAACAATAGACAGCTGTCTATTCACTACAATGTATATATAAAACTCTGGCATTTTTTACGTCTTTTGATCTTATTTCAATGATCAGTATCATCATATTCACAAATTAATATGTTTATACTTTAAGTATTTAAAACATATATAATTGTGCATTTCTGATCATTTAACCCCAAATAAACATCTTCAAATAACTCGGGACTGCAATTTATATATATCATGACCCAGTATTTTTAAAGGAGAACCAAATATCTGTCAGAAGTAAACTATGTATTGCATTTTAGAAATAAATTAATCTATGTAGGTCAGCGATGTCATTCGAAATAGAATTTTACTAAAACATTCAAGATTCGCAATATTGTTTTAATGAAAATCTTTTTAAGTATATAATTCGGACTATGCAATATATAAAAATCCAATAAGTTTCGACAATTTTACGATTTTTACCCCGTGAGTGAAACATATACAGGAGAAAGAAGCCCCACAGAAACAAGCAAGATCCACCATCAAAAGTAACGAAAAATATTCAGATATGAAATTTTCAACTTCTGACAAGGATCCTAACATGGGATATGGAAAACATTTTGTTAGCAAAAATAACTGAAATCTCCAGACTATAGCAACAAGACAAGCTTGTATGTGAAAAGAATTAGAACACCAATAACAACAACGAGAAGAATTCATAGTATATATAAAACAATAGTTTGATAAGAACTTTTGTTTGAGCTGCAGATAGAAAATCAGAAACGATCTAAGATGTCCAATGACATGTCCCCATAGCCTCAATTTGACGTTCGCGTTATAATAACGCTAAACTGTATATGACTTTTATTGCATATTTGGCATAAAATAATTTCATGAAATGGTCTGATCTATATAAGATAAATTTCTCGTCTAATATGCATCAATATATAGATCCGCATTGTATCAAGGATTTAAGATGTCGAAATATTTAACTCGGATACTGCATAAAGACAATGATCCGCAGTCAACCGTTTACATATGATCACACTCTCACTTTTAGAAAGGCAAGCTACATTGAAAATGAAAATGCGATCAATCTTAATTATCCCTCTAAGCCAGATTATAAACGATTCTAAATCAAGCTGTACACCAAATCCCTAATGCCTAGCGTTGCTATTAAAAGAATCGAAGCTAAACTCATGAATAAAATATCTCACAAAAAAATCTTATGAGAAAAAGTGCTCCTTAGTCACGAACATTTCAGTATAACCTGCAATCATTTTTTTGTGTCAGCGACTCATCTAACAAAAAAAAGGTATATCACGAATTTCAGTATAGCTTACGATAATCTTTTTTAATCTACTGTGAGTAGAACACTCGCTAGTCATATGTATGAAAAAGAAAGTTATAATTTATTACATCTAGAAGTAGTAAGGCAGAATGGAGTTTATTTTCTAGAATCTCCAACAGAATTGCCTGTTACATAGGCATGCGATGAGACTAGTATATTAAGATTGAAACTTTTCTTTTACATTTATTTGAGAGAGAGAGAGTAAAGTTGTCCGACAAATATGATGGATTGCACACAAACATGTAGCAGGCTCCAGTATATTAATTTACAGACACTCCCAACCCGTTCGAAAAAAATTCCCTCATTTAATGGACCCCACATCTTCCAAAATTTCTTCATTTCCTTATTTTTCAAAGCGTATACTTTGCGTGAAGTTTATTTTTTTTATATGAATATCCAACTTATAAAAAAAGGAAGAGAGAATTCAAATTCTAATAAATAGACTACATTGAAAACTGTCTTAAGAGACCACTAAAGGGAGAGCAAAATTGTGGTTTCATATGACTGGTGGTCTTTTACATGTTCAATCTATATGAAATGCACTACATAGGGACCTACAATTAATGGTCTTATAACACAGTTTTTTGCTGAATACAGGTGGTTTCTTCGGCAGGTTTGATTGTAGAGATAACAAATTGACATACCATTTTTCTCTTCTTTATCATTAAATCAACCTCAAAAAGCCTGCAGTGTGGCTCGGTGGTTACCTCAAGCACTCCGGCTTCCTCATCCAATAAAACCGCCACGAAATAGCCAATAGTGACGAATGTGGCGTTAGACACCAAATAAATAAACCAATCAATCTACTGCGTGCAAATTTTCAATTTTTGAATACAGTAGATTTTTTTTTTATTTTCGCAGAACTCAACATGGCGTGAATATTGATTTTTATACTTGTAAAACAATGTAAAAACAAAACCAAAACCATTGAAATCGAAAAATTATCCATTTGGAAATGATTTTAAAAAAAATGTCAAAGAAGATCTAGTGTAAACCGATACTCAGTAATATCTTGACTAGAAATGGAAGCGCTAAACCAAAAATAATTTATAGTATGAAAAGTGCATGAAATGCATTCCTGATCCATATTTGTTCATTTCAGAAAACATTGATCCATGTGTATATATAGCAGTTACTTAAAAATACACATCTGGTCACTTAAAATTAATTATATATTTAAAAATCAGATTTCGGCCTACTGTTAATCTGTGAGGTAGATATTGGTCTATATAAAAAGAGTTTTCCATACTTTGCCAAATTCTATAATTTGAAACATATAATAAAAAAGTATGGATCGCCGTCCCTTCTTTTAAGCTTTTGTTTGTGAAAAAAATATTTCAGATGAACACATGTTTTCCGAAAGCAAAAAACAATACGAAATCATCGTCCTCGTTTTCTTAATAAATCACAGAATAGATCAATTTATTGTAATTATTAAAAGAAGAAGATGTGGCCGTATGATTGCCAACGAGACAAACTTTCATCAAAGACCAGATGACAAAGACGTTAACAATGAGCAAAACCCTATCCTCATAGTTAGCTATAAAAAGCCCCGAAATGACAAATATAAAACAATTCAAACGAGAAAACTAACGGCCTGATTTACTGTACAAAATGTGTAAATTCCTTCATAAAATGATTTTTTCTTAATTATTTGCCCGATAAAACAATCCTGATTTAGAAATTGTAATCAATGAAAACATTTTCTTTTAAACAAAAATTAGACCCCCGACCATCCATGAAATATTGAAAGTTGACAATGGCATCATCATAAGAGCACGTATTTCTTTTTCAAACTTAATGCACATTAAAAAAAAATGCAATTTTTAACACTTTCCATAAAATCGTAATTGATATTAAGATTGTTGACTTATTCGAGTATTAACTGATAAAATAAATACTATGGATTATAATACTAGTATATAAGCCACTTTTTATTAAAAAATAAATAAAACGTACTTCTTAAATAACAACAATTTCACTAGCCAAGATTGGAGACGTCTTCTGGCAAGGAGAACATTGCTAAATTTTAAGAAAGAGAAGAAACTGATAATACACAAATAGTAAAAAGAAAATTAAGAAAAGAAGACATGAAAGGTTATAAGCAAAGACAGTCAATGTGATATGTTGGAAGCACGCTCGTCCTTAGATGTACATGTAGCCTCAGATTTTCCGGCATTTGTTTCACTCATAGTGTCAAACTTAGTTTTAAGGATTCAAAACATTTTGAATGTTGAAAAATAAAAGACGCTTAATAATATACAAAACAGATTTTAAATCATATTACAAGACATCAAATTGTTATTCAGTGCTACATATTATTGTTGGAGACAATTTATCGCAAAATTAAAAAAATTGCATGTGTGAAATTTTGTTTTAATTCTATGAAATTTTGCATTTATTAATGCTAGGCCCAGCTTAAAAAAATGAAAGCATATAAAGAAGCAACTTAGAAAATCTCGGCAAAATGAATACTTGTTGGAAGAATGTAAATTCTACGGTCTTTTTAAGCGGCATTTTCACATAAGTAGGTTGTAAGCTTTAACGTTTGAAACTTTCTTTCGAAGAACGTCAAAAGCGTATAGTTTTATTGGGAACGTGCGTAACGTCTAAATACATTTTTAAATACAATTCTTTCAAATACTTTGCCCACTGCTGATAATAATGAGATAGATCTATAATTGAAAATCAGTGATTTGTCTCAGGTTTTGAAAATATATATAAATGCTCCAAGTCAACACATTTTCAAGATTTTGTGAAAATACGATGGTAATGTGCATTTGTTTTTTATCATAAAACACAAATAAATGTACACTCATTGTCAGATCAAAATATCTTAAATACCCCAGTCCAGAGATACCATGTTTATCCTACTGAATATACCATATCGATAATTTTACATTATTCGTACTTGTTACGTAATAAGATCTGTGTCCAGGTAAAGAAAACAGCAAGTGGTGTATATTCTAAAGTGTTTAGCGACTTCCATTATACAGAGAGAAAATTTATTTTATTCAAGTGTCACATACTTGTCTACCAAGTTATATACAAATTATATAAATTTGTAATATACATTTCACAATAATAAAATAAGACAAATACCCAGACTAGATAGGCTTATGAGACACTAGACATCTGACGACGACATTTAGCTTAGGACCATTTTGTTTTCACAAGGAAAAACACCAATTTAAAAATTATATATATAACATTCTGTTAAAAAATCATATTAAAGGTAAATTGACGGTATAAAAAGGTAAAAGCATAACATCCTCGCAATTTCTTGTTCAGAGCCAGGGACACAGATGTCCAAATGAATAAGAATACACTAAATGCTTAAACAATATATAGTACAATGGACACCAATCACATTTTGATAGTGTACTAAGAGGTTTTCTCGTGTATTTTCTATATTCTAGAGACTTCAACATCCCACCAAAAATACAAAAATTAAAGTCCTAAGTTTTATAAATTAAATGTCATTTTTGTAAATATTATTTGCGAGGCTGCATGCACATTGTT
Organism: Mytilus californianus; assembly: GCF_021869535.1. Taxonomy (NCBI): domain Eukaryota; kingdom Metazoa; phylum Mollusca; class Bivalvia; order Mytilida; family Mytilidae; genus Mytilus; species Mytilus californianus. Next base: position 25,315,005 of record NW_026262582.1, on the reverse strand, counting down.
TTCGTATATTTCTTTTCCGCCATGCATAAGTTTAATGATTACTGTGACTTCTATATATATTATAATATAGTGTGTTACGTAGATCGATTTTTCAACTTTATTCTAAAAATTATTAACCGACACGGAGCGATAGCACGGAAACTGAAAAATGCTTCGGAAAGCGGATTGTTTGCTAATCATTTTGAAAAAAAAAACGTGAATTATTTTGATATCCTAATGATAATGTGTCTTTTTGACAGCACTATATTTTGTTGATTATTCAATATATTTATATGGTACCTGGCATTTATATACATATACATGCATAATAATAATCCCTTGAATATATTTTAGTTGATTGATTGATTGTTGGTTGTTTAATGTCCAGTGTAAACTATTTCATACATTTCTATGAAGAAAGAGTTTCTCATTCCTAGGAAGATTTTATTATATTTTGTGCACAATGTAATTTAAAGTACTAACTCCGTGTTTCAAAGTCAAACAAGATAATTATTATTCTTCTTCATATTTCTTAAAAAAAAATTGAATATCCATATAATTCAAATCTGGTTTGGATTTGTTTTGTGCTCAATGGAATTTACTACGACAAATTCAATTTTATTGGTAATTTTGGGATCAAATGTGATGAGGTTTATATTTAGGTATGTGCAAAACAGGGAAACAATAAACTGGTAAGTTGGAGACCATTCAGACTTCGTTTAGATGAGACACGTCTTCAAAATCAATACAGTTTAAAATTTTGGGGAGTTGAAAATTGAAAAGTGAAACTTTTTTTTTATTGTTTACTTTGCACTAAGCATTTATATACAAACCTCTTCTATTAATCTTCCTCTGAGCAAAACTCAGTTTGTTTTAAATCGATTTAAACGTACATTAAACAGAACTTAAACAGTAGGAGATCATGGTGGGTTTAACGACAATAAGACAGCAATCAAACAACAAAAAACACACAGGGACATCGAGTGGGCAACATATATAGTGTTTACCAATAGAAAGGTGTATACACAACATGCCAATTTCTAAATCGTCCCGAATTTCCATATATCATTGTGAATAAGTTTATTCAGAAAAAATAGAATACATGTATTACATGTCTTTGATTTAACAGAAACAATGATAAAAGATATGGCATTAAAACGCGATTCTCCATATTAGCAATTGAGGAGAAAGCCTGAATATGAAAAGTTAAACAATTTAAAGGTTATACAAATTTTAAAGTTTTACTCCTAAGAGGTATATTTTCCCCCTTCTTTTACCCTACAAGAAAACTTTCCTTGGAGCCGTTGATTAACTATCTGCCGAATTTTTCCAAAACGCTCATGTATAATATTATTATGCCGTCATGTGTTTAAACAGTTATTGGCCAATCAAATCGGTACATATGCCAGTAAATAAATATTAAATAATTATATAAATAACGCTTCAAAATGATACAATTATATTATCATTCTAAAAATATTATACATGACCAACAAAAATAAAATATATTAAATGACTGAAGCAATTTTATAATACTGAAGGATAAACCCTTATTGTTAAAATATTGCCGAAAACTATACGACATTGATTAGCAATTATGACAAACCAATAAAACATTTGTTGTTTGAGATTATTCATGGTTGACTAGTTGTATAACCGGTGGCACGTGTCCTAATTATTAAAACAAGGGACAGAAAAGTATTAAACAGAAATAACCGTTTTTTTTTAAACCATATTTTCAAAATTCACTGCATGATTTAAACAGCTTAAAAGTGTTTCATTTATTTTATCTTTGTGCGTATACGATGAAGTGTCCTGAGGGGCTCTCTTACAAAACAATATTACTACAAAAATTGATAGCAAGTTATACTTTAATGTTCATGAATTACGAGTATTTTTCTCATTAGATTTCTTGTGAAATTGATCGATGAGCGGCTTTTTACAAATACCGAAAAAGATATATGGCGTAAACGTCAATGGACAAGCAACCCAACGAGAAAAATAAAAATTAAGAGGCATCTATAACTAGTTTAGAGCTAGAGAAATCATTCAATGCCATGTGATTGTATTTAGGTTAAAAATTTATGCGTTTTTCGATTTATGAAGAGGTCAATTAGAAAAAAAATAAGTAATTGACGCCAAAAAAAAGAATACAAAAATAAGATACATGAAATAAAGTAATAACATAAGTTTACAAATGAACTTATTATTATCATTTTTTTTTAATTGTAATTGTAATTTTATTTTTATTTATATTTAATGTTACCCGAAATGGAGTCCTCCTAAAAGATAAAATTCACTTGAATGGGTATTTCTGGTTTAAATATCACACGTACTATCTACAATATACGGAAATGACGTCACGGCTGCGTATTGTAAAGTTACTGAAGGAAGATTATCCCCGGGCGACAAAATTACCGGTTTGTCAGAAAATTAGGGTGTAATTTGCGCCAACTACCATTTAGAAAAGATTTGAATCGCGCCCATCTCTTCTTTTCTTATAGTATGAATTGCGCCAATAATGGAACTTAATTGTGCCATATTTACCGCTAAACGATTAACCTATTTACATGTAAAATAAGAATACTCACTTGAAAGGATGTCTAAATTTGTTTTAAAAAAGATAGAGTCTGATAGAGGGTCTGAAACCTGTCGTGGTTGTGAAGATTATAAATTCCGCCAGGCTTTTATAGAGAAAAATGGAGAAATTATATGGGAATATAATGCGCACTGTTAAATCATGCTTTGCAAGGCTATTTACAGATGACTCGTGTACAATCATTTTGAATGGTGAATAAGATCACATACATGAATTCAGCGCTCAGAAACTAGCCCGTAAATATGAGGAGGGAATTCAGTCATTAATTAAATATGAAAACGGTGTGTAGAAATACCGCAAAGGACTGAGCACAAAGTTTTTGCACTAAGGACACTAAAACGATGTTTTAAGACCACAAAGAACATGGATATAAGAAGATATAAGTAAACTCATAAATATAAAGTTTGGTGTCAATCAATATTATTATTTTGAAGTTAAATGACTTTTAAGCAGCGCGTGCCACAAAATAAATACGACAGTAACAAACAAACGAAAATAATCAGAGAAAATTGAAATACCATAAACATGTTTAATCAGTTTACAAGTGGATCCAAAACGGGTCAAGGTTAAACGAACATGAATTTCTATCGATTACACAGATGACAATCAACGGAGTGTGGCGCGTGTCGATAAAACATTAACTAACTTTACAATTACTAAAGATATGATTATCAAATTAAAAAAAATGTACTTTTAGAAAGTGTCCTTCTATATGCCATGTTCTTTGTGTCAATTCTATCATTCCGTCAGGTCCTTAGTGCAAATTTTTGTCCTTAGTGCAATAAGAACAAAAAATTGCAGATAAGTCTATAACATTTGCGCAATTAAATGCTTGTTTTTTTGGCGCAATAGAATGCTGCAGTTTTCAAAATAAAGTGACGCAAAAGAAGAATTGGCGTAATAAAATTGTGGCGCAAATTAATTCTTTTTTTTACAGCGCAAATGGATATCGGCCTTCAAAACACCGTTTGTACACTAACATTTATCTTTTACGCTGTCTAGCCTGAAAATAAAAGTTTTGGCAATTTGTGTAGGATTTTAATTTTAGAATGTAATGAACAAGTACGAAGGTCGTTAAAAACCTTAAGTGAATCGGAAAATGAGCTATGCACGATTAAAGGAAATAGTTTGATGCGTCGATATGAAATTTCACAGAGGCATGTAATATTTGTAAAATTTGGAGAGAGAGAGAGAGAGAGAGAGACAGAGAGAGAGAGAGAGAGAGAGACAGAGAGAGAGAGAGAGAGAGACTAATAAATTTCGCGGTATTTGGTCTCATGTTACAACAAATGTACTCATGTCAAAATGTGATGGAAGGAACAACAAATGGAAGTTTTTAACGACCTTGACTGGCTATACAGCCCTTGTATGGTCGGCCCTGGCTTGCGCCTTTTATATTTTAAATAATTTAATTTTTACCATATGGTAATTGATATAATTTAGAATGACAAAAAAAAATTAATAAAAAATAATATAGAGTAAAATTTTGAATAACTAAATAAATAAATAAATTGACGAATAAGTTAATAAATAAAGAAAAGAAAAGAATATAAAAATAAATAAAATAAAATAATATAAAAATGAAATTTTTATATTAAACATAAAAAAAAAAAAAAAAAAAAAATATATATACGTAAAAATAAATAATTAATAAACACGGAGCCACCAGAAGTAGGAAAAGGAGGAAAGCTAGGCCAAGCAAACAGCAGTGAACGGCAACAACGTTGTCCTGGTACACCAGCAGCCATGTAAAGAGCGGAAAATTTTGATATGCCAAATTGTGTATGTGAATTTATTTGCCAGATATTTTGTATAAACCGAAAGATGCCTAAATTTGTGTATGCGAGTTTTGCAAAAATAATTAGTAAGATGTTTTGTATGTACTATAAAAAAAAGAGAATTAAGTACAATAAAAATAAAATAAATAAAAAACCAAAGGGTGTATGTATAATTTTGACTGCTTTGTGCTAGTGCTACTTATATTGAGACTTTATAGTGCTAGTACACTGGAACGCTGCCCGCAGGAAGACAGCGCCCCACGCTAATTAAAACTGGTTTGCGCAAACCAGATCTTGCAAAGTACCATTTTTTAAGTATTAGATTTGACTTGCAGCTTAATGATATGGAAAATTTATATAAGGACCAAAAGTAGACACAAAAATAATTTGGATGCCGCGAATTTGGAAAAAAAGCCAAATGTTATCGTGAGTTACTGTTTAGTTAGCATAATTTCAATAGTTTAATTTACTTAGCACTACATATATTTTAACTAATTTTAAATATGTTTAATTATTTCAAACATTTTTTTTAGATTATAAATTTATTTCGATTTTAATTCGTCTTGAAAAGCTTGCTGTACTGCCGGTTACGGCCTGACTCCATTTCCGAGTCACTGACCCGGATAACTCTTGCAGTGCAGTTGGTCTTCTTACCGATGTGTTGTTAAGCCGTCTTGAAGAGCCTGCTGTACTGCCGGTTACGGCCTGACTCCATTTCTGAGTCACTGACCCGGATAACTCTTGCAGTGCAGTTGGTTTTCTTACCGATGTGTTGTTAAGCCGTCTTGAAGAGCTTGCTGTACTGCCGGTTACGGCCTGACTCCATTTCTGAGTCACTGACCCGGATAACTCTTGCAGTGTAGTTGGTCTTCTTACCGATGTGTTGTTAAGCCGTCTTAAAGAGCCTGCTGTACTGCCGGTTACAGCCTGACTCCATTTCTGAGTCACTGACCCGGATAACTCTAGCAGTGTAATTGGTATTCTTAACGATCCTTTCTTTAGTACGTCCTGTTATTGTTGTAAAAATTGTTTTATTACTGCCGGTTACGGCCTGACTCCATTTTGAGTCACTGACCCGGATAACTCTAGCAGTGTATTTTATTTATTTTATTTATATTACTTTTATTTTTTTTAATACTTATATAAATTTATGGTAATCAATTTCTGTTAAATATTGAACCAAGCACGACCAGACATATTGTTGTTTATCTTTAGGAGGATCTAGCAATATTTTGGTATTAACATTTTGTATTTGAACCTTATCCAAGTTTGATTGTAAATTTTGTCTGGCTTGTGAGTGATTAATACAGTTAACTAGTACGTGTTCTATATCCTCTTTAATGCCGCATGTATTGCATATTGGAGGTACATTGCGGATGTACTGGCCTAGCTGACCAGGTAATAAAGTAGTACCCAATCTAAGTCTAGTTATTGTTTTTGCATGATATTGATTACCTTGATAAAAAGTGGGTTTTTTATTTACTGTATTGATGGAAGGAAATGTTTCCCCCTCGTTTTATATAGCAGGATATTCCATAGTGTAATGATATTAGTTGCAGATTTTTTTTTCTATCGGTAAGAAATGGTATACAGTTCCAAATCTACATTAAGTTATAGTACATTCAAAGTAAGTTTATTACATTGCTAAACGTTTCTCAATCAAGATAAAACGTTTACAACCAATACTATTTTTACGACTAAATTTTTTTTATGTAAAATAGATAGTTCACGTTCCATTGAACTAAGGGTATTGTTTAGGTTAGTTTTTTTTTAACATTTTATAAGATCAAATTTGAAATGTAATTAACACAATGATTCAATATTACAAAAAGACATCAAGAATTCCGCAATTTGTATAAAACAAAAAATATAATAATTAAGATAACTTATTTGCTTTAATTAATAAGTGAAATGTCTCCAATCCAATCTTTCCAGTCTAATTTAGTCCAAAGGGTGACAAGGGGATATAAATATGGTCACTACAAGTCTTCTTTCGGCTGGCAGTAAAAAAAAACTTGCCAAAGTGGGGCATCCGTTTGGTTGTTTGGGATATACAAGTACGCAACCAACTATAAATCAATCCAATCTAATAACTGTTTTTTTCCCGCTTTTTTTATGTTAAATTATTTTAACTCAAAATAATAATTGAAATAACTTTCTGAAATAAAACATATATCATACGCCTAACAAAACGATATACCATACGATAAATGAAACGCTAAACCATACGATAAACGAAACGCTAAACGCTAAACGCTAAACCAGACGATAAACGAAACGCTAAACGCTAAACCATACGATAAACGAAACGCTGAACGCTAAACCATACCATGTTACATACGACAAATAAAACGCTTAACGATACCATGAACCATACGATATACAAAACCCTAAACGATGACATTTACCATACGATGAACGAACGATGAACGAACGCTGACCGAACGTTGTACGAACGCTATACGAATGATGTACGAACGATGACCGAACTCTATACGAACGATTCCCGAACGCTGTACGTACGATTCCCGAATGAAAAAAGTGTTAACTTTTACGTTACAGGGACTGTAGACCTAAGCAACAAAAAAAAAATACAACGGACCAGAAACAGTCTACAAAACACTGTACAAAAAGTAAGAACGAAACCTGCCTAAAACCGGAGATGATCACATGTGATCAGGTATGTATCCAATCTTTTTCCATATCAATTATCAGTCGTAATCAACGAAACAACTACTAGTGATATGTTACCAACCTCAATGACATTGATTTAAAAGCTCATGGTGTAAACAGTACTCATTTGAGTATTGAGCAATACAAAACTTCATAACATGTCCAACATCTTTTAAAACAAAACAGCAGTAGCATTATATCTACTTCGTTGGTATCATACAAAAGACACGACTTAAAATATGATTTAAAAATATCATAAAATCATAGTTCTATACTTTTATTAGGAAAGATGCAATATTAGAACTTAACATTTCCAAGCGATACAAGAGGAGAATTTCTTATTACAAAGTTTATAGTACAATGGAAGTACATGTACATGAAAAACATAAAGACAGGCGGGCGTAGGTACAAGATGATTCTACATTTCCGCAAAACACACAAACATCAAAATAAACATATTTTGTATCGGAGTTTTTAAGTACCGTAGTTATTTCATAAATCTCTTACCAAAAGCAAAGCAAACAAAGAATACAGAAAATGAACGTAGCCTAACATAGATGATGATTGCATATGACCGAGAAAGTATTTAAATCGTTCACAATTTCAATTATCAGTCATATTTAATGAAACAGATACTAATAATGTGCTAACATACACAATGACCATGATGAGTACAAGCAGTATTAATTCGAATATTGAAGATTAGACTTCTTAACATTTCTAACACCTTTTAAAACAAAACAGCAAAAGTAATATTTTTCTAGTTCTTTTGTATCATTTACAAAAGGACAATGCAGAATTGCAACTTTGAAATGACATTGACATTGTGGTATTTTGTATATCATGTTTATGTTGTGCATCATTTACCAAACATACTATGAAATCATTAAATACAATAATATGATAAAATGTATTTCTTCTCTTTAATTTCCACGTGTGACTTAGATTAACCTTGCTTTATGAGAAATATTTCATTTTACGTAATGCAATGCAAAATGTAGAGTAGCAGATTTTTTCCTTATATCTATATTATGACTGTTGATAATTTTAAATTCGTATCTTACCTTTACAACATGGTCAATATAGGCAGAGAGATCGGGTTTGTACACACGTAAAACTTGTTTCATTCAACCACAATTCGTGCTTGTACCAATTCATATGTTTTCGTTGTTTGTCTATTTTACTCCCTTATCTGTGGTAATGCTGAATGTTTATGATACATTCTGCAATTTTGTTTTACAGGGGGAACAATTGGAATATTTGCTAGTTTATCATATTTGAGTTGGATACCATGGATACAAAGCTCATTGTATTTGCGACAATGAAAATGTAAGTAAGGCATTTACATATATATATATCAACAATTGTTTGTACTGCTTTGGCTACCCATGAACACATTTATAATAAACAAAAATACCAGCACAAAAACGCATGAACATTTCTATCAGTTACTGTTGATTATCATTTATGCGAAAACATGCATCCAAACAAGAGTTTTAAAGTGGGAACAAAATGAACCACAACTTGATCTTATCAACTCTGCTTTAAATAATAAATAGTTTTATGTGTGCGTTTACTTGAATTTGGAGTTTTTGTCTTAGAAACTATCAAATCCAAAACTGTTTTAACGTACAAAGTGAGGAATCATTTTGAAAATACAAGTGCATTTTGATGTTTTTCCGAAGTTGTCTTGATTTGATGACAGCCTATGAATATCTATGCTGCAGATGACACGGCTATGTTTCATTTATTACAGTCACAATTTTGATTTTCTCTCTTTGTTTATACATCACCCGACTTTACTTTGTCTGGAGCAACAATACATATATCGATTGTGGAGCAGAAACAAATAATACTTTTGAAAGTCTTTGGTTCGACAAAATTTGTTTCATTTGGTTCGTTTTATGTAACCATGCACTGGCGCTTAGAGACAAAGTAAAATAAAAAAATAAAGATTGAACCAACAAACCTGAAATATTGATTGGTTTTGAAAGTCGAAATAACACACATTCACAGTAACTGTTATGCTTGAACAATAATGAATACTATACGAACACATAAACAAGGACAATTAACAAATATGTATATGATCGGTGACCTTACAAATAACAATTATAAAATAAATTGGAGATACATTGAATTGGTATTTTACATACATTTTTTTTTAGCAAAATAGTAAAATGTCAGCAATCTAAAATAGAATTTCTAGTACTTATAAACAATTTTGGTAAATTTTGGTATTGATTTTGACCTTTGGAAAATTTGATTGGGAATCTGAGAGTACAAAGTTTGACTCATATTCCTGCAAGGACAAATATTAAATGCGACAATTAAATTGGAAAACAGATAATAGCTATGATAATAAATTTCCAAGTTGGACCTCAAAATGTTTTACCTTTTTATGGTCAAAATAAAGCTAAAGCTAAAATCTAAACATACGGATGTATAAAAACTGTGCCACGTCCGGTCTGTGTCTTTGTTATTTGTTTTTCTGCTTTGTATCAATCTGATGAGTTAATCCCTTTTCAACTGATTTTATAGTTTGTTCTTATGTCGTGATGTAACACCATTGTCACAGGTTAAGGGGAGGGTTGATTGTTCACAAACATGTTTAACCCCACCGCATTCTTAAGTGCCTGTCCCAAGTCGGGAGCCTGTAGTTCGGTGGTTGTCGTTGGTTCATGTCTGTGATATTTGTTTTTCGTAAATTGTTTTGTTTGAAATTAGGCCATTAGTTTTCTCAATTGAATTGGCTGTTTCATATTTTTAGGTCGGGGCCTTTTATAGCCGACTATACGGTATTGGGTTTTTCTCATTGTTGAAGGCCATACGGTTGCCAATAATTGCTTACATCCACTTCATTTGAACTTTGGTGGATAATTGTCTCATTGGCAATCATACTACATCTCCTTACTTTTTTATATATATTTCTGGAATCAAACTTTGAAATAAACAGAACATTGTTACCATGTTATAATTACAAATTGAACATGTTTAATACATTCAAATAATGACGACGTTTGCATGAAAATATAGACAAAATAAAAAAAAAAACATTTAGAAGAAAATCATTTGATACTAAATCAAAAACTTTGATAAGATATGTTAACTTGAACGTATTACAACATTTTTAAATTATGATGTCATTTGAAGTTTGCATATATAATTAAATTATAAATACCTGGCATATAATTTTGTACGCATTTCGTCTATAAAGGCACATCAGTTGCCCTCGAATAAATAAAGTTTAAATAACCAAATAAAAAACTTAGTTGAAAAGCATTAGGGATCTAGAATTACGATAGGTTTTGCCAAATACAGCTACATGTAACATAATTTTTACCTGGTATAAAAAAATCCTTAGTATTTCGAATTTCAAAGTTTTGCAAAGAGTTAATTTATAATATGACCATAAAATAGAGGTTTCGTTTTAAATGTTTTTCAAAATATTTATATTTCGAGTACTTCCCAATCGTTTGCCATATTTTGGTATATTTCTTACTATAGTAAATAAAGAATAGTGGTTCGGAAACAATACATTTCTATAGAGGTTTTTTACACCTATGTCAACATCTTTTGAAAAAAATTCTTCTCTGATCTTTCGTTTACATTCTGAAGGGTTAATGACTTTTGCCTTTAACATTCGGGTTACACGAGAGAGCTCACTCGATTTTCGTTGGGTGTGTTAATACCGTTTTGTTAGTTAACTAACAGAAGAGGCGTGGTACACTTTTGTATTATAATCAACGCATTTTATTTTGTTGGATCTCTTGACAATGTTGATCCGAAGCTGAATATAACCGTTAGACCCAAAATCATTATAACTCTTTAAAACGGCAAACAAACCTGCAACATAAAAATTTACTAGATTTGAAGAGTAAACAAACGTAATTTATAGTTTAAATCTAAGTGAAATATCAACAAATGACGAACGTTCAACAGTTGTTGTGTACGGCACGTACGTCGTTTACATTTGACAGCATGAGGTAACACTGTAAATAAACACTTTTCCTCATCAACAGCACCTTAGTCTTTCCTTCACTCAGTGTGCATATGTCTAGAATATTCAAATGCCGTAATAAAAGTTTTTGAATATCACATAATGTCACTGGTCCCATACGGTCTAAGAAAGAAAAGAAAAAATAAGACACTAACGTTTATCAATTTGATCTCGATATATCTTCCTTTTTATATTCGTTTTGTATCGCTGGGTAGTTTTTTTCGCTGGCGTTGATTAATCTTCATAGTTTTTCTTAAAAATAAAAAACGTTTTGTTTAACCATGTATTTCATTTGGGAACATGAGTTAGTTTATTTCTTACCAAATAAAACCAATCAAATACCTTTGATAAGAATTCTTGATAAATGTGATTTCAGAAACCAACTATTTTCAGACATCAAATTTAGTGTGTTGAATTGTTATATTATTGTTTGATTTTGAAGAAATCTTTTTTTTTCCATCAGATGTTCAATATCCTCTGAGCTCTGATTTTATTTCAGTATTAAACGAAATGGTTTGTTTTACCTGACTAAATTCATTTTTTATTCAATATATAGTCTCTATCAAAGTACGAAATGCATGATTTTAACAGGTAGAATGCAGTAACTCATTGTTTAGATATTCCGTATTTCCTACGAAATGATATATATTCGATAAAATTGTTTGAAATAGAAGAAAACGTTAAAGAAACTATTTTCATAACATTGTATATTTAAAAGAATAGATATAACATATAAATTAAAAGAAATGCCGAAACATCATTTTTGTTAAAATGAAGGGACACGTCAGAAGGAACTGCTGACCCTTCCATATTACCTGTCAGTTTTTTTTATGGTGTTGAACTTCGTGTTTTGGCTATGATGTCATCTATTTCTAATCGACACTTGGCTTTTTATCTCTCTCTGTCTTCTGTTATTACAAACACGATTTGAAAATAGACCTAATTGTGATCGGCTATAAATTTGAATAATCCAACATGCTTTAACAGAATTCACAGAATTCACTATATGGTTTACACTAAACGATACTCTTAAGGCTAAGCAATACGAAATATATGTTCAAACGAACACAAAATAACAAAATATAAGATACGCAGATCCTGAAATAGTGGTCGACCTGGATGGATTGTGACAACTAATGGAAAATAAGAGTAAATTGGATAGAGAAAGAAAATTAGCATTGAAACTGGCCGTCTACGGACCGTTCAAAGAGTTGTCAAAATGGTTCTCAACGTGCAAAGAACATGACACTCTCTCAACACGGGGCATTGGGTTTAACGTTTCCATACTGAGCGGACGTGAGTGCGAATTCATACATCCCATACAACCAAACAGACCCGACTTTGGCTTATGTTTATTCTATGTCTATTCCTCAGCTTCCCCCCCCCCCCCCCCCCCAATCCCTTTGATGTTTAAAGAAAGGATGATAAATTAATTAAACACAAGAAAATATACTGAAGAACGTTTTGGGCATCGTATATTGTATGGTTTTGTTGTACATCTTTTCGTTCAAAAACAATAATTTCACTTTAAAGATTAAAGAATTCATTAAACTTGAAATGCCATAAGATTTTTTTTTGTCTCCCTAGCTTTCTCTGCTTACATAAATGACCTTTGACTAAACGCCATCAAGGTAAGACAGTTTACTGACACTACCAAATCTATATGGTATACTACCTGTTATAGAGTGATATTGTGGCTTGCAAACAAAATGCGGAAATTAACAACAATTATCGACTTAATAAATAATAGCCACAACAATTTTCTTCAACGTGTTTGGTTATATCTTGCTGCCGTGCTCATCTTGGTCAAAAGAGGTTCTTTGTTAAAAAAGAAGTTGCTGCTTCACCTCTCAGTACAAATACAAATAAGCCTAGAAGGCTTGTCCCTGTCCTAAGTCAGGAGCCTGCATTTATGTGGTTGCCATTTATAGCTGTATATCATATTTTGTTTGTTTGTTGTTTTGTATATAAATCAGTCCGTCAGTTTTTTATTTTAAATGTTTTACATTGTCCTGTCAGGGCCTTTTACAGCTGTCTATGCTGTAGGGATTTTGCTCATTTTTATAATTCCTACGGTGACCTATAGTTGCAAACTTCTACGTCATTTGTATTGGTCTTTGGTGGAAATTTGTCTCATTGGCAATCATACCACATTTTCTTATTTTCATATTTAATTCAGAATAAATGTTCACATGTGCTTTAGGAGAGTTGGTAGATTCTGCTCCACATGTGAGACCCGTAGTTTTACTCCTTTAAATATGTTGATAAGTAATATAAAGATAAGGTATCCCGCAATAGTTGATACGGTAAATGACTTTGATCTACCCCTAAACCATTACCAAACTATGTACATATTCTAAACATCACAAACGAAAGTCAATTTCAAAGGAATTTTTAAAGTGATTTCGTTTCAGCATTACTGATTTATAGTCTCTATTAGATCGATGCTTTTTTTACCGAACCAGTCCGACTACAAAAACAAAACAGCGCCCACATCGGGGAAGAAAGTTCGCAACCATATATTTGAATAAAATATATATTAGTAGAAATACGCAAGATTAAAGTTGTATTGTAAAGAAAAATGGATGGTACTTCAACGAGTAGAATAGGAAAAACTGGCTATCCGCAAGCTCCTGATACTAGGTTTATTTACCAATTAAAAGGTTTTCTAGATTTTGATACTTTCAAAGACCTATCACCAAAAGGGAATAGTAAAAATGCAAAATCTCATGGCATAAAGCTGACCTCGTGATTTCATTTATAATGTTGAAGTACGAACTAATATTTTCTTTTCCCAAAAATCACAATAAAATATTAAGGAAATGCACCCAATACTTTATCAAGAAAAATCTTTTAAGATTCCATTTTTACAACACCATATGAATTTTGTACTATCAAAATAGAAGTGGTAGCAACACCAACATAACCCCTGTTAGTGACTTCGTATAATTTACAATATCATAAACTGATTTTGTTTACTTTCTTTGCATGAAATTAAACCTTTATCTTGAAAGAAACTTTTTTCGAACGTTAAAAGTTATATTCGAAAAAAAATCAAAAAGGAAAGTTTAGGAATATGTATTTTCGTTTAAATGTAGTTTCAAAATAAACAGTGATCTATATACTGTTTCAATAGATTATATGACCATTACTAGTTTCCAATATTTATTATTGTATGTCTCCGATACTAGACAATGTCAGATCCAAATGAAAACATATAGATTTTTGTCGGGAGAGGTATAAGAACGGACGAGCACACATAAGCTTTATATTTTGTCGAGCTGTTGATACTTTACAATCGATTTAATGAATTATAAATGTATGTATTTCGTACTGTAAATTATAATTTTTATTTGTTCTACTAGAACATTGATCATGTTGATAGAGGTCTTAGCATGGCTTAGAACCAATAATTCGGGTCCTGTCGAAGAAACTATTACACAGAAGTACATATATTACATACAATAGTTCCTGTTCACAGTTTGACTATGTAAAGAAGAAAAATATTTGGGAAATTTGATATCAAATGAAAGCTTAAGGACTTGGGATCACTGTAAAACCCTTATAGTCCTGCATATTGGTGTCAAAATTGTGGGTTTGATGATAAAAGCACCAGATTTGGCATGGTAGTAGTGCCGGGTTTTTCGAACAATATTAGCTATAGAACCACTTGAAATTTCAATATGGCAGTTTTTTTCCAAAATGGCCGCCATAAAATATAAAAATCAATAAATATCACTTACATAAGGTCAAAGATAAGGTCATATTTGGCATGGTAGTAGTACTGGGTGTTTCAAATATTATTAGTTATGGACCCGTCTTGAAATTTCAAGATGGTGGTTTTTTCCAAATTGCCGCCATAATATATCAAAATCAACAAATATTACTTATATAACCTCATATTTGGCATAGTGAAGTGATTGGTGCTTCAAACAATATTAGCTATGAACCCAACTTGAAATTTCAATATAGCGGCTTTTTCCAAGATGGCCGCCATAAAATAACAAAATCAACAAATATCCATTATATAAGGTTCCAAAGTGTTTTGTTTACCTTCAGTAAAACTAGGTGTCCTATAAATCCATACATATGCCACATGTTTATACTAAAGCCAAACATCAATGTTCGAATGTTTCCATTTTCGGGACCTATGAATTAAATTGTCTTGCAAGCAGCATCCATGTATCATGGAAACGCTATCCCTAGAATATTGTATGAATTGCATATTGCAATTCGATAGAAGAAATAAATATCAACAAAACCTTGTCCCAGTTAACTTCATTTTCACCTTTTGGTGGCCATTTTGAAATTTACCGCCATTTTGAAAAAAAAATGCAAAAGTCTAATATAACGTCATGACTTACTAGAAACGTCCGATTACATTTTATTTGCTTGTAAAAGATTTAGTTTAAATATCATTTGCTGTAATTTATACTTGGTTGTGAAATTTGGACTGATTAGCAGCCATCTTGAAAATGGTCGCCATGTTTCAGATTGGGTCCATAGCTTAATATATATCCACTGGTGTGCAAAAGTTCATGTTTTTATCATCAAACCTACAATTCTTCTAAATATATTGCACGAATCATGTGAACTATTAAATGATTCTTTTGAATAAACAAAAAGTATATGAAATTAGAATAGAAAGGCATATTTTACCTGTTGCTCAGATCATATGTTTTAAACATACTGAAACCAGTGGATCGTACATGCAATTAAAAGTATGTTCAATTGTTCAGCACAAGCTAGGATAAGATATAGTTTTGATATGAAGCTTTTTAAAACTTAAGACAAATTAGCTATGAATTATGGAAATTACAGAATTTTACATGGAAAGCCATCGTGGTATGAAATAGTGGTTTATTCCATAATTTCGGGTCAACATAATGACATTTGGGATGATTCAAAATTATCTATGGTTAGCGAATATTCTGTGTTGTAAATCAACTCCAAATCCTTGGTTTTATCATAATACACTAAATGCTTGCAATGAAAGCGGGATTTTTTTTAGTAAAACTGAAGATATGCCTTCCTTATAAGAGATATAGCTCAATTTTTACTCTGTCATGCAAAGTAGACCTTAGATGGATTTCGTTATGTTTTATGTCTGTTTTAGACATATAGCTCTTCAACTATATCGGTTTTTATACATCTTTAGCTCAATTTTTACTCTGTCGTGCAAAGTAGACCTTAGATGGATTTCGTTATGTTTTATGTCTGTTTTGGACATATAGCTCTTCAACTATATCGGTTTTTATACATCTTTAGCTTTCAAATGTTTGGCTCTGAGCGTTCCTGATGAACGAAAATCCAGAAAATCGCGTCGTACGCATGAAATTTTTAAAGTGTTGTTTAAAATTTTTAATTAGGGTTGACACTGCTTACTGTAATATTATCAAAAAGTAGAAGATTGACACTGCATTTACGGAATGCAGTTGAAGAGAACTTTAACATTGATTCCCGTAACTTAAAATCCTATCATGTAGGAAGTGTCATTTTTCATTAAATACTGAGAAAAACATATCAAGGAAATTTAACAGTAATTATCACTTTTAACATTTCAAATATAAAAACCAATGTCCAATCATTGCAAATACTAAAAGAAATATTAGACCTTCTGCGAACCACCAATAGTTAAGAAAAATGTCTTTAGTTTTACCTTCGTCAAGATTCTTAGGAACGCAAGTATTTTGCAATTCGAGTTTGTTTAAAGAATTATCATCTACTGACAAAAGGTATTGTTTGGTAATGTGTTCTGACCAATATGGAAGAAATATTGAAGAAAGCTTCAGCTTTATAGACAAAGGAACATCAACGTTAATATTTGATGAAAAAGAACATTAGACACTACCATCTTATCGTTGTTGTGTGATAAAAATGGAAATGTAACAAAACGAAAGAATCTAGATACTGTGGATTCATTATTATTCATAGGGGTACCAATTTTCGTGGATTTCGTGGGTACAGATAAACCACGAATTTAGATGTTGAACGAATTACACATTTTCTATAAGGTTGTATGCAGACATTGGCAAAACCACGAAATCAAATGTCTACAAAAATGCAAGTTTTTCTCAATCCACGAAAAACGGTACCCACGAGGATAAATGAATCCACTGTATACATCAGCCATCCGACAATAAGTTCTGTAAATAAACTCATCTTTGATACCAGGATTAGACAGTTCACGCTAGACGAGCGTTTCGTCTACACCCTAACTACGAACAGAATAACAGGAGGTGGACGTTTACTACTGAAGACCTTTTCAATATGTTCTATTGAGGAAAACGACCTTAGGAACTTAATACATCTGAAAAATGTTTGTATAATACTTATGATTTATTTTGAAATATTATAAAAAAAAAGCTAATCATTAACATTGAATTATATTACATACGTGTTCAAAATACTCCAGAAATGAATAATTACAGCTAAATAAAAACAACAACGAAAACGAAATTTGAATGGATAATATATATCGTGTACCAGTTTTCGAACAAATCTTATTTCATTAGGCGAGTAGAATATTAAAGCACTTGGTTCAACATGCCTTTCATTCACATCTGACTATTGCTGTTGTATTTTATTTATGTAAAGCTTTGACCTATTTTTGTCTTAATGCTTTATGAAACATATTGTGATGTTATCAATGAAATATATCTTTAATTTACCAATAAAATATGTGTTTAATATATTGATTAAATTTTGTCTTTGGCGATAGATATGGACGGATGTAAGAAATGCCTATTGTACAAATCTTTTTTCATGGCTCCGCCCGGATTCACCAGTAGAACAGTATTTTCGATAGTAAAATTCCGGAAGTGGCAACTCTTTTACAATATTTGTTGAGCACTACAAATTCCTTCAGTTGTCTATTGATACATAAACATTTTGCTCCTAACCTAACGTTGACCTATAGATATATTTTGTCTTTGTGTTTTTTTCTCATTTGCATGAAAGCTATATTCCTTACGTGTACTGATTTTCCTCTTTTTTCTTATCATTGAATATACAAACTTAACAGTTGTAATGTTAAGAACCAGTACTGAGCAGGAAATGTGTAGAGAATTACAACTGGAAAGAGCTGGTAGATGTATGATCTTCATATATCTATCACACCATTATCATAGTTTACTGGGGACACAACCTTTTTTAGTGTTTTCATTGCTCTTTAACTTTGTATAGTAATTCAGCCTTCAAACTCTATTAACCGTATGCCACTGATGAGTCTTATGTAGGCAAAACACATGAATTGAGGAACAAATTGTAAGCTTAGTATATTTAAAGAAGTATTACAACCATTAGGTCGATGCCACTGCTAGTCGAATTTTCGTCACCTAGAATATCATAGTGGAGTGACATTAACCATGGATTTTCATTTTTAATGCATCCACCTAAGAACAATCTATTTCATAACCATTTTAAAGCATATCATTTGAACCAAATGTTTTGTCCAGTTGTTAATTATTCGTACAAAGCCGTTTTTGTCTATTCTTATTTTTCATGATTCCAGCATTATTGCATATACTGTCTTCTGCATAATAAAATGACATACGAAAATAAAGAAAATATTAAGGACAGAGATTAACAATTACTTTTTTTGAAAGTGAAAATGATAAAAATGAGAGAATTCCCAAATAAATGTAAATGTTAGAAAGAAGCCACTAAAACTTTCTCAAAAGCAAACTTAAAGTAAAATCGCTTTGTTCAGATTGTAATGTTTTACATTTTATAAATGTTTTTCGTAAATTACAATAAGGGTCTAAAATTAATTCTTATATAATCAACATAAAGTATGTATAAATATTAATACAAATGTAAAAAATTGAACAACTTTACTTATTTCAAAATTTATAGATAAACACGGAAAGAGTAAACACAGACGGGCATAGGCACAAGATGATTCCTATATTTCCGGTGAACACACACTTACACATACATCCATTTAAACATATCTTGCATCTGAGTTTTTAAGAACCATCGTGAATTCATTAATTTCTGCAATTGGAACAAGCTGGTTATCTTTTCATTAATTGAAAAAAGGAAGAAGACACTGAGAGGTCAATCTGAACACTTGAGCCAAACAAAACTCATTTAACAACTAGACCAAAGCAAAAAAAAAATACAACGGACGAGAAACAGTCTACAAAACACTGTACAAAAAGTAAGAACGAAACCTGCCTAAAACCGGAGATGATCAGATGTGATCAGGTATGTTACAATCTTTTGCCATATCAATTATCAGTCGTAATCAACGAAACAACTACTAGTGATATGTTACCAACCTCAATGACATTGATTTAAAAGCTCATGGTGCAAACAGTACTCATTTGAGTATTGAGCAATACAAAACTTCATAACATGTCCAACATCTTTTAAAACAAAACAGCAGTAGCATTATATCTACTTCGTTGGTATCATACAAAAGACATGACTTAAAACATGACTTATAATATCATAAAATCATAGTTCTATATATTTATTAGAAAAGATGCAATATTAGAACTTAACATTTCCAAGCGATACAAGAGGAGAATTTCTTATTACAAAGTTTAAAGTACAATGGAAGTACATGTACATGAAAAACATAAAGACAGGCGGGCGTAGGTACAAGATGATGCTACATTTCTGCAAAACACATATACATCAAAATAAACATATTTTGTATCGGAGTTTTTAAGTACCGTAGTTATTTCATAAATCTCTCACCAAAAGCAAAGCAAACAAAGAATACAGCAAATGAACGTAGCCTAACATAGATAATGATTGCATATGACAACACATGACAACCCACTTCAAAGAATAGTGAAGTCCAAAACCTACCATCTATAATAAAGAATTGTCGAAACTCAGTTACCACAAATGGAAGGATGACACATAACAACTAGCACAACTCATGTCACCATTCATTCATCCAAAGACCTTTGTTACAATGTTAAACATGAGACATTCCCTGGACTAGCAACAGCAGCACAATATACTGCGATAAATGGAGATTGGGCTTGCATGTTAAAGAAAGGTAAAAATATGCTTCCAATTGAGAAACGAATTTCGTAAGAGATCATAGCAAACTTGCAACTTTGAAATGACATTGACATTGTGGTATTTTGTATATCATGTTTATGTTGTGCATACAATGTATCATTAACCAAACATACTATGGAATCATTAAATACAATAATATGATAAAATGTATTTCTTCTCTTTAAGTTCCACGTTTGACTTAGATTTACCTTGCTTTATGCCATATAATTCATTTTACGTAATGCAATGCAAAATGTGGAGTAGTATATTTCTTCCTTGGTATCAATATCATGACTATTGACAATTCTTAATTCGTATCTTACTTTTACAATATGGTCAATATAGGCAGAGAGATCGGGTTTGTACACATGTAAAACTTGTTTCCCCCAACAACAATTCGTACTTGTACCAATTCATATGTTTTCGTGGTTTGTCTATCTTACTCCGTTAATCTGAGAAGTCCATTGTTGTAATCTGTGGTATTGCTGAATGTTTATGATACATTCTGCCATTTTGTTTTACAGGGGGAACAAAAGAGACTAAACGGGAAAATAAGGAAAATTGAATTTAGCAGAATATACACCAGTGAGGCAACTATACACAATAAGACAGATGTACCGACAACCAAGGCAAAGACTTGACAACACTTCAAGCTGGAGCTTTGGTCAACATCAACTAAAACAATAATGCTATATAGCATTAAAATTCTGCATATAAGTCTTAATTATGTCAGTATTGAAGTTATTACAATAAGAATGTTTGCAAGTTTAGCAAATTGTCTTGGTTTGATGACAGCCTATGAATATCTATGCTACAGATGACACGTTTATGTTTCACTTATTACAGTCACAATTTTGATTTTCTCTCTTTGTTTATACATCACCAGACTTTACTTTGTATTGAGCAACAATACAGATATCGATTGTTGAGCAGGAACATTTAATACTTTTGAACGTCTTTGGTTCTACAAAATTTGTTTTGTTTGGTTCGTTTGAAGAAACCATGTAGTGGCGCTTAAAGGCAAAAGAAAACCACAACATAAAGTGTGAACCAACAAACCTAAAATATTGATTGGTTTTGAAAGTCGAGATAACACACAATCACACTAACTGTTATGAATTTAAAATCAAAATTTATCAAAATTATTCATACGTACTGGTCATTCTATTTCACAATTACTGACATCTTATTATTTTGCTTAAAAATAATTGTATGTGAAATATCAAATGTATCTCCAATTTACTTTATAACTGTTATTTGTAAAGTGGCCGATCAGATACATATATGTTAATTGTCCTTGTTTATGTGTTAATGTAGTATTAATTATTGTTCAATAAAAAAAAATCAAATAGAAAACAAATCAAAACTTTACATAAATAAATAAAAAGCAGTAATTGTTAGCTGTATATAAAAAAGGCTGTGGAACTCTATGCTTTAATATTTTAATTGATTAATCAAATATCAATAATTCGAATATCTGTTTTTCTTTTCGACGACTAAATAATTTTTCCTCTCTTTATTACAATATTTTTCTTCTTTAGTATTCAAAAACTCATCTAAGACCAGGCTTATAATTTATAACCCCAGAAGCGTGTATCGTTTGGCTTTGAGCGTGCCTGATGAATGTAAATCCAGAAAAGCGCTTCGGACGCATGAACTTTATATCGTGTTGTTTACATTTTTTGTGTATAAGACTCATCAGCGGTGGTCGAATCAAAATAATTGGAATTCCAAATTAAACACGATTCTGCAGAGGATTCCACGCTGTATATAAACGCTGGCGAATTTGAATGTGATTGTCGAAATCGCACATTTCTTGGGAAATCCTAGCCGAGCCAATAAAACAAAGCTGTGCAACAAGAATCATTTACCTGCATCGATATTTCAAAAAATGAAATATAAAAAAACAAATTTGGTACAAATTTTATTGATAGAATAAAATAAAAAATATACAAAATTGATAACATACAAATAAGTTTAATAAAACAAAAAAGTCAAAACTATGCATAAATAAAATGAAGCAGTAATTGTTAGCTGTATATAAACGGCTGCGGAACTCAATGCTTTAAAATTTTAATCGACTAATAAGAAATCATAAATTCGAATATCTGACTTTTGTTTTCGCCAACTAAATAATTTTCTCCTAATTTGTAACTCCAGAAGCCGGTTTCGTTTGTATAAGACCCATCAATGGCGGTCGAATAAAATAGCTGGAAGGCCAAATTAAACACAATTCTGCAGAGGATTCCAGGCCAAAAAGTACGAAAAGTTATACAACATTAGTGTGCAGTATTATAAACCATACTATTTTTCCTCCATAGAACATATTGCTTAGCTTCTCAGAAGCTCATTTCGATCTCGCTTTATTTTGTTCGTTATTACATGTAGTTAAACAGCCATTTTTTGGAAGCATGGTAATTAATAGGATCCTTTCATTCTGTTCATTTCTAAGATAATAATTAAAATGTAGTGCTTAATGTTCTTTCCCAGCAAAGGTTGATGTTGACTTGCTGCTGTATATAAAACAAAAACTTTCAGCAATTGTTTTACCATATTGGTTTGAAAACATCACATGCCAAAAGATACTGCCAGGAGATGATATCTTATTATTGCATATAAATTGCTTTTTAAAAATGCTTTGTGAAGGTAAAACCACAGACATAGTTGTGGTTATCTAGTGTAGAAAGTCCAATCACTTTTGTTTCTATGATTTCCGATGCTAATATAATCGTCTTTTAAACCTAAAATATTAAAAATGTGATAATTTGTGTTAAATTCCTAAATTTGTTTTTATTGCCATTAAATTGAAAACGACATTTACCGGATAGACTTTAATGTTACGGGAGTCAATTTTAAAGGTCTCTTGCAACTTCATTACGTAAACCAAGTGTCAATGATTTATGTTAAGCAAGAGTGGACGATCAGATGGCATTTGCGAGTAAGAATGCTTTGAAGGGAAATAATTACATCCGAGATAAAAAGAAAATGTAATATTGTTTTTTGTATGTAATATTGATAATATTATAGTAAACAATATATAATCGAGTTCAAAAGCAAGGCGTTGATGCCAAATGGAAACCAAAAGACAATATGCAATATTTGTAATTTTCATTGCAAACACAGCATGCGTTGTTCCTCCATCATGAAACCTGTTGATTCATATCCTTATGAAAAAAGGGAACAAAGTTTTAAAAAGATTATCGATCAGAAACTTGAGAAATGTGAAACAATTCAAACGAAAAAATCAACGGCTTAATGTATAACAATACAGTAAATTACAAAAAAAAAAAAAGAAAGACATGAACCAAGGACAACAACTGAATTACAGGCTCCTCACAGGCACACATAGCTAGAATGTGGCTAGATTAATATAAAAATAAGAAGATGTGGTATGATTGCCAAAGAGACAACTGTTCAACTAAGTTCAAATGAAGTAGATGTAGCGATTATACGCAACGGTACGGTCTTCACCAACGAGAAAAACCCAAACCGTATCGTGAGCTAAAAAACACCCCGACATGAAAAATATGAAACAATTCAATTGAGAAACCTAACGGCCTAATTCATAACAAAATAATATACAAAAAAGAGATTACGCACAACAATGTTAAATCTGCAAATTTGCGGAAGCAAATTTTTGTTCTTCCCACGCCGGGATTCGAACTCATGCTTTTGGGATATTGAGACAACACTGCCTGCACCGTGTCAAGCGCTTTAGACCACTCGGCTACCTAGACTAAACTAAAAATTCAGCTGTCGGTGGCCTAGTGTTACCTTTCCTCGTCAGTAGAATCTAGAGTTGTAACACAGTACACGATATATTAGGCATGAAGATGGAATTGATTGCAGATTAGCTAGATTATCTATCGTAAAGGATCGTAAGATACAATCAAAGAAACAGTTATTTGAGTGGTCTATTGTTACCCTTTTTCACTGGTGATCCAAAAATCTGTCGTTCAGTTGTCACTTGTTTAGACGTTCTTATCAAATAAACTGACAATGCCATGGCAAAACACGAAAACGACGAAGCAACAGTATACCATACACAGCATAGAAAACTAAAGACTGTGCAACACGAATACCACAAAAAAATTGGGGGTGATCTCAAGGTATTCTGAAAACTAACTAACTTGAATATAATCCCTTCATTTAAAGTGCAGTTAACAATTGTGAATTTAACTGAAATTAAACAAGCGGCACAGAAGATGAATTTCCTACTACAAAGTTTATAGACAAATTGAAGGACATGCATATGGAAAGAATAAACTAGACAGAAGGTACAAGATGATTCCTACATTTCTGCAACTAACACATACACCCATATATACATACATTGCATCTGTATTTTAAGCACCTTTGTGATCTCTGAACTTCCAACAAGCTGATTATCTTTTCATAAGTTGAAAAAGAAAAAAAGATACTGCATGAGGGGAAAAGTTCAACCCTTGACTTGATGAAACACCGATAACACCAAGACCAAACCAAAAACAAAAATAAAAATAAAAACAAAAAACAAAAAACAAAAAACATATACAACAAATAAACAATGCATAAAACTAGGGGTGATCACACGAGACCATGTAGGTATTTTATCCTTCAAAATATTATAACTAAGAGCAAAGCAAAAACAAAATATATAACGGACATACAACAGTCTACAAAACACTACATATAAGAACGAACTCGGCCTAAAACCTAGTGTGATATCATATGATCAGGTAATTAAAATATCAGTCGTATCTAATGAAACAATTGTTACTTTTAGACAATATACGTATAGTGTCTTGAAATATGAAATTTATTTGTATGAGGCTAAGAAACGGGGGGAAATGCGAGGTTTACCGTGCATTTCCCCCTGTTTCGTGCCGAATACAAATAAATTTCATATTTCAAGACACTATAAGTATATTGTCTTTATACTGAAATCGATAAAAAACATAAAAAAAAAATAAAATACGTAACAAATTTATTGTTAAAAAAAAATGTTTGGAATTTCCCTCTTGGGGTACCATTGTTGGGAATTTTCCCTATAAGTGTAGTAACTCATAAAGTCCAGGCGATAAGACATTGACATTTTTAGGAATTAGAAAGAGAAAATAAACTAATTTAAAAATATTTAATAAACATGGTATGTAAATTACGAATTTCAAGACATATCAAGTTTAAATTTACAAAAGTTTTACAATTGTTACTACACGTTGTCATGGTTGTGACGTGACATTGTTGATGAAATACAGTAGTTCCGGTAAGAAGGCGTGGCTAATAGGTTAGTTGAGGTCATTGACGTATAAAGCTAACGTTTATACGTATAGCTTTATCTGTATAGTAAAATAGCTGATTGCAGTATAAATGTGTTTACATACTCAATGACCTCGATTGAAAAGCTTATGGTGCAAACAGTATTCTATCGAAAATTGAACGAGACTGAACGTCCTAACATGTATAACACTTTTTCAAATAACACAACAGTAGCATTATTTCTTGTTCGTTGGCCATGGTATCATGCAAAAGTGCTTCCAACCATATGCAACTGATTACAAGGTTGCCACCAAGCAAGTTCACGTAGGCACTTCAATTACAGAAAGCCAATTGAGAAGTTCAGCTTACTCCAAAACCCATCATGTTTTATGATACATAATTGTTGTAACTTAGTTACCGTAAATAAATGGTTAATACAATAACTAGCTCAACTCATATCAACATTTCATTCATACAAAGACCTACTTTACAATGTTAAACACGTGACATTTCGTGCTTTACCAACAGGAGCAGTATATATGGCGGTAAATGTGATTGGACTTGAATTTTCATGTAAGGTAAAAATATGTTTCCAATTGAGAAACGAATTTATTAATAAAACATCAACAGACTTTGAACTTTGAAGTAACATTGACATTGTGGAATAATGTTTCAATCTGATGTTCTACTTTTTGTGCTGGGAATTAAAATGAAATTCATGTGTACAAGTTAACAAAAGAAAGGCAAAAGATACCAAAAGGATGTTCAAACATATAAATCGAAAACGAAAAGAAAATGCAATGGCAAAAAAAACCAACAAATGCCACCAAAGGACAAACAAAAGTATACAAAAACACAGCATAGAAAACTGAAAAATGAGCGACACGATTCCCACCAAACACTGGGGGTGCTCTCAGGTGTTAACGGAACTAGCTAACTCTAATACAATCCCTTCATTTACTATGTCATAAGAGTGGTCAACAATTGTGAAATGTACCAAGCGATACAAGAGGATAATTTCTTATTATAAAGCTTAAAGACAGATGAAATACATGTACATGGAAAGAATAAAGACAGAAAGTACAAAATGATTCCTACATATCTGCAACCAACATACACAGCCATATATATACATATAATGTATACATATATACAAAAATTTTAAGCACCTTCGTGATTTCCTTAAATCTCTGAAACTGGAATAAGTTGGTTATTTTTTCATTGATTAAATGTCCGATGAAACTGAGAGAACAAACTTGATTTGAAGAGAACACACATAACACCAAGACCTAATAAACGCAAAAAGACTCTTAAAAAATACAAAAAACTACACATGAAACTAAAAACGAACACTGTCTAATTCTGGGGATGATCGAGTGTGACCAGGAACGTAATTAATATTTCACAATATCAATTATCAGTCATATTTAATAAAAAAAATTAAAAATTAAAAAAAACTACGAATAATGTGCCAACACAAAAAGACCTTGATTTAAAAGCTTATGGTGCAAACGATTTTTATTCGAGTATTGAACTACTAGTAATTAAACTTCTTAACATATCTAACACCTTAATAAACAAAACAGCACTTGCATTGTTTCTAGTTTGTTTGTATCGTGGAAATGACAATTAAGTGCTTCCAAAAGCAAGGAATTGATTTTAAATTTGACACCGACTGAGGAGCAACGTCAAGTTGACATTTCAGCTACAGAAAAAAAACCTTTACAAGTTACAAGGAGGATGAAATGAAATCAACTTGTAGTTACTAAACCAACAGCTTCAGCATCAAATAAAACTCATTATCTACGTTGAATACTAACAAAAACCTGCTTAAAACAAATACCAAAGGACCCTTTCTCAATTGAAGCTGGTTAAATATTAATTAAACAATCACAAATTTATATTTTTATTTTGACTAATGCAACAGTTGGACTATTAGATTAATCCAAGTGAAGCAACTTTAAAATGTCAGGGCCATTTCTGTTTTAACAATTTCAGTTCAGTAAGACATATGTACAGTTAGATGTCAAATTTACTACTAATAAACAAGCCAACAAGAACATAATGCACAAAAGGTACAAGTTCCATTTATGATCCGATGTGAAGACAAATGTTACAGGCAATGTTCTACCTGTAACTGCTAAGCTAACATCAACACGCACCCCAACATACCAACCAAAGTGGCCTCTAACAACAAGAATCAAACTGAATAAATAACTTAAATAAGATGATAACCTTTAACACATGAAAACTCGCTGCAATGATGA
The DNA here is from genome assembly GCF_021869535.1 of Mytilus californianus. Lineage (NCBI taxonomy): Eukaryota > Metazoa > Mollusca > Bivalvia > Mytilida > Mytilidae > Mytilus > Mytilus californianus. The sequence continues at coordinate 25,287,447 of NW_026262582.1, read as the reverse complement.
ACTTACTCCAAAGCTACAATTTATGATTAAGAATTATGGAAATTTAGTTACCATAAATAGAATGAGGACACACAACAACTAGCACTAATTTTCATTCATCCAAAGACCTATTTTACAATGTTTAACACAAGACATTTCATGTACTACTAATGCCAGCAGCAGATATTACGATAAATGGTGATTATAGAGAATTTATTTTCCAATTGAGAAACAAATTCATTAAGAGATCATCAGCAGATTTGCAACTTTAAAATGACATAAACATTTACATTGACATTGTGTTATTTTTAATTATGTTTATGTTGGGCATAAAATGTATTTGTTTTCCAAACATGCTATGGAATCATTATATAAGATAATGTAATTAAACGTATTTCTGTTTTTTAATTTTCAAATTACCTTGGTGAATTATCGTTATTTCATTTCACGTATCATATCCAAAATGTTCAAATAAGCAGAACAAATTAGTTGTCTTCCTGAAAATGACAAAATTGATATGTTATCAAGACATAGAAAAGCTAAATATCACTATTTGGAGAAGGCGGTATTTTAGTGCAATATACATAAATTCCAGTTTTATTCATATAATATTAATGAAAAGCTATTTTTGGAAAATTTTGGGGTATTTAATTTTATTTACTCGAAATAGTAAAGTTTTGTCGTGTTAAGAGCAATTTGCATGAAATCTTTTGATATGAAAAACAAGTCATTTAGATATAGCCGAGAGGATGTAAACCAGTGTTATATGTTTCTGATAAACAATGTTCAAGTTATCCTTTTGTTCTGCTCTCTATTAATCAGTATAAAATCATCAAAGATTCTAAGTTTATAATTTGTTACGCCAAACACACGTTTCGATTACACAGAGACTCCTAAATGGTGCCTACATATCAAATATATATGTTACAGAGCTGGCGTCTCCATTATGATTTCCATGATAGAGAGTTGCCGTTTACAAAGAAGCTATTGGACTTAGGTTTCAATTAGTGAATGTGAAAGTTTTCCTTCGACGGTTTTATGAACGCCATCACGAGTTGGTTGGCTGTTGCATGCAAATGAATGCAACAGACATCACTTACATACATCGATGATTATATCAAAAGACAAAGTTTAAACAAATACATTTAATTAATATTTTATTAGTAGAATATAAGATACATAGCATTGATAACATAAAAATGTTTAATAAATACATCTTTAGGTTTAGATGAAAGTTAAACATCAATAAAATAAAACAGTAATTGCCAGCTGCAAATGATAGGCTTGTGGAACTTGAATATGCTACTCGGCTAATAAAATAGAATATATTCGAATACTTAATATGGAAATTAATCATTCAAATATGTGTTTCGCAGTTGGTATTATCTTTCTGTCACTATTTTCTTCTGGTGTATTCTGCACATGTATACAATATACATTGATCAAAATTTAAAAAGATATAAAAAAAAAATAATCATTAGTTTTAAAAAACATCATTGTCTTGTATTTAACCCCTTTCCACCATACAACGTATTGCATAGTTTCTCAGTAGTTAACTACCACATCATATTGTTGTATTCGTAGTTCGTAGTTATAATAAGCATTCTACAAAACGTATTGTCAGAAAATTTATTAATATTTGATGTGCGTTTGTTCTATTTCAATTTGTCTCAAAACAGGATAACTGGGTAGTGTTTAGTCTTTTTTCTCATCAAAAATTGATGTTGACGTCCCGTTGTCTATGAAGCTGGAGCTCTTTCGTATTGATTTACTATAATGATGGGAACATATCACAAGACAAATGCTATTTCCAGTTGATGCTAGTTGCTGCAACGTTATCCTATTGCATATTTCTTGCGTTTTATAAATGCTTGATGAAGGTAAAACTACAGACATAGTTCTGGTTAATTATTGGTGTTCTAAAGAAGGTTAAATTTGGTCTCTATGATTTGCAATGATCATACGTCGCCTTTTATACTTGAAGTTTTAAATGTGATTTTTAGGTTTATGTTTCCCAGATTTTGTGTCTATGCATTAAATCATAAATGACATTAACTACAGGATAGGCCATAAAGTTACGGCAGTCGATGTTAAAGGGTTTTTGTGACTTTATTATGTTAATTAAATGTCTATAATCTACACATAGTAAGAGAGGGAGAGAGAAAGATTTTATTGCATTTGAGGTTAAGGTGTTTTGAAGGGAATAGTGCTATCCGATATTGAAAAAAAAACATCTTGCTTGTTCTGATGTTGTACTGTTACACAACTGTCCCAAGTAAGGAGCCTGTCTTTCGGTGGTTATTGTTTGTTGTTGTATATCATATTTGTTTTTATTATTTTTTAATTAATAAATCAGGCTGTGAGTTTTCTCGTTTGAATTGATTTACATCTGTCATTTTTGGGCTTTATATACCTTAATATGTGGCATGAGTTTTGTTATTTTTGCATGCCGTACGATGACCTATAGTTGTTAACTTCTACTCCATTTGGTCTCTGGTTGAGAATTGTATCATTGTGCAATCATACAACACCTTCTTTGTTTGTATATATGATACCAGTTATGAATATGTAGTATTGATAATCTTGAGTTATGGAAATTTACCAACCTTTAAATAGATACCTTATTTTTTCAACAACGAAAACATATGACTTGGTATAAGCATGAAATGTGGGGGTAGGGTTCAACAAATTTTACATGCGTACATGCCTATATCTTTATCTTTATTGACCATGTTGTAAAAGTAAAATGCAAATTAAAAAGTTATCAACAGTAATAAAATCAATATTAGTAAGATAATCTGATTATTCCAACATTTTGGATGGCATACGTAAAATGAAATATCGGTTATACACCAAGGTAAATTTTTAAAGTCAAACATGTAGATATTAAAGAGGATAAATAAATCTTATACTATTGTTGCATTTAATGATTCAATAGCATGTTTGGTTGTTACGAAACAAAACATGATAAACAATATACCATAATGATATGAGTTGTACTAGTTGTATTGTGTCATCATTCCATTTGTGGTTACTGAATTTCAACAACTATTAGTCATAGATGGTAGATGAAAAAGATGTTAGACATGTTAAATTCCTAATCTTGTTCAAAATTCGAATGAATACTGTTTGCACTCATAAAGGTCATTGCGAAAAATGTTCAATAACAAAAATTTCGAACTCCAAAAGAAATTCAAAACGGAAAATCCTTTATAAAATGGCAAAATCAAAAGCTCAAACACATCAAACGAATAGATCGTTTTACACAAAATGCGAGCTTTTTAAGTTTATGTTTACTAAAACTTATGTCGAAAACAATTAAAAGTGCCAATATTTTTTCCTTTTAATATGCATGATAATATAAATGTACTGGTCTGATAATTTAGTTATTTTTATACCTCATGATGAATTTTTTGGTATAAAAGGGAACCAATTCAAGTTTGCAATTGCAAAATTTGTTGTCAGCATTTATAAAAGGTGGTACCATTTTCAATTTTTCTTGATTATTCTGTATGGGCATTAAAACTGTTCTTTTGGTACCTCAAAATGGATAGTTTTACACAGACTGAAAGCTCTATAAGGCTACAGTTAATTTTGTCTACAACATTAAAAAGTGCCAATATTTTGTATAATATATGTATGTACTGGTCTGATTACTGAGTATTTGTTTTTACCTCAAGATGGATGGTTTCGATTAAAAGAGAAGCAATCTAAATCTTAAATTACAGAATTTTGTTTTCAAATTTGTCAAATCTATATAAGTGCCAATATTCTATCTTTTTCTAGAATATTATGTAACAGCATTTAAATTCTTGTTTTTTTTTGTTATTCGTGGTTGATCACGTTACACAATTGAGAGCTTTATAAGTCTAAGATTACAAAACTTATGTCGGTAAAATCGGAGCAATGTATGTTTACATTTGGTAAAGTTTTTGTCGCAATGAATTAAAGGTGCAAATATTTTCCTTTTTTATAGTATGTACTGGCTTTAAATTTCTAATTTATAGAACCTCAAAATGGATTGTTTACACAGCATCTTTGTTAAGGGATATAAAAAATATTTATTGTTTACAATAACTGATTATAGAATACTGAAAATTAATGTAAAAATAATTTACTTTATAGAAACTAAATGATAAAGTAATGATGAATTTAGTGCTCGATAAATGTTTTAAAAAAAGAGTTGCCGCTGCTGATTCGTATTTTTAATATCGAAAATACAGTTATATTGGTGAATCCGAGCGAAGCCATGAAAATATTGTTTGCAACAGGCATCATTGAGGTTTATTAATATCAATCTCCAAAACAAGACAAAATTTAAACACATACATAAGATACATGTTTTACATATTTTATTGGAAAAAATAAAGATATCTACCATTAGTAACATCAAAAAATGTTTAAGAAAACATAAAATATAAATAGATGAGCACATTAACATGATAAATAAATCAAAGTAGTAATTGTCAGCTATAAATGATAGAAATGATGAAATAAGTGCTTCAGTATTCTACTCTGTTATTAAAACAAAATCTATTCAAAGACCTGAAACATAAATTGTCCGGTCAAATATTTATATGTTTCGTTGTTGTTTTCATCAATATGTACTTATAACTACTGAAGTTTTCTAAACAGGTATAGAATAAATGTTAGTGAAATTGAAAATCGTTTGTATACTATTTTCAAAATAAAGCATTAGTGTTATACAAACTATATTAAGTAACTAATGTCATTTTCGTCATTTGGACATATTGCATACGTTCTCAAAACTTAACTTCAATCTATTTATTGTCTGTTTGTAGTGTCATACAGAAATTATTATCAGAAGGCTGTTGGATATTAAAAGTCTCGATTTTTTTCTAATTTAATTCGTCTCATTCCATCTGTTTTGTACTGTTTGCAGTTTTAAAAAGTGTCTTACAGAACTTTATATGGGAAGGCTGTTGAATATTAAAAGTCTTTTGTTTTGTTCTAATTCAATTCGTCTCACTAAAGGATAGACAGGTAGTGTTTAGTTCTCTTTCTCATCAAAAAATTGATGCTGACGTGACGTTGTCTATATAGCTGAACGTCTCTAGAATTGATTTACTATATTGATTGGAAAATATCACCGGACAAATACTATGTCCATTAGATGATTGTTGCTGCATCAATATCCTACTGCATACTACTTCCGTTTTACCAATGTTTGAAGAAGGTAAAACTACAGACATAATTCTGGTTAATTTGTAGTGGTCAAAAGAAGGTTGAATTTCGTTTCAATGGTTTGCAATGATCATACGACGCTTTTTATACTTGAAGTATTACATGTGATAATCATTGTTACGTTTCCTAGGAAAGGATTTCACGAATGAGATTAACTACAGGCTAGGCTATGAAGTAACGGGAGTCGATACTAAAGGGTTGTTGTAATTTTATTACATAATTGAAATGTCAATGATCTACACATAGTAAGAGTGAGTGAGATTTTATTGCATTTGAGATTAAGGTGTTTTGAAAGGAAATATAGTTATCTGATATTAAAACAAATAAGTAATTTCTTCTAGATGTTACACCACTGTCCCAGGTTATGGTGACTATTGCGTCCACAAACATGCTTTACCTCGCCACATTCTGTATGTGCCTTTCCTAAGTCCGGAGCCTGTCATTCAGCGGTTGTCGTTTGTTGTTGTTTATCAAATTTGCTCTTCGTTTACTGGTTTGTACATGAATTAAGCTATTAGTTTTCTCGTTTTTTTAATATTATTCATTTCGGGACCTTTTATAACTTACTACATGTACCATACAGTACGAATTTTGCTCATTTGTGAAGGATGTTTATTGACCTATAGTTATTAATTTCTACGTCAATTGGTCTCCATTGGAGAGATGTCTCATTGGCAATCATACCACATCTTCTATTTTATATATGATACCGCTTATATATATGTAGTATTGATAATCACGGATAAAATAAAATACCAGCCTTTCAGCAAAATGTATACCAAAATTTATCAAAATTATTTATAAGCACTGGCTGTTTTTTTACAATTACTGACATCTTATTATATTGCTAAAATTATTGTAAGTCAAATACCAAGTTTCTTAAAGCTCCAATTTACTTAATATTTTATTTGTACGGTGGTCGATTTGATATATTCATGTTATTTTTCTATTATTCGTATTCGTTATTTTTCACACAAGTTCACACATAACTGTGATTGTGTGATATCTCGATTATCAACACCAACCACTCTTTGGAGTTTGTTGGCTCACACTTTCTTTAATTTTCTTTAAACGCCAGCATAAGGTTTCTACATGGAAATACTATTTACGACACTTTTTTTTGTTGTATATTATTATATTCAAGTAGTGGTACATTTTTCTCTCACTTTATACTGAAACGTTATAAAAATAAGGAAATAAGGTATGATTGCCAATGAGACAACTATCTACCAAAGTTCAAATGAAGTTGATGTCAGCAATTATAGGCAACCGTGCAGCCTTCAACAATGACAAAAACCCATACCGTATAGTCGTCTATAAAAGCCCCCGACATAAAAATATGATACAATTTAATTGAGAAACCTAATGACCTAATTTATAACAAAACAATTAACGAAAAACAAATATGACAGACATGAACCAACGACAACTACTGAACTACAGGTTCCTGACTTGGGACAGGCACAAAAAGAATGTGGCGGGGTTAAACATGTTTGTGAGAACTCAACCCTTCCCTTAACCTGGAACAGTGGTGTAACAGCACAACATAAGAACAAACTATAAAAATCAGTTGAAAAAGGCTTAACTCTTCAGATCGTTACAAAGCAGAAAAACATCAAACATAAACAAAAACTGGACGTGGCAGAGTATTTATCCATTCTTCATCCCTAACAACGAAAAGGACACTAAGTACAGATCTAAGAGCACTCGCAGTTACTGGCAGCAAGTTCAAAGCCAATAACAACTAATAAAAAAATCATGTTATCTAAGACTAAAATATCAATCAGTACACATCACACATCCAAAGAATTTAGTGTAAAGACGTCATTAACAGTCAGAGAAAAACATGATCTTGTGTAAATTTTCGCTAAAATAACAAATACTTGATGACAAACAAAAGCTAATTGATATCAACCTGCGTTTTTTGTGCTCACGTTTCTTTTTTTTCTTTCCTATCAAATTGTTAATGGTTTTACATACAGCCGCTGTAATATTAATACTTGTTAATCTCTACGTAAATGAGTGTCTGGATGGGGTAAATAGAATAGAGAATAATGGGCAAAATGTGCAGAATAAATGATAAAAAAATAAAGAATAGAGAATAAAAGAGTGGTAAAATATAAAGAAAAGAGAATAATGGTAAAGAAATGTAAGGAATACAGAAAAATTCTTAAAAAATAAAGAATACAGAAATGGAGGTCCCTCCATCTAGACCCTCGTAAATGTACCACTAACATAATAACAAGTACAACCAGCTCAGTATCCTACTCTTGCATACTTAATTTGCATACATTTCAATCAAAATGACTTCAATATTGACATAATTAAGCCGCCATATATACAAAATATTAATACTATAGAGCGTAATTGTGAGTTGGTAATGTTTACCAAAGCTCGGTTTTTTGGTCTTGTTGCGTACACTTTGACTCACACGAAGATGTTCTTAATTTAAATCCCCGAATTTTACTTTGAGGTTCTTGATATTTAGTAACCGCTGTCGTTTTCCCCACAATCTTAATTTTTTGACACCTTCATTCTCATTATATGTGTTTCGTTAAACTTTTTTGCTAAAAGAAGATAGACGATAAATTAGTTTTGAATATATGAAATAAAGTAAAAATAAATAGAAAACAATCATCCTTGAGCTACAAGCGACAATTTTTCAACCCCAGTAGTCAGCACTTGTGCATTGACATGAATAATCATTGATTTGGTCAGAATTATAAATTAACTGTTTAAAACCGATTTTAAATACTAGGATTTCCCACCCCAGGAGTAGATTACCTTGTATTTTTCAAAACCTTTTGTAACGTTGGGTCCCTGAAGCCCTTTAACACTTTAATTTTTTTTTTGCCTTTTAAACTTTCCTGGTTTGAGCGTAACTAATGGTTTACACAAGTTTAATCCTGGTATCTTTGATGAGTTTATTTAAAGCCAAAACAAACCTGATGTACGTAAAAAGAAGCGCAAAAAATGATAATTGAAAAAAACAAGTATATTATTGCAACAGGTCAGTTCATGTAAGTAGTATTAGTTAATATGACAAACAATGTAGATTTATTTTTATAATTGAAATAAAAGGGTCTGGATAGGGGATCCTTAATTTCTGTATTCTTCTAATTTTAGGGCGTTTTTCATCATTTTAAAAATTATAATTTTTTCCAATAACTCCTTCTGTACATTGTTCATTTTGTAATCAGTATTGTATTACCTAATTCTGTTATTTTCCACAGTTATTCTTTATACTTTTGCGCCCCATTATTCCCTATTTTTATTTTGCTCACCTTTCCGTATTCATTATTTTTTTGTCCATTATTCTCTATTCTGTTGACTCAATCTAGACCCTCATGCAATTTAGTAGTTGCAGCTACTAGGCAAAAACTCAATTATAAGTCAAGATTGTCATTCAAGTGTATTGGCTTATAAAAGTAGTCATTAAATTGTTTCGGTCATACGGCATTTTTGTAGATCATGTATAGCTCACACTTTTTGCTCTTTACAGTTTCTACGTATCGTTTATAGCTTTCAATATAAAAACCATAAAATGGTTAATGAGTCTTAAATCGTCATTTAAGAGCAATAAATCCTGTGAAGAGTCATTCATTGATTTCGGTCATTTGGCATATTTGTAGATCTGGTATTGCTGACCATTTTTGCTATTTACAGTTTCTACTTATTTATTTTAGCTTTCAAGATCACATGTGATCATCTCAGATATTAAGGCTGTGTTCGTTATTACTTTTATGTGTAGTATATAGAGGACTGTTGTTTGTCGGTTGTATTTTGTGTTTCCTTTGGACTTTGTGTTAAATGTGTTTCTTTGAGTCAAGGGTTGAGGTTTTCTCCTCGGTATCTTCTTTTTTTAAATAATGATAAGATAACCAGCTTGTTCAAAGTGCAGAAATTAATGAAATCACAACTGCGTTTCAAAACTCAGATTCAAGATATGTTGATTTAAACGTGTGTGCGTGTGTGTATTGTGGAAATATAAGAACAATTTTGTACGAAGTTGAGGAGCATTATGGACCAGCAATATGCGCCAGCATAAGGTTTCTACATGGAAATACTATTTACGACACTTTTTTTTGTTGTATATTATTATATTCAAGTAGTGGTACATTTTTCTCTCACTTTATACTGAAACGTTATAAAAATAAGGAAATAAGGTTTGATTGCCAATGAGACAACTATCCACCAAAGTTCAAATAAAGTTGATGTCAGCAATTATAGGCAACCGTGCAGCCTTCAACAATGACAAAAACCCATACCGTATAGTCGTCTATAAAAGCCCCCGACATAAAAATATGATACAATTTAATTGAGAAAACTAATGGCCTAATTTATAACAAAACAATTAACGAAAAACAAATATGACAGACATGAACCAACGACAACTACTAAACTACAGGTTCCTGACTTGGGACAGGCACAAAAAGAATGTGGCGGGGTTAAACATGTTTGTGAGAACTCAACCCTTCCCTTAACCTGGAACAGTGGTGTAACAGCACAACATAAGAACAAACTATAAAAATCAGTTGAAAAAGGCTTAACCGTTCAGATCGTTACAAAGCAGAAAAACATCAAACATAAAGAAAGACTGGACGTGGCAGAGTATTTATCCATCCTTCATCCCTAACAACGAAAAGGACACTAAGTACAGATCTAAGAGCACTCGCAGTTACTGGCAGCAAGTTCAAAGCCAATAACAACTAATAAAAAAATCATGTTATCTAAGACTAAAATATCAATCAGTACACATCACACATCCAAAGAATTTAGTGTAAAGACGTCATTAACAGTCAGAGAAAAGCATGACCTTGTGTAAATTTTCTCTAAAATAACAAATACTTGATGACAAACAAAAGATAATTGATATCAACCTTCGTTTTTTGTGCTAACGTTTCTTTTTTTTTTCTTTCCTATCAAATTGTTAATGGTTTTACATGCAGCCACTGTGATATTAAGACTTGGTAATCTCTACGTAAATGAGTGTCTGGATGGGGTAAACAGAATAGAGAATAATGGGCAAAATGTGCTGAATAAATGATAAAAAAAATATAGAATAGAGACAAATAGGCAAAAAAAAAAGAATAGAGAATAAAAGAGTGGTAAAATATAAAGAAAAGAGAATAATGGTAAAGAAATGTAAGGAATACAGAAAAATTCTTAAAAAATAAAGAATACAGAAATGGAGGTCCCTCCATCCAGACCCTCGTAAATGTACCACTAACATAATTACAAGTACAATGAGCTCAGTATCCTACTCTTGCATACTTAATTTGCATACATTTCAATCAAAATGACTTCAATACTGACATAATTAAGCCGCCATATATACAAAATATTAATACTATAGAGCGTAATTGTGAGTTGGTAATGTTTACCTAAGCTCCAATTGGAAGTGTCGGTTTTTCGGTCTTGTTGCGTACACTTTGACTCACACGAAGATGTTCTTAATTTAAATCCCCGAATTTTACTTTGAGGCTCTTGACATTTAGTAACCGCTGTCGTTTTCCCCACAATCTTAATTTTTTGACACCTTCATTCTCATTATATGTGTTTCGTTAAACCTTTTTGCTAAAAGAAGATAGACGATACATTAGTTTTGAATATATGAAATAAGATAAAAATAAATAGAAAACAATCATCCTTGAACTACAAACGACGATTTTTCAAGCCCAGTAGTCAGCACTTGTGCATTGACATGAATTATCATTGATTTGGTCAGAATTATAAATTAACTGTTTAAAACCGATTTTAAATACTAGGATTTCCCACCCCAGGAGTAGATTACCTTGTATTTTTCAAAACCTTTTGTAACGTTGGGTCCTTGAAGCCCTTCAACACTTTAATTTTTTTTGCCTTTTAAACTTTTTTGGTTTGAGCGTAACTAATGGTTTACACAAGTTTAATCCTGGTATCTTTGATGAGTTTATTTAAAGCCAAAACAAACCTGATGTACGTAAAAAGAAGCGCAAAAAATGATAATTGAAAAAACAAGTATATTATTGCAACAGGTCAGTTCATGTAAGTAGTATTAGTTAATATGACAAACAATGTAGATTTATTTTTATAATTGAAATAAAAGGGTCTGGATAGGGGATCCTTAATTTCTGTATTCTTCTAATTTTAGGGCGTTTTTCATCATTTTAAAAATTATGATTTTACCAATAAATCTTTCTGTACATTGTTCATTTTGTAATCAGTATTGTATTACCTAATTCTGTTATTTTCCACAGTTATTCTTTATACTTTTGCGCCCCATTATTCCCTTTTTTTTTGTTCACTTTTCTCTATTAATTATTTTTTTGTCCATTATTCTCTATTCTGTTGACTCAATCCAGACCCTCATGCAATTTAGTAGTTGCAGCTACTAGGCAAAAACTCAATTATAAGTCAAGATTGTCATTCAAGTGTATTGGCTTATAAAAGTAGTCATTAAATTGTTTCGGTCATACGGCATTTTTGTAGATCATGTATAGCTCACACTTTTTGCTCTTTACAGTTTCTACGTATCGTTTATAGCTTTCAAGATAAAAACCATAAAATGGTTAATGAGTCTTAAATCGTCATTTAAGAGCAATAAATCCTGTGAAGAGTCATTCATTGATTTCGGTCATTTGGCATTTTTGTAGATCTGGTATTGCTGATCATTTTTGCTATTTACAGTTTCTACTTATCTATTTTAGCTTTCAAGATCACATGTGATCATCTCAGGTATTACGGCTGTGGCTGTGTTCGTTATTACTTTTATGTGTAGTATATAGAGGACTGTTGTTTGTCTGTTGTATTTTGTGTTTCCTTTGGACTTTGTGTTAAATGTGTTTCTTTGAGTCAAGGGTTGAGATTTTCTCCTCGGTATCTTCTTTTTTTAAATAATGATAAGATAACCAGCTTGTTCAAAATGCAGAAATTAATGAAATCACGACTGTGCTTCAAAACTCAGATTCAAGATATGTTGATTTAAACGTGTGTGCGTGTGTGTATTGTGGAAATATAAGAACAATTTTGTACGAAGTTGAGGAGCATTATGGACCAAAAATCCTGAATGTTTTATGCCAAATACAGCTTAGCCAAATACAGGGAAGACACCCTTAGTATTTCAAACAAAAATCATAACAATTATCCGTTTTAATGTTTTTTCGTTATTGTTTTCAACATCTTCTGAAGTATTCTGAACAGGTATAAAACATATATTTATGAAAATGAAAAACCTTTGTATAATTATTAAAAAAAACCCATTAGTATTACATGTATTAAACAAGCATTATTGTGTTCTTTTATGTAACTAAGGTTGTGTTCTTTTATGTAACTAAGGTCATTTTCGTCCATAGATCATATTGCATTATAGGTTCTCAGTAGTTAACTACCATATCTTTTTGTTCTGCTCGTAGTTGTAACAAGTGTGTAACAGATTTTATTATTAGAAGGCAAATGAATATAAAAAGTCTTTTGTTTTGTTCTAACTCTAATTCTCTCTGGAATGGATTTACCATTTTGATGGGAACACATCACCAGACAAAAGCTATTTCCAGTAGGTGCTTGTTGCTGCAACAACTTCTAATTGCATATTACTTGCGGTTTACAAATGTTTAATGAAGGTAAAACTACAGACATAGTTCTGGTTAATAATTGGTGGTTTGAAGATTTTCGTTTTCATGATTTGCAATGATCATAAGTCGCTTTTTATACTTGAAGTATTTAAAGTGATGATTAGTGTTAAGTTTCCTAGATTTGTTTTCTCAGCATGAAATCAGGAATGACATTAAATACAGGAAATACGTGTGAAGTTACGGAAGTCGGTGTTAACAGTTTGTTATAGCTTTGTTACATAAGTTAAATGTCAAAAATCTACACATTAAAAGAGATGGAGAATTTTATTGCAACTGAGCTTAAGGTGTTATTAGGGGAAATGGTGCCGACAGATAGAGAAACAAACATATGATATCGATTTTTGATACGTAGTTTTGATGATAACGAGTTAAATAAGGAGACGTTGATGACGGCTTAACAATTAAACACAATGTGCAATATGTGTTGTATATAAATTCAAACAAGACAGTAACGAAAAGAACTGATTATATTCTTATGATAAAGAGAATACTTTTGAAATATAATCTCTGTCCGATTGGATGTAGTTTTTTTTATAATATGATAAAGCAAAAGTATCCTAATAAATTTAAAACACAGTTCGTTCATTTATAAAACGACATAAAAGCATTCATTTTTCAGGGACTTCATTATGTTTGACCCGAAGTCATTTTATGGTTTCTGGCAGAACAAAGAAAAAGTATTGCATATATTACGAAAAACACACATATACAATTCGATCAATCGTTTATCAGATTTTTAGCATATTGTTAATAGTAAAAAAAATCATCTGTTTAACACCAATATGAATCATATTTTTACTCGTTCATGGTGCTAGCTTCGTACTGAAACATTGACAATAAAAGTGTGTGGACTCTGTATATACACACAGGATGAAGGCAACTTTCTCAGTTCTTGAAGTATATGTCACTGAAATCATCAAAATGAAGGAAGCCTAAAAATTGGTACATCTACCTAGTATCAGAAGCTTCTGGATACTCGATATGTAATCCGTTTTACTCCTTTGTCATACTTCTCTATGTAGTTTTCTACATTTCAGTTAACTTCTGACAAAAAATTCTCAACAATTATATGAAAATGACCTATTTTACTTAAATATGTATGATGCTTGTCGAATTGTTTGACTGTTTCGGCCGGAAATTGCATTGATCAACAGATAGGGACTGTAAATGCTGTAGCAAAATCTATGTCAAAGTAACGTTTTCGCTGGCACTGTTTGGTGATTGTTATACTATTGCTTTGTTTTGATTATGATGTGGAAGCGATACTGAAATTAATGAGTGATTTCTGTTTTCAAATTAATAAAATGGTTACTTTAATAATACGTTTTCATTTTTAATTATAAAAAATGAGAAGTTTAATTAACGTCAGCTAAACAACTGCCCATCAACACAAAACGAAAAAAAGGAAGACATCTAGAGATCAAATTGATAATCGTTAGTGACTTGATTTTTGTTTTGTTTTTCTGTTACCCTACGGGGAGAATGATATTATGTGATATTTCAAACCTTGTATAACGGCAATTAAATATTCTTGACATATGCACACTGAATTAGGGTGAGGTAAAGGTGTTGTTGATGAGAAATGGTGTTTATTTACATAAAGTGAAACTTCTTGCTGTCAAGTTCAAACGGGGTGCCGTACACAACAACTGTTTAACGTTCGTCATTTGTTGATGTTTCATTTCAATTTATATTATAGATTACGTGAGTTTTCTCTTCAAATCTAGTAACAAATCAAATATTTGTTTTTATAACGCAGGTTTGTTAGACGTTTTAAAGGGTTATTGTGTCTAACATTGATCATTTTCTCTTTTTTGATTAATTTCTTACACTTTTTAAAGATGCCACTTTTTTCTTTATGTTTGCAATCATCCTGATTTTGGTTCTTATGATAAACATTGTCAAAAGTTTCAACAAAAATAAAATGCTATGATAATAATGCAAAATTGTACAACGCCTCTTCTGTTACGTAATTAACAAATGTGTTCATAGGTGTTTCTCGTTTCTCGTTTTTTATATAGATTAGACCGTTGGTTTTCCTGTTTGAATTGTTTTACACAAGTCATTTTGGGGCCCTTTATAGCTTGCTGTTCGGTGTGAGCCAAGGCTCCGTGTTGAAGGCCGTACTTTGACCTATGATTGTCAACTTTTAATACATTGTGACTTTATGGAGATGGAGAGTTGTCTCATTGGCACCCATACCACATCTTCTTACTTAAAATACATTATTAAAGAGAATATGAATATATTAATAAAGATTCAAACCAAACCTATATTTTATATATGCAAGGAAAAACAAACAAGGAGGAAGAAAACAGATGGCGTCATAATACAAAGGGGAACATTTGTTCAAATTATATTGGCTTTCAAATATTCGGCTTTAAGTGTTCCTAATGAAGGTCAATCCAGAAAATCGCATACCATTTATAAATTGTTATTTTAATTTTTATCGAAGTTTCTTATTAGTATCAAATGATTTTACTCAACATATTGTACTCTTTTCTATACTTTCTTGAAAACTTATAGTTATTTGAATGAATTTAACCTCTTAAAGAGTATTTATTTGTCGGTTTTCTGATTACAGAACAATATGTTTAGAATAGGTAAAACAAAATTCTGAGATCCTGCCCGGGAATTTATCATTATTATTTTGCTAAGAACTATTGTATGTAAAATAAAAACTTTCTTAAATCTCAAATTTACTTTAAAATATTTTATCTTTAAGGTAATCGATCAGATAGATATATGTTAATTGGCTTCGTCTTGTATTAATTATTGTTCATATGTTAATGGGTAGCCAATTAAGTACAAACTTTTTTCGTATATATGTAAATACGTTACTTACATTGTCATAATGGTAAGTACAATGAGGTCTGTATCCTACTCTTCTACACCAAATTTGTATACATTCCAATCGAGATGACTTCAATGCTGACATAAGTAATCCATCTTTACAGAATATAAATGCTATAGAGCATAATTGTTGGTTGTTAATGTTGACCAAAGCTTCAGTATAAAGTGTTTTCAAGTTATACATTTATAGGTTTTACTTATCGTTTATAGTTTTCAAGACAAAAAGCAAAAACTCGTAAATAAGTATGAAACCGTGGTCTAAGAGCAATTACTCCTGTCAGAAGTCATCCAATGGTTTCGGTCATTTCACATTTTCTTCTTTTTCGTTGAAACAGTTCTTATACTTTTTTAATTTGTCACTTCTTTCTTCTTAATTTTGAGCTCTCTATCCTACTCATATGTGCCACATTAGCATACATTACAATCGAGATGACTTCAATAATGACATAAGTAAGCCATATATACAGAAGTTAAATGCTATAGGGAATACATGGTAGTTGTATATATTGACCACATTAATTGTTTTCAAGTCCTTGCCTTGGTTGTCGATATATCTGTCTGATTGCGTATAGTTAGCTCACTCGTATATGTTCTTCAAAAATTTTTTTTTTTAATTTTCCCGTTTAGTCTCTTGTTATTTAGTACCCCCTGGCGTTAACCCCAAAATTACAATTCTGTGATATCTTTATGCTCATTATTCGTCTTTTGTGAGACCTATTTGTTTATATAAAGATTATTAATGACTTATTTTAAAATATTGGATGGAATGCAAAAAATATTAAAAATAATCCTTGAACTTATAGGAAAAACAAACTGGATGTGCGAACAAAGAAGCACAAAAAAAAATGATTATTAAAAAAGTATATTATTACATTCTGTCAGTTTATTTAAGTAGTATAGTAGAAATAACAAACAATGATAATTTGTCTCAGTATAATGTATTTAAGAGGGTCTGGGTAGGGGGTTCTTAATTTCTGTATTCTTGAAATGTTTAGGGTCATTTTCTTCATCTTTAAAAATAACGCTTATTCTATAAAATTACCATGAACATTATTTTACTGTTAAATATGTCTGTAAGAAGATTATTTCTTTAACCTGTACATCGTTTATTCCTGTAATCAGTATTGTATTACCTAATTCTTTTATATTCCGCAGTTCCTTTTTTCACTTTTGCGCCCCATTAATCTCTTTCTTTATTTTGTTGCGCATTTTTCTCTAATCATAATTTTTTTGCCCATTATTCTTTATTCTGTAAACCACATCCAAACCCTAATAAGATTAAAGATTCTTAAACTTTGTTAGGAATTTACTAGTAGTTGGAGTTAATAGGCTAAACCTCGATAATAAGTCAACATTGTCATTCAAGTGCAATGACATCTAGAAGAAGTCATTCAATTGTTTCGGTCATACTGCGTTTTTTGCTGATCTTGTATAGATCACCCTTTTTGCTGTTCACAGTTTCTACCTGTCGTATATAGTTTTCAAGATAAAAAGCAAAATCTCGTTAATTATTCTTAAATCGTCAATTAAGAGCAATAACTCCTGTAAGAAGTCATCCAATGATTTCGGTCATTACGCATTTTTAAAAATTTTGTATTGCTGACCATTTTTGCTGTTTACGATTTCTTCTTATCTATTTTCGATTTCAAGATTATAGGCAAAACACCGAAAATCGTCATTAAAAGGCAATAACTGAATATATAACTGATATAAGGAGTCATTTGATAATTTTGGTGGAAATCGGACGGAGTTAAATGCTCTTGTCATTCAGAGCATATGTGCCCTGTCGGATGTTCTCTATGTATAATGGTTTAACGGTATTAAACAATAAATGCAGTTTACCCATATTTCTATTTTAACAAAAAGTAAAATAACAAAAATATCGAATAATATCATAATATCAATTTTAGCAAGTTGCCTTAGTTGTTGGTTGTTTGGCAGAAACGAAAAACACACACAATATACTAGACACTCTAATGATCATTCAGTTAAAGTTTGGCTGAAATTGGTTCAATAGTTTCAGAGAGGATTTTTGTAAGTATTCCTGACGACGATTGACGAAGACGACGGACGCCAAATGATGGATTTTTGGACAAGGTGGAATAGAAAGGATGGTATGATGTTCCAAAACAAAATGAACAATACCGCAGATGGCAACAATAGACTTCTCAGAAAAACAAACAACAAGGAAAACATATAACTTGGTACAAGGACGAATTGAGGTTGGGTTACACAAGTTTTACGTTCGTATATTGACCATTTTTTAAAAGTAAAACACGATTAACAATATCAACATGGTCAATAGTAGAGGTAAAATATCAATATCAGGAAGAATATAAAGAAAAATAATCTGCTTATTTCAACAATTTCATACGTAAAATGAAATATAGATTATAAAGCAAGGTAAATCTTATTCAAAAATTTAGAAGTTAAAGAGAAGAAATATTCTATAATGTATTTAATCATTCCATAATTATGTTTGGTTAATGAAACATTTTATGCACCACAAAAACATGATATACAAAATACCACAATGTTAATGTCATCTCATCACAAATATATAATTGAGAAAAGTTGAAAGAGTTGTTTTATGCTGGCAGTCACAAAACCTTTTGAATTATCAAAGTATCACCCATGTAACTTTAGTTAAAACAACGATTCTTAGTGTATAATATTGTTTACACTTTTTCATGTTTACTGTTTACATTTTATTCCACTCGCTGAAAGTGTTAATGAGAAAAAGCAAAAACTCGTAAATTAGTCTAAAATCGTCATTAAAGAGCAATAACGCCTGTACAGAGTCATCAAATGGTTTCAATCATATTGGCATTTTTGAAGATCTTGTATTGCTGAACATTTTTGCTGTGTACAGTTTATATTTATCTATTTTAGTTTTCAAGATAATAGGCAACATTTAATTAAATGATTCCATAGCATGTTTGGCTATGATACATTTTATGCTCACCATAAACATGATAAACAAAATACCACAATGTCAATGTCATTTCAAAGTTGATGATGATCTCTTAATAAATTCTTTCTCAATGGGAGTCATATGTTTCCTTTACTCTATATTTCAAGCCTAATCACCATTTATCGCAATTTATGGTGCTGATGATGGTAGGGCGAGGAATGTCGCATGTTTAACATTGTAAAACAGGTCTTTTGATAAATGAAATGTTGATATGAGTTGTGCTAATTGTTGCGAGTCAATAAACCGTTTTTGGTAACTGAGTTTCAACAACTTAATTACAGATGGTAGGTTTAGGAGTAGACTGATCTTTGAAGCAGGTTTTAATGTGTTTGAGTTCACCGATAGCTAATTTTAAATCAGTTGATTGCATTTTTGAAGCAATTTTTGATCTTCCAATATGATACCATCTATTCAGAAATAATCCTACTCCTGTTTTTGTCTCACCCGTGACTTAAGTGCGCGTTTCAGCGTGTGCACTTTCGATTCAAAAAATAGCAAGATATGTTGAGAACTTTAATATTTTCAATATTCGAATGAATACTGTTTGCACTCATCATGACCATTGTGTATCATGTGTATGTTAGCACATTATTAGTAGCTATTTCATTAAATATGACTGATAATTGATATTTAAGAAATAATTCTTTCATGCCATGCTCTATGCTCATTTTAACATGGGTAGGCATTATATTTGTCAATATCTTTATACCGAGCGTTAGTTAATCTATATTTCATTTAACGTATGAAATCCAAAATGTTGAAATACGTAAAACTTGTGTAACCCAACCTCAATTCGTCCTTGTACCAAGTCATATGTTTTCCTTGTTGCTTGTTTTTCTGAGAAGTCTATTGTTGCCATCTGCGGTATTGTCCATTTTGGTTTTGGAACATCATACGAGCCCTTTTATCCCATTTTGTCCAAAAAGCCATCATTTGGCGTCCGTTATATTCGATAGTCGTCGTCAGGAATTTTTACAAAAATCCTCTCTGAAACTATTGAACCAATTTCAGCCAAACTTTAACTGAATGATCATTAGAGTATCTAGTATAATGTGTGTGCTTTTTGTCCCTGCCAAACAACCAACAACTAAGGCAACATGCTAAAATTAAATTTTATTATATTATTCGATATTTTTTTGTTATTTTACTTTTTGCTAAAATAGAAATATGGGAACACTGCATTTATTATTTAATACCTAAACCATTATACATAGAGAACATCCGACTGGGCACATATGCTCTGAATGACAAGATTATCTAACTCCGTCCGATTTCCACCAAAATTATCAAATGACTCCTTATATGAGTTATATAATCAGTTATTGCCTTTTAATGACGATTTTCGATGTTTTGCCAATTATCTTGAAACCAAAAATAGATAAGTAGAAACTGTAAACAGCAAAAATGGTCAGCAATATAAAATCTTCAAAAATGCAAAATGATCGAAATCATTGGATGTCTTCTTACATGAGTTATTGCTCTTAATTGACGATTTAAGAATAATTAACGAGATTTTGCGTTTTATCTTGAAAACTATAAACGATAGGTAGAAACTGTGAACAGCAAAAAGGGTGAGCTTTACAAGATCTACAAAAATGCCGTATGACCGAAACAATTGAAAGACTTCTTCTAGAAGTCATTGCTCTTGAATGACAATGTTGACTTATTATCGAGGTTTAGCCTATTAGCTCCAACTACTAGTAAATTCCTAACAAAGTTTTAGAATCTTTAATCTTATGAGGGTTTGGATGTGGTTTACAGAGTTGGGAATAATGGGCACAAAATTTTATGAGTATAGAAAAATGCGCAAAAACATAAAGAAAGAGATTAATGGGCCGCAAAAGTGTAAAGAGGAACTGTGGAAAATAAAAGAATAAGGTAATACAATATTGATTACAGGAATAAACGATGTACAGATTAAAGAAATAATCTTTTTACAGACAATATAACAATAAAATAATGTTCATGATAATATTATAGAATAAGCGTTATTTTAAAAATAAAGAAAATGACCCTAAAAATTTCAAGAATACGGAAATTAAAAACCCCCTACCCAGACCCTCTTTAATACATTATAATGAGACAAATTAACATTGTTTGTTATTTCTACTATACTACTTTAATAAACTGAACGTTTCTAATTGAACGGACTGCAATAAATTTTGATTCACTGCAATTTTCATTCTCAAAATGGATTGTTTTGAATCATTGCGAAATGGTCAAAAGACTATGGATTTTCGCTAAAAATCTAGCAGTTTTATTCTCATACAATGTCATATCTGGAAATCTAAACATATCTCTTGAAGAACCATGTCATAAAGGAACAACAATTCACATCTTGTCGGAAAACTACAGATTTGCTTATGTTAGAAAAATTACATTAAGCTTAAAATAATACCGCTGAATATAATTTTTCTATTAAAGAAAAACCAATGAAAATTCACAACAGCTTTCAAATCAACCTGTAATAAAAATAAAAGAAATAATACGCTTGATAAAACTTTAGCATTCCACTTTTTATGCCATATGATACACAATGAATGTATAAAACAAAACTAAATTTTTAGCTTATCGAAACTAAAAACTGAGGGCTAAAATTTTAGCTTTCAAACATTTTGGGTTCAATTTTTTTCTGCTAAAATTTTAGCCATTAGAACAATTTTAACAAGTACATAAATTTAGTTTTTTTCATGATTTAAAATGCTAAAGTTTTAGTTTTTACAAGGATTTGTATAGTACTATACAAATCCTTGGTTTTTACAACAACATTTTAATTGAAAGTGAAAACTTATCCAATAAAATCAAATTTAACGGATTTCGCAGATGAGATTTAATGTTTGATCTAGACAAATCACGTGTACGTGTATACATGTAGTTACATGAACAAGAATTGCATTTTCCACATTCATTGATTTATATGCTGATCATGCTGATTGGTAACCTCAAGTTATACTTATCAACTTTTGGTGGATTGCAAATGCTTAATCTGTAGTTGGTTATGTGGTTTCAGAAAACTTATTTGTTAGTCCTTTTGTTAATCTACTACGCTTTTCGACACGGTATTATCAGTTATTTTAGCCAAATGATTTTTGATGATGCTTCTGGTATTATTCACTTCTTGTATACTATAAAGCCATATACTGAACTAGGCTGTATTGTATACGGTGTGTCCATATAACACTATATATTACATGAATTATATGACGTTTACTCTACGGACCCTATTTGAAGTCATAAGTCATAAAAAAAATATTTTTGAAAATATGAAATAATATATACCTGCAAATGAACAACAACCAACTATTGGACGAGCTGCTTGTACATATTCAACAGCTAATTGATCTCGTACATGGCCATCTGAGTACCAAAGATATTTTGTTTACATATTGTCATACAAATCAAACGTAGTAAAACTAGTCAAACATATAGAAATACTTATCTTAAAGTTTGAGCGATTTCCTCCTCCTTTTCTGGTATTCCTCTATCTTTTTAATTACATTATCATTTTTATTTAGAAAAAACAAGAGATGTTTTTTGATACAGCCATAGATTCATATAAATTTGCGCCATTTTGTAATGTTTATAATTCTTTGTCGTTCAAACGCTTTAAATATACAATAAATCTATACATTTTCAAACATTTTGGTGATTTATATTTTTAGAGCGCTTTTATGATAAAGATTTTGTCTCTAAAATGCTTGGATTACCTTTAGATTATTTTGTTTGTTAATATATTAAATATTGTAACTACATTGATGGCAATTCATTAACGTGATTTTTTATGTGAAATAATTATGAATAACACAGAGCTGAGAAGGTGATAGAGCAGATTGCTACCACAAGAAAACATTGTCAAACGCCGCGAAGCCAAGCTTGACAATGTTTTTTCGAGGGGTACCAATATGCTGTATCACCCTCTCAGCTATGTGTTATTTCATTTATTATACTGAATGTCCTATCATTATTGTCTTTTACAGATAATTGTTATTTAAAAGTATTTTTTATGAAGTCACATTCATATCAACGTTACGGGTATTAGAAAAATCAACAAAAGTGAAGTAAGATGTTTTATTTTTTCATTTGACAGTTAAATAATAAAATCTGAGCCAAAACGTAGAACTTAAGCATTGCCTTTAATAACTTGATGTAAATTCCATTCATTGTCCTTTAAATAACCGATTTTAGATTGATCTAGTGGAGAGGGTGACATTAAAAAAAATACCCGCTAAGCCATGTGATAGACTAAATTAACACCCTCGTATTAGCCAATCAACATATGATTTTTAACGTAAAATATAATAAACTCGATTATTTCACTTCTTTGTTGTCGTACAACAATGTTGTCGATAACGTTGTATCAATGCAAATTTCGTGTTGTGTAGTATATGCGAAAATCGTATTGTCTCAGATTTTTCCTATTGTATTTCATTCTCTCAAAAATCGTCAATGAAGTTTGCAACATCAATTCATAAGAGTTCACTAATTTCAATTGGGTATAAAATTTGTTCTATTAATGTTTTTGGAAATCTGAGACACGGTTTTGGAGGACAAGCTGTGTTGTACAAGAATCTATAAAATAGTTTGGGATGCTATGATGAACAAAGTCGCTAAATTCATTCAAGTGTGGACATCACAATACATCAACTAATTACATAACAATTGATTATGTAATAATTATGTCATAATGAAATTATCACAATTTAAAATATTAATCTTTCTTCTTTCTTTTGGTACCTCATTTAAAAACTATAAAGAAGGATGAACTGAATTCATCAGTTTAAAGTTATCTGATTGGGAGTGAAAAACTAAGGATTTTCTTATCCCAGGCATAGATTACCTTAGCCGTATTTGGCACAACTTTTTTTAATTTTGGATCCTTAATGCTCTTCAACTTTGTACTTGTTTGGCTTAATAAATATTTTGATATGAGCGTCACTGATGAGTCTTATGTAGACGAAACGCGCGTCTGGCGTACTAAATTATAATCCTGGTACATTTGATAACTATTTACACCACTGGGTCGATGCCACTGCTGGTGGACGTTTCGTCACCAAGGGTATCACCAGCCCAGTAGTAAACACTTCGGTATTGACATGAAAATCAATAATATGGTCATTTTGACAAATTTACTGTGAACAAAACTTTGAATTTTTCGAAAAACTAAGGATTTTCTTATCCCAGGCATAGATTGCCTTAGCCGTATTTGGCACAACTTTTTTTGAATTTTGGATCCTTAATGCTCTTCAACTTTTTACTTGTTTGGCTTAATAAATATTTTGATATGAGCGTCACTGATGAGTCTTATGTAGACGAAACGCGCGTCTGGCGTACTAAATTATAATCCTGGTACCTTTGATAACTATTTACACCACTGGGTCGATGCCACTGCTGGTGGACGTTTCGTCACCAAGGGTATCACCAGCCCAGTAGTAAACACTTCGGTATTGACATGAAAATCAATAATATGGTCATTTTGACAAATTTACTGTGAACAAAACTTTGAATTTTTCGAAAAACTAAGGATTTTCTTATCCCAGGCATAGATTGCCTTAGCCGTATTTGGCACAACTTTTTTTGAATTTTGGATCCTTAATGCTCTTCAACTTTTTACTTGTTTGGCTTAATAAATATTTTGATATGAGCGTCACTGATGAGTCTTATGTAGACGAAACGCGCGTCTGGCGTACTAAATTATAATCCTGGTATCTTTGATAACTATTTGTATTGTGCTACCTTAAGGTGGTAAGAAAATGACAAATTTTCTAACACACAATCACTCCTTGACTGTACAAATATAAGTAAATACAAATCATCTCAGAACTGGGGAACATTTTCAAAAGAGACCCAACTCTAGCAATCCGTGAGAATTTAAGGAATATAGTATAAATAGACACTAACAGAAACACACATATATATCTACCAAGTTAAAAAGGAAAAGAGCTTTCTAGTGATGATCTCTGTGGCTTGGTAAACAACTTTGTAAAACCTTTGTATATTTCAGATTATTGAAAAGCATGTCATGTTTTTTTTTGTATGTTGATTCTTTAGGATTTCTTTTTGTGGCAGTTAAACCTGCCCTATGCTAGCACAGCTGTTTTGTATATAGTTCTAGGAACTGAAATATGAGCCATTGCCCTTCTGTAGAAAGTTGAAAAGTAACTTTGTTGCAGGAAAATTGGTACCGTTAATGTTATTAGACAACTAACTGAACACCACAGATCTAAAAAAGCTAAAAATAAAACCACCTTCAACTCAACATAACAGGTTCCAGACCAAATATAAAATAATTCCCTTTTAGAATTCAAGAAATATATTTTTCCTTGTACAATCTTTAGGTTTATTTTCTATTTTACCATTGCCAACAAGAAGTGGCTGCATGTCAGACCTTGTATACTGCTTAAATGTCACAACCTCCCATTCATAAGCTCAACACCAAATATAATATACCCCTTTAATAGAAGCCAAAAAAAACTTTGAAAAAAGTGAAATACATAAGTGGATAAGACAGACAGAGCGGAGCCTTTACACAACTTGCTTTCAATCCTCATCTTGGTGAAGCAGGTAAACTATGCTGCATACTTTAATAAAGAAATAGAAAAAACAAGAGATGTTTTTTGATACAGCCATAGATTCATATAAATTTGCGCCATTTTGTTATGTTTATAATTCTTTGTCGTTCAAACGCTTTAAATATAGAATAAATCTATACATTTTCAAACATTTTGGTGATTTATATTTTTAAAGCGCTTTTATGATAAAGATTTTGTCTCTAAAATGCTTGGATTACCTTTAGATTATTTTGTTTGTTAATATATTAAATATTGTTACTACATTGATGGCAATTCATTAACGTGATTTTTTATGTGAAATAATTATGAATAACACAGAGCTGAGAAGGTGATAGAGCAGATTGCTACCACAAGAAAACATTGTCAAACGCCGCGAAGCCAAGCTTGACAATGTTTTTTCGAGGGGTACCAATATGCTGTATCACCCTCTCAGCTATGTGTTATTTCATTTATTATACTGAATGTCCTATCATTATTGTCTTTTACAGATAATTGTTATTTAAAAGTATTTTTTATGAAGTCACATTCATATCAACGTTACGGGTATTAGAAAAATCAACAAAAGTGAAGTAAGATGTTTTATTTTTTCATTTGACAGTTAAATAATAAAATCTGAGCCAAAACGTAGAACTTAAGCATTGCCTTTAATAACTTGATGTAAATTCCATTCATTGTCCTTTAAATAACCGATTTTAGATTGATCTAGTGGAGAGGGTGACATTAAAAAAAATACCCGCTAAGCCATGTGATAGACTAAATTAACACCCTCGTATTAGCCAATCAACATATGATTTTTAACGTAAAATATAATAAACTCGATTATTTCACTTCTTTGTTGTCGTACAACAATGTTGTCGATAACGTTGTATCAATGCAAATTTCGTGTTGTGTAGTATATGCGAAAATCGTATTGTCTCAGATTTTTCCTATTGTATTTCATTCTCTCAAAAATCTTCAATGAAGTTTGCAACATCAATTCATAAGAGTTCACTAAATTCAATTGGGTATAAAATTTGTTCTATTGATGTTTTTGGAAATCTGAGACACCGTTTTGGAGGACAAGCTGTGTTGTACAAGAATCTATAAAATAGTTTGGGATGCTATGATGAACAAAGTCGCTAAATTCATTCAAGTGTGGACATCACAATACATCAACTAATTACATAACAATTGATTATGTAATAATTATGTCATAATGAAATTATCACAATTTAAAATATTAATCTTTCTTCTTTCTTTTGGTACCTCATTTAAAAACTATAAAGAAGGATGAAATGAATTCGTCAGTTTAAAGTTATCTGATTGGGAGTGAAAAACTAAGGATTTTCTTATCCCAGGCATAGATTACCTTAGCCGTATTTGGCACAACTTTTTTTAATTTTGGATCCTTAATGCTCTTCAACTTTGTACTTGTTTGGCTTAATAAATATTTTGATATGAGCGTCACTGATGAGTCTTATGTAGACGAAACGCGCGTCTGGCGTACTAAATTATAATCCTGGTACCTTTGATAACTATTTACACCACTGGGTCGATGCCACTGCTGGTGGACGTTTCGTCACCAAGGGTATCACCAGCCCAGTAGTAAACACTTCGGTATTGACATGAAAATCAATAATATGGTCATTTTGACAAATTTACTGTGAACAAAACTTTGAATTTTTCGAAAAACTAAGGATTTTCTTATCCCAGGCATAGATTGCCTTAGCCGTATTTGGCACAACTTTTTTTGAATTTTGGATCCTTAATGCTCTTCAACCTTTTACTTGTTTGGCTTAATAAATATTTTGATATGAGCGTCACTGATGAGTCTTATGTAGACGAAACGCGCGTCTGGCGTACTAAATTATAATCCTGGTATCTTTGATAACTATTTGTATTGTTGCTACCTTAAGGTGGTAAGAAAATGACAAATTTTCTAACACACAATCACTCCTTGACTGTACAAATATAAGTAAATACAAATCATCTCAGAACTGGGGAACATTTTCAAAAGAGACCCAACTCTAGCAATCCGTGAGAATTTAAGGAATATAGTATAAATAGACACTAACAGAAACACACATATATATCTACCAAGTTAAAAAGGAAAAGAGCTTTCTAGTGATGATCTCTGCGGCTTGGTAAACAACTTTGTAAAACCTTTGTATATTTCAGATTATTGAAAAGCATGTCATGTTTTTTTTGTATGTTGATTCTTTAGGATTTCTTTTTGTGGCAGTTAAACCTGCCTTATGCTAGCACAGCTGTTTTGTATATAGTTCTAGGAACTGAAATATGAGCCATTGCCCTTCTGTAGAAAGTTGAAAAGTAACTTTGGTGCAGGAAAATTGGTACCGTTAATGTTATTAGACAACTAACTGAACACCACAGATCTAAAAAAGCTAAAAATAAAACCACCTTCAACTCAACATAACAGGTTCCAGACCAAATATAAAATAATTCCCTTTTAGAATTCAAGAAATATATTTTTCCTTGTACAATCTTTAGGTTTATTTTCTATTTTACCATTGCCAACAAGAAGTGGCTGCATGGCAGACCTTGTATACTGCTTAAATGTCACAACCTCCCATTCATAAGCTCAACACCAAATATAATATACCCCTTTAATAGAAGCCAAAAAAAACTTTGAAAAAAGTGAAATACATAAGTGGATAAGACAGACAGAGCGGAGCCTTTACACAACTTGCTTTCAATCCTCATCTTGGTGAAGCAGGTAAACTATGCTGCATACTTTAATATCACTTCTAAAGAAAAATCTTTGATACATATAGATCTTTATTCTCACAGACATTCTTGATACAAAGTTACATAGAAACTCTAAGTAGTACAATACAATATGTGATGTTATAACAATTGGTTACTTATATATATAATAATAATTTTGGCATAGTAGGATATTATTTATACTGTTGGCTATTTATTATACTATTATGCAAATGAGAGTTTCTGGGATATAATAATTTATCATTTTTTTCCAGGATAGATGACACCAATTTCATTTTTCATTTAGCCTTAAAACATGTAAAAATATTTGCATTCTTTGTTTCACTGAATATATCAACTTTTTAATTAATATGAATTTTTGAATAAGGATTTTTTTAAACTACTTCCATAAAAAAAATCAGAACAAGAAAGAACTGGGTTTTGAAATTATGATTTGTTGATAAAAAAGATTAAAAGGAAACAAATTAAACAATGAAGGTGTCAGAAGACAGATTTCCATGCACTGATTATTAGATATGTGGTTTCTATACATGTATTTTTACTTGAAAAGGGGTGACAATTAGCTATATCTATTTTGGAAAAAGTTACTTCGTCTAATCTGAAAAAAAAACCAAAAGAAGTGATACAAAATGTATATGAAGAAAAAATTGGTACATTTGGTCCAAAGTCATAAGAAAACTCATAATAGATACCTGCATAGATGAGACCATGGATTTCAAATTGAAAGACCCTATGTATCTATGTCTTACCATTATAATGTTACACTTATATGTCCTTTATGTCATATACAGAAGAGGAAATAACTCATATAGAGTTTCTAAATGGTTGGTAACGGTATGTGTATTTTTTGTCAAACCACGTTTGTTTCATTAGCACGTATACCACATCTAATTTCTATTGGCAGGTGATCAAACCCTTCATATTTTAATACCACATACAAATTTAATAACCAATATAACGAATTTAATACAAATATCAATTTTGCTGTCTAACCTGCCAATAGAAATAAGATGTGGTATACGTGCTAATGAAACAAATAACAATCCAAATCATAATGTGTAAAAAATAAACAATTATATGTCTTAGTATGACCTTCAACACAGAGCTTTGGCTCGCACTAAACAGCGTGCTATTGAGTGCCCCATTATTACTAGTGTTAAACAATTCAAACATGAAAGCATATTAAAAGGTCTTCTGTGTACACTTTAAAGAACAGATAGATATATGATTACAAAAAAGGTCTGATTAGACAATTCTTATTTTTCAAACTGTAAAAACTGACATTTTTCTGCTATAACTAGACAAAATGGAGGAAATTCATATATGTTGCTGATATTGCATCTTTAAATCTGCAAATGTAATTAACATTTTTGGCTGACCAATATATAATTAACATTTGTAAATACATAATCTTTATAACCTAATTACAAACAGCAAACAACAATACTTCTAGAATTAATAGTTTAATATACTCATGCTTATTACTTCTGCTTCAAAGTAGGTCACTTACATTTACATGTGTATATCAATAGTGGTTAAACGTACATCATATAGACAAATAATTCATTGTTATATTAATATGACAGAGCAGAGCATGTAATGATTATATAGTGAAGGTAGACGCCTTGCAGGTAAAAACAAAACAGGAAGACATTTTTTATAAACAAAACAGATAGTACATTTTAGATTCTAGAAATATTGTTGAGGAATTTTGACTTTTATTTTTTTAATTTTAATTCATATACACTTCTTTTAAATTGCTAACAATATGAAGATGATATCATGCCTATATTCATTTCTTGCAAATGCAGAGTGCAATTGCTTCATACTGGCTGAACGCTAACAGTATGAATAACATTACAAGCCTTATATCTATATTCTTTTCGATCCAATATTAACCTTATTTCTTGTTAATGGCCAAAAGCCAACAATAATAATAATAGCATGTTGATACAATTCAACAGTTACATAATTCAAAAGATAATCTATTAAATCTAAATGCCTTCATTTGTTCTTTGATCTGGTATACTGCAGTTCCTCTTTTCTTAAGTATAAAAGGATGCATCATGCATTTCTATTAGCTCTATTGTTTCCAAGAAAAACATATAAAAGCTGTACAACATCTTCAATCCTGATTTCAGTGGAAAATCCTGCTTTAGTCACTTTAAGCATCTCTGTAAACCAGCAATACTGCATAAGTTACAGATGAATATATAATTCGTCATCAGTTTAATCCTTTCTCTTTCTTTTTTTTTTCCTTTGTCTTAATCTTAAAATAGAATATCCAGTAAATTACTATCTCACAAAAACAATGTTAAACCAAAAAAATTACAATGGTTAAAGGAACATAATTTTCATAAATATCTTTGAGAAATGAAGGCTTGAAATAAAATGCAATGTATTTTGGGAAAAAATTAACATTTTCAAGTGGCCTTAAACTCTTTTGAAAATATTTTATATGCAATGATTTTTCAAATTGATCTAGACATTGCTCATATGAAACTATGATATAAGTTTTATAAAAACTCTGGCAAGAGAGCACAAATAATGTAATTTTCCATCTATACTACTGAAAGAGGAGACCTATTCCGTTGAGCCACAACTCCTCTGACACCATACAATTATCTCAATTTATTATGAACTTGGCCCATTAGTTACAGAGGAAAATATTTTGTTAAAATTTACAAAAATTTACAAAATTTACAAAATTATTAAAAATTGACTATAAAGGGTAATAACTCCTTAAGGTGTCAACTAACCTTTTTGGTCAAAAGAAAACCTTTATTGCAAAAGGCAAGAGAGACGGGAGAAACTTTTCATACAAAAGAAGAAATTGAACTGAACTTATGTAGTTTAACAAAATTGATTTCGTATGAAATGTAATTACATAGAATAAAACAAAGCATTTTTTATGGATTAACGTCTTTTTCAATCATTTACAAGTAAGTTATAGTTTCACTTTAATATAGTCATGGATATCTTAAAATAATAGCTATCGGTCAATCTGAAGTAAACACGGCCCTCTAGATATTTTCAACCAATCAAAAAGAATATAGAAAGCAAATAAAAATATATTTTCACATTCTAACAGAGCTTATCGTAATGACTAGACGTTTTAAAAAATCTTTAAAAACAAGAAATCGCAAAAGAAAGAGATTATTGAATCTCCGAGAAAGAATAAAAACGTCGATAAAAATTACAAGCATTGAAAAAGCTAAATCTTTTGTCAAAAATCTTTCCCAAAGAGTATTAGAAGACGACGAATGGCTTCTACTTTCAAAAGGGGTAAAATTTATACCTCAACCTAGCTTAAAAGGTTTAAGAAAATCTATCATGAATGACTTTGAGGAATTTGAACGTAAACTTCGCTGTCACTATCTTTTCCACGACAGCAAAAATGATTCAAAGCATCCATTTTATATAAATAGCGGATACAAACCAGCCTATTCATGCGGTACCTTAGAAAATTATTTATTTGCAACAAAGTATGAATTAAGCAAAATTAATCTGAAGAAGATGTCACCAAATCTTAACAAAAATGAACAAAAAGCTCTCAGGAACCTGGTAAAAAATAAAGAAATAATAGTTCGAAAAGCAGACAAAAACTCTACTCTCTGTATTCTCGACAAAAGTACATATATCAAAGAAGGTTTAAGACAGTTAGAAAATGAACTCTATTATGAAGAAATAAATCAATCAAGAATAGCAAATACCACAAAGCTTATTCACGATCTTATCGAAAAATGGCAAAGGAATGACCAAATAGACAAGATAACATATAAATTTTTATTACAGAATTTATTTAACAAAAAAATAGGAAAATTTTTCCTGTTGCCAAAAATACACAAAATTCCACCAGAAATCTTACTTGAAATAGAAAACAATCCAGCAAAAATCATTGAATATGGGTTCTTAGGCAGACCTATAGTATCTTTATGTGGTACACCTTTCCATAATCTATCACATTTTATCGATCGTATTTTATTACCATTAGTGCAAAGTCAGAATACATATATCAAAGATACCAAAGATTTTATTCAGAAACTTGAGAATCTAAACCTAAACAACAATATTTTATTAGCTACATTTGATGCAAGCAACATGTATACAAACTTAGAATATTCTGAGATAATTGAAGCTGTCAAAAGAGTAACAAAGAATTTAATATGCAATAATTATCCATTTCAAATCCCTCCTATTGAAGATATAATAAAATCTCTTAAAATCATATTGAAGAATAATGAATTCACATTTAACAGTAAAACATACAGACAGAGAACAGGTGTCCCAATGGGAGGCGCTGCATCAGCAGAATTAGCTGACATAAGAATGTTCGAAATTTTAGAGCATATATTATCAAATTATTCACATAGAGACAAAATAGCTTTCTGCGGTAGATATAGAGATGATGGATTCATCTTATTTAACGGTAATAAAAACGAACTCCAAGAACTTTTCATAACGGCAAACAAGGCACACAAATATTTAAAGTTCACCTACGAAATATCGTCGGAAAGAATTATATTTTTAGATACTGAAGTATATAAAGGCAAAAGATTTTTGGACTCTGGGATCCTAGATCTTAAGACTTTCAGAAAACCAACAGAAACTTTTCAATACTTAGATAGAAACAGTTGTCATCCTAAAAGCGTATTCAAAGGCTTCATTAAAGGAGAGATTATCCGTAATATAAGAAACACAAACGATATATATGAACGTACCAAGATCATTAATTCATTTAGAGAAAAATTATTACAAAGAAATTATAAGCAAACAGAAATCGATGAAGCGATTATATCTACCTCAAACTTAGAACGAAATGATTTATTGACTAACACTGAAAAACCAGATGTTAAAACGACAATCTTTATCACTAAATATAACCCAGCAGTGAAACAGTTAAAAAGATCAATTATAAAACATTGGAATTTGATAGAAAATGACCCTGAACTCTCAATCATTTTAAGAAGGAAACCAGTCATAGCGTATAAAAGACACAAAAATTTACAAGAAAAGTTAACAAGGCGTGATAAATCATGAAAATGTATCTAAAACTTTATATAAGAAATACGAGTAATACGCATATCAAAACAATAAAGATACACAAACTTGTATACATACATAATAGAAATGATGACATAGATAAAGCCTGAAACGAGGCAAAGAGTTCACCACAGGTTAGAAAAATAAAAAAGGCGTGTTACTAAATTCTATCAAACAGTGAAGCAATTGGAACGATCTATCATAAAACATTGATTTCTGACTGTTGGAAACAACCAATGAGAATCATGGTTAAGGAAAATAATAGAATAGCTTGTAAACGTTCAAGACAATCGAGCTGAAAGTTATAAACCCTAATCAAGTACAAATAAATATACTTGTTACAGATCATTTCTTGTAACTGATTAATATTTAGCAACGTATTAAATATCCGGTGTATGGTCCATAATCTATCACAATCTGTGAAACGTGGAGGCCGCTGAAGATCCTCGCCACGTAAAAAATAAGAGGTGAAACACCATAAAAAATCCCGTAATCATATAAAACATCAATATAAATAAAACCAATGTCAATAATATGTATTCCATGATCTTTTCAAAAAATATTATCAATGCTAATGAGCATACATATATATGGAAAGCAAAACAAATACTTTTAAAATAACCAGCGCATATGAGCATATTAATATAGAAAATAGATCAATACTTTTTGCTTGGGTGGGTTTGGATGACTTTTAATTAAACATTAATAATTGATTACTTTATAGGAAAAAGAAATGTATATTCCTTCACAAGTGAAGACAGTTCTCCACTAAAAGCAATGGAAGGTGAGTGAGTAAAAAAATGTTATATTCAAATTAACTTTATTTTAGAAAAAAACAATATTTAGCTCACCTTACTCATAGGGACAATGTAAGTTGAAACTATGACTTATTCTTATATCCATATAAATGGCTGTCCTTAAGACCAAAGAATTGTTAAACCATTTGGAAACCTGAAGCCTAATTTTTTCTGTAGTTGTCTTGTTTCATAATAATTTATAGGTAATGAAGATTAAAGTTATGACCTATTTGTAGGAAAAACAGAAAAAAAATCCTCAACAAGTGACGACAGATCTCCATTAAAAGCAACAGATGGTAGGTATATTTTCTTATTTCAGTATGTATATATACAGCGTTATGTTGTCCTAGATATAGCTATGTGTCTAGCCTACTTCAAAGAAAAAGAATTAATATAAGGCATGTCAGATACTAGATTGAAGTTTAGTTTATAGAACAAAGTGATCCTATACATGCTTTATTGGCTTCGTTGTCAACAGTTATATGGATCTGCTTACCCTTCCAGAGCACCTGAGATCACCCTCAGTTATTGGTGGGGTTTGTGTTGCTTAGCTTAGTTTTCTATGTTGTGTCTTGTGTACTATTGTTTGTCTGTTTGTCATTTTTATACGCCCGTCAAATTTTGACGGGACGTATTATGGTATACAAATGTCAGGTGTCCGTCTGTCCGTCCGTCTGTCTGTCCGTCTGTCTGTCTGTCCGTCTGTCTGTCCGGCGTAAACATGTCGCACCGTAACTTGAGAACGACTTATCTAAATTTCATGAAACTTAATATAGTTGTTTTTTATGATGGTCAAATGATCTGTATACTTTTTCGTGAAAATAAGATTTAAACTTTTTGAGTTAGGGCACTTTGTAACTAAAACAGGGGTGTGTTTTTTTTCACATGTCGCGCTGTATCTCAAAAACGATTTATGATTATTGCTTAAAACTTTACACACTTCTTTGTTATATTAAACTGAAGATCTGTAAACTTTTTGGTGATGACTCAAAATTTTATTTTTGAGTTATTGAGTATTTTGTAAAAAAGGGGAGGTTTTTTTTTTTACATGTCGCGCCGTATCTCAAAAGCAATTTATGATTATTGCTTGAAACTGTACACACTTCTTTGTTATATTAATCTTAAGATCTGTATACTCTTTGGTTTCATACAAAATTTCATTTTAGTGATATTTGTAAAAAAAAAAACAGAGTGGGGGGGTTTCACATGTCCCGTCGTGTCTCAAAAACAATAAATGGTTATTGCTTAAAACTTTCTCAGAAACTATTTATGATTATTGCATAAAACTTTCACACAAGACGTCGGGCGTATCATGCGCTCATGGCGCAGCTGTTTATTGTTTTTAACCATAGCATTGTCAGTTTATTTTCAATTTATGAGTTTGACTGTCCCTCTGGAATCTTTCGCCTCTCTTTAAGGTTCAATCTGTGGTTACAGTCTTTTGAGAAATCAAACATTGTGTCAAACCTTCATGAAATTTTATGAAATTTGAAAAGAAGGTTGTTTATGACCAACTGACAGTATTCAGAGCAAAGTTTTGAAAATAATCATATAAATATATAGTATACTGTATACATATGTTTGAAGGACTTTATTGGATAATGATTTTTGTAGGGAGAAGAAATTTGAATATTTTACCAAGTGCGGAAAGTTCTCCAGTAAAAGCAACATATGGTGAGTATGAATTTTAACTAGACATTTTTAACATCCGGATTAAATTAATGTGACAAATTTTTTTCTGGGCTTTTAATGAAAATACATAGAAACCATATATTTTCAGTATCAGGGTAAGATTAACTGTTTTTTGACACCTTCATTGTCTACTTTTCACCTTTCTTATGTTTCTTT
The DNA here is from genome assembly GCF_021869535.1 of Mytilus californianus. Classification (NCBI taxonomy): domain Eukaryota; kingdom Metazoa; phylum Mollusca; class Bivalvia; order Mytilida; family Mytilidae; genus Mytilus; species Mytilus californianus. The sequence continues at coordinate 25,251,839 of NW_026262582.1, read as the reverse complement.
TCAACTAATACCACTTGTAATTAAGAATGTAAAGACCTATATAAGTCTCTGAACAATTGGTTAAGATTGTTATTTTATTCAAAGTAAAATTGAGAATGGAAATAGGGAATGTGTCAAACAGACAAAAACATGACCGAAGAGCAGAAAACAGCCAAAGGCCACAATTGGTCTTCAATACAGCTGGGCCCTAAAAAAAAATGTGTACTAGTCTAGTGATAACTGATGTCAATCTAAACTCTGAAATATATTAATGAACTAAACTTAAAAATCAATCAAGATGAACAAAGGCCAGAGGCTTCTAACTTAGGACAGGTGCAAAAATGGGATTGGTTAAACATGTTATTTTGAGATATCCCCTATGCCTCTTGCCAATACAGAAAATACAAACACACAGCAATATTCACAGTAAAAGAATAGGTAACAAAAGAAACTGAAAAAAATGACAATGGTACATAAATTAACAAGTAATACTAGCATTTACTGACAGGCCAGCTCAAAACTTGGATTAAACTGACTGAAAGTTAATGTCTTCATCATATGAATATCAATCTCAATTCCTCCTGTTAGTGATTAAGTATCATTACATCATAAAATATATGAGAAGTACATAACCCCGTCTCTTGCAATGACCCCCATTAGTGAATCAATATTAAAGCTAAAATTTGCCATCTTTAATAACATGAAAACAGAATCGTAAATATATCCCTTTTTTAATAGGTCTTTTTAAAGATTTTGAGTTGAAAGCTGACATTTTTTTGCGTTTGTAAATAATTTAACCGTATTGGATTTGAAACACTAGAAAGTATACGAAGTCTGCATGCTGATTTCTATTTATGAATGATGACCTTGTACTTATGATAAGATTTAGTAAATGTTTTGACTAGTTTATGATATCTAAAACCCTTGTGTAATTATTTTTCAGTAATACATAGATTTCTTTCGCTAAAATCTAGTACATTGTTACATACACAAGCGAAATTGTAAAAGTTGAAATATAAACACCATAAGATGGTGAAAAAGGAATGTCACCATCTAAAAATGGATAATTAACCATATGAAATGTTTACTTTTTCAGATTTAAATGATGCTATAGATGTGTGCCCAATTTTAGAAAAGACCAGTGAAATTACTGGAGACGGTGAAAAGATAAGTGAAACTACTGGACAAGGTGAAAAGATTAGTGAAACTACTGGACAAGGTGAAAAGATTAGTGAAACTACTGGACAAGGTGAAAAGATTAGTGAAACTACTGGACAATGTGAAAAGATTAGTGAAATTACTGGAGATAGTGAAAAGATAGGTGAAACTACTGGACAAGGTGGAAAGATTAGTGAAACTACTGAAAATGGTAAATATTCTGAAGTTTTTACAATATCAAATCAGTCAAAGGTTGTATTGGTGACTGTGGCTTCTCTTCAAATTTTTGAGATGGCCACCATATACTTAAAATTGGAAGATTGTGTAAGGCTGAAGGTTTTATAATATCTCTTAGTATTTAATACAATGGACCCAATAGAGATTGTTTGCATCTCACTGATATTTACTTTACCATAGGGCAGATGTTTTATGAATGTGATAGTTTAGTTTCCTTATGCAACAATCTTTCTCAGGTGCTTTGCTGTTATTTTGATAGTTATTTTTGAAATGAATGATAACTGATTAAACAGATTTAAGGTGTGTGAAAACAAATTTCAGCTTCATAATGCAAAATTTAAAGAAGTTGAAATAATGACAAAATTGATAATGGAAATTGGGAATGTGTAAAAAAGCAATAATCCAACCAAAGAGCAGAAACATCTGAAGACCCCCTTTGGGTCTTAAACACAGAGAGAAAATCCAACACCTTTAGCTGGCAACTTATAAAAAATGTATACTAGTGCAGTGAAAATTGACGCCACACTATTATTATCCAAAACATATAAAAAAACTAAACAAATAAGTGTCCCAGGTTAGGTGAGGGTTGAGATTCCCCTAACTGGGTATTAGGGGAATAGAAATTTGTTGTACCCTGAGATAAAGCTGAGGGTAATAGTTGTATCTAAGAGGACAATAAACTTATTTTTCCACAAATATCCATTCAGTAAGACTTTTATTATACTGAAAGAAACAACATACACAAAATAATGCCAGGGACTGAAGGGCATAGTTGACCATAATTCATTTATACAAATGTAAGAGACAGCATACACATTGTGATGACACCTTGTCTATCTCTTCTAAGGTATTGGAATGCTATCTTTTCTTTTAAGGTAATCAGAAATAATTTTTTGTCAGTTTTAATGAACGAATATGTGTTTTTGGCATCCTAATGCAGATCAAAGTGAAAGATCCAAAATATATTTTATATGCCTTGGACAATATATTTGTTTCATTAAAAACAAGTTGTTGTTTTGAACTGTACTTGGATAATCTAAGTATAAGTTGATCTGAATATATGATATAGTTTCCAAGTATTTACAAAGTAAGAAAAGTTATCTGTTCCTGATACTGTAGATTCATTTATTTTCGTGGGTACCTATTTTCGTGGATTAAGGAAAACTTACATGTTCGTGGATATTTGATTTCGTGGTTTTGCCGAAGTCTGCATATAAGCCTATAGAAAATTTATTATTCGTTGAACATTTAATTTCGTGGTTCACCTGTACACACGAAATCCACGAAAATTGGTATCCAACGAATAATAATGAATCCACAGTATGTCATGTGATTTAAGCAATATAAAAGTTTTTTTGCTAATATAATAAATTTATCTTTCTAGGAAGAAAAAGAACAAGTTGTTCTTCAAAAAATGAAAAAGTGGATGCAACAGAATCCAAGAAGTGCACAGTAAGACTGACTGATATTGGTACTATTAAAAACTTGAAAACATATGTTGATAAGACAGAGAAAAAAAGAAAAAGAAGAAAGATATGTCTAAAGAACTTGTAAAATAATATATGTAATATGTTAAGTTTTAAATAAGTTCATCTGATATGAAACAACAAATTCAGGATACTTTGTGTCATATTTCAAATAAGTTGAATGGATATCTACTTTTATGATAAAACTATGATATTTCAAAAAGTTGTAAATATTTTTTTGTCTAATTTATGAAAATCAGTAATAGAATAAGGAAAAAAGTGTAAATATATTAATATATAACAAAATCCCTTCAAGAAAATCTTGACCTTTAGCTTAGTCATGCAGTTCTATGACAGCAGAACTTGTTTTATGTTATAGTAGCAACTTAAATATAAGTATGACCAAATGCTAAGCAAATAATAGAAATCAGGAAAGAGAACACATTGTTGTGTATTAATTCTGTGGGACTTGATTATTTATCTAAAGTTTTTCAATAGTGTTAATGTATGTCATGTCTGCAAATTTTCTACACTAATATTTTTCAATGTTAAATTTTTTTCCATCAAGTAAATGAGTCTGCAATACAAACAAAAGAGTGTATTGCACAGTTCTTTCCATTAAGGTCATGTGTATTCATTTATGCACAAAAAAAGTCATAACTATAAGTATTGCTTTTATAACTGTGTAATGTTTACCCTCCTATATCAAGTATATTGGCCAAGAAACTTGAGAAAAAAGTTCAAATTCTGTAAAGTTTTGCTTGAGCCGGATTTTTTCAGCAAGAAATTATTATATATATATAAAGAAGTTCAAGTCAAATATGAACTTGATTTTTACATTATACTATATATAGATATAATACTTTTACTTAATCATGCTCCTCGGATATACAAGTTGTCCAATTATTGAATTGAATAAAAGACAAATATTGGTGTGTAACGATCTTCATACTGTAAGCGTTCAGCCAGGATGAAGAGGTTATGCTCCAATTGGATTGAGTTATTATAGTTATAAAAAAAGGAAGTGCATTCTAGATTGATTGATAGAGATGGAATCTTATAGTTAATTTTAGTTATGATTTGAGGATAATGATATATAAATAAAGTCTATCTTGTGACTTTAATATTTTATTGTTGTTGTTTGCTTAAACAATATGTTAAGTTTTTTGTTAATAAATTTTGTGTCTTTATTTATTCTGTTACATTATCAGCTTTTTTGTGAACCTTCAGAATTTGTGGATAATCTTTTGCAACATAAATGTCAAAATATTCATGCATCATGCATCTTTAATTTTCTTTTTCTTTGCATAATATGTACCATAATGTATATAGAGATAATCTTTTTACCTAATCATTCTGCTCGGATATACAAGTTGTCCAATTATTGAATTGAATAAAAGACAAATATTGGTGTGTAACGATCTTCATACTGTTAGCGTTCAGCCAGGATGAAGAGGTTATGCTCCAAATTGTCTCTTGTTGATTATTGATTAACCCTTAAGGGTAAAGACCTAAATGTTTGGACATTCAAAGAGTGTTTTGAAAACAATATCCACATGATTGTCTGAAGGTTTGCTATGGTGTAGAAGCATCTTGAAAACATATCTGCTTTTATCCTTTTTCCTTTTTGGGGTGGGTAAGAATATAATTCTTAATAGGGAACTATAATTAAATAGTTGGGAAAAAAGGAAAAAGGATATTGCAATTCTATCATGAATAAGCTAATTCTTCATTTAAACTTTGGTCATGATGGTGAACCCAGTGTGGTTACCATTGTGCCCCAGGCCAAAGTTAATTTAGCACTAAAAAGGAGTGAGTTTTTATTAGATGTTGTTAATAATTATATGCAAATGCAAAATGAAAATGATATTGTAGAAATAGAAATTATTTTATCAGAGTATAATTGCAATTTTACATTAGGCTTTTTATTTAAACAATTATTAAATGACAATAATGAAGTAAAAAGATGTAGAGAGGGCAAAACAGCTCATCTTGTTCCACTGATTGAAAAGTTCAAACTTGAAACAGACTTTGTTAAACTGCTTCTGCCACGAAAAATCAGAGCAAAAAATGCTGTTGCCATTCATTCACTTTATATCAAACCAATGTATCGTTCTGTCATTAATGAGTTTTATTTACTTAATTTACATGGAGTAAATTCACAGGGACATATAAGTGCAGAAGATTTTATGAGGTTATTGCACGAACTTAAAACCTGTCATGCTCATTATTTAGTGCACATTTTACCAGTTTGCATTTGTTTGAGATGCACTGAATATAGACATGAAAGACTTAATCAGCTTTCAGAATGTACCTATGCAACACCTTACCATGGTCCTATTACAAATAGCCCTTTCCGTAATTTACCAGTAGGACAACAACAATTAACAGGTGGCAGACCTGGATAATGTTATTCTGTTATTCCATAGTTTACATGTATTACATCTTTCACATTGTTATTTGTTTATTATGCTAATAAATGATTAGTACACAATTGAATATCATTTGTCTTTATTTTAATCATATATAAGTTACTAGTAGTTGTTGATTTATTCATAGACGAAACATACTGAAAAATAATAAACAGAAAAAAAAGATTTGAAGAGGCCATATTTTGAATGAACATTCAAAATATTGTGGCATTTAAGGTCTCAAGGTCTATTGATTATTTAATATTTCATGGGAATGTGTTTTTTTTATTTTTTAATAAATTTCCAAATATAGGCAACCAATGTTCAACAGTCATAATTCGATAAAAAGAAAACAAATCAAGGCTGCAAACAAAAACTGTTAGAGTATTTTAAAGTTTCTCAACGTAACAGTTTTTTTCTTATTTTCCTCCTTACAAAGTCATTAACCATAGACATGGAATAACTTTTATGTTTAGGTAATTAGGTTTCATGATTGCCAATGTTCTACTATAATGTTCCAGCCAAAGACACAAGGATATGAATATTACAGTATAGCCTTTATCATGAAAAAACTCTTTGATTGTATTTAAAGCAACAGTAGTATACCGCTGTTCAATAGTCATAAATCTAATCAAACAATAAAACAAATTCGGGTTACAAACCAAAACTGAACAATCAATTATAAGATGAAAACAACATCAAAAGCACTGAACTACAACGAAAACAAACTCCAAGTTGAACATACATAGAAGCTGAATAGTCAGGAATAACATTTAGCCTCAGAAACAGTTCAAAGAGATTATTCAAAAGCAGAGATCAAGTTTAGTGTAAATGTTGAATAAGATTCTAGCATATCAAATCACACAAAATATCAGAACCCTATAATTTCTGTCATCAATACAAGTGTTCTCTAGAAATTTCAACGAGTGAATAAGCCATATGGTACTAGCATTAAACATCAGCTCCCTTTACAAACCTTAACACAAAATTATAAGCATTCGCCGAAAATTGAAGGGTTTGTTAGCATTGATAGCATGGAGAACTTGCATTACATTTCATAAACAATGCGTCTTTGGAGTGCTTTTGTGGATGCTTCTTCAGCGGCTTCTGCTTGATCTCTGATTTTGAAATGTCGACTTATTTTTTTTGTTTTGTTTCGGACTTTTCTCTAATGGTTGACATTCTTCCTACACCAATGAATGAGAAAGTGAGCTTAACATGCTTAAGTGGAAGAATCGGAATTACAAATAAATAATCATGCATATTATATATACATTCGGAAGCATCGGTATTTCCTTCCAAAAATCACGACTTTGCACGAGTTAACACATACTACTGTATCATTTTGTCCACTATTGCAATTGCTATTGTGACTATGTTGAACGCATCCATCCCATCGAACACGAGATAAAGGATACAACAGATACAGTTAAGTCGGCCTCATATATTGACTTACATCTACACATTGACAATGAGGGTCTAAGTAGCAACATTCCAGCAGCGCCTGCATACGGAGTATATATCTCCAAATTGATACGATATCAAGAGCTGGTTAATAACCGCTATGGATGAACAGTTGATATCAGATATGTTCCTTACGTGGTTACTACAATCCCCTTCCCTTTTCATGAATGTGACCTACCGAATGAGACTATTTACCAGGTTTGTTGAAATAACATAAGCAACACGACGGGTGCCACATGTGGAGCAGGATCTGCGTACCCTTCCGGAGCACATGAGACCCCCAAGTTTTTGGTGGGGTTTGTGTTGCTTAGTCTTTAGTTTTCTATGTTGTGTCTTGTCTACTCTTGTTTGTCTGTCTGTTTGTTTTTTTTTTCGTTTTTAGCCATTGCGTTGTCAGTTTATTTTCGATCTATGAGTTTGACTGTCCCTCTAGTATCTTTCGCCCCTCTTTTGCCAAACAAAGTTTACCTTATATCCTCTTCTGCGTTGTGTCATATATTTCATATTACAGCACTTATAAAAACAGTTTGTGACTGAGGTCAGACTAAGATAACCGTTGACAACAAAAATCTCTGCAATAGTTAGAAAAAATGAAAATAAGGTATATATCGCATGCGTCCAAAGCGCTATTCCGGGTTGATCTTAATCATTTACGCTCAGAGCCTTATATTTGAAAGACGAGGATGTAAAAAAAAAACAACAGAAACAGTTGAAGAGCTATTCGACCAAAAGAACAAAAAAATAAGACAACATAGTTGACGGTCAGCTGCACCTGGTGGACTTGAAATCTTAGGTTTTTTTTATTTAAATATTTATAATTGGACAATTGAAGAGAATTTGAAGGAATTGCAGAATCAAAACTCCTTTTTTTTGCTGGCATGGTTTATAAAAAAAGTCGATATAATATATGTTATTACCAATGTAATTTCAACTGATCTTACGCTTTAATTTGCATATGGACAGTCTTTTTGAAGATGTGTGCAATAAGGATGATTTCCGTTACAATTATAATTGATTTCTAATCACTTATCAGTGTCACAAAACGGATATACAAAAGAGCTGACGGTATGATACTAGTATGGGACAAATAGCTGAACACTAATTGATGAATTTATCCAAAAAAACACCTGTATATAGACGGACTGGTCCATGATGAGCAAACCGGTTAAACACCGCCAGTCAAGTGAAATAAATCAAGTATTAACATCAGAACAGTTATTAAAAATTAAATTGGAAATATATTATAATTGCTTCCTTTGTTGAAACACCATTTAAAAACAAATAATATAAAGGTCATACAATTATTCAAGCATTTAGGAGACAAAAGTCAAAACATAAAAGCGCTTTTAATGCTGAACTCACCTGAACGTTTGAAAAGTCCTTGATTTATCCTTTGTCTAAAGCGTTTGAAAGATAAAGAATTTTGAAGACTTCAAAATGGCGCAAATTTATATTTTATCTATAGTTAAATGGCAAAAACATCAAATTTGTCTGTTTTATAAATTGCAATGAGAATTTTATTTAGAGAAAGAATCATACCAAAACAGGAGGAAACATCAGGAATCTTTTACGTGAGTATTTCCTTATATTTGACTTGTTAATCTATCTGTTTGTATGAGAAAATGTAAACAAAGTATCTACTGGACCCATATGCTCATGTACAAGTTCTATAGCTGATATATATGTTCAAACAGCTCAGTCAATTGTTGATTATTATACATTTTTTTCAAGTATTCTTTTATTCATATTTTGGACATCTTCAATCGCCTGTCCAAAGCCAAACTGAATCCTCGTTAGGTTTGTCTTGTCTTGACTTAATCTTAATGGTTTATATATTGTTTTTAAACGACGTATAATATATGTGGACACAACATATAATAAACAGTACTGCCTAGTATACAATATGAATTTGAAGTATACAAAAGGAGGATGATAACAAACATTTAGCGATAATACCGTGTCACAAATATGCAAATGCAGCTATTGTGTTTCTTTGAAACCTACATGTAAATAAGTACCTGTGTTACTTAGTATTCTTAAATCAAGATACAGGGGCAGATCCAGCCATTTTCATAAGGGGGAACGGGGGTCAAAGCATAAGTTCCAGGAATCTACCCCCCTCCCTAATCTGCCCCTGAGACATAATATACATAACACGTACCTCATATGTGAAATATTTTACATTTACTGTATCATCATACAATTTCGTAAGAAATTAAAACTTTAGCATTTTATATCATGTAACTTTAATATTATAAGAACTTGTTCAAATTTCGAAGAATGCTAAAATTTTAGTTTCATAAATTGAATCTTTTTTTTTGGCAGCTAAAATTTTAGCCGTAAGAGTTTTGAATTAAAATTTTCGGTAGGCTAAAAATTTAGTTTTAATATATAAATGTATTGTGTATTATATATAAAAAGGGAATGCTAAATTTATAGCAAAGATGTTATTTCTTTTCTTTTTATTGCAGGATGATACTAAACCAGTTCGGAATTTTCTTATCTTATTTCTTTAATAGATAAATTGTATTCAGCTGAATTATTGAAAAGCTGAATGCAGTTTCTCTGGCACAAAAGAAATTAAGGTTTTTCAACATGGATGCGAATTGTTTCTTTTTATGAAATGGTTATTTAAAAAGATATATGTAAGTAATCATACATTAAATTTAAAACACAGGTTTTTAGCGAAAAAACATAAACTTTTAGCCATTTTGCAATGATTCAAAACAATCCATTTTGAGAATGAAAATTGCAGTGAATCAAAATTTATTGCAGTCCGTTATTATATACTTTTTTAATAATCATTTTTTCGTGCTTTTTTGTTCGTGCATCAAGTTTGTTTTTCTTATAAGTTTAAGGATTATTTTTAGTATTTTTTGCATTCCATCCAATATCTTAAACTAAGTTATTAATCATTTTTATTTAAACAAATAGGTCTTAAAAAAGACGAATAATGAGCATAAAGATATCACAGAATTATAATTTTGGGGTTTACGCCAGGGTGTACTAAATAACAAGAGACTAAACGGGAAAATTAAAAAATCTTAATTTAGAAGAACATATACGAGTGAGCTAGCTATACGCAATAAGACAGATATATCGACAACCAAGGTAAGGACTCGAAAACAATTCAAACTGGAGCTTTGGTCAATATATATCACCACTATATATGCTCTATGGCATTCATATTCTACATATATATGGGGCACTTGTGTCAACACTGAAGTCATCTCGATTGGAATGTATGCTAATTTGGCATATAAGAGAAGGATACAGAGCAGAAAATTAAGATGAAAGCAAACACAAAGAAAGAAGTGACAAATTCAAAAATGTAAGAATTGTATCAACAAAAAGCTTCGTACATGAGTTATTGCCCTTAAACCACGATTTTTGACTTATTTACGAGTTTTTGCTTTTTATCTTGAAAAGTATAAACGATAAGTAAAAACTATGAATATATAACTTGAAAACACTTCAAACTGAAGCTTTGGTCAATATTAACAACTAACAAATATGCTCTATAGCATTTATCTTTTGTATAAAAGGCTTACTTATGTCAGCATTGAAGTCATCTTGATTGGAATGCATGCATATTTGGCATAGAAGAGTAGGATACAGGCCTCATTGTACTTGTGATTATTACAATGTAAGTAACGTATTTACATATATACGAAAAAAGAGTTTGTACTTAATTGGCTACCCATTAACATATGAACAATAATTAATACAAGGCAAAGCCAATTAACTTATATCTATCTGATCGATTACCTTAAAGATAAAATATTATAAAATAAATTGGAGATTTACGAAAGTTTGTATTTTACTAAAAAATAAGATGTCAGTAGTTGTAAAAAAAGAATAACCAGTACTTATAAAAAATTTTGGTATTAAATTTAACGTGTGATAATTTTTTCTGGACGGGAGGAATCCATTTGGTTTTGGGATCTGAAAATAAAAAGTTTGACTCATATTCTTACAAAGATAATAATTAAATGCGGATATTGGAATTGAAAAACTGACAATACCAATGATGATAAATTCCCGGGCAGGATCTCACAATGTTTGTTTTACCTCTTCTAAACATATTGTTCTGGAATCAGAAAACCTACAAATAATTGCTCCTTAACAGGTTAAATTCTTTCAAATAAATATGATGTTTCAGAAAAGTATAGAAGAGAGTACAATATGTTTTCAGGAAAATCATTTGATACTTATAAAAAACATCGATAAAAAATTAAAACAACAATTTATAAATGGTATTTATTTATCCGAAGCGCTTTTCTGGATTGATCCTCGTCAGGAACACTCAAAGCCGAATATTTGAAAGCCAATATAATTTGAACAAATGGCCCCTTTTGTATGTTTGACATCATATGTTTTCTACGTCCTTTTTTGTTTTTCTTTGCATATGTATAAAAAAGAGGTTTCGTTTGAATTATTATCAATATATTCATATTCTTTTTAATGGTGTATTAACACCTTTGTTAATTAAGTAACGGAAGAGGCGTAGTACACTTTTGTATTTTTATCAAAGCATTTTATTTTCGTTGGAACTCTTGACAATGTTTATCAAAAACGGAATATAGACTAAATAGCAAAAACCAGGATGAAAGCAAACATAAAGAAAAAAGTGTAAGAATTTTATCAAAAAAGAGAAAATTATTAATATAAGACACAATAACCCTTCAAAACGGCTAACAAACCTGCGATATGAAATATAAAAAACTTGATTTCTTACTAGATTTTAAGAGTAAACTCACGTAATTTATAATCTAAATTGAAGTGAAACATCAACAAGTGACGAACGTTAAACAGTTGTTGTGTACGGCTTCTCGTTTGAAATTGACAGCAAGAGGTTACACTTTATGTAAATAAACACCTTTCCTCATCGACAGCACATCAATTCCCCCTCATTCAGTGTGCATATGTCAAGAATATCTAATTGCCGTTATACAAGGTTTTGAATTTCACATAATACCATTCCTCCCATAGGGTCACAGAAAAACAAAACAAAAATCAAGTCACTAACGATTATCAATTTAATCTCCAGATGTCTTCCTTGTTTTCGTTTTGTGTCGATGAGCAGTTGTTTCGCTGACGTTCATTAAAATTCTTAGTTTTTCACAAAAAAAAAACAAACAAAAAACCCTTTTATTAAATGAACCATTTAATTCATTTGAAAAAACAGAAATAACTCATTATTTTCAGTATCGCTCCCAAATGACAACAAAACAATAGTATAACAATGACCAAACAGTTTCAGTTAAAACGTTGCTTTGCCATAGATTTTTCTACAGCATTTACAGTCCCTATCTGTTGATCGTGCAACTTCAAGCCGAAACAGTCAAACAATTAAACAAGCATCAGACATATTTAAGTAAAACAAAGGTCATTCTCATATGATCGTTGAGAAATTTTTGGCAGAAATAAACTAAACTGTAATTGTTTTGAAAAATGCATAGGGAAGTATCAAAAGGAGTAAAATAGATTAAACATTGATTATCCAGAAGGTCCTGATACTAGGTTAATGAACCAATTTTCCGGCTTTGCCAGAAACCAGAAAATGACTTCGGTTCAACCATAATGACGATCCCGAGAAATAAAAGTTTTTAGGCCGTATTATTAATGACTAAACTGTGTTTTAATTTTATATTTTGATACTTTTGCTTGATCATATTCTAATAAATACACCAGATCTAACTGGAATTGTATTTCAAAAGTGTTTCCTTTCTCATAACGGATATAACCAGGTGTTTTTGTTACTGTGTTGTTAGAATTAAAAACGACACATATTGCAAATTGTGTTTTGGTGTTCAGTTGGCATCAACATCTCCATTTTTAACTCGTTATTATCAAAACTACGTATTCAAAATCGGTATCATATGTTTGTAATAAAATTGAGAATGGAAATGGGGAATGTGTCAAAGAGACAACAACCCGACCATAGAACAAACAACAGCAGAAAGTCACCAACAGGTCTTCAATGCAGCGAGAAATTCCCGCACCCGGAGGCGTCCTTTAGCTAGCCCCTAATCAAATATATATACTAGTTCAGTGATAATGAACGCCATACTAAACTCCAAATTGTACACAAGAAACTAAAATTAAAAATAATACAAGACTGACAAAGGCTAGAGGCTCCTGACTTGGGACAGGCGCAAAAATGCGGCGGGGTTAAACATGTTTATGAGATCTCAACCCTCCCCCTATACCTCTAGCCAATGTAGAAAAGTAAACGCATAACAATACGCACATTAAAATTCAGTTCAAGAGAAGTCCGAGTCTGATGTCAGAAGATGTAACCAAAGAAAATAAACAAAATGACAATAATACATAAATAACAACAGACTACTAGCAGTTAACTGACATGCCAGCTCCAGACTTCAATTAAACTGATTGAAAGATTATGTCTTCATCATATGAATATCAGGCACAATCCTTCCCGTTAGGGGTTTAGTATCATACCATCATAATATATATGAGAAGAACATAACCCGTGTCATGCCAACAACTGGTTTTTAAATAAATGTGTTTAGTGCCGATGCAAAGACCCTATAAGTGAATCAATATTAACGCCAAAATATGCAATCTTTAATGACCTGACAACAGTATCGTAACTATATCCCTTCTTAATAAGTCTATTTAAAGGTTTTGTTAGCTTCAGAGGTGAATACTGACATTTTTGTGCTTTATAAAGAATATTTCCATAAAAAATTGGATGTGAAATACCTGAACGTATAAGAAGTCTGCATGTCTATATCGGATGGCACTATTTCCCTTCAAACACCTTAATATCAAATGCAATAAAATAACCTGTCTCTTTAAATGTGTAGATTCAATATGAATCATATTTTAACTCATTCCTTGTGCTAGCTTTGCACTGAAGCATTGACAATAACAATTCTCGTGGACTCTGTATATAAACACAGGATGAAGGCTTCTTTCCCAATTTTTGAAATATAAGTCACTGATAGCATTAAAATTAAGAAAACATGAAAAATGATACATCTGCCTAGTATCAGAAGCTTCTGGATACTCGATGTTTAATCTATTCTACTCCTTCAGATATATATACTTCCCTATGCATATTTCAAAACAACTACTATTTACTTCTGCCAGAAAATTCTCAACAATCATATGAGAATGACCTTTTTTTACTTTAATATGTCTGATGCTTTTCGAATTGTTTGACTGTTTCAGCTTAAAATTGTACCTATCAACAGATAGGGACTGTAAATGCTATAACAAAATCTATGGCAAAGCAACGTTTTAACTGATACTGTTTGGTGATTGTAATACTATTGTTTTGTTTTGCTTATGATGTGGGAGCGATACTGAAATTAATAACTGATTTCTGTTTTTAAATGAATATAATTGTTACTTTGATAATACGTTTTTATTTTAATTCATAAAAAACTAAGAAGTTTATTAAAAGTCAGATAAACAACTGCCAAACGACACAAAACGAAAAAAAGCAGACACCTAAAGATCAAATTATTTGTCGTTAATGACTTGATTTTGTTTTGTGTTTTCGTGATCGTATGGGAAGAATGATATTATGTGACATTCAAAAACTTTGTTACAGCAATTAAATATTCTTGACATATGCAGACTGAGTGAGGGAGAGGTTAAGGTGCTGTTGATTAGGAAACGTGTTTATTTACATAAAGGGTTACCTCTTGTTGTCAAGTTCAAACGACGTACCGTACACAACAACTGTTTAACTTTCGTCATTTGTTGATATTTCACTTTAATTTGAACTTTGAATTACGTTTGTTTACTCTTAAAATCTAGTAACAAATAAAAAAAAATGTTTTGTTCCATAATGATAGAACTTTAGTAGGTTTTCCATATGAATTGCATTTTGAATAAAACAGCATATTCACCAGAGGAAAAAAATTCCGCGTGTGCTATTTTGTGTATAATTATGGTAAAATCGTTTGATGTACAATTGATTTTGGTAGATAATTGTCATAACATACATTTTCTTTCTCGGAATACGGAAAAACAACAATAACTGTCTTTCGTTTCAGTAAATATGTGGTTGAGTTGACTTTTGTTAAACTTATGTTCACTTAGGACGTCGGCCTAAATGAATATCATTTCATTTCAAAAGTTAATAAAACCACATATTTACCCCAATAAAAGACAATAATTGTATAATATCGCAGGGTTGTTAGCCGTTTTAAAGGGTTATTTTGTCTAATATATTGTCTTGTATTCGTTATGTTTGCTTTCATCCATATTTGGCTCTTACGGCTATATTCTGATAAACAATGTCAGGAGTTCCGACAAAAAAAAACAATGCTTTGATGATCAAACAAAACTGTACAACGCCTCTTCCATTACTTAATTGACAAAGGTGTTATCACACCGCTAACGAAAATATAGATACGTTGAAAAAAAGTTCAAACGAAACCTCTATTTTATATATGCACAGAAAAAAATAAGGACGTAGATGACGTCATATACAAAGAGGAGTTTTTGTTCAAGTTATTTTGGCTTTCAAATATGCTGCTTTGAGCGTTCCTCATGAAGGTAAATACATAAAAGTGCTTTGGACGCATAACATTTATATACTGTTTTTTTAATTTTTAATCAAAGTTGCTGAATAGTATCAAATGCTTTACCCCCTAAAAATATTGTATTGTTTTCCATACTTCCATGATAATTTCATAATTATTTGACATGATTTAACATTTTAAAGTTGTAATCATAACACTGTTACATTGTGCCGTTTATTTGTAGGCATTCTGATTCTAGAAATATATGTTTAAAGTTTTGTCTTACTTCTACCACAAAGGGGTTAACTAAACATTCTGAGATCTTCCCCGGAAACTTTTCAACTTTGGAATTGTCAGTTATTCAAATCCAATATTCGCATTTAATTATTGTCTTTCTAGGATTATGAGTCAAACTTTGTACTCTCTGATCCGAAATCACAATGGTTTGCTGCCGTACAGAAATGTTTACTAAAGGTTAAAGTAAATACCCAAAATTAACATATAATACAGAAATATTATTTTTCAATTAGCAAATAAAATTGGTTATATGGCTTAATTATGTCAGTATTGAAGTCATTTCGATTGGAATGTATGCAAATTTGGTATACACGAGTAAGATACTGAGATCATTGTACTTTTGATTATGACAATGTAAGTTATGCATTTACTTAAATATCAACAAGTGATAGTACTGCATTGGCTGCAAGCAACACAATTAACAAAAATATAAATTAATTTAAAGGAAAGAAAAAAAAAAACGTTAGCCCTAAAACGTAGGGATATCAATTAGCTTCTGTTTGTCATCAATAATTTGTTATTTAAGAGAAAAACATACAACATTTTAGTATTAAGTGAGAGAAAAATGAACCACCACTTTAATATAATAATAGACAATAAAAAAAGTACCGTAAATATATTTTTTATGTAGAAACCATACACTGAAACTAATAGGGAAAAATAATATAAAGTGTGAACCAACAAACCTCAAAGAGTGATTGGTGTTGAAACTCGAGTAATCACACGATCACAGTTATGTGTGAACCGGTGTGAACAATAATGAATATTAAATAAACACATAAATAAAGAAAATGAACATGTATTTATCCCATCAATCATAGTAAAAATATTATAAAGTTAATTGGAGATTTAAGAAATTTTGTATTCAACATACAATAATTTTAGCAAAATAATAAGATGTCAGTAGTTGTAAAAAGGATAACCAGTACTTATAAATAATTAAGATAAATTTTGGGTATTTACTTTAACCTTTGGTAAATATTTCTGTACGGCAGCAAACCATTGTGATTGCGGATCAGAGAGTACAAAGTTTGACTCATAATCCTAGAAAGACAATAATTAAATGCGAATATTGGATTTGAACAACTGACAATTCCAAAGTTGAAAAGTTTCCGGGGAGGATCTCAGAATGTTTAGTTAACCCCTTTGTGGTAGAAGTAAGACTAAACTTTAAACATATATTTCTGGAATCAGAATGCCAACAAATAAACGGCACAATGTAACAGTGTTATGATTACAACTTTAAAATGTTAAATCATGTCAAATAATTATGAAATTATCATGGAAGTATGGAAAACAATACAATATTTTTAGGGGTAAAACATTTGATACTATTCAGCAACTTTGATTAAAAATGAAAAAAAAAAACAGTATAGAAATGTTATGCGTCCAAAGCACTTTTATGTATTTACCTTCATGAGGAACGCTCAAAGCAGCATATTTGAAAGCCGAAATAACTTGAACAAAAACTCCTCTTTGTATATGACGTCATCTACGTCCTTATTTTTTTCTGTGCATATATAAAATAGAGGTTTCGTTTGAACTTTTTTTCAATGTATCTATATTTTCGTTAGCGGTGTGATAACACCTTTGTCAATTAAGTAATGGAAGAGGCGTTGTGCAGTTTTGTTTGATCATCAAAGCATTGGTTTTTTTTGTCGGAACTCCTGACATTGTTTATCAGAATATAGCCGTAAGAGCCAAAATTGGGATGAAAGCAAACATAACGAATACAAGACAATATATTAGACAAAATAACCCTTTAAAACGGCTAACAACCCTGCAATATTATTCAATTATTGTCTTTTATTGGGGTAAATATGTGGTTTTATTAACTTTTGAAATAAAATGATATTCATTTAGGCCGACGGCTGAAGTGATCATAAGTTTAACAAAAGTCAACTAAACCACATATTTACTGAAACGAAAGACAGTTATTGTTGTTTTTCCGTATTCCGAGAAAGAAAATGTATGTTATGACAATTATCTACCAAAATCAATTGTACATCAAACGATTTTACCAAAATTATACACAAAATAGCACACGCGGAATTTTTTTTCTCTGGTGAATATGCTGTTTTATTCAAAATGCAATTCATATGGAAAACTTACTAAAGTTCTATCATTATAGAAGAAAACATTTTTTTTTATTTGTTACTAGATTTTAAGAGTAAACAAACGTAATTCAAAGTTCAAATTAAAGTGAAATATCAACAAATGACGAAAGTTAAACAGTTGTTGTGTACGGTACGTCGTTTGAACTTGACAACAAGAGGTAACCCTTTATGTAAATAAACACGTTTCCTAATCAACAGCACCTTAACCTCTCCCTCACTCAGTCTGCATATGTCAAGAATATTTAATTGCTGTAACAAAGTTTTTGAATGTCACATAATATCATTCTTCCCATACGATCACGAAAACACAAAACAAAATCAAGTCATTAACGACAAATAATTTGATCTTTAGGTGTCTGCTTTTTTTCGTTTTGTGTCGTTTGGCAGTTGTTTATCTGACTTTCAATAAACTTCTTAGTTTTTTATGAATTAAAATAAAAACGTATTATCAAAGTAACAATTATATTCATTTAAAAACAGAAATCAGTTATTAATTTCAGTATCGCTCCCACATCATAAGCAAAACAAAACAATAGTATAACAATCACCAAACAGTATCAGTTAAAACGTTGCTTTGCCATAAATTTTGTTATAGCATTTACAGTCCCTATCTGTTGATAGGTAAAATTTTAAGCTGAAACAGTCAAACAATTCGAAAAGCATCAGACATATTAAAGTAAAAAAAGGTCATTCTCATATGATTGTTGAGAATTTTCTGGCAGAAGTAAATAGTAGTTGTTTTGAAATATGCATGGGGAAGTATATATATCTGAAGGAGTAGAATAGATTAAACATCGAGTATCCAGAAGCTTCTGATACTAGGTAGATGTATCATTTTTCATGTTTTCTTAATTTTAATGCTATCAGTGACATATATTTCAAAAATTGGGAAAGAAGCCTTCATCCTGTGTTTATATACAGAGTCCACGAGAATTGTTATTGTCAATGCTTCAGTGCAAAGCTAGCACAAGGAATGAGTTAAAATATGATTCATATTGTATTGAACAGATGATGTGTTACGATTATCAATATGATAAAAATCTGATAAAGAATTAATCGAATTCTATACTTGATCTTTGTTCTGCCAAACATAATTACGACCTTAAAAAATAAACGTTTTTTTGTTGTTGTTGTATCATTATTAAAAAAAACTGTGTTTTAAATTAATTTGGATACTTTTGCTTGATCATATTATAGTAAATACTTCCAATCTGACAAGGATTGTATTTCAAAAGTGTTCCCTTTGTCAGTAAGAATATATAACTATTTTTTTTTCGTTACTGTATTATTTGAATTCAAATACGACTCATATTGCAGACTGTGTTGGCGGCATCACAATCTTACTTTTTAACTGATGAGTATTAATCCTTTATACTAATAATAGATATCATATGTTTGTTTTTATATCGGACGGCATTATTTACTTTTAAACACCTAAATCTCAAATGCAATAAAATTCTCTGTCTCTTTTTATGTGTAAATTATTGACATCTGATTTACACGATAAAATTACAACAAACCATTAACACCGACCCACGTTACTTAATGACTTTCCTATAGTTAATGTCATTCCTGCTTTCATGCTTAGAAAACAAATTTAGGAAACTTAACACTAATTATCACTTTTAATACTTCAAGTATAAAAAGCGACGTATCATCATTGCAAATCACATATTCGCAACTAAGCCATCTACAAATCATCGATAATTAACCAGAACCATGTCTATAGTTTTACCTTCGTCAAACATTTGTAAGACGCATGTAATATGTAGTAGGATATTGTTACAGCAACAACCATATAGTGGAAATATATTTTGTCTGGTGATGTGTTCTCATCAATATAGTAAATCAATTCAAGAGAGCTTCAGCTTTATAGACAATGGAAAATCATCAATCTCTGATGATAAAGAAGACTGCATGCTACCTGGTTATCATTTTATGAAACGAATTAAGATAGAGCCAAACAAATTTTATTATTTTATTTCTATCATTGAATATTTTATACATGTTCAGAATACTTCAGAAGAAAATAATATCAGCTAGATGAAACTGACGGCGAAAAACACATTTGAATGGTTATAATACACATGAGGTATTCGAATATATTTTATTTCTCAACCGAGTTGCATATTAAAGCATTTGGTTCTACAATTCTATCATTTACAGCTGGCAATAACTGCTTTTTTTCATTTATGTAAAACTTTGACCTAAACCTAAAGATGAAATCTTTTTTTATTAAACATTTTTTTATGTAATCAATTGTATGTATCTTTTATTTTACTTATGAAATATGTATTCAATGTACTTGTTTAGATTTCGATTTTGAACTACAATCGGTGGTTGTAAATGATGTCTGTTGCATCCCTCTGTTCATCTTGGTCCACTTGACTTAACCAACATAACTGTATTTTCGACATAAAATTCAAAACCAGCTGCGGTAACTCTTTTCATATAGTGACGAAGTTTACTTCTTAAATATTATTATCGAATGAATTATTATGATAATGATTATGAGAGAGCAGATGATGATGATGAGGAGATTGATGGTGGTGGTGGTGGTGGTGATGGTGATGCTGATGGTGGTGATGATGATGATGATGATGATGATGATGATGATGATGATGATGATGATGATGATGATGATGATGATGATGATGATGATGATGATGAGGAGGAGGAGGAGGAGGAGGAGGGTGGTGATGATGAAGATGATGATGATGATGATGATGATGATGATGATGATGATGATGATGATGATGATGATGATGATGATGATGATGATGATGATGATGATGATGATGATGATGATGATGATGATGATGATGATGATGATGATGATGATGATGATGATGATGATCGTATTTAATTTGACTCCTCTCAAAAGGGGTTGGAGATACCGAGGGAACATTCAAACTCATAAGTCGAGGAAAACCTGGCAACGTTATTACCAAACAAGACGAAAAGACGAAGTAATCTTTAAGACAATACATAAAGAACTAAAGATTGAGCAACACATACACATTCAAAAAACCGGGTTGAACTCAGGTGCTCCGGTAGGATAAACAGTTTCTGCTCTCCATGTGACACCCGTCGTGTTGCTCGAACAATTACAAATCCGGTAAAAAGTCTCTTTGGGTGAGGTAACAATTTTGTTGTCTTCAAAATATCATATTAACACTATAGAACAGAATACAATATTTCTAAATCAAAAGCAATTTAGGCGAATAATTGTGTAATATTTACAGAAAATTACAATTTTCCAAAATAAAAAAAAACAAATTGAATTAGGGGCATCTGATACAGATATATTGTCATTTTTACAATTCTAAAATAAGTTGTAGGACTGGGCGAGCTATAAAAAGAACCACCAAACAAAACATAGGTCACAATGTTGGTTTTTAAGAAATTGAGGCTGAAAATTGAGGATTTTTGCACTCTTGTAAAAAGTCAAGCAAAGTTATAAAAAATTGGAGTAGATACTCCTCGTCATCAATTAATAAGATGGATTCAATCTGAAGCTGTGATAAGTGAAAATAAAGGAAAAATAACTCCATACAAGAATTACTAGTAAATTATTCAAGCCATGCTTAAAATTACGGATAAGATTCTCAAAGTGGAATATTTTTGGTTCTTGTAATGTCATTTTTTCATTTTCCTACATAAATGCCTTTTGTCATGCTTTCTTCAAATAGCAAATTGCGTTCCCTTCCTGGAAACCTCAACGTTAGCACTAAAATGCTCGACGCCGTTGGCTGAAAATTTTAATATCTCCCGCCAATTATTCCTGCAAGATTATCGACGACATTTACCATGTATATAATATTGCTTATAAAGAGCTACCTTAGAATAATATAACTGTTTTCGGAAGTAAAAACATTGGTATCATAAATACCTGTCTCTTTTTATTCCGTTCATGCTCCAAGTGGGAAACATCTCAGATAAAGTTAATGCGGACTGTTGAAGTTCTTTACGGCTTAATTTAAAGACTCGCGGCAATTTAAAGCTAGACATGCCGGTACTGTGTAAACACTCGTGAAATGTTTAAGACCATATGTTGACCTCTAGATGTTTTTTTTTTGTGTTTTGGTTGGTGATCTGCTGTTTCAATGACATACTCCAAAAACATCCTTAACTTAACGTTTTTAATCTTTTCTGAGAATGTCACAATTATTCATAAAGTCAAACTGTAATTTGGGTGACTGGTAACAGTTGGAAAAAACTTTGCAATAATTTTATAAAATTTATCTTTTTTTATCCACAAAAATGATTGAATTTATACCTGGAAGACGGGGGATGTTACTTACACTTTCCTCATAACTTCGTTTAGATTTTTGTGTCATTTTTATTCATCTCTTAAATTCCCAACATATACCGAAATTACAATTTTAAAGCGTCACCTAAAGCATTTATAATCTAGTTAGTTTATGTTCAGATATATACCACATAATGTTGTTGCAACCTTAAATTATAGCTCTGATGATTTTTGTACAGATTTAAAGATCTTTTTAAACAAAAGACCATCAGTTTGTAATACATTTATGGAAAACTAGCTTAGCCTCTTTTTGGTTTTGTACATATATATTGGCATACTTTCTCTTCGAAATAACCAGTAGTACATAGTTTTTTGTGTGTAAAAATGTTCGGTTAAAATCAGAATACTTTCCTTATAGCGTAATTTTGTTAGTAAATAACTTCATATATTTTTAAGAGATGTACCATCGTTAATAATGGTGGCATACCATTGTTACCGCGTCCTCTCATATTTGACATAGATAAATGGAATAAAATGTTCCGTCAGGAAATTTACTTCTTTTGAAGTGTTGATGTTTTTTTTTACAGAGATGACAATAACTGGATTTTGTGCTATCTGAACATTCGATAAGAGGTTATAAGATCATTGACATTGACTTTACTTGTAACTAAAAATGCATTGTAAAATTATTTTTGTGTGTGCTGTCAGATTAACGGGCTGTCCGAAAATCGGATTCAAATCAAAATTCGATCAGGGATGAATGATAATAATAATTGGCATGCATTATGTTAACACCAAAGGGGTCAGTCGTCTAGAGATTGCTCACTGAACGATATGTATTTGACTTCATTGTTGAAGGCCTCACAGGTCTTAAAGCGTCAAGACGAGGATTAACAGAAACAGTAATATGTGTTTAATTTCTTATGATTTCATTAGACTTGTATCCCATTGTATATAGACCCAAAATGTTAGAATCAAATGCTATAATCTTAAGGACGTAGAAGTTGATGTGTATGAGAAACATAAATTGAGCATAGTTGATACTAAATATCGTTCAAGCATTTTTTATTACGGAAAACTGCACGCATGACGTCTCGCCGAAAGTGAAGTTTTGTTGGAATTTGAACGCTTAACGTCGCGCCAGGAGAAAACTCTCTTGTAACTGTATCGGATGACCTTGAAAGCAAAATCTTTCATGGGAATCAATATTTGATTAAAAAAAAAACTGAATACACCGTTAGTATTTAGATCAGGAAAATTTTTTTATCATTTAAAACTGCAATTTATGAAAATTGTTTTGGAAGCAGCCTATAATTGATGCTTTTGCAGTTGCCCTAGAATACCGCCTTCTGCAAATAGTGATCCTTTAGCTTTTTTATGTCTTGATAAAACATTCATTTTGTTATAATCAGAAAGAAAACAAATTTACGCTGCTTATTTAAACATTTTGGATTCATACGGGAAATGAAATAACGATAATTTACCAACTGAAGGTAATTCTAAAGTTAAAAACACGAAATACATTTTATTAAATTATTTTATTTAATGATTCCATAGCATGTTTGGTAAAAAATACATTTTGTGCACAACATATACATAATTGAAATATACTACAATGTCAATGTTATTTCAAAGTTGCAGCAAGTCTGCTGATGATCTCTTAATAAATTTGTTTTTCAATCGGAAACAAACTCTCTGTAATTCAACCGCAATCAACATTTATCGTTATATCTGCTCCTGCTATTGCTTTTGTCTTTAACATTGTAAAAAAGGTCTTTCGATGAATGAAAAGTAGTGTGTCCTCATTCCATTTATGGTAACTAAGTTTCCACAATTCTTAATAATAAATGGTATTTTTCGAGTAAGTTTATCTTTGCAGCAAGTTATCCTGTGTTAGACGTTATCATCTTATTTAAGTTTTTTGTCAGTTTCATTCTTGTGGTGAGAAGCCACTTTCGTTGGCATTGTGCGTGATGATAGCGGCTTGGCAGTTACAGGTAGAATACTTGCTGTAACATTTGTCTCCACATCGGATCTTAACTGGAACCTGTACCTTTTATGCACTGTGTTCTTATTGCTCCGTTTATTAGTAATAAACCTGACATTAACTGCCCATATATCTTCATGAACTGAAAATAGTTAAAACCGAAAAGACCCTAATATTTTTAAAGTTGCTTTGCTTAGATTCATTTAAAAGTCCCACTGTTGCATCATTCAAAATAAAAATATAATGTTCTGATTTTGTTATTAATAATTAACCTGCTTTGATGAAGATAACGGTCCTTCTTTAATTTTTTTTAACTCACTAGTATTCAAGGAAAATTATTTGATGCTGAAGCTGTTTGTTTAGTTTCTGGAATGTTATTATATTCCGTCCTCCTTATAACATTTAAAAGGGTTTTATGTAGCTGAAATGCCTACATAACGTTGTTCCTTCATAGATGATAGATGTCAAATTTTAAATTTGAAATCAGTTCCTTGTGATTGAAAGCACTTTATTGCCTTTTCCACGATCCCAACAAACTAGAAATAATGATACTTCAGTTTTGTTAAAAATAAAGTTAAAGGCACGTTAAGAAGTTTCATTTCGTTTTATATTCGAATAAATACTGTTTGTACTATGAGCTTTTGAATCAATGCCATTGAGTTTGTTAACACATAAATAGTAGTTGTTTCATTAAATACGACTGATATTGTGAAAGATTGAATACAAACCTGCTCACATGCAATCATCCCAGGTTTGAGGCAGTGTTCGTTTTTACTAATTTTTGTAGTGTTTTGTGGACTGTTGTCTGTCTGTCTGTTATATTTTGTGTTTGCCTTGCTCTCGATTTTATTTGTGCGTCTTCAATTAAAAGTTTGAGATATACTCCTTAGTAGTTTTGTCATTGTTTCAACTTATGAGAAGATGAGAAGATAAGCAGCTTGTTAAAAGTCTAGACATTTGATATAATCACGACGACCTCAAAATCAGATACAAGATATGTTAATATTGGTGTGTGAATGTGTGTTTTGCGAAAAAGAAGGAATCTTTGTGTACTTACGCGCGTCCGTCTATATTTTTTCCATGTCTTTTAAATTGATTATAAAGTTTAAAACAAGAAATTCTTCTCCTGTTTCTCTTGATAGATTTAAAATAAATAATTTGATAAATTGTTTACTGCACATTATAAGATGGAAATAAAAAGATTACTTTCAATTGAAATAAGTTGAAAAGTAGTGTCAGCAATTCAAATTAAACTTTAGAACTTTACAAGTGAACTTTTAAATTATCTCATTTTTGCCTTTTTTAACTTTTTTTAATTATGTTTCAATTCATTTCAGACCAACTTATTATGACAAGTCATTTATTTACGCGTCTTTTGTTGAATAATTTGACTTTTTATAAGAAAACAACGATTTTGAAATTACAAAGTGAATAATATAAAAGGCAAAGACATGGACCTGTCATTTTATTCTTCTTTTTAAGTTCCGTTATTTCTATACTATCTTTATAAAAAGCTTGTTATTTTGAACAAAGGATCGAACATCTTTAAGTTATAATCAACTGAGTCACAAAGAAAAAGTTTGGTTTCCACTAATTTTTATCATTTTCACTTTCAAAATGCGTTTGATATGTGACTTTAAATCTCTACCCTAAAAGTATTTTTCACCTATAGTATTATGCAGAAGACAGAATATGCACTAATGCCGACATAATGAAAAATAAGAAATTGTCCGTCCTTGACTTCAAATCTTGAAGAATCAGATTGTACAGATGATATGCATTCGAATGGTATATACATGAGAGGTGTGGTGGATGCATTTAAAATGAAAAAGTACGGTTAATGTCCCTCCAGAATGATACCATCGGTGACAAAACGTCGACCAGCAGTGGCATCGACCTTGTGTTTGTAAAAGCTCATTAAATAAGTAAGCTAATAATTTCTTACGCAAGATATGTGTTTTGTCTACACAAGACTTATCAGTGGCATGCGTCTAAAAAGGTTTGAAGGCCAAATAATATTCGAAGTTTAGGAATATGGGAAACATTGAAATGTTTGGTTCACTGTAAACTAGAATACACGGCGGGATTGACATGCTAAGATTATACAGCTATCAACATTCTTTACATGAGCAACACGACGGATGCCACATGTGGAGCAGGATCTGCTTGAATGTCCCTCTGGTATCTT
Organism: Mytilus californianus; assembly: GCF_021869535.1. Lineage (NCBI taxonomy): Eukaryota > Metazoa > Mollusca > Bivalvia > Mytilida > Mytilidae > Mytilus > Mytilus californianus. The sequence continues at coordinate 25,225,779 of NW_026262582.1, read as the reverse complement.
TCGCCTACCTCTCATTTACACATGTTTGTTAGTACTTGTTGGAATGAATACAATCTTTGGGACTAGTGTAAGTGGTAATTATTTATCTAGAATTTTGAATATTACACTCTTTTCATATTTATTGACACGATAAATGAAAGTATGAAGTACACGTCTTTTATATAGCATCCATGCAAACAAAAGAGATACAAACAAATTCAAATACATTTAGAGGATTGATGATTGTTGGTTGCTTAACGTACAGTGGCAAATATTTCGTACATTTAGAGGATAACGCTATCTGAATAACAAAAAAAAGTTTATGCAACACTGGTAAATTCTATAGTCAACAATAGACGAATGAAACATTTGTAGTGCTTGATAAATAATGTAAAAAGAGTTGCCTTTGTCAATTGGAAATTTCATTGTACTATTATTGGAGAATAAGAACTGAGCAAAGAAAACCGATTTGAGCAACACGCATCATTTACATCCATATTTCCCAGGAAAAATATGAAAAAATACATTTACAACATATACTAAAATATAACATGTATAATGTTATGATTTTTTATTAATATTCTACCAGCTTTAATGAAGAAAGAGTCCTTATATTAGTTATTTGTTTTAACTTGCTTGTATTCAAGGTAAATAATGATTTGTATTTGATGCTGAAGCTGTTGGTTTAGTTTCTAGAAGTTAATTGATTACAACTCCTTGTAACATTTTAAAAGGTTTTCTGTTTCTGAAATGCCACCATGACGTTGCTCCTCAATCGGTGTCAAATTAGAAATCAGATCCTTGCGTTTGGAAGCACTTTATTGTCCTTTTCATGATCCAAACGAACTTGAAATAATGATACTGATGATTTGTTAAAAAAAGTGTTAGGCATCTGTCGATTTAAAATTTTAATGTCGAAAAGGAAGCTTTACTGGTGAATCCGAGCGACAGACAGATTTAAGCAACACGCATCATTTCCATCCATTAATATTTACCCCACAGAAAAATATGAACAAATACATTTATAACATATTTTATAAGTAAGGTGAAATATATATAGCATCGATAACATTTAAAAAAGTTTTAAAAAGCAAGAAAATATAAATAGGTCAAAACTGTACATAATTAAATAAAGTGTTCATTGTAAGATATAAAAAAAATAAGCATGTACTTTATAATTAGTAATCAACTCGGCTAATGAAATATTATATTTGTTTTTCGTTTATTGTTTATTGTTTTGTACATAAATCAGGCCATTAGATTTCTCATTTGGATTGTCGGTGCCTTTTATAGCCTACGCGGTATGAGTTTGACTCCTTATTGAAGGCCTTACGGTGACCTATAGTTGTGAACCTCTACATCATTCGGATTCTGATGGAGAGCTATCTCATTTGCAATCATACCGCATCTTCTTCTTTTTATTTAAGACATAGGTTAATGAAGATGAAAAAAATCTGTTCTATAATATTTCAATCATTAGTATTATACAAACGTTTTTGTGTTGTATAATGTAGCTACGGTGATTTTTTTTCCATAGAACATAATACAAAGTTTCTCAGTAGTTAACTGCTATCTTCCTTCTTTGGTTCTGTTCGTAAATATAATATTTGTCTTACGGAAAGTATTGTCGATAGCCGATATTCTTTCGTTTTGTTCTAATTCAATTTTTCTCATAAAAGACAAGAAGGTAGTGTCTCATCTTTTTTTTTTTCACAAAAGATGAGTGTTGGCATCCTGTTGTCTATTAAGCTGGAGCTGTTTGAAATTGATTTGCCATAGTGTTGGGTATATATCATCAGACAAAAGCTACGGCCATTTGGTGATTGGTGTTGCAACCGTATCCTATTGCATATTACTTGCGTTATACAAATTTTCGATGCAGGTAAAACTACAGACATTGTTCTGATTAATCATTGGTGGTTTGAAGAAGGTTTAATTCCGATTTTATGATTTGCCATGATCATACGTCGCTTTTTATACTTGAAGAATTAAAAGTGATAATTTGTGATAAATTTTCTAAATTTGTTTTCTTGCATCAGGAATGACAAAACCACATGATGGGCCACACAGTTACGGGAGTGTGTCTTAAAGAGTTGTTGTAACTTCGTGACATAAATCAAATGTCAATGATCTACACAAAGAGAAAAAGAGGGAGGGAAGGAGAGATTGCATTGTCTTTGAGATAAAGGTGTTTTAATGGAGGGGATAGTGACACTTGATCAATACAAAGACAAACATATGATACCAATTATCTATATATAGTTTTGACACTAAAACCCAATATGCAACATTCGTTATATTTATATTCAAACAGGATATTAGTTGGTAAAATCTATCTGCAGCGATAAAAGTGAACAACTTTTGAAATACGATACCGGTAAGGTCGGATGTAATTGAGATCATATGATTAAACAACAACTTCGTAATGAATTAGAAACGCTGTTTATTCGTAAATGGTATGGCATAAAACAAAAATTTATCACCATCGTCATAATATTTCATCTTAACGTATCAATACAATTGAAAATGAAAATGCGGAATTGATCAAAGAGTCAACAACTCGACCAAAGAGCAGAACACAGCCAAAAGTCACCTAAAGGTCTGTAACGTAGCGATAAGGTCCAACATTCGGAGGTGGGCTTCAGCTGGGCCCTATGGAAAAACATATACTACTTCGGCGAAATGGTCGCCACACTGCAGCAGGATTAAACATAATTGTGTGATCTAAACTCTCTCCTATACCCTTAGTCAATATGGAATAACCGAACACACACAGTAGAACTCAGTTTGAAAGGAATCCGATTCCGATGTCAGAATGGTACCTGATCAATATCAACTTAATAAAAGCACTTCTAGCTCTGACTGAAATTTCAGCACAACAACTCAATTAAACTGATCGAAATATTATGTCATTATCATATGAAAATCAACCGCACAATCTCTCCCGTTGGGGGTCAAGTATCATCATGCCATCAGAAAATATACGGGAAGAACATAAGACGTAAAGTCCTTTTCTAGCTTCTGGTCGAAAAAAGTAAAACATATAAGCTCGATAAAAAAAACTCATATTTATTTCGATATATCGATTATCAGAGTCTCAACATATTGATATACTAACATATCATCTGCTTAACAATGTATGAAGCATTTTTACTGTGCTAGTTTCGAACTCAAACATCGTCAATGAAATCACGTTGCCTGCGTTATATTGCACGATTTCGGCTACTTGTGCAATTATTGAAGTTAATGTCCCTTAAAGTAGATATAAGAAGATGTGGTATGAGTGCCAATGAGACAACTCTCCATCCAAGTCAAAATTTGTAAAAGTAAACCATTATAGGTCAAAGTACGGCCTTCAACACGGAGCCTGAGCTCACACCGAACAGCAAGATAAAAAGGGCCCCCAAAATGACTAGTGTAAAACCATTCAAACAGGAAAACCAACTGTTTAATCTATATAAAAAACGAGAAACGAAAAACAATTATGAACCACATCAACAAACGACAACCACTGAACATCAGGTTCCTGACTTAGGACAGGTGCAAACAAATGCAGCGGGTTTAAACATTTTAATAGGCGCCAACCTTCACCATAACCTGAAACAACAGTGTAACATCCCAAAATAGAAAGACACACTATAAAATATCAATTCAAATGGCTTAACTCAATCAAAAGACATATTAACAAAAACAAGTGAACATACACTGAACGAACAAATTTGATCTATGACACAATGTAAATACAAAATTAATTAAACAATGGGGTTTGATGTAAACAATATTAGAAAGGACAACTATAACCTTGGACAAAATGCCGCCAAATAAAATAACGTACATAGGTAAATAAAAATAGTTTTGTTGTAAGGTATACATGGAGTACGGAAATATTTTTTTACAAAATAAATAGTTTTGTTGTTCATAGTACGAGAACAGAAGTGAAAATTTATCGTCATACCAAACACTTGTTAAAGATGGTATATATCAAAAATAGTGAGACGAGATATAACACTAAATAAGTAAATATTAAATAACAGAAAAAGCATTACAAATTGTATCAACAGGTCAAATTAACAAGAAAGTACGATTTGAGAGTACTCGCAGTTACTGAAAGCTAGTTTTAAGCCAAAAACAATTAATAATAAAAAATCATGTACCAGAGAAAAAAATCAACTAAAACACATCTCAGGGATTTAGTGTTTTAACGTCATGGACAGTCAAAGAAGATATGACATGTGCAATGCCAAAATAACCGTATCCACATGCAAACAACATGGCAATTGGTAAATCAGCCACGTATCAGGAGCTTGTGGATAATCGAGTTTTAATCTATTATACTTCTTTTGATACTTCCCTATGTGTTCTCTTCAACATGTACAATTTAGTTTACTTCCCATAAAAAGTTTGTTTTCAAACATTAAACAGTTATTCAAAACATCTCTTTTATTTGTGAAACCCCCCCCCCCCCCCCCCCCCCACCACACACACACACACACACAAAAGGAAGACATTTACAGATCAACTTGATAATCTTTACTGACTTGTTTTAATTTTTTACTGTTATTTTTTAATCACACTGTGTGATATTCAAACATTTTCATCACATCAATTAAATAGCTTTCACAAATGCACACAGAGTGAAAGAGGAGTTGGAGTGGTGGAGATGAAAAGAAGTGTTTGTTTTTATAGAGTGAATACTGTTGTTGGCAGTTTTGAACGTTCTACATTCTACACTTGTATGATGTTCGTCAGTTGTTGTCGTTTTCCATTTGACGTCGATGTTACAATCTTATTAAACAGAAGTTATCTTTTTTAATTGAATAGTTCTTTGATATTTCTTATTGCATATCTATATGCTGCAACTCATATTAAGCCTATATCTGGAATTAAAAGGAAAATATGATAAGGATACCTACTGGAAGTGTGATGAGACGATTTAAGATGTAAAAATGCTCCTTGTCTACATCTATAAACGTTTCGACAATAAAGTTTAACGCCGGGTTATAGGCATTTCCAAGTTCATCAATTGTATTAATTTAATATCAGTTTTGTTCTCATATTGCAATGATAACCGTTTATGGTTAAACTCAGTTAAAATCTGTCTCTGGCATTGCAAAATATTATGCATGTCTGAGACTCTTTATGACGTTCTTATGATAAATATGTTGGGTGTGTACTGATTGATACTGTAATACAAGAGAACATGGCTTATTTATTGATTGTAATTGAAGTTTTAACTTGGTTTCAGTAATTGCAAGTATCATATTGAGTTAAGTTAGTGGCAAAAATTTTGAACAGTTTTTTTTTTTTAATTTTGTACTGTCAAAATATTGCCCCTCTTAGAAGGAGGGTTAAGTGCTCACAACAATGTTTAACCTAGCCGGAAACATTCGATATTTATCTGTCTCAAGTCATTGGTTGTCGTTAAATGATGTCTTTTTTGTTAATTCTATTGTTATAAAATAAGCCGTTGGATTTTTCTCGTTTTATTTTGTTTCACATTTTTCATGTTTCTAACAGAGAATCTTTTTGAAAACATTTTTTTTTGTTGCAGTTAAAATTACAAATATTGCATCATGTATTTTGATGTTCAGCCGGTATGAACGCCTTGCTTTTTAACTCTACTTTCCATTGTTTATCATAATATTATTAATATTATGTGTATTTCAAAATTCTATATGATCGTAGTTTTTAGGCATTATTGTCCTTTGAATTAATTCGCAAATGCCATGTAACCGTCCCCTTTTTCTTTACGTAGATCATTGGCGCTTGAATTACGTCATGTAGTTACAAAAAGGAACAACATTTTAATGTCATTTTAAATTAATTAACAAATAAAAACAACTTCAGACATTAAACACAAATTATTATCGTGTGTTTGTATTATCAGAAAATAAAAAGCTGCACAACAGAAATATAACCAATTACACAAATAAGCATGTGATAATGTTGGTTCTATTTGTAACAAGTTGATTAAAATCCCACCAAATATGACCCCATCATATGATTTTGGAATAAAACGCCTTGCTTCTATTATGAAGAATATGCAATATGCCGACTTCATGAAAAATAGGAAATTGTTTGTCCTTGACCTCTGATCTTGATTTGAATTTGATTGCATTTAAGAATATTTCACGACCGGGCAGAAAAACAAGTTCAGATGATATACTTCCAAACGGTATATGAATAAGATGTTAGTTATGTGTTAGGCGGGTACTTTAAAAATGAAAATGTATTGTTAATGACACTCCACTAGGATAATCTCGGTGAAGTAAACGTAGACCAGAAATGCCATCGACCGAGTGGATGTAAACCTTACTTAAGATACTTAGCTTATAATTTGTAACTCAAGAAATATGTTTCGTCTACATCAGACCCATCAGTGCGTCCATATCTAAATACATGGAAGGCTAATTAATATACGATGTTGAAGAACATTAAAAACAATTGAAAAGTTTTGCCCACTGAAAGCTAAAATATAAGAATATACAGCTACCAGCACATTCCAGTAGGTATGTTCGCTATATGGTCACCTCGGTACTGGTTCGGAAGTAATCAAATCTTAAAACAGTGTAAGTATAAATAATTATTACTCTAGAATTTGGAATATTCTACATTTGTAGATTTACATTCAATAATGCGATAGAGGAAGATACGTATTTCTTTTTCGTTCATTATTTTTTACATAAATTAGGCCGTTAGTTTTCTCGTTTAAATTGTTTTAGATTTGTCATTTCGGGGCCTTTCATAGCTAGCTAACTATGCGGTATGGGCTTTGCTCATTGTTGAAGGCCGTACGGGGACCTATATATATTAATGTATGTGTCATTTCATCTCTTGTGGAGAGTTGTCTCATTAGAAATCCTAACACATCTTCTTTTTTATACGTAGTACCCGTCAGGTATTATAGTTACCATGCAAACAGAGAAACAACTATTTTCATTATATATCTAGCTGTAAAGCTAAAATGTTTATGCGTCACTAGTTCTCTTCAAGAATAGACAATGGCAGCAATATGTTGTGCTTGATAAATGTTGTCAAATTGCCTTTGCCGATTTGGAGTTGTAAGTCATAAATACAGTTTTTCTGGTGAATCCCAGGAAATCAAATTTGTGCAACAGACATCAATATTTATCCACAAAGAAAATAATTAAACAAATACATTTAACATATATTTTATTGCTAAAATAAACAGACATACAACATTGATAACATGAAATAAATGTTTCATAAAACATGCAAAAAAACAAGAAGAGGAAATTGATGTTCATAATAAAACAAAGCAGTCATTGTCATCTGTAAATGAAAAGCCTGATGGACTAAGAGCTTTAGTATTTTAATCAGCATATGAAGTAATAAATGTATTTAAATACAAGATATATAATTGTATTATCCAATTAAACATACTTTTCGTTGTTTTTTTTTACGCATTTATTAGTTACTATTCTTTTATGAAGTATCTATAACGTTTATAACACATAAGTTAGTGCAAATGAAATTTTTTTTTTTTACAAACGTTATTGTGTTGTATTATGTCCCGAAGATCATTTTCCTTTAAAGAACATACTGCTAAGTTTCTCAGCGTTTGACTGGCTTCTTCTTTAATTTTCATCATAATAACTGTCCTACAGAAATTATTTTCGAATAGCTGTTGAGTAGCTAGTCTCTTACGTTTTGTTCTAATTCAATTTGTCTTAAAAACAACGAGAAGTTAGTGTTTAGTCATCTTTCACAGCAAACATTGGTGTTGACGTCCCGTTGTCTATAAAGTCTAATCTCTCTAGAATTTGTGTATTATATTGATGGGAACAAATCACCAGACAAAAGTTATTCTCAGTAGGTGAATGGTGCTGCAGCCGTATCCTATGGCATATTACTTGCAGTCTACAAATTTTTGATGATGGTAAAACTACAGACATGATTAATTATTGGTGTATGGAGAAGGTTCAGTTTCGATTCTATGATTTGCAATTATCAAACATCGCTTTTTATACTTTGAGTATTAAAAGTGATAATTTGTGATAAGTTTCCTACATTTCTTTTCTTATCAGTGAACCAGGAATGACATTAACTACACGATAGGCCACATAGTCGCGGGAGTGGGTGTTAAGAAGAGTTGATGTAACACCATATCATTAACTAAATGTCAGTGTTCTACACATAGATCTTTTGATTTAGTTAAGCCATTTCAATTCATATATTATAGTGTGTCTTTCTATGTTGTGATGTTACACTATTGTTTCAAGTTAGAGTGAAGGTTTGCGCCTGTTAAAACGTTTAAACCCGCTGCATTTGTTTGCACCTGTCCTAAGTCAGGAACCTGATGTTCAGTGGTTGTCGTTTGTTGATGTGGTTTATAAGTGTTTCTCATTTCTCGTTTTTGATATAGATTAAACCGTTTGTTTTCCTGTTTGAATGGTTTTTCACTAGACATTTTTGATGCCTTCATAGCTTGCTATTCGATGTGAGCCAAGGCTCCATGTTATAGGCCGTACTTTGACCTATAATGACTTACTTTTACAAATTGTGACTTGGATGGAGAGTTGTCTCATTGGTACTCATTCCACATCTTCCTATATTTATATAGAGAGAGTAAGGGAGAAATTTTTTTGCATTCGAGATTAAGGTGTTTTGAAGGGGATAGTGACATTGAAATAAAAACAAACATATGATTCCAATTTTAAATATATAGTTTTCAAACTTAAGCCCAACATACAATGTTCGTTGTATTTATATTCAAACAGGACATGAGTTGGTCCTCTCTAACGGGAAAAAACTAGTTATATCCCTAATGATAAAAAAGATAACCTTTGAAATACAATCCTTGTAAGGTTGGTTGTATTTAATATCATTTGATAAAAAAAAATGTTTCTTAATAAATTCAAAACTGCGTTTATTCGATAATGATATGGCCTATAACTATAACTTATCGCCGTCGTCATAATATTTGATCTGAACTGATCAAGTTATTTTCTATTTGTGGTAGAAAAAAGAAAAGGTAATATTGTGCTACACACATATAAAATCCGAATATCAGATTCTCAACATATTGATATACTAAAATGTCATCTGCTTGACACAATATGAAGCAATTTTTACTCGATCGATGTGCTAGTAACAGGGGCTTTTGGATAATCAAATTTTAATCTACGGAGGGTTTATAACTATCCGTGAGATAACAATTTTCGTGGATTGTTTTGGTATCGATGAACCAGGAATTTAAATATTCATCAAAATATTTTTTTTCAGGCTTTTATGCAAACTTTAACAAAACCACAAGATTAAATATTCACGAACATACAGTTTTTTTCTCAATCAACGGAAAAAGGTTCCATCGAAAATAAATGAATCCACAGTATGCTACTTCCTCTGATACTTTTCTAAGTATAAGAACCACAGTGTTCTCCAAAACAACTACAACTTAGTGTACTTATCCTACTGTGTTTTTTCAAACATATGAGAATAACCCTTTTCTTCAATTAAGTTGATGCCTTTTGAATTGTTTGGCTTGTCGTCTGTAATGGCATCAATCAGTAATTAGCGTCTGTAAATGCTGTAGAACGATACTTTCTTTGGTGATGGTTATACCATGGTCATGATTATTATTTGTGAGAGATTTTGTAATTAATGGTCGATATCTATTTTTGATTATTAAATGATAATTCAAAACATCTTTGTTTATTATTTAAAAACAGAGAAGTTAAATGTGCGCCATTTAAATAGCGAAATCCATCAACTCCTCCCCATAAAATATAAAAAAAAAATACATAGAGAGATTAACTTGATAGTTATTTTTGACTTTATTCTTTTTTTTACCGGTATTTTTACAATGACGTTTTGTGAAATTCGAAAAATTTTATCACATCAATTAAATGCCTTGTCATATGCACCCTGATTGAGACAGAGGTTAGTGGTCTATACGAGGAGAAATGAGTGTAACTCTTGTTGTCAAATATTAACGACGTTCCGTACGCCACTCTTGTTTGTTATTTGCTATTTGTTGACGTTCAATTTGACGTCAACGTTACAATCTCATCATTTTTTTTTTAATTGAATGGTCCAGATTTTTTTGCTGCAACTCATATAAAGCCTATTTCTGTACTGACAATTGCAAATATTGAAGATAAATCTACTGGAAAGGTAATGAGATGGTTAAAGATGTAAAAATTCCCCTTGTAAACATCTCTGAACGTTTTAGCAATACAGGTTATCGACAGATTGAAGGCATTCTTATTGGCACCAATTGTGTCCCTTTTATATCATATTTGTTCCTATCTGGTAATGGTAACAGTACATGCCCAAAGTCAGTAAAGATCCGTCTAAATTACATTTAATTGATAAATTCAAAAAAGCTGACCTTCACCTTGCTGATATATATAGGCTCAAAATATTCAAGAGTTTTCTAATTTTGCTGCGGGTATTTACTCAAAAGAAATTACTTTAAAAAATATATTCCCAACATCAATAATTGTGTTTTTCTAGATTTGTATATTTCAATTTTATACGGGGAAACTATCTATTACAAGAAATTTCGACAAAATGATTTTTCTTTCCCTATGGGTAATTTGAAAAATCTTATTGCAGACTGTATTGATGCCACCATATAAAGCGTCCTTCACGTGAAATGTGATCAGATGATTATAGCTGTAAAATGTTTCCTTGTCAAATTTTATGTAGTACTACGTTTAGGCATAAAGTTTATTGGCAGATTGAAGGCATTTCCATGGACACAAAATATGCGAATTTAATAGATTATTTGGTCCTGTGTTGTTATGGTTATGGCGAAACTCAGTAAAGATACGTCTTAATTGTATTCAATTGATAAATTTAAAATAATTACCTCAGTTGTTGATGTATTAATCAATAATCAAGAATGCTGTAATGTTACTACGGACATTTACTCAAAGGAATTTAACTTTATATGAATAAAATTACTGACAGCATTATTGTTCTTTTCTAGATTTGGATATTTCAGTTTCATACGGGAAACTATATAGAACACGAATTTCCGACTCAAGAGACGATTTTCCTTAGTGATAATGTTCCCCTTTTGAGCGGTGATTTTTCTTTGGTCCTTTCCTTTTCTCTTATTTGCATTGTCGATGTCTGAAGTCATGTTTCAGATTTAAATGAGCGTAATTTATAAATATCTGGTGAAAGTCTGGGATATTGTTTCTACAAATTCATCAAAACTTTTACTTAATTCTTTCATAGATACAAAGATTTTGTTAGCCAGTTTAGCTGTTATTGTAGAATTCTTTATAAAAACAAGATATCACATACTAATTTTTACTGTGATGTTGGTTTTAGAACCCGCAGATTTAGGTACACTCCATGTAAAGTCATCAATTTAACACCGAATTTAAATGTTGTTGTATCGATACCAACATTGACTTTGTTTTTTGAAAATCAAAACATAACTAAATGTAAATATTGCTTAATAAGTACAGCTATCAGTATTCAAGTTCCTACATGCTGTAATATTGTTTACTTATATTTTGGCATTGCATGAGTTCCGCAGACTTTTTATTAGTTGTAATTCACTTTTAACTAGCTTTTAGTAGCTTTTAATAGCTGCGAGTTCTTTGTTTGTGTCTATTGGTTTATGTTCGGTTTTTGTTCTTCGTAACTATCTGTTGGGCTTTTTGCAATGATTTTTACATTTTGTCTTTATCTTGTGTTGTTACATGCTATTGTCTCATGAAAAACGAAGAGTTAAATGCTCACGAGCATGTTTAACGTAGCCAAATTCTCTATGCGCCTGTCTGGAGTCTATTATTCATTCGTTGCCGTTCGTTCATGTCTGTCCTATCTATTTTAAATAATTGTTTTGTCATAAATTTGGTCGTTGGTTTTTGTTTTTGAATCATTTCACATTTTCCATGTTTCTGACCGCGAATTTCTTCTAATTTTTTATTCTCATTTCTGAAAAAAGAGGGACGAAAGATACCAGAGGGACAGTCAAACTCATAGGAGGTACGATTCCACTGACGTCCTGAAAAAGGGACAACGCATGTCGGCGGTATAGGTTTTACTGATTGTTGAAGGCGTACGGTGACCTACAGTTGTTAATTTCTTCGTCATTTGGTCTCTTTGGTGGAGAGTTGTCTCATTAGCGACCATACCACATCTTCATATTCTAATATAATGCATGTCTTGTTTGCAATGAAAAGTAGAAAAAAAGCATATTGTCATTTGGAGCTTTATTGGTACAAACACCTCGGTTTTACAATAATTACTATAACATTATCAATAATTAATATCTATATTTTATTCTCGAAAGTGATTGTTTCTCTACAGGACACGTAAATTCGCAAATGTCATATAATCGATCACTCGTTCTTTGCACAGATCGTTGACATTTGAGTTACATAATGGATTTCCATGAGGCCTTTAATATTGACTCATGTAACATCAAAGACTGTCTTTGTAGTAAATTTCATTTATAATTTAATGGCAATTCTAACAACTTAAGGAATTAAACACAAACTATCACTTTTATACTTCAGGAATAAAAGACGAATGTTTTGTCATCAGAAATCATAGAAACAAAAGTGATTAGATCTTCTTCAATAGATACTCAACGCTATGTCTGTACTCTTACCGTCACAAATCACTTTTAAAACGCAATCAGTTTGGGAAAATATTTCGTTTCTTCAATTACCATCTATTGGCAGTTTCGTTTTTAATGTGATGTTTTCTAACCAATATAGTAAATCAATTGCTGGAAGGTTTTGTTTTATATACATCGGCATTTCAACATCAACCTTTGCTGAGAAAGAACATTTAGCGCTACATCATAATTAATATATCAGATGGGATACAGAAACAGAATCCTATTATTAATCGCTTTGCTTCTAAAAATTACTGTTGTTATGATTGTTTAGTTACATGTGGCAACGCACCATAGTAAAAAAGTGATTGATATCAGTGTCTGTGGAGCTAATCAATATGTTCTCCATTGAGGAAAACTACCAATGTATAATACTGCAACCTGATGTTTGTATGCTTTTGGACTTTTTGACTAGAAATCCTCTAAAGAATCGTGCTTAATTTTGCCTTCCAGCTATTTTCAATCGAGTTCTACTGATAAATCTTATACAAACGAAATACGTTTCTGCGTTACGAATTATAAATCTTGTATCTTTGATGAATTTTGTTCATATGCTGTGATAAAAAAGGGAGGGACATTATTTAATTGGCGAGAACAAAAATCAAACATATGTATTAATGATCTTTTCTTAGACATGTAAGACCCTAGGCATATTTAAACATTAAGTTCCACGTCCTTTTTATATACAGCTAACACATACTGCTTTATTTTATTTATATACAATTTGACTTGTTTTTATAAAACCTTTTTTATTAAATTTATTTTCATGTATTTTCTAATCAATTTTGTATGTTTTTTTATTCTGTCAAAAAAATTTGTACCAAATTGCTTCTTTAGATTAATTTTTTGAAATATTGATGCAGATGAATGATGGTAATGATTTGTGTTGCACAATCATTAAATATAAAATTAATAGATAATTACTACTTGAGTGTGTTGATGTCTTCATGCAACTTTCTCAAAACTTACCTCAAAAGTTCGAATCTGTTTTGCAGCCTTGGCAATTTATACTGTGGTGAGCAATGTAATTAGTTTATTACCTATAATACCAGGTCAGTTTTTCTACCGAAGTTCGGTGGTTTTTTTTCTTAACTTCTGGCTTCCTCCACTTAAAAACTTAACGCTACAAAATCAATAGTGTTGAAAGGGGCGTTAAACACCAAACAATCGAATTAAATGGTAAAATTTAAATCCATTTCATAAGTTTTTTTTACCCTTATGTTTTATTTCGAAGCGCTAATTTTTTTATTGTGTCTAAATTTAAAGTTACTGTATATATATATATATTTCAAAATACTCAGAAGTAAAAACAAGTTCGTTTTAGACAGTTACATTCAATATCGGCATCGGCAAACACAGTGATGTAGTTTTATCTATTTATAGTAAAGAGATGTCTAAAGTATATTTATTTTAAATTATTTTTGTCGTCAATTATTTTTGTTTTCTGTTGATATGAAGATATTTTTATTCTACAATGTTCTTGCCTGTGATAAAGGTCGTTCTATATGTAACAAGTTTATTAAAATCCCACCAAAATATGACCCAATCATATCATTTTGAAGAAAAACAAAGTAACGTAGGTTTGTGTAAAAAATATAGTGATAAATAACTAATAACGAATACTACTAGCCATGCCCTATAGGTATTTAATCTTCACAATATAAATTATCCGTCATATTTAAAGAAACAGTTACTCATAATGTGCTTACATACACAATGATCTTCATGAGTGCAAACAATATTCTTTTTAATATTGAACAAGATCTAAACTTTTAGTGTTCAAATTTTAAACAAAACATCAGTACTGTAGCATAATTTCTAGTAGGATAGTTCCAATTTAGGAAGGATTATAAATTGCCTTCTTATGCACACCAACTTAGTTTAAATTGGACATCGATGAAGCCAAACACATTATAATACGCATCAAAGATGAGTTTATTACAAAACCTAGAGTAGAAATAGTTGAAACAACAATCATGATTAATGCTTATTTAACCACTAATTAACTTAAAACCTACCACCCATCTATGATTAAAACCTGATGAAAATAAGTTACTACAAGCTTGCACAACTCATTCATTCCAGTCATAATGATCGATTTGAAAATGTTAAAATACACGCCACTTGTGCAGTTCCAACAGGAGCTGTAGCAACAAGTAAGGTGAAAACATGTTTCCAATTGAAAGATGATTTTGTTAAGAGAGCATGAACATACTAAGGCTTGTAACTTTGTACTGATATTGACATTGTGGTATGTTCCAATCGCATTGAAAAACAGAATAAACTAAAGCAGGAGAATACATTGTGCAATTGATGTTAACAACTGTCTTCATTCGATCAATAATGAAATGAATAATTGATATTTAATACCAAAGTGTATATTATCAGATCAATTCCTTCATATACTAATATGGTAAGTTACAGATAATGTCAGACATGAACACACGTAAAATATAATAAAGCAGAAACGTATTACATTGATTAACAACTAATTAAAAAATACCATTGTAAAATAATGGCCCTATTGAAAGATTCCGTAGAATTTGCTTTTTTGAATTGAATTACGTAGTAGAGAATTGATAAGAAGTAGTGGATTCGTAAACGATAATCAACGAGCGACTTTAGTCGCAAGTTGATTATCGTTTCCGAATTCACTACTTCTTATCAATTCTCTAGCTTAACCCATTTCTAGTAAAACGACTGTCTGTTTTACGTTTTGACAATGAATCAACGATATTTCATAAAAATAGTTTCGTATTTTGTCTTTTTTATTCTATAATAGGTGGAAATGATTTTATCCACACGGTTCGCATCTATATTTAGACATTTGACAAGTTAACATAAGTTTAAGATAACGTAAATGGGGTGTTAGCTCCCCTTTTTAACACCAGATTTTATTTTTGTATATACATATTTCATTAAATGCTTAACCATCACAAATCATTGAAATTGAATAGATTTTGGTATATTTAATTTATTCAAAAAGACATTTATTATTATACAGAATTTATTTATCTTGTTTTGAAAAGTTAAAAAAATTTAATTACCAAAATTTAGAACCTTCAAAATTTATATATATAATATTTAGCAACATGATTTGGTATATTGAAGACTAATTAACGTTAAGCCGTTCATAGTCAAATAATTATTATTAGCGTTGACGCCATAAATATGCCATTTCATAATGCTCAAATTCATGTTACTTTCTTAAAGTACTAAATATATGTGCTTACGATTTAAATTGAACAATTATATTTAAATGTTGTTTAAACTGTTTCCGTTTCATTAAGTTAAGATTATTTTAACGTTATTACATTTGGCATATATCGTTCACCGGTCAATAAACTAGTTTTATCTGTGGTACGCATTCTGAATCCCCATCAGAATTGCTCTTGCTACGGATGTACCATAGGCGGATCCAGGGCCCCCCCCCCCCCTTTTCGTGGGAAAAATATGGTTGATTATATAGGGAATCACTGAAGCGTGACTGGAGCGGCCCCCATCCTTAGGTCAGTCAGTCGAACCTTGTATCCGGAATGAAATTATGTTCATTGTAATTTTTTTATAGACCAAAATATTGTTTTAATCCTAGAACATGTAGATTTATTATATATTTCTCATTTATAATGGGGATGATTTTGTTTCTGTTTTTACTGTCAAAGAAGTAGTTTCTTTGTTAATTGACTTAACGAAGAAGCCATCAGCTAAAATACGAAGAAAAAAAGGACTTGAAAAAAAAGGGACACCGAAAAATTTTATTGAAGTATAATTCTAAACGTAAACAACTTCAATATAACTAAAGAATTATTTGACTTGGTTTGAGTTTATTTTCAGATGAATCTTAAACAAATAGTAACTGTTATCTTTCCATTCATTTTAGTCTATTTCACTTTAAAAATGCTTTGATAAGCGATATTAATCTCTTTTTATTTTTTCTACCTTATTTCATTATGAAGAATATCCAATATGCCGACATCATGAAAAATAGAAAATTGTTCGTCCTTGACCTCTGATCTTTATTTGAATTTGATTACATTTAAGACTATTTCGTGACCCGGCAGAAAAACAAGTACAGATGATATGTTTCCAAACGGTATATTAATAAGATGTTAGTTATGTGTTAGATGGGTGCATTAAGAATGAAAATGTATTGTTATTGCCTCACCACTAGGATGTTCTCCGTGACGAAAGCTTAAACATCAATGATATCGACCTAGTGTTTGTAAAACCTCAATAAAGATATTAGGTTTATAATTAATTAATTAAGAAATTTGGTTTGTGTATATCAGACTCATCAGTGCATGCACATTTAAATAGATGGATGGCCAATTTATAAGATGAAGAACATTAAAAACAATAACAAAAGTCTTCCCCACTGTGAGCTAGAATATACGACGGAATTGGTATTTTGAGAATATACAGCTACCAAAACATTCAAGTATATATGTTCGCTACAAGATCACCTCGATACTGGTTCGGAAAGAATCAAATATAAAAACATTGTAAGTATGCATAATGATTACTCTAGAATTTCAAATATTGTACATTTGTAGATTTACATTCAATGATGCGATAAAAAAGACTCGTATTACTTTTGGTCATTTTTTTGTAAATAAGTTAGGCCGTGAATGTTCCCGTTTTAATTGTTTAACATTTGTTATTTCGGGGCCTTTTATATCTGAATATGCGGTATGGACTTACACAGAGAAAGATATATTCTCAATACTGTGGTTTCATTATTTTTCGTTAGATACCAGTTTTCGTGGATTCCGTGGGTACAGTTGAATCACAAATTCAAATATTCAAATAGTTCAAAATTTTCTATAGACTTGAATAAAAAGTAAAATAACAAAAAAAACCAAACTCTGAGGAAACTTCTCAATAGACTTTAGGTAAACCACGAAATTAAATATCCACGATGATAAATGAATCCACAGTATACATTTAGAGGTCAAAGCTAGCAGTAAATCTAAAACGTTCATCACCAGTTCTCTTTAACAAAAGACAATAGAAGCAGTGTATAATATTGTCAAAAGAGTTGCCTTCGCCAATTTGAAATTGTATGTCGTAAATGCAGTTTTACTAGTATATCCTTGTGGAGCCAGGAAATCAGTTTTGTGCAACAGGCATTATTTACATCCATCAATATCTATCCAGAAAATAAGTAAACAAATATATTTAACACATTCTTTAATTGCTAGAATTACAAAAAAAAAAAACACACAACATTGATAACATCAAACAAACCTTTCAAAATACATGCAAAAATAGGAAAAAGATATGCATGATTAAATAAGGCAGTCACTGTCATCTTTCAATGAAAAGGCTGTGGAACCAAAAGCTTTAGTATCTTAATCGGCATATTATTGATACATGTATTCGAATAAAAGATATATAATTATATTATCAAATAAAAAATACTTTTTTAAATATTATTTAAATACATTAAGATGCTACTATTTTCTTATGGAGTGATTTGAACGTTTATAACACATAAGTAAGTTCAAATGAAAAACTTTTTTTTTATAATTATACATAATGAAACATAAACATTATACAAACATTTTTGTCTTGTTTTGTGTTCTCAAGGTCATTTTCCTTCAAAGAATGTACTCCGCATTTGACTTCCTTTTTCTTTTGTTTTCATCATAATAACTGGCCTACAGAAACTAATGTCAGATAGCTGTTGAGTAGTTATTATCTTTCGTTTTGTTTAATTCAATTTGTTAAAAAAAAAAGCAAGAAGTTAGTGTTTGTTCTTCTTTTACAGCAAAATTGGTGCTGACGTCCAGTTGTCTATAAAGCGGTGCTCTCTGGAACATGTGTATCATATTGATGGGAATATTTGACTAGACAAACGTTATTCCCAGTAGGTGATTGGTGCAGCAACTGTACCCTATGGCATATACCTTGCAGTCTACAAATGTTTGATGAAGGTAAAACTGCAGACATGGTTAATTATTGGTTGTATGAAGAAGGTCTTGTTTTGCAAATATCAAACATCGTATTTAATACTTTCAGTATAAAAATTGATAATTAAAAGTTTCCTACATTTGTTTTCGTTGCAGTGAACCAAGAATGACATTAACTACATGATAGACAACACAGTTACGTGAGTGGGTGTTAAAAAGAGTCGATATAACTTCATACCATACACTAAATGTCAGTGATCTAGACAAAGACAGGGAAACATTTTGTTGCATTTGAGATTAAGATTTTTTGAAAGGGATAGTGACATTGAAATAATAACAAGGTTTGAACTAGCCATAAAACCAGGTTATACCTACCATTTTTTCTTACAATGTCCTGTACCAAGTCAAGAATATGGCTAATGTTATCAAATAGTTCGTTTCTATGTCTGTTAGCGTTTGTTTTTGTTGCACTTTAGTGTTTCTGCTGTTCCCTTGTTTTCTTCTTATAGTTGATGTGTTTCCCTTGGTTTTAGTTTGTAACCTCAATCGATGTATGACTTTTGAACAGTGGCATACTACTATTGCCTTTATCAGAATTGAAAAACATAACATCAAAGAAATCTATATTTAGCCATAAAACCATGTCTTATCCACTATTTCGACATAAGAAAATGCCTGTACCAAGTCTGGAATATGACAGTTGTTATCCATTCGTATGGTGTGCGTGAGCTTTTGATTTAACCGTTTGATTACGGACTTTCCGTTTAGAATTTTCCTCGAAGCCCGGAATTTTTGATATTTTACTTTTTTTTTTCAAACTAGTAACAGGAGCTTATGGATACTCAAATTTTAATCTACGGTGGGTTTATAATTATCCGTGATATAACATTTTTCGTCGGTTGTTGAGGTATCGGTGAACCAGGAATTTAGATATTCATCAAAATATGGTTTTTTATAAGCTATTATGCAAACTTTAACAAAACCATGAAATTTAATATTCACGAAAATACATTTTTTTCTAAGTCAACGAAAAATTGTTCCATCGAAAATAAATGAATCCATAGTATGCTTCTACTTTTGACACTTCTCTAGGCAAAAGAACCACCGTGTTCTACAAAAAAACTACGACTAATTTTACTCATCCTGATACTTTTTTCACACATATTTTAGAATAACCCTTTTTTTCAATTTAGCCGATGGCTTTCAAATTATTCGACTCTGTCGTCTGTAATGGCATCAATCAGTGTTTAGCGTCTGTAAATGCTGTAGAGAAATATCTTCTTCGGTGATGGTTATGCCATGGTCATGTTTATAATTTGGGGAGAAATACTGTAATTAATAGTTGATATCTATTTTTCAATTATCAAATGGTTATTCAAAACATCTTATTTATCTTTTTTTAACTGACAAATTAAATGTACGCCTTGTTATTACCAAAACCCACCAATCTCTCCCCCAAAAAGTTCAAAATATTTAGAGATCAACTTGATAATTGTTATTCTACTGTATTATCGACGATCCGTACGTCACTCTTGGCTGATATTTGCTATTTGTTGACGTTACAATGTGATCATTTTTTTAAATTGATTTGTCCTTTAATAACTCTAATTGCAGATTTATTTGGTGCAACTTATATAAAATCCTATTTCTGTAATGAAAAAGGCAAAGGTTGAAAGGTAATGAGATGGCTTAAGATGTAAAAACTCACCATGTCAACATCTCTGTACGTTTTAGCAATACAGTTTATCTACAGATTGAAGGCAATCCTACAGGCACCAATTATGTTTCTTTTATATCATATTTGTACATGTTCCTATCTGGTAACAGTGATGCCCAAGCTCAGTAAAATTCCGTCAAAATACATTTGATTGATAAATATAAAAAAAGCTGGCCGTCACCTTGCTGATATAAAGGCTAAAAATATTCAAGAGTTTTCTAATTTTGCTGCGGATTTTCACTAAAAAGGAATTACTTTAATGAATATATTCCCAACATGAATAAGTGTGTTTTTCTAGATTTAGATATATCAAATATACGGGGAAGCTATGTACAAGAAATGACGACAAAAAAAGAAGGATTTTTTCCACTATTGGTAATTTAAAATATCTTATTGTAGATTGTATTGATGCAACTGATATGAATCTTCCTTCACCTGAAATGAGACGAGAGGATTATAGCTGTAAAATGTTATCTTATCAAATTTTATGTAGTGCTACGTTTAGACACAAATTTTATTGGCATTCCCATGGACACAAAATATGTGCATTTAATAGATTATTTTGTCCTGTGTTGTTATGGTGAAAAACAGTAAAGAACCGTCTTAATCAAATTTAAGTGAAAAATTTAGAATAATTACCTCAGTTGATATTAGTAATGTATTAATAAATAATCAAGAATGCTGTAATTTTACTGCGGACATCTACCAAAAGGAATTTACTTTGAATGAATAAAACTACAGACAGCATTATTGTTCTTTCTAGATTTGGACATATCAGTTTCAAACGAGAAACTATAGAGTACACAAATTTCCGACTGAAGAGACGATTTTCCTTTCCTTATTGATATTTTTTCCTTTTTGGGCGCTGATTTATTTTTGGTGCCTTCCTGTGGTGCGTATGTTTCATTTTTGCCATGTTAATACCTGAAGGCATGTTTCAGATTTGAATGAACGTAATTTATAAATTATTTACTGTCTTGTAAAAGTCTAGGATTTTGTTACCCTAAATTCATCAAAACATTTTTCTAAATTCTTTCATAGATACAAATATTTAATTAGCCAGTTTAGTTGTTACTATCTAATTATTTATAAAAGAAAATATCACATACTAATTTTACTGTGATGTTGGTTTTAATTAAATTGAGAATGGAAATAGGGAATATGTCAAAGAGACAACAACCCGACCAAAGAGCAGACAACAGCCGAAGGCCACCAATTGGTCTTCAACGCAGCGAGAAAATCCCGCACCCGGAGGTGGTCCTCAGCTGGCCCCTAAATAAATTGTGTACTAGTTCAGTGAAAATGGACGTCACACTAAACTCCAAAACATACAAATGAACTAAGTACACTCCATGTAAATTCATCAATTCAACACCGCAGTAAAATCTTTAGATGTTGTTTTATCGAAAGTAAAAATAACTTTGTTTTTTTTTTTTAAATAAAACATAACTAAATGTATATATTGCTTGATAAGTATAGCTATCCGTACTGAACTTCCAACATTCTGTAATAAAAAGAGTGGCAAAAGATACCAGAGGGACAGTCAAACTCATAGATTGAAAATAAACTGACAACGCCATGGCTAAAAAATAAAAAGACAAACAGACAAATAATAGTACACAAGACACAACATAGAAAACTAAAGACTAAGCAACACAAACCCCACCAAAAACTGGGGGTGATCTCAGGTTCTCCGGAAGCGTAAGCAGATCCTGCTGCACATAATGCACCCGTAATAATGTTTACTTGTATTCTGGCTTTGCATGAGTTTCACAGACTGTTTATTTTATGTTTTTGTACTTCCTTACTATCTATTGAGTTATTTGCGATGCATTTGTACATTTTGTCATGTTTATCCTGTGCTGGTACATACTATTGTCTTAGGATAAACGAAGGCATGGAAGGGTTAAAGGCCCACAAGCATGTTTAACGTAGCCACATTTTTATGTGCCTGTCAGGAGTCTGCAATTCAGTCGTTGCTGTTGGTTCATGTCTGTTTAATTTATTTTAAATAATTGTTTTGTCATAAATTTGGCCGTTGATTTTAGTGTTTGGATCATTTCACATTTCTCATGTTTCTGACCGAGAATCTTTTTTTTTTTTTTTTTTTCTTATCTTATGTATAAGGGGTATGATCACGCTTTTTGTCATGAAAAAGGAACAACGCATGTCAACGGTATGGGTTTTATTGATTGTTGAAGGCGTAGAGTGACCTATAGTTGTTAATTTCTTTGTCATTTGGTCTCTTGTGTAGAGATGTCTCTTTGTCGAGCATACCACATCTTCATTTTTTTATTTATTGCATGTCTTGTTTGCAATTAAAAATGACAAAAATTGATATTGTATTTGGTGCTTTATTAGTACAAATGCCTTGCTTTTCAAATCGATTTTATTATGTTAACATTAATGTTATCAAAACTATATATAAAAAAATCGATTATGTTCCCCCCTATCTTAAAATTATTTGTTTTTGCAAAGATCGTTGACATTTGAATTACGTAATGGAGTTCCAAGAGGCCTTTAACACTGACTCCTGTAAAATCAAAGACTGTCCTTGTAGTAAATGTCATTTTTAATATAATGGCATTAAAACAACTTTATGAATTTAACACAAATTATCACACTTCAGTATTTTAGGTATAAAAGACGAATGTTTTATCATCAGAAATCATAGAATCAAAAGAGATTGGACCTTCTTCAATAAATAATCATCACTATGTCTATTATCCTACCTTTACAACTCTTTTTTAAAAAGCAACTATTGTGCGGAAAAACTTCGTTACAGCAATTACCATCTACTGACAGTTTTGGTTTTCATGTGATATTTTCTGAACAATATAGTAACTCATTGACTGAAATTTTGTGTTTTGTATACAACGGCAAGTCTATATCAACCTTTGCTGTGAGATAGAACAATAAGCACTACATTCTTGTTAATATCTTAGACGTGAACAGATTGAAACATAATCCTATTAATCGCTTGGCTTCCAAAAATTACTGTTGTTGTGCATAATGTTTTATTACATGTGAAAACCCTCAAAACAAAATGAGATCGATGTGAGCATTCTGAGGAGCTAAGCTATATGTTTGCAATTGAGGAAAACTACCAATGCATAAAACTGCAACCTGATAAAATTGAGAATGGAATGTGTAAAAGAGACAACAACCCGACCAAAGAGAAGAAAACAGCCGAAGGTCACCAATGGGTTTTAAATACAACGAGAAAATTCCGCACCCAGAGGTGGGCCTCAGCTGGCCTCAAAAAAATATTTGTATAACATTTCGGACTTGTTGGCTAGCATTCCTCTGAAGAATCGTGTTAATCTGAATTTCCAGCTATTTTGAATCGAGAACTACTGATGAGTCTTATACAAACAAAACGCTTTTCTGTCGTTACAAATTATAGCCTTGTAGCTTTGATAAGTTTTAAAATATATTGTTATAAAGGGGGAAAAATTATTTAGTTGGCGAGAACAGAAATCAGTTATTTGTATTTATGGTCTTTTCTTAGGCTTTTTTTGCATATAAAAGCATTAAGTTCCACAGCATTTTCATATACAACTAGATTACTGTTTTATTTTATATATGTACAATTTGACTTGTTTTTAGGAAACCTTTTCTTTTAAACTCATTATCATGTAATCTATTTTGTATGGTTTTTTTTTTATTCTGTCAATAAAATTTGAACCAAATTGCTTCTTTAGATTCATGTTTTGAAATATCGATGCAGATTAATGATGGTAATGATTCGTGTTGCACAGCTCTGTTTTATTTGTTTGGCATGGATTACCGACGAAAATTGCGTTTTCTTTGCTATACACTTTACGTTGAACTTTACATGTATTTCAATTTTGATTGGGTTTTCAATTTCTTTGTGGTTTTTTTTCATGTTTTCAGTCCACTTTTGGGCCTCGGGGATTCTTCAACCAAAACTTGTTTACAAATTTATCAAATTACAACTGTTGGATCTTGAATAGACATTAGCGTGTAGAAAGTAAAATCACAAAAATACTGAACTCCGAAGAAAATTCAAAACGGAAAGTCCCTAATCAAATGGCAAAATCAAAAGCTCAAACACATCAAACGGATGGATAATATCTGTCATATTTCGGACTTGGTACAGGCATTTTCTTATGTAGAAAATGGTGGATTAAACCTGGTTTTCTAGCTAGCTAAACCTCTCACTTGTATGACAGTCGCATCAAATTCCATTATATTGACAACGATGAGTGAACAAAACAAAGACATTAAAGATAAAAATAAAGTCAAATATACAGCAGTCAACATTGTTTTACAATTTAATCACTAAAAACACAAACAAATGTGTAACAAAGAAGCACAAAATGGCATAAATTTGCCATAGTACAATAACACAATGACTGGATGTATAAGTACAGAGCCACGTCATATATTTAACGAAGAAACATAAAAAGGCATTTAGACAAAGCACAAAGCAAAAAATGAAAGACAAGCAACAAACAAGTTTTATAATAGCACAATAACTGTTTGTATAAGCACAGAGCCACGCCACATGCATACGAGAATATCACAAACAAAAATGAGAGGACGTACAAGTGCCACAAGCATCTTCATCACAACAAAAACAAACAAATATTTAACAAAGAAGCACAAAAAGGCATATATCATGTGTATCAACATTTTGGAATTTGGCATTAGTCTTAAAAATGTCATACTTTCAGTGAAAATAATCAAAAACTACAATTTGTAGCGTCAATTTTTAAAATCTTTAAAAAGAAGCAAGAGTTTTACTCATAAAGATATATTGCTTCAAAACGTATCTTTCAAAGATATTAATGTATATCAATACTGCTTAATCTATTTGAAAGAATAATTAATTAATTTTAGAAATGCAATAAGCTTTCAGAATTTACGGTCACTATATCCGTTAGTCAAGGATTCATTGTTTATTTGGCCATGCCTCACTCCGTTATAACTTAATGAGACACGCGATTCTTAAACTGAAATCTTTCAAAGCTCAAATATTGTTCTTCTTACAATTAAGTTTTGTTATGATGTATGCTTAAAAATATCAAGTTTCAAGTTGAAAATATATATACACCTTTTATGAACAGAAATTAAAAAAAATATATAAATTGTGCTCTGGTGGCAGGGTTGGGTTTAGAAAAATATTTCATTAAAAGAAACACTTTCAATACAAAAATATGTAAATTATGTATGTCATTAATTTTTTTGAAGATTCTGAAATTTAGCAAAAAGTTTCCTCCATTAAAATGTATCATGTTTTGCATCCAAATCAATATTTTTAAAATCAAGCAATTATTCAAACGGAGATAATGATATTCTCTTGGTGGGCTATAATGTGTGCTGTGGTCCCGAATATGAGATGCAGTATGACAGTTTTGATGATAAAATTTAAAAAAAAATCTTTTAATTTATTTATTATTTTTTTTTCTTATTTTCATTTTTTATACTTTTATTTTTCTGTTTTATAGTTTTCTAGTTTTCTTTTTTTTTCAAATATTGAGCAATGCCTCTTTTTTTTAATAAAATCATTATAAACTAAATGTATTGTAAATGAAATTTAGATGTTAAATAGATATGGGGTTTGGTGCAAAAACTATTCAGTTTATAAGCTTAAACAATCGTTTTAGTGGTTGAATAGTTATTACCTTTTATATTACTCGAAATGTGAAAAAAAAACGAGAAATTTTATGAACCCCATCTACAAACGACACCAACTGAACATCAGGTTCCTGACTTAGGTACAGGAAAGTATTTTGATAATCGTAATGTTGCGAACATATTTCAGAAGTTATGATTAAATAACAGATTTCTCATCGGTGAGTATTAATAATTGACAGGAGGTCAATGAGTACTCTATGTTGTTTGAAAATTAGCACATTACATATTACATAAAAAAAATGTGTTTCTTATTAAAGAAATAGTGCAAAGATGTTTCATAATTTTTGATTAAACAACAGTTTTCTTCTCAATGAGTGTAAGAAATCGACAGGTGGTCAACAAATAAGTATAAAAAATATCCTTTATGTGACATGTGTAATACTTACTAGTACTATGAAGAATTTTTTTTTCAAAATGAGATGAACATATCATTTCTATATCTCGATGCAGATAAATGATTGTAATGATTCGTGTTGCAAAACTCTGTTTTATTGGTTCGGCATGGATGACTAACGAAAATTACGTTTTCTTTGCTATAAACCTTACGTTAAAGTTTACATGTAGTTCAATTTTGATTGGGTTTTCAACTTCTCTAGATTTCTTCATGTTTTCTATTACTAGCGTTATTATAGAGATTTTTGGTGGAAGGTATCATCAGTCCACATCTGGTCGCCGAGGACTTCAAACAAAACCAATTAAAGATTTACCAAATCACATCCCTCGGATTTTCAATAGACATAAGCGTGTCGATCATCAAACTTAACATTTTGAAATTTAGCTTTAGTCTTGAAAACTTTATACTTGAAGTGTAAAACAACAAAAACTACGATTTATAGCTTCATTTTCAAAAAATGTTAAATCAGAAGCAAGAGTTTTAAATAAAAAGATACTTTGCTACAACAAATATCTTACAAATATATTAATATATATCAATATCTGCTTGGATAAAGCTCTAATTCATATATATATATATATATATATATATATATATATATATATATATACAGTGTAACCTGCCTAATCCGACACCTAAGTATGCCAACATCCGGCTTTAACCGACACATTTTCATGGTCCCAATATAGGCCTAACCTTGCAGAAAAAATCTGAGTATTCAAACACCCTGCTTAATCCGACATTTTTTCCGGGCCACCCAGTGTGTTGGATAACACAGGTTACACTGTACTGACCAAATACAATGTGTGAAATAGCCCCTTTAGGTTAAAACAATATTACATTTATCATTTTTTAGACGTTACAGTCACACCACAAGCGACTTTTCTGCATTAAATTTTCCAAATTATAGCAAATGACATCAACTGGTATATCTATCAACACAACAAACACATAATTTTAAAAGGCTTGCATAGTTTTACCATGTTTGCAATTAAGGGGCTAAAAAGGGATCTAGAATAATAGTTACCTAAAAAATGGGTTGTACGAATTTTGACCATTTAAACAATCATTAAGAATAAAATTGATGGATACAGACTATTTGAGTGTGTTCATGCTACTTTCTAGAAACTTACCTCAAAAAGCCCGAATCTGATTTTTTATATTTCTGTTAAAATCGATTTATTATACCTGTGGAATTTACTGGTAAATTTCTGATTTGACAGCAGTGGAGAGCACTTGCAAGAAGAAAAATATTAAGGTTCTTTGTCGCATAATATTTCTATGTCCTAGCAATAAACAAACAATCTGGGTAAAATTAATATTATAAGTTTTTATTAAAATACAGCACAACAACACATTGGGTGGATGCATGAATACCTAGCCATGGGTAGTACCAAAAAAAAAAAGATTAAACAAGAAACAAATCGATTTGCTTTTTTATAGACATTTGCATGTCTTTTATATTCATGGACGGATCTTGTTTTATCACGTTAAAACATGACTCATTACGACAGTCGGATACAAAGAAGAGAATACTAGTATCCGTTCACATTTTTAGCAGTCATAAATAAACTAATCAATCGTTTTAAGCAGTCATAAATAAATAAATTGTTTTACTTTCAACTCCTATGGTTGTTGTAAGCTTTGAGTATTGTCAAACTAGGTCACAGTAAATGCATTAATACTACTGAAGAAATCGAATTAGTGTCATTTACACAGGACCAACAGCATCAAAACTTGTGACAAGCCAGAAGAAAACATAAATCAGTCAATGTATGACAGCCTAATCTCTGAACAGTACAATAAGTTTTATATGTACCACAGTATAAATATGAGGACATCGTAATCGGCGGATAAGTTAAGTAGTGTTGATTAACGTTTTGTTGCATAAAAAAGGGACATTAAAGAACGATTTGCTTTTCTATTGACATGGCAAAAGGACACGAGGAAAAGGTCAGTAAATCAGTATTGACAATAGTAATATCTTGCATATAAAATATATGCACATATGTTATATTGCTGAATTACAAAATTTACTAATATGAAAAAAAATGCATTTACCATTGTTTACCAAACATGCTTAAAAGTTTAAATATTTTGGTTTCTATTTGTGATGATGTTAAATGTATGGGCTAACCAAATAATAATATGTTCCCATGCTTAATTGTGTTATTATTGTACCAATTTAACACATAACAAGAAAAAATAAAGTGATTCACGGTTACTTAAAGCCCCGATCAACCCCTTTACATAAGAACAGTAACAAGTGTCGACTTCAGTCCTTGGATGGTGTAAATGTCCCACTAACACCATACACCATTTCACCATTTACCATACACCATTACACAATACACCCTGCGCCATTACACCATACACGTAACACCTTTGCACCATACACCATACACATTACACAACAATGCAATTCAATTTCAAAGAAAGCGTGCGACTAAAAATTATTAATTAATTTCAAAAAACGATTTTGATCACAATATTGTAAATTAATGTATAAAATTAAAAATCAGTTCTTATCAATATTTTACATAGTTTTGAATGTCGTACACCATTCATTCACACCATTCCCGATCCACGTTACACCATTACACCATTTCCCTTACACCATACACCATAGCACCATACACCTTTTACCATTGCACCATATGACATACACCTTAACACCATACATGTTTTATTTTGGAAGTTTACACCTTCCAAGGACTGTATCCATAAAATAAATTAGGAGGAGAACTGTTCTGATCAATGGAAACCGGAGTTTTTTACTATATATTGGTCTTTTATCGTTTTGAAATGGATGTCTACGGTGACCTTAAATTATATTTTTCCCTTATTCTGATAACGACTAATTGCATGGTAACAAATATTTATATTCAACAAGTAAGAGGTTATTTCAACAGCGATATTTTTGCTGGCAATGATTTGTTTTATTTGGACACAAAAAAAAAACTAGAAGATAATAACAGAAAAATCAAGAATATTAGATAGAACGTATAGTGTATAGGAAAAACGATACTATTTATTCTGCCATAAGCTACAATACTAACATTTTTTAAATTTACCACTTTATAATAAAAACCTGGATAAAACTGTTATATGTGGTGTTAGTACTTTATTATTCTATTTTAAAAAGTGAAGCCAAATAGTATCATGACCAACTTCCAACGGAGCTTGTTTATGTTATCCATGCCCACTGTCATTTTACACCAAATTTATGAAGTTTTGGAAGTCTTTTCGAATAATTCTCTAGAAAAAAGGTTTCTAAATTTATATTGTAAATATTCACACTGCATTTATTCATAGATAAATAAAATAATATGTTGTACCCTTACATCCAATCACAGCGCTCCTAAGTTGACTTCTCTCATCTGCTTTGGGTTCACAAAAGGCCAACCTAATGCTGGGAAAATGTAATAGTACCGTTTTCCCTATAAGAGAATAAGCATAACTGAAACATGTGTTATAGGCACATTTCTCATCAAAGCTTGAACAGAACCGTTTTCAGTAAAGACGTTTAATTAAACAAAATAATTTAGGGAATATTAACTAGTTTTAAACGACTGTTTTGAATTGATAGTATGTATACCTATAACAGAACTTAAAAAGAAGAAAAAAAATGTACTTGTTTCTTGAGATTAAAGCCATTGAAAACTTGACGGGAAATGATTCACTCCAGATTATTAATACATTTAATATTCACACCTTTTTCTTTTAAAACTAACACAAATAACAAGGATTTATAACATTTTATAAATATCCTTACTATATGAATGAAACAGAAATATGATTATGCGAGAAAATGATGAATTTGTTACAAATTGTTAATCTGAAATTTTTCCTGTCATTTAAAAACAAAATAATTATTTGTTTTTATTCTTTAATATGTTTATAGTTCGTTTCTGTGTGTGTTGCATTGTCGTTTGGTTTTTTGTTGCACTTTAGCATTTCTGTTGTTTCGTTGTTTTCCACTTATATCTGATGTGTTTCCCTCAGTTTAAGTTTGTTACCCGGACTTGTTTTTTCTGAATCGATTTATGACTTTCGAACAGCTGTATACTACTGTTGCCTATAGGGAAAACGGTACTATTACATTTTCCCAGCATTAGGTTGGCCTTTTGTGTACCCAAGGCAGGTGAAGAAAGTCAACTTAGGAGCGCTGTGATTGGATGTTAGTGTACAATACATTTTGTATTTATCTATGAATAACTGCAGTGTGTATATTTACAATATACATTTTGAAACCTATTGAAATATTTTCTAGAAAATTATTCGAAAAGACTTCAAAAATTTCATAAATTTGGTGTAAAATGATGGTGGGCATGGATAACACTAACAGGCTCCGTTGGAAGTTGGTCATGATACTATTTGGCTTCAATTTTTAAAACAGAATAATAAAGTACTAACACCACAAATAACTGTTTTATCCGGGTTTTTATTATAAAAAGTGGTAAATTTAGAAAATGTTAGTACTGTCGCCTATGGCAGAATAAATAGTACCGTTTTCCCTATACTGAAGATAGCAAGGGAAATCAAAATCAATCAGACTTCAGTTAAAGTATACTTTTTTGAAGCTTTTGATTAGTACATTTGATTTTTATCACAAAGAATAGAATTTTTTCACTGAGAACAATACTGTGTTGAGAAAAGTGCTGAGTCATCATAATAAGTCAAATTGATGGGTACTGATATAAAACTTTATTCTAGGATTTCAATATTAACTATATTGTATAAAATGCACCAAACTATAGTTCTTTTGTATTTGGTTTCACCTTTCGCAATGATTAATTCAATTGGAAACACCAGAACTCAAGTCGCGACAAATATTTTTAACTGAAATATTTGCCTTTTTTGCTGTGTAATTCCCTAAATGTATCACTTGGGTATTTATGTAGACATAATCTATTAAAATGGGAAATTGTCAGGTTAAGTTTGTACTGTTTATGGAGTAAGGCAATATTTGGTCATACTAGACGCATTTTCAGTGTTAAAATTGTCCATCTAAGAAAAAAAGAGGCCCACTTGAGGCTAAATTTAGATAGAATTTATACTCTCCTGTGTAAAGAATTGGTCATATTCTTGGCAATTCATGCAACAAATATTTCTATAGTGCTTCATGTTGTAGTTTCTATCTTTTATTATATCAGGCATGTATAATTTTTCATTTTCTACTGTTTGAAAGGACTTTTGTTGGAAATTAATACTCCCAAGGGACATCTTTCAGCTTTTTCACAGATTAATACAGACAACAAAGGCAAATTTACAGCTGAGTATTTTGCATATCTAATGTTTAAAGTGTCTAATATCTTTGTTTTCATCATCTCAAGACAGAATAATGGATTTTATAACAAGCTCTGAAATTTTGAACCACAATATGGCATATACTAAAGCACGGAATGGAGATTAGTATGAAAAATCTTGAGTTTGTGCTTATGTTGTAAATTTTGGATGAAATGAATACAAATTGAATGGAACTGTTATTTTTATCTGTTTAAATGGAACTGTTTATTATTCTTTTTAAATGAGATAGGATATGATTGGATACAGGTTGTTTATTAAGCCTTATCTGAAAGAAGTAGAAAAAGAGGTAAACCAGCATGTAGGGGTGGGGACATTAAATGATCCATGCTTCTTTAAGTAATGGGAACATACAAGTATTTATTATAGTTAAGGTTTTCACAATAACTCAGTATTGCATTAGTGGTGTCATAAGAATTCTTTATATCTTTATGTCACAGTATAGGGAAAACGGTACTATTACATTTTCCCAGCATTAGGTTGGCCTTTTGTGTACCCAAGGCAGGTGAAGGAAGTCAACTTAGGAGCGCTGTGATTGGATGTTAGGGTACAATATATTTTTTATTTATCTATGAATTACTGCAGTGTGTATATTTACAATATAAATTTTGAAACCTATTGAAATATTTTCTAGAGAATTATTCGAAAAGACTTCAAATATTTCATAAATTTGGTGAAAATGACGGTGGGCATGGATAACACTAACAAGCTCCGTTGGAAGTTGGTCATGATACTATTTGGCTTCAATTTTTAAAACAGAATAATAAAGTACTAACACCACAAATAACTGTTTTATCCGGGTTTTTATTATAAAAAGTGGTAAATTTAGAAAATGTTAGTATTGTCGCCTATGGCAGAATAAATAGTGCCGTTTTCCCTTTATTTGAATATGTTTAGACCAAGTGGAGAAAATCAATATATTTTTAGAATTTGTCTACCAGGAAGAAACAAAAACATTATTGAGCTCTATTTATAGATACAAATAGATATGACCTTCACAATGAATATGCTTGATGTTTTAATAAATAAACAATACACAAAGAAAACGTCTTTGGTCATGAAGTGATCACGAGTGTAAACATAAGATTGTCAATGTTACTGAAAATTT